>NW_027507764.1:396988929-397611929 GCF_037356315.1 Lithobates pipiens | reverse complement strand
TGCATTTACAGTGTAAACTAAAGTAAATAGTAGCGCTAAACAGTATAAATAAATAAACCCAGTGACAGGTGATAGGGATCAACACTAATACACAAATAAACAACTAATAATAAAGTTTGTGCAAAATAGTCCATAAATGAGATTGGATTGTCTCAAACAAGGAAAGGTGAATATATCCTGATGTGAGATCTTCAAAACTTTCACCACAATGCGTGCACTCAGTGTTTCCACTCCCCTTTAGTTAAAAACATCACCAAATGACGATGCCTTGCACTCTCATGCTCGGCATACAGCATCGACCCTTACAGGGTTAGCTATACACTGATATCCAGATGTGACACCTGATATCATGGACTCTCCATATATAATGAAACAAAGTGCTCCAATAGCGCAGTGTCATTGTAAAAAGTTTATACTATTAAAACAAATTCAAACATTGCACTCACATAAGCTCAAATCAATGAAGCCTAGAGGCATCCACTTGCAGCAGCAAATACTGGTGTAATGTGGTCTCAGTGGACACAGCATCGTGATCCTCTGTGCGTCACTTCCAGTATAGTGTCATATGCTGTGTCCGCTGAGACCACATTACACCAGTACTCTCTGCTGCAAGTGGACACAATGATATTATTGGAGCATTTTGTTTCATTATATATGGAGAGTCCATGATATGGGGTGTCATTTCTGGATATCGGTGGCTATCTCACCCTGTAAGGGTTGATGCTGTTTTTCCAAGCATGAGAGTGCAAGGCATCGTCATTTGGTGAGTTTTTAACCAAAGGGGAGTGGAAACTCTGAGTGAACGCATTGTGGGGAACGTTTTGAAGATCTCACATCAGGATATATTCAGCTTGTTTGAGATAATCCAGTCTAATTTATAGACTATATTTGCACACACTTTATTTTTAGTTGTTTATTTATGTATTGGTGTTGAGCACTATCACCTGTCATTGGGTTTATTAATTTATACCATTTAGCGCTACTATTTAGTTTACACTGTAAATGCTTATTTATATCTATTTCATTTAAAGAACAGCTGTTTCACATTTAGATTACTTTTGGCGCAGTGGTGGTACTTGAAGAGTGGGTATACGGATCTTTTTGGATCAGTTTTGTTGTATAATTTTTCATATTCACCTGAGTTATGAAAAGAGAAAATAGGTTTTTAATGTTTTGTTATTGAAAAATAATATATGATGAATGGCAAAATTTACAAATCCACTATACATTCTCTTTCTGATCATGCCTTGAGAGCACCTCAGATCTTATCACTTGGCTAAAGACAACTTGCATTATTGACACAAGACATGACAGATGTATGAACTTACCGATCTAATCTGTGGGAGTTCAGAACCTAAAACTCCTGACTTGTAATCATAAAAGCAATTCACTGCTTCAGCTGTTTTCCACTGTGGCAAGGTATTTGAGGAAAGCTGAAGCTTACATTATAGCCATCAATCATCAATCTTTTGAGTGAACGATTGCCAAGAAAGAAATAGTCTAGGTAGCCACTTGTGAAGTAAGCAGGGCTGTTACACAATATTTGTTTACTGAGAGATCTACACTGTATATTAACAGTGAATTACTTCAAATATCTAAAGAATGCATTGCATCTTCTTTTACAGGTATTCAATTGACCGTAATACAGATTTGGAGAGATATTTCAACATTGATGCCAACAGTGGAGTTATTACAATAGCAAAACCTTTGGACAGAGAGACCAATGCTGTTCATAACATCACAGTACTAGCAATCGAGAGCCGTAAGTGAATATTAACTTTATGGATAAACTCCAGCTTTACCTTGAGTGTATGCACAGAGCTTCCTTCATTTTCTGGCTGATGGACATCTAGCATCATCTAGTCTTTTTCTGCCCCCCACTTACTATTTCATTATTTGGTTAATTAGAGCAGTCTACATGTAAATGCATTCTGTCTAGGAACACTGAAGCCCACCCATAAAGATATTTTTATATTTGTATAACTGTTCCCACCAAACTGCTTTACTAGGGGCTGAGGACTTTTGAGAGGAGTATTGATGCAGGGTGCTGGGATGTTTTCATATACAGTACCCTCTTGACTTCACCTATCAGCAGTGATAGGTGTGCATTGCATAGAGAAACCTAGAGGCCCAGGAGGATTCTTTATAAGGTATGTAATGAAAATGGAAACGTTTAACTGAAATAGTTTGTAGTGGAACTAAACTAATTTAAATTGATGTTTCCTAAAACAATAAGGCCGCGTACACATGAGAGGACTGTATGGCCAACTTAGTCCGTCAGACAATCCGACAGACAGTCCGTCCTACTTTCGAATGAACGGACTTGACCACACACGATGAACAAACAGTCCGTTGAAAGCTTGCGCAATGACGTGTACAGCACGTACGACGGGACTAGAAATCGGAAGTCCAATACACAGCAATGCAACCTTTCGCCGTGTAAATCCTTTCTGAGCATGTGCCATACTTAGTCCGTCCAACTAGCCTACTCACGAGCGGACTGTCCGCTGAAACCAAAGTTGGACGGACAATATTACGGAAATTCTGAAATACTTAGTCCGCCAGACTGCACGCTGAAAAAGTCCGCTGAAGCCCACACACAAGCGGACTGTCCGCTGAAATGTGTTTCGGCGGACTAAGTTGGACGGACAGTCCTCTCGTGTGTATGCGGCTTTACATTTCAGGCATACCGTAAATGATAATATTCATATTTTTCAAAAAATTATATTGGATGGTTGGATGAATCCACTCATCATTAAAGGTACCCTTACCCTATTATGTGAGTGGGCGTCACCACAAATTTAATCATTATACAAAAATAAAAAATAAAAAAAACCTTGGAAATAAGACCACTGTGAGTGGTAAAAAAAAATGCCTAAAAGCTTCCTACAAGAGAAGGGAAGGATGTGGGGACTTTTGGGAAGCGTTTACATTCAGACTGTCAAGTCATCAAATGGTTAGTGTCATACCTGATCATATGCGTTGAACAACGAAAACTGGTTACAGAGGCTAAGATGGCAGTTTCCTTGACTGTAAAGGATAATATGGTTTGCAGTAGTTCCACTTTATTAACATATTGATGAGGAAGAAAAGGAGGATCCAGAGAAGGCAAAATAAAAGTAGAATAACCTTCAGATTTAAATACCCACCAATCAGTTTATCAATGAATTACATGCTTTATATTGCTTAAACAGGAATATTTTTAAAAGTATAAGATTAATACTCCCTTGTTGCAAAAGTCTGCAGGCAAACCAATGTTTAATCTCTTGGGTCCCCTGCAGGTCCTCCTGCTGACCCTGCTTGTAGTACTACCCCCTAAGGGGCCACAGGTTATTTACCAAAACAGTCCAGAGGCAGCCAGCCACACAGCAAAAATCCATTCACTCTGGCTCTATAAACAGTCTAAGGGATGTCATTTTTTGTATTTATTGCTCAAGAAACTTGTAGCAGGAGGAGGACAATTGGGGAATTGGATACTCCAAAATGCTTGAGCACAATTCTGCAGAGGACACTTCTCTTTCAAAGCAGCAGTAAACAGTCTTTCACTCACAGCTGGAGACCACGAGACAAATTTCAACACAGGCAATGATGGACTGAGACAGTCAGATTCCTTACAGCTAGGAAATATAAGGGAAATTGGTAGCACAAATATTCAGACTCGAACAGTCCACACATCCACAGCTGAGGACCATGAATAGACTGTGGCACAGGGATTAGACTCAACTCACAGATCCTAGAGCAAGTTTATAGGCCCTATCCACAGGAGAGAAGTCCAGCAGCCAACCCAGGAGTGCTCCAGGAGCAAACAGCCCTCTTAAGCTTGCAGATCAGCTCTCTCTTGGGAAAAGACCATCTGACGAGGGCTCCAGCCAATTTACTACCTCTCTGATCACCTATGGGAGACACCACCCCAGGGCTTGGTCAGAACATGGCAAATATCCAGCCTAGGCATTACAATTTCCCGCCTTAAGCTCTGGAAGATTCTTCACAGAGGCAGGGGAAACAATCAAACCCCAAGGCTGTTGAGCTATGAACAGACTTGGGAAATCAATCTCAGCTTCTCTGATTACAGTGCAAACCAACAACTAAATTTGTTTAGTGTCTTATCTTCTCTCAGAAACCATGAATCAGACTGAGACAGAAGTACAGTTAAATTACACGTGTTTAACAATAAATAATAAAAAGGTAAACATAGTCAAAACATAGCCAGAGTTCAGGAACCAGAACAGATAGTCTGACAAGCCAATATGTCAGGGAGCCAGAGATGAGCATAGTAGAACAGCAAGCAGGATCTGGAGCCAGAAGAAATGTCAGCCAAGCAAGTCTTTAAGAGAGTGTCTCTAGAGATGTGACCAAAGCGAAGGCAGAGATCATCTGGGCTGGATGGCTTAAGTAGGCAGGACTGAGGAGCAGGATATCATCAACAGCTGAGTCACAATCACTGTAGAGAGAAAGGAGCTGGCAATTAGCTGACAGCTGAGCGGGCAAGTTTGAGAAGGAAGGGCTGATCACAGTCCTGACATCCTTGGTGGGTGCTAGATCCACATCACTGAGGACTTTTTGTAATGACGTGGAGGTTTCTATGTACAGTATATAATAAAGATATTTTCCAAAGGAATGTATCCTTTGTGGACACTGTAAATATTCTATTGTTGCTGATCAGGTTTCGTAGTCACCCTATATATTGTTAGAGTGGGTTTTTAATTTAATTGTTTTTTTTTTCAAAATTAACACATTTAAAAAGATATAATGTACGCCAAATAATAATAAAAAGTTGTGCATAAGGCATCGTGAACACTGCTGCTGTTAAACTCATATTTTTTTTCCTGCTCTTAAACTTTCCTAATGTTATTCTATGTGTCCATGCACACATGGACATTTTTTGCAGTTTATTACATCGACAGTTTAGAGAATGTTTTCTGAATACCTTAAAATCATGTTCAGGAGAGGGTATTATGACCACAAAAAATACTGAGTGCTACTGAGTGCTGTTAAACGCATGCAAAGGCTGTTAAACATGTCTAAATGCTAGGTGCGTTTAACACTTCAGCATTTGTTTATTTCAATGGTCAGAATGAATTAAAATTCTGACCAATGAAATAAATTCCCAAACTCCAAACACTGCTAAACTCTGCTAAACTCGCCTAAACAAGTTTGAAAAAATGCAGCTTAGGTGAGTTTATAACGCTGATTTTCTCCTGTCAGGATAAAGTGTTTACAAGAAAGCGGTGTGCATGAGGCCTAACAACAAATGACTTACAGCCACATTAAACAGTGTAGCCATAAGGAAAGAATAAAAAAGTAATTTTATGCAATAACACAAAAACAGATTGTCATCAGGTAAGTGAACATGTGTGAGCTGGGGTGGGACCAGCCAACTCCAGGTCACTGCGTGTCAAAATGTACAGGAACAAAAGTGAATTATATGAAACTTGAACTGCACATCAGAGGTAATTGGTAAGGTTAGCATGCCATTATAAAGCGAAAAGGAAATGATAAGGAAGCACAATTATCCTGGGATCAGTGAAAGGGAGGGCAGACCAAACTCGAATTGATCCATGCATCTCAAATTTTATTAAATTGTATTGCTCGATAGAGCTGTAAGATACTCCATTCTCCTAATGTCTGCAATGTTATTCAATAACAGGGAGTGATAGGGTGTGCCTTTGGATAGCCACTGCATGGGTATGACAAATAAAAAGTTGCTGAAGCACTAGAGGCTGTCAGTCATATGTGGATATATGTGGATTAAACTAATACCCAGTGCAGCTGCCAGCCACTGAAGCAATGGCAAACGGGAATCAAAAAACAGAAAAGCAGCGCTCTGTGGGTAGGAGCCAAAAATTATGTGAACCATGGACTAATTAACAGTTAGTTTATTGCACTGTAGATAATTAACTGGCAACTAGAAAAGACTGTTAGTGCTGGTACAGACTGCAGCAAATGGTAAAAAGCATGTAGCTCAATAAATACATTAGATTATAAACAAATGGTACCACAATGATGTCGGGATGAGAAGGAGCTAACGTTTTCCAGAAGTCTCGGTAGTCACATGTGGAGAGAAGTCACCCCAAACCATGTGGGGAATTGAAATAGCTCAGTGGACAGTCTCTGGCCTCTGGTGGGTGGTCAGGTACTGTGAGGATCCAGGGGGATGCAGCATGAGTAGGGAGACACTGGGAGATTGTGGTGAATGCTGGAACTGTCTGCAAGGATCGGACAATGCAAGCTATGTGGGGTGTAATGTGCCAGCCACCACTGGAGGATGGAGCCGGAGAAGGCGCGTGGGATGACGTCAACACCACTCTGGAAACAGGAACCCTATGGGTGGTGGTGGACCGTAAGCTCGGAGTTGCCGTGGCTTATATGTTTTGCTCGTATGTGCTCAGCTTCCCGGCTCCATCGTCCAGTGGCAGCTGACACATTACACCCCACAGAGCTTGGCATAGCATTGTCCGATGCTTGTGGTCAGTTCCAGCATTCACCGCAGCCAGCCAGCCAGCCAGTGTTCACAATGCATCCTCCTTGATCCTCACATTACTTGACCACCTGTCAGAGGCAAGAGGCTGTCCGTCACCCCATTTTTTTCCACCAAGCTATTATTACCATTCCCCACATGGTTTGGGATGACTTCTCTCCACATGTGACCAGCAAGCCTTCTGGAAAACACTAACCCCTTCTCATCCAGACATCATTGTGACACCTTTCATTTTTAATGCAGTTTATTTATTGAGCCACATGTTTTTCCATTTGCTACAGTCTGTACCAGCAAAAACGGTCTTTTGTAGTTGCTGGTTAATTGTCTACAGTGCAATAAAGTAACTTTTAATTAATCTATGGTTCACATAATTTTTGGCCCCTACCCATAGAGCGCTGCTTTTCTGTTTTTTTACTGCATGGGTATAGCTCTTCTGGCAGTTCTTAAAATAGGCAAGATCAGCTTTTCTGAGTTTTATTTTTGTTTTTTGTTTTTTAATATAAGGTTTACCTGTGGGCCCCAGACATGTGAAGAAAAAGACAGAATTTAGGGTCTCAGTAGTCAACATGTTTTTTGTTTAATAGAGTCCTGGAAATGTATGTGTTTTACAGGTATGACTTGCGTCAGTTACTTGTATACAACAACAGGATAACGTTAAATGTAGCTATCTTCTTAACAAATAAAAAAAATGCCTATGCATGCACATATAATAGTAAAACAAATTCAACACTGCTTGTTATCAGTCTTGACTCATAGATTTCAGTAGAGTATAACTATTTTATGCAATTCTTCAAAAATAAAAAAATTACTAATAAGGAACATCCTCTCCTTTAGAAAGCTTCTCTGTGACCCATATAACTTCAATTTCTCATAACCAGGTTCAAGGGATAAAATGTGTAAATCCTATTTTCTCTATGACAGGTCTGCTGCAAGTTGTTAAAACAAACTGAGAGATTTGCCGTACATCCACTGCCTCTACTTAAAGTGTCTGATAGCCTGTTGTAAACAGAATGCATTCCTATTGATTTTACACATGATCAAATTTGAACTATATCATACCGGCTAGAATTTTGTTTCCATTTTGTTATTCTCCTGCCTTTATTTTCAACTACTTTCAATTGATCTGGCATAACTATAGACATTGCAGTTTATTTTAAAAAATGCATTTTTCATTTTCTAAAATTTTAGTTGATGCCTAAATCTCAAGCTGTTTTTCCCCAGTGGCTTATTTGTTTTCATCCGATCGGCAACACTATCTTTGGTGTGCAGAGTATAATTTAGACTAAACACAAAGACGAAAGATATCAAAAATATATGAGACATAAATGTATTACTTTTTTGGAAGTTAAAGCTGCAGTGAAGTAGCAAAATAGCAATACAGCAACCATATTTGTGGATGCAGATGAGAGCGCTGGGCAAACAGAACATAGCAGCAGCTGGAAGTAGGAAAAATATATTAAAATGGATGATATTCTCAGAGATTTAGTTAATAATTCAATATGCCACATGAGTTACACAAAACACCAATTAGGAAATAATTTTATTCTGGTTATACATGGAGCACCTATACAAGCAAATTTTACAAACAATTTAAAGCCAAACTCTTCTAAGCAAAAAAAACACAAAAATGAATGCCATTCTGTACTCATTAATATAGCATTGAATGTATTTTAATGTAAGTTGTGCAAGTACCTGAGTAGGACGTGGTATCAGCCTGTTTTAGTCTCGTAACAACAGCTTTTAGGTGTAATACGAAGAAGCATCACATGAAGTCAATCAGTTTATGTGTTAGCATAGAGCATGCCAATAGGAGGAGACAGCAGAGCAAAAGACAGATGAGCTCATTACTTCTGCTTTCCCTGTACAATCTTAGGCTGTAGTGAGCCCATTCCAGACTGGACCCATGAAGGAAGTAAAGAAAATTGCATAATGTGTGGCTTGCTTTACAGCTCTTAAACATGCCTAGAATCGTTTGTTGAGATATCACACATGTAAATGCATTTAAAAGTTACC
This sequence comes from Lithobates pipiens, assembly GCF_037356315.1. NCBI lineage: Eukaryota > Metazoa > Chordata > Amphibia > Anura > Ranidae > Lithobates > Lithobates pipiens. The sequence goes on along the minus strand of NW_027507764.1, from coordinate 397,603,438 downwards.
TACACTAAACTGGGAACTATTACCTGTAGGGATGAGGCTTGTGGCAAATCCACAGAATTTGTGAAGTTCATGAGTCTCAAGATTTCATTTGGATCACTGCCAGAAAACCTTTATCTGGTTATCTGAGTCACAAGAGTAGAGTTAGGCGAACAGTTCGAGCCGAGGAAAAGTTTGTCCTGAACATCGCCTGTTCGCCCATTCGGTGAACACTCAAATTTGCGGCGAGCTCTGTGGGATGTTCACCCACTGAGTGACAAAAAATGCACTGTGCTTGGCACAGTGCATTCTAGGGCCATAATTGGACAAAGCAGTGCACCTGGTCAGGTGCAAGGCTTTGCTCAATCAGGCAAGAACACAGTCAGTCAGGGGGGTTCGGCCCAACTCTACACAAGAGTCAAGAATTTGAAGGAAATTATAATTCACACCCTTTTCTATAAATTGGTTGTTTCACAGCATGTGTTGGAAGTGTTGGGGAAAGCTGACACTCCTGGGTAGGAATTCTGCGTTGTTTTTTCTGTGTATTTTTTTTTTTTTGCACATGTCCTCCATTAAACTAGCCCTACAAATAGGCAGAGTTGAATAACAAGCTTTGCCCCCCATAGACTTTAAAGGAGGGTTCACAGCAAAGTTTTCGAATTTCAAGACTTGCAAAACTGTGAACACACCCAGACAGATTAGTTCATCCCTAGTTACTAGTGGGTAATAAGCAATTAATTCAATCTTGCAGTTTTGTGCACTGGTCAGACAACTGCATCATTTTTGGATGCTCTAATACTACATACAGAAGATGACTAAAGCTGGTTGTTTGTTTTTCAGAATTACTGTCTTGCAAATGTCGCACATGCCTTTTTTCATGATTATTATTTTTTTTTGGTTAATCCTTTTATAACTTGTATTTCTAATTTAATAATGATTTTATTGCTAAAAAAAGTGTTTATTTTGTTTATCATTTTTCAGTGTGATATGGCTAAAATATATTACCTTGAGATATGATAAAATGTGTTTACAATGCTGTTGCAAAGTTATCAAAAGACGGTTGGTCAGTTTAATTTTTTCATTATTATTTTCCAGAAAACCCAGCACAGATTGGAAAAGGCTTTGTTTCTATTAGCATACTAGATATTAATGACAATGCTCCTGAATTTGCCATGGAATATGAGACGAATGTTTGTGAAAATGCTTCTCCAGGACAAGTAAGTGTTTATGAAGTATTTTGCATTACCTTTCTCATCATACTAAAACTGCTTAATCTTGTGTGGATTGCCAGAGGTAAGCTGAGTAGAATGGACCATAACAGATTTCCAGTTTCAAAATGGTTGTGTACAGACATAAATCCACAATCTAACATTTGTCCAACCTCCCTCTGTTTGAAATAGGACTAAAAGTACATTTTACAAATATGTTTTGTTCTGTCAGAATATGAGACAAACATATAAAATACTGCATATGAATAACATGCATCCTTATATCCAGCTAGCATGTGTAGCTTTAGGCTTCTTTTAACATGTTTCTAGTTGTATCCTTACTGCCTGTTGTTAAAAGCATATTGTTTACAAAGTTTGGCAACTCAATAGACTATGGTTTGGATATACTAAAGGCAAATAGACTGTGCACTTTGGAATTGCAGTTGCGCTAATTCTAAGCTCTGGAGAAAATGAGTACAAAAGCATAGGGTTTGATTTACTAAAGGCAAATACTGTGCATGTAACTGCTCCAGAGCTTAGTAAATTAGATGAAGCTTCCCTTTGCAAAGAATACCCAATCGCATGCAAGAATTTTTTTTTAAATGTAATACATATGTATAATTATTGCTTCCACATAAGAACTATTAATTAATTATATTGTTAGCTAGCCCAAATAAAAGCCTGCATGCAATTGTAACTTGTAGGATTGAGTAAGGCACGACTTAATCTCCAAATTTCGAACAGAATTGATTTAATCAAAGCTTAATTATAAATTTGAAAATAAATTATAATTTATTGATGCAAGCTCCAGACAAACAAAACAATGCAAATGAATGCAGGTCTGTATCCATTAATGGAAAATAATAATAAAGGGAGCAACAGGTATACGATACAAAGATACTAAATCAAATATGTGAATACACAATCAATAAACATGAAAATAAGTCCATATATATATATATATATATATATATATATATATATATATATATATATATATATCTCAAACATTACTGTGAGACTTAAATAAATGGATGTTCTATATGTTTCCAATCACCATATGGAATAAAAGTGCTAAAATGCTTCAAATAATAGTGCTATGTGTTTTCAAATAAAGTGCTTTAAGTACTTCAAAGTAAAGTGCTGGTATATCAAAATGCTCAACAGATTGCATCAGCCACCAAGTGACCATCAGGCATGTAGTAAACAGAAAGACCTCTTTCATCCATTGTAACCCTTCATGGGTCTTACAGCATAGACCAGCTGTTTATAGCTCAACCAAATCTCAATCCAAAGCTAAAGTGGTATGCATATGTGAATGTAACTCCTTAGAAGAACCAGCTCACATCCAATTCATCTGAAAAATGTGGCTCCCCATGAAAGGCCACATAAAGGCATGGATAGTGTAGCAAATTTTTTTTAATAGCTTAAAAGCAACACTTACAAATCCAGTTTATTCAGTGTAAGGTACAGCAAGTATAAGATACAGCTTGTGGAGGAGAGCAGAAGTCGGCCCGGCACCATGCGAGTATACCTAATGCTTGGCATGCGTCTCAGCATGCGTCTCACCTATGTGTGGAAGCGGAGGACTCATGTATTGCGCGTCGAGCCTCACTTTCAATATATTTCACGCTCATGTGCGCGTCATCAGGATTGCAGATGAATTGGATGTGAGCTGGTTCTTCTAAGGAGTTACATTCACATATGCATGCCACTTTCGTTTGGATTGAGATTTGGTTGAGCTATAAACTGCTGGTCTATGCTGTAAGACCCATGAAGGGGTACATCGGATGAAAGAGGTCTTTCTGTTTACTACATGCCTGGTGGTCACATGGTGGCTGATGCAATATGGTGAGCATTTTGATATACCACTTTGGGTGAAGTACTTTACTTTGAAGTACTTGAAGCACTTTATTTGAAGCACATATCACTTTTATTTGAAGCATTTTAGCACTTTTATTCCACATTGTTTCACCTCATCAGGAGCAGATGTTATATCTGTAGAAAATTGTATAAGTATAGAAAAAGTATAGATTACTGTTACACCCCATGAATGGGGGAAAAAAACAGGACAAATACCAAAAAAGGGCTTGGGAAAAAAGGAAAATATCCATCCCCCTACTTACATATGATTCAAACTGTGGACATTTGGTGCTGACAAAATGAGAACCATCACAAATGCTCAGCCCAGGAGCTGTGGGGATGAAGACCCACAGTTGGGAGAACATGGGCCCAGCAACCCTAAGGGGATGGCGTTGCTCAAACTGGCGCCGCTGGCAATATAGGGCAGTGACTCAAAGGGTGTCTAGAAAACAATAATGAATATGTGTAGCTATACTATGATACTCAATAATGGCCAGAATTGTGTAAGTCTATAGAAAGTGGTGGCTGGACACATAGGAGCAAATTTAAGTGAGATAAATAAATGGACCAATACCATTGCATAGAAACAAAGTACAGAATAAGTGATGGGAAAAATATAGGCATGGAACTAAAGTGATGAATTAGAAGTGACAGATGTGATGAAAGAAATCACAGTAACAAGCCCAATCTACCTAAATAAATACCTGTTTAGTTGCCATATGAAAAAAACAAGTGCGTGAATGGTGTACCGCAGACCTGCAAACAGCCAACAACCAGCAGTACTGACCCATTTAATTCTAACTTGTAGGATTAGGTAAGGCATGACTTACTCTCCAATTTTTCTAACAGTATTCATTGAATCAAAGCTGAGTTATAAATGACATTTGAAAAGAAATTACTGTATAATTTACTGATGTAAGCTCCAGACAAACAAAAAGATGCAAATGAAGCAGGTCTGTATCCATTAATATAGTTAAATACATTTATTTTGACTGCAAGCAGTGTAATTACTTGGATTTTTTTCCTTGTACAGCAGAGCTAAGGCTGTAGGAGAGAGAAACAGCACAAGCAGTCAATCAGTGTTGATGCAGTGCTAGAAGCATGCTGATAGCAAAAGAGGGCAAGATGCCAGTGAGATGAGCTCATAAACTTCTCCTTTCACTATCCAGTCCAGGCTGGGAGTACCTACACGACTTTTAAGTCTTACCAAACTGCGTCAGGGTAATCATCTTTCTTTCTCTGCCAAAGAGACCTTTGGAGTGTGGCAGAACTGTGTAAATATCAAAATTCAATAAACAGACAATTCCTTGGCAAGTAAAACAGCCCCCTTATATCTATTTCATCTGTGCATTTAACGATTTGACGAGAGATCAGCTTTAAGAAACGTTTGTGCATATCGCTATTATATTATCCCCTAACAATCTTTGTTTTTTCACAGGTTATACAGGAGATAAGTGCAGTTGATAAAGATGAACCATCAAATGGCCATTTGTTTTACTTCACTTTACCTCCTGATGCAAGTAATATTAATTTTACATTACAAGACAATAAAGGTAAGTGTAATATTGCATTACTGAAATAAAAATATACCTATCGCTTTAAAATCTATTTAAATCATTCCCATTAACTTGATGGAATTCAAAAGCACAGAGTTGTGAATGGGTAAGGTAGAGACATCTCTATATAAATTAAAAACATCATAGATGGTGCATGTGTGTGTGTGTATACATATGTATTTTGTGTGCACCCTTTTATTAAAATTATTGACATTCAATTACATGGATAAAAAAAGGTTAACTTTTTGTCTTAAAAAAAACAATAATGTACTGTTTGTGAAAAAAAAAATCAAGATACGGTAACCATCCCTCAATATACACCTTAAGGTGATTCTATCATCCATGCATTAATTTATCTTTGAAAGCAAAATCGACACACTCCAATGCTGCAGCTGTTGATGAAGTATGCTCTACCAAGTAAGCCAGTAGGCAAATGATTTTTAAACAACTTAAAAGTAATCATTTATAAGCTAGTCAAACTTATAATTGGTTGACTAAAGCTAAAGCTTTTTTTGTGGAAAACAATTGATAAAACATAACAGTTAAGCATTAGTAATAGTGTAATATTAACAATATTGTAATTTATTATTGTATTATACAGTAATAATACATTTTTATTCTAATTTTGTTTTTTCGTTTTCTTTAGCTGCATTTGATTTGTAAACATTTTCATCCTCCAAATATCTAACACTGCACTGAATACTACACTACTGTGCAAAACGTTTAGGTAGGTGTGAAAAATGCTGCAAATTAAGAATTATTTCAGAAATAAAAGTGTTAATAGTTTATTTTTATCAATTAACAAAATGAAAAGTAAATGAACAGAATTGAAATCCAAATCAAATCAACATTTGCCTTCAAAACAGCATCAATTCTTCTAGGTATGCTTGCACACAATTTGTGAAGGATCTTGGCAGGTAGGTTGTTTCAAATATCTTGGAGAACTAACCACAGATCTTCTGTTGGCTGCCCCAAATCCTTCTGTCTCTTCATATACTCTCAGAGAGACTCAATGATGTTGAGATCAAGGCTCTGTGGAGGCCAAACCATCACTTCCAGGACTACTTGTTCTTTACGTTGAAGACAATCCTTAATGACATTGTATGTTTGGGGTTGCTGTCCTGCTGCAGAATAAGTTTGGCACCAATCACATATCTCCTTGATGGTATGGCATTATAGATAAGTATTTCGCAGCATTGAGGACACAATTGATCCTGACCAAATCTGCAACTCCATTTGCAGAAATACAGCCTGAAACTTGCAAGGAACCTCCACAATTCTTCACTGTTGCATGCAGACATTTATTTTACCACTCTTCAGCCCTTTAGGCAAACAACCTGCCTCTTGATACAGCCAAATTATTTAAACTTTTGACTCATCAGTCCAGAGCACCTCCTGACATTTTTCAACACTTCAGTTCCTATGTTTTTGTGCATACTGTAGCTGAGTCGCTTAGCCTTGTTTCCATATTGGAGGTATGGCTTTTTGACTGCAAATTTTCCATGATGGCCACTTCTGGCCAGACTTCTCCAGACAGTACATGAGGGTGCCTGGGCCCAGATGGTTTCTTTCAGTTCTGTGTTTATGGCATTGCTGGACATCTTCCAGTGTTGAAGGGAAATAAGCATGATGTGTGTTTCTTCTGCTGCATTGCGTTTTTATGGCCAACAGCTTCATCTATAGCCCTCAACTTTGCCTGTGTCTTCATGCTTCTTCAAAATCTTTTAAATCTTTGCCTGAGAGTGACATTGTTGATTCAGTATACCTACCTTGTGCTTTGCTTAGTTTTCCCATGGTGTATGACCTGTGAAATTAAATTATCTTCCACAACATCACGTTTAATAGCAAATTTTGGCTGTTCCTCACCAAGTTTTGAGCTTTCTACGCAGCTGATTCTGTTTCAGCTAATGACAGTGTTTCAACCTACATATGAAATTGATGCTCATTAGCGCCTACTTGGTTTAATTGGTTAATTACATAATTGACTCTAATCCTACAAAATCCCCAACTTTCTGCAAGTGTACAAGTGTAAAAACCAATGCTGGTTGAAGCCAAAGGGTAGTCTAAACCAAATATTGATTTGATTTATATTTTTCTTCTATTCACTCACTTTAAATTTTTTAAATTGAAAAAAATAAACAAAACAATTAATATATATATATTGTTTAAAAATTCTTTACAGCATTTCCTCACACCCGCCTAAAAGGTTTGCGCCATACTGTATTTCTCTCAAATTTTTAATGTACTACAGTTTACTGCATGGCATTGTCCTTTTTTGGTTTCTTAGAATGAGCCTACTGTTTGGAGGTGTGATGGAAGTAGAGGTGTATCATATTCTTTCATATGCTAATTTCTTTATATCTGTCATGGCAGCAAGCATAGAAAATTGAGGCAGAGCTTAATAGGATAGGTGAGGGAATTACCTTGTACAAGGAATAAAGCCTATCATTGCCATTGAAAAAAATGTAACAACTTTAGAAATGAAATAAAAAAAGGTCAGGTACAGTGAATCTCTGGAGCATATTGTGTGCTGAAAGTAATGTTAAAGCAGATCTTCACTTACAATGAAATCTCTCCTCTTCACTCCTCCTTAGCCCTCTTCACCTCTCCTTAGCTCCACTACACAAAGATTTTTTTTTCTTTGCTGTTTGTTTTGTTTACGTTTTTGAATTTAAAGGTTCGGTTCTGCCTCCCCTGCATGTCATTCAACTAGGCAAATGATGTGTACTATGCTCTTTGTGCCTCCAGGGATATGCATGTCCCTCAATTCAAAAAGGAGGAAGAGTGGGCCTAGCACCACATCATTGAGTGGCCCGCTGACTGAACCCGGAACAGCCAACAGTCTCTCAATAAGACAACAACAAATAACAACAAATACGGTGGTGCAGGACCCAATCAGTGGAGGAAATGAAGGGGACCTCAGCAGGAACAGGGCAGGATCCACTGGGTGGGTGAGTATCTGAACTGTGCAGAGACCACAACCTTTTAGGCAGGGGTAAAAAAAAATGGAGGAAGGGTGAAGAACAGTGTTAGGTAAAGTCTAGAATAGCTGAAGGTAGCAGTTTTTCTTTATCAGTTGCATTCTTTTTTTAAATTATCAGGCTGCCCAGAATTACACTTAACAATCAGTGTTCACATGGACATTACAAGCTGGACTGCATCAGATGGTGTTTTGTTCATTCTTTGAAAAAGCAATTAATTCTGGAAATATATTTTATGTTATTTAAATAAAACATATGCACATTTCCTTTTTATGAAAGAAAAAAAGCTAGACAAACCAAAGAGCTTTCATTTGGGCAACAAAAAAGCATTCAACGGCTAATCTGGAGGTTATTGGTGCAGTCATTTGTTTGGTATATACAAGCATCTCACATAATGGCATTAGTATTAAGAAAGAGCTTGAGAGGTATGCATTAATAGGTGCACATGTTATCATTATTTACATTGCTCCAGTAAAAACTTCATTATAATGACACACAAGGACACACTTTGGGCTCAGTTGCATGGAAAACTTTTCAAGACACAAAATAACTATGACAGCCTAGAATTATTCAATCAAAAAGTACAATACCATTTCTTTTAGTGTTCTTCATGCTGCTTTGCTAACCTCTCCAGCTCAGTCTTTTTTTCCTCTACAAACAGCGGCTTGCTCGGCCATATAATAAAGAAATGTCATGGTAACTGTTTTCAGTGCAACCACAGATCAACTGTAGTATATTACATCTTCAAGGACATCATTTTGAAAAAAGTCATCACTCTTTCCTGCTTGTCAGTGCAATTTATTTTTCCTTTTCTTCAGCACTGTATAATATTTGTGTGCCCCGTGGTCTTCTTTAATATTGAAAACAAACACATTTTGAGTATTTGTGGCTACCTTATTACACTCTTTCTATTGTGTGTGTACATGCATATGTAATTTGATGAGTTTTTTAACAAATGGAGAATCCGTTTATCTTTTTTTTTTATCAAAAAAAGCACAACATTTACATAGATATCTGGATTTGATTTGCAGTTTTCATAAGACATGAGTACATATTTCTTCTTCTTGTACTGTAGACGGTTTGATTAATTCTGGCATTGCCAAAGGGTAATACATTGCTGACAAAAAGTGAGAAATCAAAAGTAATGCTAAATTGCCTGTCCCTCCTCACTATAGCTGTTGATTGAAGATCAGTAGTGTGACATTTGCTTGACTTTGTATCATTTCTAGATTTTGACAGCAACTCTAATGCCTAAAAATGAAATATGTGTGTGTGTGTGTATATATATATATATATATATATACCGTGCCTTGAAAAAGTATTCATACCCCTTGACATTTTCTACATTTTGTCATGTTACATTCATGTTACAACCAAAAACGTAAATGTATTTTATTGGTATTTTATGTGATAGACCAACACAAAGTGGCACATAATTGTGAATTGGAAGAAAAATGATAGACGGTTTTCAACATTTTTTTACAAATAAATATGTGAGAAGTGTGGCGTGCATTTGTATTAAGCCCCCTTTACTCTGATACTCCTAACTAAAATCTAGTGGAACCAATTGCCTTCAAAAGTCACCTAATTAGAAAATAGAGTCCACCTGTGTGTAATTTAATCTCAGTATAAATACAGCTGTTCTGTGAAGCACTCAGAGGTGGGTTAAAGAACCTTAGTAAACAAACAGCATCTTGAAGCCCAAGGAACACACCAGATGGGTCAAGGATAAAGTTGCGGATAAGTTTAAAGCATGGTTAGGATCTAAAAATATATCCCAAGCTTTTAACATCTCACGGAGCACTGTTCAATCGATTATCCAAAAATAGAAAGAGTATGGAACAACTGCAAACCTACCAAAACATGGCCGCCTACCTAAACTGACAGGTCAAGCTAGGAGAGAATTCATCAGAGAAGCAGCCAAGAGGCTCATGGTAACTCTGGAGGAGCTGCAGAGATCCACAGCTCAGGTGGGAAAATCTGTCCACAGAAGAAGTCCTGTTGGCAGTTTGCAAGAAGCCATGCAGTTAACACAGCAAACATATGGAAGAAGGTGCTCTGGTCAGATGAGACCACAATTTAACTTTTTGCCCTAAAAGCAAAACGCTATGTGTGGCAGAAAACTAACACTGCACATCACTCTGAAAACACCATCCCCAATGTGAAACATGGTTGTGGCAGCATTGTGTTTTAGGGATGCTTTTCTTCAGCGGGGACAGGGAAGCTGGTCAGAGTTGATGAGAAGATGGATGGAGCCAAATACAGGGCAATCTTAGACTAAAACTTGTTATGCCACGTACACACGACCAGGCTTTCCGGCCGACTAGGTCCAAAGGGATTAGTCCGTCGGACAATCCAATCGTGTGTGGGCTAGTCCGATCATTTAAAAAAAAAAAACATCCAACAGACCTAGAAATAGAACATGTTTCAAATTTATCCAACGTGCTCAATTCCGACAGACTAAAATCGGGAAAACAGTTCATCTGGGCCAAATACGACGCAAAGAAAAGCTATTGGCTACTGGCTATTGAACTTTCTTGTTTAGTCCCATTTACGTCATCACATTCAAAATCAATGGACTTTTTAGTCCTTTCGTGTGTGGCCAAGTAAGGACTTGGCGACACACGAAAGGACTAAAAAGTCCATTCATTTTGAATGTGATGACGTAAACGGGACTAAACAAGGAAGTCCAATAGCCAGTAGCCAATAGCTTTTCTTTGCGTCGTATTTGGTCCAGATTAACTGTTTTCCCGATTCTCAAAGTCCGTGGCAATTCCGCCGAAAGTCAGTTGGGAAAACCGTCGGACCTAGTCTGCCGGAAAGTCTGCAGCATTAGAGTCTGATTAGAGTCAATCATTAGAGTCAAAAGACTTGAGATTGGGAAGGAGGTTTACCTTCCAGCAGGGCAACGACCCTAAACATACAGCCAGAGCTACACTGGAATAGTTTCCATCACAGCATATTTATGTGTTAGAATGGCCCAGTCAAAGTCCAGACCTAAATCCAATTGTGAATCTGTGGCAAGACTTGACAATTGCTGTTCACAGATGCTCTTCATCCAATCTGATAGAGCTTGAGTTATTTTACAAAGAAGAAGGGGAAAAAATGTCACTCTCTAGATGTGAAAAACTGGTGGAGACATACCCAAAAATACTTGCAGCTGCAATTGCTGCTATAGGTGGTTTTACAAAGTATTGACTCAGGGGAGCTGAAAACAAAGACGCATCACACTTTTTGGATATTTATTTGTAAAAAATGTTGAAAACCATTTATCATTTTTCTTTCACTTCACAATTATGTGCCACTTTGTGTTGATCTATCACATAAAATCCCAATAAAAAAAACATTTATTATTTAGTTTTGTTTGTAACATGACAAAATGTGGAAAATGTCAAGGGATATGAATACTTTTTCAAGGCACTGTATATAAACTGTATTGCAGGCTTGCCTATTTAATTAGACTGTGGCTGACACAGGGCTTAGCCAGAAGTCATTGCTGTCATGGCACATCACATAAGCAGCAGATCAGACTGTCTGGGATGTTCTATGGATTTGTTATTAAAATATCAGAAATCAACAAAATGTCCCAGACTGTAGAATTAACTGGCAAGTTTCATACCCTTAACAAAGGTTTTATAATGATATCATCATCAAATAGAAAGATTGTGTATTAATTCATCCTAAAAGAACCATGAGAAGGAGCATAGATTACCATGAGTCTATGAATGGCAGCAGGTTTAAGCTTCAAGTGATACTAAAGTCAAGTTTTTTTATAAAAAAACATGTTAGACTTACCTGCTTTGTGCAATGGATGTGCGCAGAGAAGCCCCAATTCCCATCCACCACTCTTGACCCCTCCCATCTGCCAAGTGCCCCCAGAGCAAACAGTTAACTGTGGGGGCAACTAAACAGGCCTGCTTCCGAGACGATGCTCTGCATGTCCATTCAGACATGGAGCTGGGGCTTGGTCCCACCCCCTCTCTCTTCTCATTTGCTTACTAGCTGTGATTGAAAGCGGCGGGAGCCAATGGCTTTCACTGCTGTCTCAGCCAATGAGGAGGCAAAATTCCCAAAGAGCTGAGATTCTCGTGCGCATTGCTGGATTGAGATGGGGCTCAGGTAAGTATTGGGGGACTGGTTAGACTGCTGCACACAGAAGGTAAAAAAAACAAAAAAACCTTGTGCCTTTAAACCACTTTTGTGCAAATCACGTAGATCGTGTATTGTACTTGCATATCTTTAGTGTTCTCTAGTTTGTTAACTAATCAGGGCTTAAATTGTGCCAATAACTTAGTGGGGGGATATTTACTGGTGCACACAGAATCTGTTACAGTTGTGCATAGTAACCAATCAGCTTCTAACTTCAGCTTCAGTTCAAATTGACAATAAGGCCCCTTTCACACTGGGGCGGTGCGGGCGTCGGCGGTAAAGCGGCGCTATTTTTAGCGCCACTTTACCGTCGCTTTAGCAGTGGTATTCGGATGCTAGCTGGGCTGTTTTACCCCCTCGCTAGCGGCTGAAAAGGGTTAAAACTGCTTAACTGGTGGTTGATTTCAATGGGTAGGAGTGGTTTAGGAGCGGTGAATACACCTCTCCTTCACTGCTCCAAAAATGCGGCTAGCAGGACTTTTTTACCATCCTGCCAGCGCAACCGCTCCAGTGTGAAAGCCTTCAGGCATCCACACCAGAGTGAAAGGAGCCTCTTTTTTCAGGCGCTATACAGGCGCTATTTTTAGAAAAATGCCTCAGTTGGAAAGGGGCCTCCAGACTGATTGGTTACTTTGCACAGCTGCGCCAGATTCTGTGTGCCCCAGTTTTAATAAATCTCCCCCAGTGATTTCTTGTGCACTGACAATTCTGGTTGCCTGGCTGCAGTACACGGAGACTAACATGGAATGAACAGGCAGATTAACAAAACCAGAGTAAGGGCCAGTTCACATCACAGAAATGCACCCTGGATGCCTTCCGGGTGTGTTTTTGCTTACAGTTCACACCACATGTAGTTATGACACACGTTTGATGATTTTTGCTATGCTCCAGTACAATTCTGCACAGAAAAAATGCAACATATTCTACTTTTTTTTCTAGACCAAAAACTGACTGGAACTGATGGCACCGGCGTGAACTAGGGCCATTGGAATACATGTCAAACACTGTACATGCATGTTTCATGTGGAAAAAAACACGCTGGACTGCATCTGGTGTGAACTAGCATTCAGGTCACGACTCCCAACAGTCGGTGATTTAAAAACTTCTGAATGTATGACAGTCAGGAACATTTTCAGAAGGATAGATCAGCTAACATATTCCCTACATTTTTTTAATTCATTATTCACTGAAATTCTAAGCTTAATTTTCTTCCCAGATATTTACTGCTAATGTGATATTATTAAAATCAATTTTCTACAGATAATACAGCTTCAGTTATAACAAAGAGAAATGGATTTCGGAGGCAAGAACAGTCTGTATTTTATTTACCAGTTGTCATCGTGGATAGTGGATCTCCATCACTTAGCAGCACCAATACACTTACTATACGAGTCTGTGACTGTGATGTGGATGGAATAGCACAAACCTGTAATGCTGAAGCTTATACTTTACCTGCTGGATTGAGTACTGGAGCTCTGGTTGCAATATTAGCTTGTGTTCTGACACTCTTAGGTAAGATAACTGAATTCATATAATATTACTAAAACAAAGCATTATTATTAGTCAAGGTATATGTTGCCCATGAACCATACAAAACCTCATGAGTAGTCTAAAAATTACTACCCCAACCATTCAGTATCTGTGGGAATATTGAATGAAAGGAATGGAAATGTTGACATTGACCCATGTATGCAGTCATTGTTAGGCAGTCATTAATATTATTTCTAAGCAACCTATAAGTTTAGGCTTTTGCATCAAACGGTATCTTACAAATCTGTTATAGAGCTAAGTTAGTGTAATAATATTCATGTCTGAGTGTCCTAAAACTGTGTGGGCAAATACAGAGCGGCCTTGTTTTAAAATTCACAAGCAAGCAGTGACAGTTTTTAGAAAAAAAAGAAAAAAAAACACAGAGCAGACCACATCCACATAGCCAGTAGTGTCCTTTTCCCAAAATAAAGGATCTATGACCCCAGGAATGAATCGTCACAGACATGAACACATTCTTAAGTGATTAGTAAACTGATATTATGAGCCATAAGCAAGATCACTATTAAGCAAGGTATTTGCAGCTCCTTACACTTGTTAGCAGTCTGCACAGCCTCAAAGAACATTGATAAACTGCCGATGGCTATCATAAGGAGGACCCTGATAACTTGAGACTTGTCAAGAGATGTGATATTAATGACTAATTGGGGTCCATAAAATCAATGTAATAAGATGTCCCTCCACTCAAGCTTGTCTGTTAGATAATACACATCTGCAGTTAAACTTTTTACCATTTTCATTTCTCTGAATATAATTGAATCATTTCCTAAAACACATATATAAGACTGTGTGAGAACATAACATTTATTTTAAGACTAAACATGCTTATATTATGAGTAGGGATGGGCCGAACACCCCCCAGTTTATTCTCACCAAAACATGCGAATAGGCAAAAAGTTTGAGCGAACATGCGAATCCTATTAAAGTCTATGGGAAACAAACATGAAGAATCAAAAGTGCTAATTTTAAAGGCTTATATGCAAGTTATTGCCATAAAAAGTGTATGGGTACCCAGGTACTGCCCTAGGGGGGAGCTAAAACGTTTTTTCAGAAGCAATGATTTTAATAGTGCTTAAAGTAAAACAATAAAAATGAAATATTCCTTTAAATATCGTGCCTAGGGGGTCCCCTTAGTCTGCCTGTAAAGTGGTGCATCTGCATTATGTGTAGAACAGTGCCGCAGAAAAATGAAAATTCTAAAGGAAAAAATGTAATTTTAATTTGCTCACAGCTGTAATGTATTGCCGGCTCCTGGCAATTTAGATCAAATCAAAAATCAATGAAAAAATAAGAATGGGTCCCCCCAGTCAATACCAGCTCCTTCAGGTCTGGTATGTATTTTAAGGGGAACTCCACACCAAAATGAAAAAAAATTGGCATGGGGTCCTCCCAAAATCCATACCAGACCCTTATCCGAGCATGCAGCCTGGAGGACAGGATGGGGGAGGCGAGAGAGTGCCCCCCTCCTGATCCATCTCAGGCCACATGCCCTCAACATGGAGAAAGTGCTTTGGGATCCAGCTCAAAACACCTTGTCCCCATGTTGATGGGTACAAGAGCCTCTTCCCGACAACCCATGCCATTGTTTGTTGGGGTCTACGGGTATGGGGCTTATGGGAATCAGGAAGCTCCCTTTAACAAGGGAGCCCCTTGATTCCCATCCCCTCCATATGTGAATGGGTATCGGGTACATTGCACCCCTACCCATTCACCAAAAAAGTGTCAAAAAGTAAAAACCACAACAGACAGTTTTTGACAATTCCTTTATTAAAAAAAAAGTGTGCATCAATCTTAAGCACTGCGTCCGATGGACTCAAAAAATAGAAAAAAAAACCCAAAAATTCTGCCTCCATGGGAGGCCCCCGACTGCGGTCTTTTGGCTTTGACCGTTGTTATACAGGCAAGGGTGGGGCCACCCGCTGACCCCGCCCCCTCTGATGTCACATGATGTCACATGACAGCAGAAGGAGCAGGGTTGCTCGGTTACATCACTGGGTGGCCCCGCCCTTGTCTATATAACAGCTGTCATAGCCAAGAGACAGCAGTGGCCGGGAGGCCTCCCATCGAGGCGGAGCTTTTTTTTTCAATTTTTTTGGGTCCATTTGGCGGAGTGATTGAAAATGGATGGACATCACGGGACACTTTTTTTCTTTTTTAATAAAGGAATTGTGTTTGTGTCTGTTGTGGTTTTTACTTTTTGACACTTTTTTGGTGAATGGGTAGGGGGTTCAATGTACCTAATACCCATTCACATAGGGGAGGCAGGATCTGGGGGCCCCCTTGTTAAAGTGGGCTTCCAGATTCCAATAAGCCCGCCACCCGCAGACCCCGCTAATCAATGGCCAGGGGTGTCGGGAAGAGGCTCTTGTCCCCATAAACATGGGTAAGGGTGCTTTGAGAGGCCCCCAAAGCATCCTCCACATGTTGAGGGCAAGCGGCCTGGTATGGTTCAGGAGGGGGGCACTCTCCCATCCCCCCCTTTCCTGGCCTGCCAGGCTGTTTGCTTGGATAAGGGCCTGGTATAGATTTTGGGGGGCCTCACACCAATTTTTTTTCTTTACATTTTAGTGTGGAGTTTCCCTTAAAATCTATGCCAGACCCAAAGGGCACGGAATGGATTTCGGGGGACCCAATGCCTAGACTGCCTGCACTGTATATATGGTGTACACTGAATGCACAATATATATATATATATATATATATAGATAGATAGATAGATAGATAGATAGATATATATATATATATATATATATATATATATATATATATATATATATATATATATATATATATATATATATATATATACTAAACTGCCTGCACGCCACTAACTAAACTGTCTAATCTAGAACAAGTTCTCTCAATCTCCTCCACGTATCACATCCACGTATCACACTATATACAGCCATCACGTAAGCAAACTTATATAATGTGGGGCATGGACCCCCTGAGCCATGTTTGGCCAAAGACACTCTGCCTTTGGCCAATCATGGCTCTCTCAGCAGATCGCTCTGTGAATGGACCAAGCATGCAGGTCAGGTGCATGCTTTGGCCAATCAGCAGCCATCAATGCACTGCAATCTCACGGTGCATTATGGGTCACTCCACAGCACTCAAATTTACCATGAATGCCCCATATGTTTGGTTTGTTTGCCAACAAATGAACACCCGACGTTTGAGTCGAAATTACGCTCAATTTGATTGTGAGATGCAATAGGCAGATGGGATACATTACTATTTCTGAGGAATCTAGACATAAACTGAATCAGAACTTAATTCTGTTTAATGTGTCGGTTGCCTCAATGTAAAATATGATTATGAATTTGACATTTTTGGAGGGTCTGTTGGAGTATTATACATTTTTTCTGCACTTCTATCTTCCATCCCTTAATCCTGGTGATTGGGTGAGGGGGAGGCATCAACAATCCCTTGTAGAAGGTCCACAAAAAGCTGCTGCATCGTAAGCCTGGAACTCTCTTTTACCATCAAAACAAAGTACATTTGCTTAGAGTTTTTTCTCTTGAGCCCAATGACTCAAAACCTTGGACCTCTACAAGAACCAGAGAACCCAAGACTGTTGTAATTCATTTTTGTTTTACTATTGTAATTGTCTCTGTTCTGTTGCTATCTGTTGGAATTCCGTCTTTTTTCTGTAAATATTTTGTTGACACTGTTTATCTTTGTCTTTTATTAACTGATGTTTATAAATCGTCAAAGCAGTATCTACTGCTCTAAGCCAGAACTTAAATAATCCCTATCCTGTTAGAGAGTATTTGTC
Source organism: Lithobates pipiens (assembly GCF_037356315.1). NCBI lineage: Eukaryota > Metazoa > Chordata > Amphibia > Anura > Ranidae > Lithobates > Lithobates pipiens. Next base: position 397,586,379 of record NW_027507764.1, on the reverse strand, counting down.
ATGGTCAGGTGTCAGGCTCAAAGATCAGTAGCTATAGAAGTAGAGAGGTTCCCACCAACCAGCAGGATAAGCAAACAAGCAGGTCACCCTGGTGGATGATGCGGGCTCATCTGAAGTGCTAGTCTACCTACTAAGTGGTATTCACCAGAGCACCTAATGGTTGAGATGGACTTTGCTGCATGTTATTACTATGTCGCGGACCACAGGATCGATCCACCAGGAGGTGAGCAAGCTGGGATCCAGCAGATATAGCAGATAGGGACCAAGCAGAAGCATTATCAGTAATTAACAAGTTGCAGGTTGAAAGTGTAGTTGAGGAACAAGCCAAAGGTCGGTAGAGAGTGGGAGATAGGGACAGCTGCAGGTATGCAAAAGAGCAAGATATCAGTTGGACAGAGCACAATAATCTGGTAAACAAGAAGCGCAGAGACATGATTAAAAACAGGAAGTTAAAGCGGAGTTCCGACTAAAAAAAAAAAATTAAAGGTCAGCAGCTACTGACTTTTAATAATCAGACACTTACCTGTCCCAGGGTCCCGCGATGCGGGGGAACAAAGCCCCGCTCGTCTCCCCCTCCTCTGCAGCGCCTGAATTGTCACTGTGGAACTACGCTTTAATGGGAGGAGCAAAGAGTTCAATGTTCACCAGAAACAGGAGACAAGGAAATAAAGTCAAGCGGATCAGAAAGGGAGCTATCCACCATCTCAAGTGATTCGGCAATAAGAACCACTGCCAGATGCAGCAGAAGTTGTGGGTTCAGATCTCAGTTCTCAGTTCAGATATCCGATCTTGCATCTCTATTATGCTCTAAATTTCCATGACAGTGTGTATTACAGACATTTCTTAAAATACAAAATTGTTAACATAGATATAACATGGACATGGATATTGTGAATGGTTTATGTTCAGATAAAAATATGGTGGCAGCTGTCTGGATATATAATAGCTTAACGGCATAATTAGTGGACACCAGTATCAATCGCTCTGAGTTTTCTGGCTTTTAGATTGTGATCCAGCAGACTGAAAAATGTGTTAGATGAGGCTGAGAGCATCATTGTCACATATTTGTGAAAACTCAGTTTGAGTTGAGTTCATGTATGTCCATGTATGATTCACGATGGGATCTGATCTGCTATCCCCCTACAAATAGGAATGACCTTACAATACAGAAAGCTAATTTTCTAAAGGAGTTGAGAATATTCACACAGTATGTGCCAAAATATTGAATTGACAGAGATAGATACTAATCATCATTCTCCTGATATATTATTTCCATACAATACCCTTTGTTAGTGACCTAAGGGGCCTAGCCAGAATTAGAAGCAACAAACAACATACAAATTTTCTACTGTTATAAAGCCCCTTTGATTTGAAATATTAAAAATTGCTTCACCAAAAGCAGTATAGTCTTCTGTAAAGGGGTATATTTTTTTTAAATTCTTGTTATTTTTCTGTTCTTGTAGGTAAAAAAAGATCATGTCAAAATATCATATGCTGGTAGGCAGCATCTACTGTAAAAGACAGCTAAAAACAAGTAAAGGTTTTAGCAATCTAAGATAGGGTATGCTTACAGAAACTGCCAAACTTCAAGCAATAAGTACATTGCTACCAAGTTCACATGTGCTTTGCCTGTGAACCTAGCCATTGATAGTGTCAAAATTCTTTCTTTTCTGATAATTGGCTCAGTTTTTTTTAGTTAATAAAAGCTGACAAGAATAACTGGTGTACATCTCACGATAGATCTTATTTTGAAATGGAAAGGTGTGCGTTTTCTGATATAAATTATACAGATGGCTGCCACCTGTATAAAAAATGGCCTGGGACTCAATGAATCACAAACATAGAATTTATACAGTTCTTTACAGAACTTAAGGATGCCCTGGACTTTATCTGGCTTCATTCTAAGCTGACCCTAGGGGGTTTGGATTTGTAGAGTCATTGATAATATACCAATGGGAAATGTTGAGTGTTTTTTTTTTTTTTTGGAAAACCTGTCTATACTGATGATATGCACCTGTCTGTAGCCTAGTGGGCACTCAGAGTTTAATTTGCCAATGGCATTGCAGCACCAATTTATAAGTGTAAATGAACAGATGAGTATAGCAAACAATGTGGAGCTAAATAAATATCCTTATTCTGGAACTTTCTCTTCCTACACAATATTTTACTTACTCTTTATAGTTCTGAGAACCCAATGATTTTCCATGTCATAATTCAAAGCTCCCTCCCCACTGTGTTTATTCCATTCAATGTGCTATACATTTGTAAGCAACAGAGAAAAAACAATAATAAGCTTGAAATACCAGAGTTCAAACCTTAGTCAATGGAACGGAAGTATATGCATAGCAAGGGCTCCATATTTGAGCGTTTGCAGGGAGTTCAGAAAAATAAGGAGGGGTACATTCAGGCACCCCTAAGTGCCTGCTTTGAACTTTTTAGATCAATTTCATAACTTTAAACATTTTTGATTAAGTCTGGCAGTTTTTTTATCTGCATACATGGCATTTTCCCCTGAAGATATACAGTGCACTATCAAACACATTATATTCATGTATGAATTCTATTTTATTATTAGTTACATTATACATGTTGTATATGGTAACTAACTATCATGGAATATAATAATTGGCCAGATAGAGAAAATTGCCCTTCCTTTAATTTTAATTGATACGGCCTCTGCTTGTTTAGTCAATATAAAACCATTTAAATGCCATTTTAAAAGGTCACACAAATTTCTTCAAATAATTTCTGGAAAGTTTTGCTAATATGCCTGAAACCACTGTCTCCTCTATTTAATTTAAAAGTGAACTAGTGTTTACATTATTTTTCAAGCAAACATTAAGGCTGATCTAGCAATATTTTACATTTGTAAGGCATCTACTAATATATGGATCATTAGAGGAAGCCTGGTAGCTACTACATGACAAGCAATTTATTGCTTGTTATATGTGTCAAGGGATGCTGCAGGAAAAAAAATGTGCTTCACTCTGCTATGGAGACTGAGACCGACTTTTAACAGTTTTCCCCATAGGCTTAAACATAGAAAAGAAAATCTTTCAAAGGAGGATACAAGAGATAAGTATTGTAAATTAGAATCATTTATCTCACAGTGTGTAAAATAAATGTGAAATCGCATATTAACCTAACCAATACTGCAGCACAGAAAATCTCACCTAGAAATGATAGCTATCTGGGCATGCTATCACATTTTAAATTAAACCCCATTTTCTCATATTCTAAATGTGTGTTGCTTACTAAATATAAAATATGAAAAAACGAATAAATTATGGCAGGGTGACAGGGGTTTTTGTTGGCTCATCAGCACCTTCATTTAGTAATTTCAGTGCAATAATATAATTGTCCTAGTGCCCTTGCACTACTAGAATGGGTAGACTTTGCCTTTCTGCCTGAGGTCTTTCCATGAAGCCTCAATGTCACCTTGGGCTCATGTAGCTTTGCTGCTTGATGGAGCACCCATTGGCAATATTGTTCATGCACGGGTGTCTCATCCTAAGGAATTTGACCTTAATCCTCAGAGGAGTGGCAGATAAGAGGAAATGTAGAAGGCACTATTAAACATTAGCTATTTTAGAACACAACAAAGTATTTGTTTGCCTTATATATATTAGTTGGAGTTAACTCTTGATTTATTTTCTTTAATGCAGTGCTTGTTCTTCTTATTGTCACTATGAGAAGACGTAAAAAGGAACCGTTGATCTTTGATGAAGAGAGAGATGTAAGAGAGAACATTGTTAGATATGATGACGAAGGAGGCGGTGAAGAAGATACTGAGGCATTTGACATGACTACTTTGAGGAATCTTAATATCATCCGAGACAACAAAAGCAGGAGGGATGTGACTCCAGAGATTCAATTCTTAAGCCGTCCATCTACCCGGAGTGTTCCAGACAACTTAATATTTAGGGAATTTATCTGGGAAAGACTTAAGGAAGCTGATGTGGACCCTTGTGCTCCTCCATATGACTCCCTACAGACATATGCATTTGAAGGAAATGGGTCAGTTGCAGAATCTCTAAGTTCGCTGGAGTCAGTGAGTTCTAACTCTGAACATAATTATGACTACCTTAGCGAATGGGGTCCTCGTTTTAAAAGACTTGCTGACATGTACGGCACTGTTGAAGACAGCCTTTATTCTTAGCACTTGAATATATATGCCCAATGCACTGAAAAGACTCAGTAACATTATAGAATTTTGATTTTGTGGAAGTTTTTATTTCTCCTGCCCAAGAGACTGCACTGACCAGAAACTGAAGAGTTAAAAAATTGTTAAGTAAAACAGTTTGTTGATTGACAGGTATCTGGATGATATTGCTGTCTCTGCAGGAAAGCATATAAGAGGATATTCTGGTAGCTAAGTTTTGTGTATTATGTGCTAATACAGTAAGATGAAATGTAATTACTAGGTCTGTGTAAACACAGATATTAAGATCTGTGCTTCCTGTTTGGCTTAACCATGGTTCTTCAGACATTGTGTGGAACTCACTTCAGTTCAGCATGTCATGAAAGGGTTGGGCACCACATAAGATTCACCATTTACAGGGAGCAGCACTACGTAAAAGTTGACCATGGTCACAACATTACTATTATATAATTTCTGAAAACTGCAAGTCTTTATCCAACATTGCCTCTGTGATTATGTAAATGACCCATATGGACATTACATGGTGAATAATCTTTATAATTTATCTTATCTGGTAAAATACATTGGATACCACTAAACAACTGTATATACTACAACATCTTAGCAGATGTGAAGCACATGGATAAATAGCCAGGCTTATTTAGCCTGTAATACCTTTCACTTCTTCTGCTTCTGCTAAGGCTCCCCATTGTAGAATCAGTGAACCCATGTCTGTTATTTTAGTTGTGGATAGCTGCGTACAGGTTGAATCACTTTCTTATTCATAGGGTTTCAAGCTGCAAAGGCATTATAAGATGGGTCTTAGGCCTTGTACACATGGTCGGAGACTCCGACGGAATGTTTCCTATCGGACCGTTTTGTCGGATATTCCGACTGTGTGTGGTCTGCATCGGACTGTTTCTGTCGGAATATCCGACAGACCAAGTTTTCCAACTTGCCGGTAAAATTTTCCGACAAAATGCTCCTATCGGACATACTCCGATCATGTGTAACCTACTCCGACGGACAAAGTGCCACGCATGCTCAGATCAAATTCCTAGACCAAAGCTATTGGCTACTAGCCTGAACGTAGTCCCGTTGTAATGAAATAACGTCATCAACTTAGTCCGACCATGTGTATGCAACATCACTTCTGGACCTCTTCCGGAATTAATCCGTCGGAATTACTCCGATGGATTTGGTTGTCGGAATCTCCAACCGCGTGTACAAGGGCTTATACTTCTTGGTGCATTCTTTATCTATTGTGCAGCGACGAGACAGCAAGAATATTACAGAATCTGGAATTTTTGCAGAGAGGTGTTACATGTGATATGGTGATTAAGCCTATGGGAGCCCACAAAAACAAAATCTGACTAAATAGACTGACTATATACTGCATATTAGCAGATAGCTCAGTGTTTATGCATTTATTTATATTGATTATAAAGATTAAAAACCAAAATAAACGAAGAAACAATGGACCTATATCATATACATTCACAATATCAAGCAAGTTTAAAGATATGGCCATGTATGGTGAACATCAAACCTTACCCTAATCAATTTAGAATATAGAATGTAGTTTTGAACCTGAATCAGCTAAAGTAGATATTTCACTAATTGAGGCACAGAATGACTCATCAGTGCTGGTGCAGTACTAAATTCTGCTAATGGGTGTATCAAAACTGGAGGTTAGGAAACAATGTTCCAGAGTAGGTACTCTAATTAAGGATCCATTACAGAAGGACATTCTTTCAGTTTGTAATCCACAAGGTTAGACTACAAATTTTGAGCTGCAGTAAGACAGAGGGATATTTTAAGGGTCTTTCAAATCACAAGCTTCATTCCCTTAAGCTATATCATATTTTTAAACATGCCACAATAAATAGTTTTTCATAAAATGCTAGTTTATTTAATAAGAGCAACGTGCATAGTGCTGTAACATGTAGCAACCAATAAGTATTCATCATTCATTGATGTGATTAGACTAAATTGATTGATTTGAAATTTGATCATTGCATGTTACTGCACTTTGTATGTTTTTAATAGCCTCTTATTAAATACACTCCAGATTTAAGAGTGGTAATATTAATTTCCAATTTGATTTTAAAGTTACATTTCTTGACTATGTAATTGATAGCATTTACAGGCTTATTTTCAGAATTTATTTGATTTTCTAGTTGTAAAACATAAAAACAATCTGTACACATTTCTATGTTGCATTTTGGAGCAGGAAAACATTAGATACCTCTGTAGATCTATTAATTACATTGGCAGTTCACTTGGTAATGGTGGCTGTTTTTCCTTGTACTTTTTTTTCTGACAAGACTATAACTAAACATACAAGCAGCCTTGTGTATGATTTAATTCTTTATTTTAAACATAACTAATTAATTTGTAATCAGTTACCAACAATATTATTGATTAAAGGATACATTCACCTTTAGTAACATGTTACATGTTACACTAATATTTAGGATGTAACATGTAACCATGCAGAACTCCCCTTTACCACCCCCTTGTGACAAAGGGTGGGATCCTCTCCCCTCAGTCGCTGTCACATTTTTATATAGTGCGTCTGTGTGGGGCTCCGCTGGCACAGTAGTGTCATTCATTCACAGGTATCTAAACTACAAGTCCCATTTTCCACTGCAGCAGATGGTTGGCTTGTAGTTCTCAATGAATTGTGAGGGCACTGATGAAAACCCTCAAGATGAACCTAGCCTTTAAATATGAAGAAGTCACATATAGGTCTGTAACATGTCACACAATGCATATTTATCTGACAAGCAAATAGGTGTGTGGAGTGAGATATAAGTGATCTGAAGGAGGTACAGTGTTAAGTGCACTTACCTTGTTGCCCCATTGTAGAGATCTTTGGTTTTTTAAGTGTCTATTCAAAAAATTTACAGGGGGAAATCCTGCTTAACAATCCTTTATCACCATCAGGCTTATAAGTCATCTGATTTTAGTTATAGGCTACTGTATTTTGCACTGCAGGTTTGCATTTTGCACTCCTTTTTTAAAAATAATTTACATTGTTGTTTTTTGAACAGAACAGCCAGGGAAGAGGAACACCAGTCCCTCCTCTGACATTTTCAGTTCTATTTGTGAAATTAAAATGATACTGAAGTCTATTTATTTTTTTTATTTAAAAATAACAAGCATGTTATAATTACTTGCTATGTGCAGTGGTTTTGCACAGAGCAGCACAGATCCTCTTCTTGTCGGGTCCCACGTTGGCACTTCTGGCCCTCTCTCCTGCTGAGTGTCCCCACAGAAAGCAGCTGGCTATGGTGGCACTTGAGCTGAGCCGCTGCTCTGTGTGTCCATTCAGACATGGAACCGTGGCTTGGCCCTGCCCCCTCTCTCTCCTCAGTGGCTCACTGACTTTTACTGAAAGCAGTGGGAGCCAATGGTGTTGTCTCAGCCAATGCGGAAAAAGAGACCAGGACAGCCAAAACTCGCTTTTCACTTCCCTGGGTATATGTGAGGGTTTACATCCACTTTAATGCATGAATGCATTAAGATAAAAAAACCTTCTAACTTTAGAACCACTTTAACCACTTAACCCCCGAAAGCTTTACCCCCCTTCACTATTAGACCATTTTTTCAATATGGCACTGAGCTACTTTAACTGACAATTGCGCTGATGTGAGACACTGTACCACATTACAATGTATGTCCTTTCTTTTGGTGATATTTTATCACCTCTGCGTTTTTTGTTTTTTTTGGGCTATAAACAAAAAAAGACCAACCATCTTGAAAGAAAAACAATATTGTTTACTATCTGCTATAAAACATACCCAATAAAAAAAAAAAAATGTAAAAACATGTATCAAGACCAATATGTATTCTGCTACATATTTTTGGTAAAAAATCCCATTAAGCATATATTGAATGGTTTGCACATAAGTTAAAAAGTTATAGCATCTACAAACTATAGGATAGATTTATGTTTTTTTTGTTTTGTTTTTTACTAGTAATGGTGACGATCAACTATTTTTAGTGGGACTTAGACATTGCAGTGGACAAATCAGACACTAAGCGACACTTTTTGGGGACCAGTGACACTAATACAGTAATACACCTGGAAGACTGGTGACATCTAGTGTTGGAACGGGTTACTGTAATGCCACGTACACATGATCAGTCTTTCCGGCAGACTAGGTCTGACGGTCTTCCCAACAGACTTTCGGCAGAGTTCCGACGGACTTTCCGAACTAACGGACTAATGGCCACACATGAATGGACTAAGTCTGTTCATAAGTCAGTTCATTTTGAATGTGATAACGTAAACAGGACTAAACAAGGAAGTTCAATAGCCAGTAGCCAATAGCTGCCCTTGCGTCGTATTTGGTCCATTGGACCAGCACACAGACAAACGGTTTTCCCGATTTTAGTCCGTTGGAATTGAGTCCATCGGATATATTTGAAACATTCTATTTCTATGTCCGTCTGATTTTTTTCCGAAAAATGATTAGACTAGCCCAAACATGATCGGATTGTCCGACCATCCCTTCGTACCTAGTCTGCCAGAAAGTCTGGTCGTGTGTATGCGGCATAAGGGAAGGAGAGTGCTGTAGGGGATAGCTACAAAATAAAACTTAGTATTGTAGTGCTGCTTTGTTATTTTAACATTCTGCGGTTAAAGTGGTTGTTACCCTAAATTTTAAATGAAGGTATCTGTTTCTTTAAATATAAAAATGATATATATTCTAATATTCAGTATCCAGTTTTGCAGGATTTCTGCTTAGAATACCTAGTTGAGCCAGCCAATCCTCCTGCTTCCTTGTTGTAAACTGACCAGGTTAACCTCATAAGCCAATCTATGCTTGTGTGGTCAGTTTGCATCCCAAGTGTTTCCATTGGGAGTGCAGGATATCTGTCCAAGTGCACAGCATGACTTTACATTCCATAGTCCATTGTTTTCAGTCATGCCCACTGCTGATTGATATTGCTTTTGATCCCTAGCTTTGCTTTCAAACTACAGCATCTCCAAGGGGATAATAAAGTGACATAACAGGGCCTTGTCCTTGACTTTAATTGCTGTAGAAACCCCAGTTCTAGCAGGCATCTATCCCTTACAGAAATGATGCTAGTACTGCACAGAGAGTCCTGCCCACTGGCTTCTTTGAATATGTGCCGAGGAATTGCAATCAAGTATACTTTAAAAAAAATGGTACATATAAAAAAGAGATTTAGAAATGGACAAATTTTTAATTCCTGTCTTTATATAGCACCCGCTGAGGCATCACAACTGCTTTAAGCATTAAATGCTAATTTTAAATATATTTTTCACTTCTGGATATATTAAATGCAGGAAATATATACAAAACACAGTGCATTCCCATCAATACCCTACAATCTATTTACATATCCCAATTTTATGGAGTTTTTTTTATTTTTGATTATATAATGTACAGTATGCACACAGCAATTGCAGTATAACAGAAACAGAATACAACATTATCAAAACTTAAAGGGATTGTAAATGATCACCTTGCAAAACATTTTTGTATAGACGTAAAAAAATAATATAAATACCTTTTTTCCCCTTTTTTTATAAGTGATGGTGGGAGGAGAAACAGCAGTACATTGAGCTTGCCAGTGAATGGCTGTGTAGCGGGGGGGTGTGTAAGGACAAATCTGTTTATTGGAGGAGCACAGCTAGAGAACTGACCTTCATGTGCTCTCCTGCTTAGTGTGGTCAGTTTTTTTTAATAGGACAGGGAAAGGGGGGACAGGGACTAGCAAGAACAGCAGGGACTTCATATAAAGGAAGCAATACAAAGAGACCAGGATACTTTCTGATACAAGTACATGGTACAACATGCACATATCAGGAATATGAATTGTTGGAGTAACCCTTGTTAGTAGAGTTGTAGATATTTTAATCAGGGATAGGTTTATGTTTGTAAATACAGCAACATCAGCAACAAATAGAATTTCCATAACACTTAGGAGACGTGTGTTGGAAAATAAAATACTGATAGAATATGTTAAAAGAGTGGTCAGATGTGTGAAGAATTGTGTGTAATAGGGAAAAAATACAGAAGGGAATTGTCAGAACTTGCCATTCGAGCGCATACACAAGTGCATGTGCACATACATATATGTACAAACACACATACAATGAAAGCATAAGCTTCACTATTTGCTAATACAAATGGAGCAAAAGGTGTGATGCTAATATCACTATTTATATTAGGAATTTGAATAAAAGGATATTTCTTGATTTTAAATGCATTTCTGGGGGTTAAACGCCTAAATTACGAATTAAATTGACATTAAAGACTTGGCTTTAAAAATAAAATAAAATAAAATAACAAACATGTCATACTTACCCACACTGAGCAGTGGTTTTGCACAGAGCAGCAATGATCCTCCTCTTCTTGTGTCCCCTGCTGACACTCCAGGCTCCTCCCTCCTGCCGTGTGCCTCCAGAGCAAACAGCTTTCTCTAGGGGCACCAGAGCAGCCTCACTCATGAGCCACTGCTCTGTGCGTCTATTCACAACTCTGCCCTGTCGCCCCTCTCCTCATTGGCTCACTGATTTATAGCAGCGGGAGCCAATGGTGCCCGCTGCTGTCTCAGTCAATGAGGAGGGAGAGTCTCTGGAGAGCTCAGGCTCCCGTGCACATCTCTGGATTGAGATGAAGCGCAGGTAAGTATAAGAGAGGGGGCTGGGGGCATTGCTGCACTCAGATGATTTTTTTCTCTTAAAGCATAGAAAGCGTTAAGGTACAAAAAACTTCTACCTTTAGAACCACTTTAAAGATAGGAATAAAGCACTTAATAGAACAATGCTGCGTATGGGAAGAATCAATATTTTTCAAATATTTTCCTTTTCTATTTACATGTATTGTTATAGAGTATAAGTAACTTCTAGGATCTGGCAAGCCATTTCAATGATTGGAGAATATTTACCAATCTGAAAAACAATTAATGTACCATATATATAAAGTATACACTATATATATATATATATATATATATATATATATATATATATATATATATATATATATATATATATATATATATAATCTGTAAAGACAGAAGAGAATATAACTTAGTTGAATTGTATATATTTTCATTTTAAAACACTGGCTATACTGTATTTTAGATGAAGTTATTGACTCATTTAAACCTAAAACACAAGTTGCCTTTGATAGAATCACCACATTCCCCCCAACCCAAATCCCATTTGTGTCTGATAGACTTCGGAAACTTTTACATATATTTTTTGGCCTGATTGCTATCTTTTATAAAATACCTTTTATATATTTTAAACAAGTTGTGCTTTAGGTTTATTGGTCTTTGAACAAGGTCTTGTGTTTATTTATTATTTCAGATAACTTGATTTGAATATGGCAATTAGGGTAAAGTCTATGCTCATAAATATACATATCCTGGGTTCATCGCTTTTCAGTATCAGTCCACTACACCGAAGCATTGAGGCTGATATTTGGAAGCTTTCAGTGCAGTACAGGACATGTTATAATTTTTCTGAATATCAATCTATCTATCTATCTATCTATCTATCTATCTATCTATCTATCTATCTATCTATCTATCTACGGTATCTATCTATCGATATCTATATATATCTATATATCTATATATATATATATATATATATATATATATATATATATATATATATATAGAGAGAGAGAGAGAGAGAGAGAGAGAGAGAGAGAGAGAGAGAGAGAGAGAGAGAGAGAGATAGATATATTTAGATAGATATTTATCTATATATATAAAAAACACCATATAACACCATTACCAACATTCAATTCATGTCGATGTATTCATTTGTTAAATTAGGGTGGACCAATGAACAAAATATTCTCCTCATTTAATCTAATGCTGTGTGCTCTTATTGTATTTATAAAACAGCAACAACAATTATTATAACAATTATCTATAATAATGGAAATCCTGCAATGGTTGGTGTCTGATCAAATAACGTTACTTAGGGCATTGGTCCCAAGGTCTGCACATATATGAATGAATTGCAAGACTTATATCAGGTAATGTTTATCACTAAGACCCTTTGGAAGAGTCCATAATACCAGTTGAGATAGGTCATGTGATCTGGTGCAGCCCTGATTTAGAATCTTTAGTTTGTTTTTTACTGTAGTCTGCTTTCATGTAAATGTTTGGAAAAATACTGTAATATAATTGCCTACATTAGGCTTGAAAATCATTCTTAAGATTTTATTTGTGAATGTCTTATTTACACATTCAGAAGAGATAATACCCATGCTCTGTTATAAAGCTAAATTTAGTGTGCTGTTTCCTCAGGCTGTAACTTTTTTTTGTTTTTGTTTTCCTTTATCCTCTAATTTATAAAGGACATTTGATCTTTTTTTACTAGATGTGTAGTGTTGCGTTACATTTTTGGAACACTGATCTACATAAAATTCAGGTCCATCTTGCTGCCTTGCCATATAAGTCTCAACAGAACGTACTGATTTTCCTCTAGACTCCTATGTGAATGAAATGAAGCATGGAAAATGAGAAAGAACTCTAAAGCAATCGAACGGCATTGATACAGAAAGAAATCGCTTACAAGGACATTTGATTTTGAGCCATTAATATTTATGAGACATTCAAATCAAATAATTGTACGCTATTTTCCCTTGAAAAAAGGGAAACTTAAGATGATGTCTATGAATTGAAATATGATTTTCAAAATACCTGTTAGATCTTTTACTATAACAGGAAACTTTTTTTTTGTGTTGTTCATGATATGCAGTGATAAGGCTGTTTTGAATTGAAATCTTATCTGTTGTTTTGCTATTGAGCTGACCTTGTTCTTGCACCTCCTCATATTGATTTTAGAAAACATACTTTGTATACCAGGTAATACTATTGACAAATAGTAAAATACTTTAAAATTCTACAAATGCATTTTTTAATTCAATAACTTTTGCAAGACTTGGATATTTACACATTCAGGTGTTTTCATTCTATCTTCTTGATTAAATGTATTTTTTCTTTAACATTATTTGAATTCTGTTGGCATTATATTCAATTTTTAATAACTAACAGAAGCATGTAAATATGTTGAATGGGATGAAATTTGGAATTCCTCAAAAATCTCCTAGTGGTATTTGATATATAAGACAGTGTACAAAGTCTAACAGCTCTGGGTATTTAACACACAGTATGGTGTACAACATGCAGTATTTCTGGGTTATGTAATATAAAAAGCAATAAGAGAACTCTATAGAGCCACTGTAGGAAGTTATTACTCAGTGAGCTAATGAATTATTTGCACAGAAGATTCTTTGATAAAACATTTTGGTGAAATTTGCTAGACATCTATCTGATTGGTGTCTATTGACAAGGTTATTTTCAGTATCCTTTGACACTGTGACACTGATTTTGTATTCATTTTCCTACTGATATAAACACCATTGCTTTGTTAACAGTGTATAATAAACAAAGTATACAAAGTGCAGTGGTCTGGGATATGGAATGTATAACATGCTATATAGAATGCAAAGATCTGTGGGGTATGCAAGGTATATTATAGTGTACAAAGTACAATGACCTGTCTGTAGGTATCATTTACTACAAAATAGTATAGTATAGTGGTCTGGTGATGTGTAGTAAACAGCTGATCACACAAACCTAACTGATTCAGAGTAGATCACAAAAAGCATAATATACAGATTGCAGTAGTTCAAGGAATGCAGGGGTCCGGAGCCTATAAATATACAGCACAGTAATGAGTTGGCAATGATTCACAGTATGTAATATGATGTATAGCACAGAGTTAAGTACAGCACAGCATTATTGGAACCCTCCCCTCACACTGTACTAAGTAGACAACCTCTGGTGCCCACGCTTGCCACTCATATACATTGCTCTGCTTGTTGCTGATGTCCTTCTCAAAATCCAGGTAATTTTAGGTACAGACGGATGTGCATGTTTCTATTAGAAAATGACTGGACATTTCCAAAAAGATATTCTTCAAGGAGGGCATACTGGATATAACAAGATTTTATTGATAGCTCTCACACTACAGATATATAGTACAAAAATGCTATATAATTAAACCCTCCAATACAAACAATTAAAATTAAGATCTTAATGAGACTCCGATGTTTAACATGTGTACTCATTCGCACTATCCATTCAATCCACACCCATCACTCTATTGGAAAAAAATTTTCGTTAATCCCCTTAACCCTATCGATCTGGACAAGATTAGCATTAGTCAGGGTGTTCTTGCCTTTTTTCTTTATTAATATTGTTCTATGTGCATGCTTCACTGCTCTTATAGAATGCAATGCTGCCATTTTCTTGCCGTTGTTACTTCAGATGAGTGACAATCCCTTTTATCCCAGGTGCTGTTGGAGGGGAATGTTCAGGTTGTGGTGATCAAATTTAGGTGCAGCGCAAAAGAAAACAAAGGTGGCACCACATGTCAAAAGGTGGAGGCAAAGCAACCACTTCTCTTGTTAACTTGTATAACTATTGGCAATTATTTATGTGCCTTTACAAGCATTGGTGATCAACATCTGGAGACCAGGCCTAATATCAGACTGGATATTTTAAGCTAGTAGCTTATTTTTTTTTATGTCTCTAAAGAAGTAAATAATGTTATGCACCTTTACATGGAAGTTAGTTCTAGTCTGCTGTCCACAGAAGTGCATTGACAAATGTGTAAATAAATATCTGGAAAAATAAGGGTCTCACCACCTTACAGATAGTAAACATCTGAGGATAATCTCAAGTTTACAGCTGGTTCTAGACAATTGTACGCTCCATATCTTAGGCTTCCAGTATTGAAACACCTATGGTAAGAGGGGAAGGACAAGCAAAAGGCAATAATAGGAGCTCACTACCCATCAGAAAGAACCCTAAAGTGTAATGGGATAATCCTTTTTTTAAACACAGGTATCAGAACCAAAAAACATTAGCTATTGATCATCCAACATTTGTCATCCTGACACAGTCACAATATAATTTGTCTCTCTATGAAGTATAAATTCATTTCTAAAATTACTACAAAAGATAATATCAGGAAACAGATATAATAGTACCAATATCAGATTAAATTTAATCAACCAGGTATAAATATTGTGTCCAAATACCTCCCTAAAGTGCACATGTGCCCAGACTATGTACAATAAAGCATTTATATAACAAGCATTACAAGCTTTAAAAGAATCATCTTGATCTCTATATCCACTTGTATTTTGGAGTGATTCATTCACAAAAATCTCATAATTACAACAAAGACTCTCAAGTTGGGTTTCAGGCAGTTTACAGTGGAAGTAAACCCATGGATTTAAACAGTTTAAAAAAAGGCATACCGGGAATGCTAACTGCACATTGGCCAAACTATCAAACCATCCAATGGCTGGTGTCATAACGAATCACATGTGCAGCACCATAGCAGTTGAAGATTAAACAGAGGCAAAGATGGCAGCTTCCTTGGCTGAAAACGATAGGGGAGTATACTTCCACATTAAGTATAAAAAAAATAATTATAAAAGGCCAGCATGCTCTGAAGATTTTACTGCAATCCCAGGTCACTGGAGAATGGTTAGGGTGTGATTTCATCCAATTAATTTCCTCTGTGCTAATGCCTGTAAGTATACTTTAGGTTAAGTATACTTTTTTTTTTTTTTTTTTTACATTCAAGAAATATATTTATTGAAAGGTATTAACAGTACAGAGGAAAAGTACAGACTCGGAGTTGAATCAGACAAAAATAAGGCAGAAGGTTACAAACTGCATGTTAGTAAGTGCAACAGGTTATATCTAGAGAAACAATTATCTTCCAGCTCAAATCTGTTCAGGATTGCAAACCAGGTTTGGCCGCACAGCTAATTGGTCGCACAGATTGTAGCTAACAATAAATTGCGAAAGATATCCGTACTTCGTGAGATAAAAGGAGATTAGGAAGAAACAGAGAAAAAGGGGACAAAGAGGAAAAAGGAAAGTAAAGGCAGCAGGAAAGGCGGTGGAAGATCTGGTGGACTAAGGACACTTTATACAGCATGTAGTATACATCACATAGTGGTGGGTCATCCAGCTAGCCAACGGTGATTTTGTAGTGCCACTTAAACAAACTCTAGGTCACAGGATCAACGTTTTGAATTCTGGCGAGAGCCGGTACGCGAACCAGGGAGACCAGGTCTTGTGATAGCGTTCAATGTTCTCCTCCAATTGTGCTCTAGTGTCCTCCATTTCACAAATGGAAGAAATTTTGAGTAGCCATTCATTCAAGGAGGGAGAGCGAGTGGTCTTCCAATGCAGAGGAATAAGCGACCGAGCCGCATTAATCAAGTGCCTAGATAAGGAGTTTTTGTACTTCTTCACAGAGAAGTTGGAAATATTGAGCAGACAACACGCTGCATCTAAAGTAAGCCTGGTCTCCCTGATTCAACGCACCAACCCAATCACGCCACTCCAGTATCGCCTTATCTTTTCACACGTCCACCAAATATGTAACATAGTACCCTTATCTTTGTGACAGCGCCAACATAGGTCACTCGACAGAGGATACCAATTGTGAATTTTGGCGGGTGTAGCATACCAGCGGGTAAGTACCTTGTATGCTGCCTCTTGCATTCTTGTACTGATGGAGCACTTATGAGCCAGTGAGCAAGTCCTTTCCCATTGGACATTAGTGATGTCTATATTCAGGTCCTCCGACCATCTCTCTCTGAACCGGTCGCTCGTTACTGCTTTTAGGTGCTGTAACCACTCATAGGCTGTAGAGGTTGTTTTTAGAACCCTGTCCCCTTTGAGGCACACCAACTCCAACTCCGTGAGGTCTCTGGTAAAGAGATGTTTGCTAGGCCGTCGATTAACGAATGAACGTATTTGGAAATATGTCCACAGGGGCAGGTCGGGTATGTCGTTGTCAGCCTTCAGGTCAGAGTCTCCCCTATCAAAGCAATGAAGTGCAAGGAGAGGGAGTTGTTTGTTACTGGGTCGTAACAATTGGTTCCCCAGTCCTGGGGTAAATTCTGGATTATTTTGTAAGGGCGTGAGGGGACCCATGGGTGTGGTGAGTCTGTCCTGTTTAGATAGTAAATGGAAGATGTCCAGCGTTGTCCCTATCAAGGGGTGTTTTTTTAGTTGCGAAGGGTACATGGATTTCGAGATCCAGGGGGAAAAAAGTAGAGGTATTGGGGCAGACTCCCTTTCCAACACCACCCACTCCTTCGTATCGGCATGACAGTGCCAATCAATAATCCGTGCGATGTGGGAGGCATGATAGTAATTCCTGAAATTTGGTACCCCCAACCCTCCCAGATTTTTGGGCCTCATTAATAGGGTGAACTTGATACGAGGCGTTTTTCGTGCCCATAAAAATTTCAGCAGTATAGCCTGCATGGACCTAAAGAAACTTTGGGGAATTCTGACAGGTAGGGCTCGGATTAGATATAGTACCTTAGGCAGGACATTCATTTTACAGATTGCAGCCCTACCAAACCATGAGAAGAGCTTGGCATGCCAGTGTTGCAGGTCTTTCTCAATTGACCGGAGGAGGGGCACAAAGTTATGGGTGAAAATGGAATCTACCTTGGGGGTTAGCCAAACCCCCAGATATTTGATAGCATGCGTGACCCATCTAAAAGTACTATTTTCCATAATATGTTTCCATTTCGGCGCCGGCAATGATACGTTCATCGCTTCCGACTTGGAGTAATTTATTTTAAGGTTAGAGATGTAACCGTATGTCGTGAACTCCTTTAAAAGGGATGGCACTGTTATGTGTGGTTCGGTGACAAAAAATAGGAGATCGTCGGCGTAACCGGCCACCTTGAACTCCCTCCCCTCGACCTCGAAACCCCTCACTGACTTGTTGGCCGTGATCTTTCTGATGAAGGGTTCAAGCGTAATGATGAATAATAAGGGGGACAGGGGACAACCCTGTCGAGTGCCATTCCTTATGCTTACCCTGCTAGACAACATGCCGTTTATCTTAAGTCTAGCCGAGGGGTTTTGGTACAGGGACGCTATCAGGTTTAACATGCCAGGCCCTAGTCCCACATGTCTGCAAGTCTCAAACATGTAATCCCAGGCTACTCTATCGAAGGCCTTCTCCGCATCGGTTGACAGGAGAAGGCCCTCGATTTTTCGCTCATGGGCAGCATGTATCAGGTCCAGGGCCTTAGCAACATTGTCTCTGGCCTCTTTTCCAGGCATAAAACCCGCCTGGCTCGGGCCAATCAGTTTGGGGAGAAAAGGTAACAGTCTCGTTGCTACAATTTTCGCTAGTATTTTGATATCTAAATTTAACAGCGAGATTGGCCTATAACTAGAGCAGTTTACTGGGTCTTTGTCCGGTTTTAGAATAACTGAAATATATGCGGACAGAAAGTCAGGTGGGACCCTCCCTCCCTCCGTTAAAGAATTCAAAGCGGCATGAAGGTGTGGGGCCAGTATGTCCTGGAATGTCTTGTAGTATATGGCTGTGTATCCGTCCGGACCCGGGCTTTTGCTTGTTTTAAGTTCCTTGATCGCCAATCTGATTTCTGCTTGGCTTATGGGGACGTCAAGACCAATAGAGTCCTCCTGTGTAAGTGTAGGGAGTCCCGAGTCACGCAGGTATTCCCGTATCGCTTGTATTCTATCGCTCCGTATGTCTGGGGGTTTATGCTGTGGCGGGAGATTGTAAAGTTTAGTATAAAAGTCGTGAAAGTGTTGGGCTATTTTGTCAGTCGTCATGTCAACATGGCCGTCGTTGTTACGGATACCCGGTATGTTGGTGTTATTTGTAAGGTCTCTCAGGGCTCTAGCGAGCATGCGTCCCGCTTTGTCCCCCTGTTCATAATACACCTTTTTCCGTAGGAACAGGAGACGCTTGGTTTTTGAGTCAAAGAGCTGTTTAAGGGTCATCCGAGCCTCTAACAGTGTTGTAGCTGAGTGTTCGGACAGAGACTGCTTATGGAGGGTTTCTAAACAACGGATGGTGTGGGTCAGTTGTCGAATTTCCTCCTCCCTTTCCCTCTTCCGCTGAGCCCCCAGTGCCATCAGCACCCCCTAATGGTACATTTATGGGCTTCCCAGATCAATAGAGGGTCAATACCAGGAGTCACGTTATGCTCAAAGAATTCCTTTATTGTCGCGTCGATTTTTGGGAACAGTGAAGGATCTGTCAGGAGTGAGGAGTTCAGTCTCCACATGGGGGTCGTTTTGGTGTTAGACCCCAAATCAAGGCTGAACGACACCGGGGCATGGTCAGAAATAGATTGGATTCCTATATGGGCCGCAAGTACCATGTGTAGGTCCCTTTGGGAGACAAACAGGTAGTCGATCCGCGAGTGTCTGTCGTGAGGGATCGAGTAAAATGAAAAGTCTTTGTCAGCTGGGTGTAGGTAACGCCATGCGTCTACCAAGTCTAAAGTGTGGAGAAGAGTTTTTATTGTTTTCAGGGTCTGGAAGGAGACAAAAGTTTTCCCGGTAGAAGTGTCCAGTAAGGGGTCAAGCGGGATATTAAAATCCCCTCCTAGGATTAAGCACCCCGACCCAAAGCTCTCAAGTTCCTTCATCATCCTTCTGTAGAAGGCTAGATGGGAGGTATTGGGGAAATATACGTTCGACAACGTGGTAGGCATCCCTGCCAAGGTCCCTTTTAGGAAGATAAATCTCCCGTCTGGGTCCACTAGTTTGTCAGAGAGCTCAAAGTTAGCCCCCTTACTTAGGAGGATAGAGACTCCTTTCGACTTAGAGACATCATTAGTGGAGTGGTGTGCTTCTATGAAGTAGGAGTCGGTGAGCCTAGGGACCTGGTTTGTTCTAAAATGAGTCTCCTGTAGGAAGACGATCTTTGGCTTACCTTTTTTCAGCTCCCTCAATAGGGTTGAGCGCTTCTCTGGGATGTTTAACCCTTTTACATTGTGGGACACCAGCGTAGGCGCTGTGCCCAGTGCCGAGTAAGCCATCGGTCTAGGTCAGAGAGAGATGGTGGGCCGTGTCCGAAATCTCAACCTGTGGAGAGCAGAGAAGACAAACTTATATATTAACACCCCCCCCCACCGATTCCACCATAAAGGAGGCCAAGAGAGGCAAACAAGGTACGGGAAAGGAAATAAAGAAAGAAAAAGGCAAAAGAGAGTCAGAAGTAGAGGGGGAGTCAATATTAACGACCCACCTGGGCTACTAAGTCGTCCAAGTAGGTCAAAAATCCGGAGCCTGGGCGGGAACAGAAGTATCGCCCAGACCCCTAACTGTTTGTGAGGACAAGGGAGGCACCCAATCGGAGTTGCGGTCACAACCCTGTACGTAATGACATAAACAAAATGTTGTAAATGCCAGAACGCAAAAGGTATACCAACAAAGGGAAATAACAATAAACAGGAGGGAGCCAAGCCATAGCCCTTGTAGCGTACACAACTAGCTATAAAATCCTCTCTACCACAAGAGGAGACGTATAAAACATAACTGTTAAACGGGTGAACATACTAAACCAGATCTGGGCAAAATAACTGAGAATCAAACCTGCGAAACATAAAAGTTAGTCACCAGAGAGCACCACCGGCAGAGGTGCGGGCAGAAAGAACGGGCAAGCCCACCCCTCCACCACCACACCCCCCCCCGGTCAGTGCCCCCCGTTCAGGCACCTTGTGAAATACCCCACATCCCATCCCAAGCCAACTCAGGTCCCGTTGCGGTTTAAGCAATAGAGACGTTTCCAGGGTCCAGCGGTGGTAGAGCAATAAACCGCCTCAAACCTAACAGCGCCCCGAGGCAGACCATGTCAGTGGCCCGGGCCCACCCAAAATCCAGCAGGCGGTGGCCCAGTTCCGCAAACCGAGTCCATATTGCCGGGCGGAACCAGAGCTTGGTCAACGGGGTCGAGTGTGTGACCAACAAACCCGGGGGGCCAAATGTCGAATCATCACTTCAGATTAGTCTAGTGAAAGGCGTAGGTTGCTGGGGTCTAAGTATGCCCTAGAGCGTCCACAGTAATACTGATATCGCAGGAGTAATAGAAATTGTTTGCCCAGGAAATATGTGGTGAGGGCAGACCACAGAAACCAGGAACTTGTACTCAGGGATCCAACATGGCAACCTCTAGTCTTCAGGCTGGGACCGCGAAGAGTGCGCTCTTCTGCGTGGTGTGCCCACACCAGGGCTCTCCTGCCAGGCCTGACGTTGCTTTTTGGTGTGGCGCTTGTCGGGCGTCGACACGGGGGAATGGGGTGGACTCCTCTCCCTGGGTGGTAGTGCATACTCCTGGTACCATTCCGGTAAATCCACAGGATCTAGGTGCAGGGCGTTGCAAAATTCCGGGAGATCGTTCGGTGTGCGGAGCGTGTATTGCTTGCCATTGTGTGACACC
Organism: Lithobates pipiens; assembly: GCF_037356315.1. Classification (NCBI taxonomy): domain Eukaryota; kingdom Metazoa; phylum Chordata; class Amphibia; order Anura; family Ranidae; genus Lithobates; species Lithobates pipiens. The sequence continues at coordinate 397,564,909 of NW_027507764.1, read as the reverse complement.
AGGAGGGCAAAGGGGAAGCGCCATGTGTAACGGAGGTCCCTGGCCCGTAGTATCTCCAACAAAGGGCGCAGGGCTCTGCGATTTTTAAGTGTTATTTGCGAGAGATCTTGAAAAAGCTTAATGTTTTCGCCGTTAAACACAATCAGGTCATTTCTACGTGCCTTAAGCATAATTTCTTCCTTCAGGGAGAAGTTCTGTAAGCAGCATATTATGTCACGCCCCCCCTGTGGGCCCGAACGAAGTCAATGGCAGAATCCTCCGGTCTCTCCAAGACACTATTGAAGACTCTCTGGAGAGCTGGTACTATCTGCTCGGCGGTCACTGACTCCGGAACTCCCCTGACTCTTATATTATTCCTCCTCCCCTGTTGTCGAGATCCTCCATGTGCCTGTTTAGCTCAATAAAGTGCTGAGCATGTGTGGAGGTGACACTGTCCAACCGGAGTATTGCTTTGTCTCTAAGCTTCCCCGCCGTTTCAGCGGTAGCCATCTTTTCAGTGAGCACAAGCAGGTTGGTTTTCAAATCTGTGATGGCCGCTGAAAATGATGCCTTGATGTCAGCTGCAAAGCCTGACATGTCTGCATATGTGAGGGGAAGGTCGGGTCGTGCCATTCTCCTACCGTTATCCTCTGTAGCGGATTGGGAGTCCTCGCTGAGATCACCGTCTGTGTGGACCGGCACCATCTTGCCTCTCTCCTGGGCCCGCTGTGCCATCGCCTGTTTCTGGAATATGTCGGAGATATTCCTGCTCGCGGACACCGCGGTGGATCGGCGGGATCGTGAGTGCTGTGAGCCGCGAAACTGCTTGTTCATCCTCGCAGGGTGCTTGGCAGAGAGGTGCTTAGGGCTTCAGGCTGCACGGAGCTCCTCTTTCAAGCAGCCATCTCCGTCGCGCGCCAAGCCACGCCCCTAACTTTTTTTACACTAACTCGCTGTCAGCTGCATATACTGACCTTTGCATAACAACTTGGAACTATGTTTGCTTGATTATGAGTTCTGGAAGACTGGAGTTTAGAAAAAAAGTGTAAAAAAAAGGTTCAGCCTGGGAGAAGGCATAATCAGAGGACAAAGGACCTTTTTCAATAGTGCCAGGAGTCTCCTGACAGAGAATTGCGAGGATGCTTGGGATACTCTTGCTAAATATTATCACACATTTTCTAGGTGTCAGAGAGATATATACTATAATCAACTATTATGTGTAAAATCAGAGAGGCAGCTATTGGTGCAGTTGCATGACTTATTGATGTTGTTTTGCCATATGTTTATCTCTTTTTCTCTCCCAAACAACCTATTGTTAACTTTTTTTTTTACTTTTTTAAATGAACACATCTGTATGGATATGCATATATGATATTCCCTATAGCATTACAAAGATAACAAAGAAGTATCTTTATTTTTTTTATTTTTTTTTTTTAAGTGAATAGTGGGGTTGATTTACTAAAGGCAAATAGGTTGTTTACTTTGCAAGGGACGTAGTGAGTGAATGAGGTGAAGCTCTACTGACCTCCATCATCCAATCATGAGTCAGTGGTGCTTCAGATGAGCAGAAAAAAAGGAGAATAAGGGGGATAAAAATCCAAGATCCTTCTAAGAGTAGTATACAGTTGTACAAAGGTACACAATATGAATAAGTGTAGTAAGTAGGGATAGGCGAGCAGTTCGGGCCAAGCATAAGTTCGGCTCAAACATCACCTGTTTGAGTTTTCGCTGAACACCCAAATTTTATGTGCACCTGGCGGGATGTTCACTATGAGAGTTATCCTTCTAAGAGTAGTATACAGTTGTACAAAGGTAGAAAGTATGGAAAAAAGTGTAGTAAGTAGGGATGGGCGAGCAATTTGGGCCGAGCATAAGTTCAGCTCGAACATCGTCTGTTCGGGTTTTTGCCAAACACCCAAATGTTATGTGTGCCTCGCGGGCTGTTCCCCCGCTGAGCTTACAGTCAGTAGGTTGTTAAGGAGCGGATCCTTAACAATGGATTAGTCATCAGCTATCAGCAGGCTTCCCTGAATGAAAAAAAAATAAATTGCTGAATTTGCCAGAAATATAAAATGAAAAAAAGGGGGGTCCCCCCAATCGGTATGGATTTTAAGGGGAACTCCACACCACTTTTTTTTTAATGGTGTGGGGTGCCCCCCAAATCCATACCAGACGCTCAGACCCCCACAACCACCATTCTGGGTTGTGGGGAAGAGGCCCTTGTCCCCATCAACATGAGGACAAGTTGCTTTGGAATGGAGGAGCAGAGCCTCCCCTGCCCCAAATCCCCCCCCCACATTGAGGGCATGTAGACTCATTTGGTTCAGGAGGGGGGTGTCCGCTCATGCCCACTTTCCTGGTCTGTCAGGCTGCATGCTTAGATAAGGGTCTGGAATGGGGGGATACCTGTCCTGGGAACAAGCAACCCATTTTAGCACAAGTGGAGAATGACTGTCTCAACGCAATGTGGGTCGTTGCACTAGATACTCATCAGGTATTTCTGGAAACTCTTGCACTGCGTTGGTTTGTGATCAGATCTTTTAAACAATTGTAAAAAGGATGAAGCCCCAAAATGAAACCAATATGTGGTCAGCAGAGGCGTCTATAACTGTAAATAAAAAAGTGCTTCCCAGTGGATTCTTCAGGAAGGTCAGTATTTACCCATTAAGTTGTTATATGTTTTCATGATGAAGTGGTCACAAAACACATTGCTGGTGTTTTATAGGGATGATCATGGTCATGATCATGGCCGTTCGGCGAACACCCGAATTTGCAGGGTGTTTGCCAGGTTTTTGCCCGATGAATTACTGCACAGTGCATTTTGCACCAATCAGAGTATAGTGTACCAAGGTGTCCTTAACATCCGATGAGTCATCAGCTGTGAATGGGTTTCCCCACTGACAGCTGAATTATAAAAAAGTGCGTGTCCTCCCCCCTTTCCTGACCTGCCAGGCGGCTTGCTCGGATAAGGGTCTGGTATGGATTTTGGAGGGGACCCCAAGTCATTTAAAAAAAATAAAATGGTGTGGTTCTCCTTAAAGGGCCTGGTATGGACTGTGAGGGACAGGGGGCATCTTTTTCTTTATTTTTTAATAGCCTTGTGCCGAGTCATTTTAAATGTAATTTGCCTTTTTTTTTTTCTCCGTTTAAGCCAATACATATTCTTCTACATATTTTTGATTAAAAAAAAATTGCAATAAGCATTTATTGATTGGTTTGCCCAAAAGTTATAGTGTCTACAAAATAGGGGATAGTTTTATGGCATTTTTATTGATAATTTTTTTACTAGTAATGGTAGCGATCAGCAATTTTTATCATAACTGCGACATTATGGCAGACACATCGGACAATTTTGAAACATTTTTGGGCTCAAAGTGTCAATATTTTGTGTGGCCACAATTACTTTCCAGCACTACCTTAACCCTCTTGGGCATAAAGTACACCAGAGTTTCACAGGTTGCCACTGGAGTCCTCTTCCATTCCTCCATGATGGCATCACAGGGCTGGTGGATGTTAGAGACCTTGCACTCCTCCACCTTCCATTTGAGGATTCCCCACAGATGCTCAATAGGGTTTAGGTCTACAGACACACTTGGCCAGTCCATCATCTGTACCCTCAGCTTCTTTAGAAATGCAGTGGTTGTCTTGGAGGTGTGTTTGGGGACATTATCATGTTACAATACTGCCCTGCGGCCCAGTCTCTGAAAGGAGGGGGTCATGCTCTGCTTCAGTATCTCACAATACATGTTGGCATTCATGATTCCCTCAATGAACTGTAGCTCCCCAGTGCTGGCAGCACTCATGCAGCCCCAGACCATGGCACTCCCACCACCATGCTTGACTGTAGGCAAGACACACTTGTCTTTGTACTCCTTACCTGGTTCCTCCACACACGCTTGACACCATATGAATAAAATATGTTTATCTTGGTCTCATCAGACCACAGGACGTGGTTCCAGTGATCCATGTCCTTAGTCTGCTTGTCTTCAGCAAACTGTTTGTGGACTTTCTTGTGCATCATCTTTAGAACAACAGCCATGGAGACCAATTGTATGTAATGTGCAGCGTATGGCCTGAGCACCAACAGGCTGACCCCCTCCCCCTTCAACCTCTGCAGCAATGCTGGCAGAACTCATATGTCTATTTCCCAAAGACAACCTCTGGATATGACGCTGAGCACATGCACTCAACTTCTGTGGTGGACCATGGTGAGGCCTGTTCTGAGTGGAACCTGTCCTGTTAAACCAGTGTATGGTCTTGGCTGCAGCTCAGTTTTAGGGTCTTGGCAATCTTCTTATAGCCTAGGCCATATTTATGTAGAGCAACAATTCTTTTTTCAGATCCTCAGAGAGTTCTTTGCCATGAGGTGCCATGTTGATCTTCCAGTGACCAGTATGAGAGAGTGAGAGTGATAACACCAAATTGAACACACCTGCTCCCCATTCACACCTGAGACCTTGTAACACTCACAAGTCACATCACTTTGGGGAGGGATAATGGCTAATTGGGCCCACTTTAGACATTTTCACTTAGGGGTGTACTCACTTTTGTTGCAAGTTTTTAGACATTAATGGCTGTCTGTTGAGTTATTTTGAGGGGACAGCAGATTCACACTGTTATACAAGCTGTACACTCACTACTTTACATTGTAGCAACATTGTCGTTTGTTCAGTGTTGTCACATGAAAAGATATATTAAAACATTTACAAAAATGTGAGGGATGTACTCACTTTTGTGAGATACTGTATATACACTGTGTGCAAAACTGTTAGGCAAGTTGTATTTTTGAGGATTCATTTAATTATTTAACTACTACAGTGGTCTTGGACAATCCAAAATGTTAATAAAACCTGAATATTTAAGAAAGTAAAAGTGAGGTTTTGGCTCTTAGGATAATTTTTATGTGTGCACAACTATCCGGCAACTATTAGTGTGCAGAATTATTATGCAACTAAATGAAGAGCAAAAAAATAGTTTTCATCTGTTAAAATGAGAAAATAAACAAACTCAAAATTTACAAATAAATATTTGTGACATTAAAAAAAAGTGACCAATATAGCAACCCTTCTTTTCAGTAACAGCCATAAGCCTTCCATTCATGAAGTCTGTCTGTTTCTTGATCTTTTGACCATCAAATTTTAGTGCAGCAGCAACCACAGCCTCCCAGACACTTTTCAGAGTGGTGTACTGTTTTCCTTCACCGTACATCTCCCATTCAAGAAGGGCCCACATGTTCTCAATAGGGTTTAGGTCAGATGAGGTATATCATTATTCTTTCATCTTTAAGGCCTTTACTGGCTAGCCACGTAGTGGAGTACTTTGATGCACACTATGGAGCAGTTTCCTGACTACATTTCATGGTCTTCATGAAAGATGCAGACTTCTCCCTTTATCACTGCTTGAAGAAAGTGTCTTCTAAAAATTGGCAGTAGGTTTGGGATTGATTGAGTTGATTCTGAGTTGATTCTGAGTGCAATTTCAACCCCAAAAGGTCCAACTAGTTCATCTTTAATAATAACAGCTTATACTAGTGCCCTACCTCCACTTTGCTGGCGTCTGAGTCGAAGTAGAGCTCTGTGCCCATTACTGATCTAGGCTCATCCATCTGGTCCCTCAAGAGTCACACTTATCAGTCCATAAAACCTTTGAAAGATCTGTCTTCAGATATTTCTTGGTCCAGTCTTGATGTTTCAACTCATGGGTCTTGCTCAGTCGTGGTCGGGTTTCAGGCTTCCTTGCCTTGGCCATGTCTTTGAGCACTGAACATCTTGTACTTCTGGGGCACTACAGGTAGGTTACAATTCTGCAATATGACAGCACTGGAGGATAATGGCTTCCTGGTAGCTTCACGTTTGATTTTTATTAAATCTTTGGCATTTAATTTGCGTTTTTTTTTACTCAACACGTTTCTTGCGACTCTGTTCACTATTTGCAACAAAATGTTTGATGGTTCTGTGATCATGACTCAATACCTTAGCAATTGTAAGAGTTTTGCATCCCTCTGAAAGACTTTTTTACAGTTTTTACTTTTCATAACCAGTTAAATCTCTTTTTTTAGGCCATTTTGCCTAAGGAAAAGAAGCTGCCTAATAATTATGCACACCTTGATATAGGGTGTTGATCTTCTTAGGCCACACCCTACCTGATTACACAAATACATATCACCTGATATGTTTAAAGGCTAAGATCATCTTTTGTTTTTCTAAATTCCAGCTCCCCTATGTACCAATATAGCATGAATGTACTTTTTTAGCAAAGATATCAAAGCTTTCCATTAAATCTACAGACACTTACTTCACTTGTCCTCATCAATGTTTCCAAACATATCCATTGCTTTTGTCTTACTCCCTGGGCAGGCTTTATCATGACACAGGAAAGAGTTGACCAGCTGACCTCATTAACACAAACCCTGCATCATCCAGCCTCCTACCTACCCACCAGTTCCCAGCTGCACATTTTTTGAATGAAATGCAATCAAACAGTGATCACCCTTCTCACTAAATACACAATATACAATCAGATTGTATAGTGTATGGTCACCTTTAGACACCTAAAATTACTAGTTGTGCTTTGAGTGCCAATAATTGTTAACATAGAGTTGCAGGTAATGCAGAGATGTGAACATGGCTTGACAGCTGAGTGTTTCTGTCTACTCCCTCCTATGTACTTGAGTAAAGATGGCCATACACTATGCAATCTGATTGTATATTGTGTATTTAGTAAGAAGGATGATCACTGATTGATTTTGATGTCACTTCCGCCCTGCAATGGTATGGAGCCGGGTGGGTGTCATCTTCCCCTCACTCAGCTCCATACCACAGAGGGGGGAGGACGCTATTGCCTCTGTCAACTCCGGTAAGTGGCGGAGGACAGCGTGGCCGATAAGAGTGATTTTGGGGTGAATCCGCCGCAGGAACCACTTTTATCTGAAAGCAGACCACCCGCTGAAGAAGATAATACCAGGGTTATGGCAGCTAGCTGCTGCCATAACAATGATATTCCTTTTCAAAGTGCCAATGTATAACGATGTCGGGCAGTCCGTAGATGTTTAATGGAAGGCTTTGATGTTTTTGCAAACAAAGTACATTAATGCTATATTGTAACATAAGGGGGCTGGAACATAGAAAAAAAGAAAAAGAAAAGGGGAATAAAGGACGTATCCGTTAAGTCCAATAAGCATTCAAGTTTATACATCTTGAAATTAGACAATATGCATAAAAATTATGATTTGGTCAAAATACTCACTTGGCTCCATGCACACTCAACATTAATATAATATAATAGAGATGCCAGTAGCTTTTCAGTGAGTCTTTCAAAGTTTTTTTTAAAGTTTCTGCAATAGCGTTTACTTGAGTTTCTAGCTTTTTTCCACATTATCGGTTTTATCTGGGTTTTTTTTTAGTCGCTTCCTGACCACTGCCGCAGTTATACTGTGGTATGTTGGCTCCCTTGCACGAGTCGTCGTAGTTATACATCAGCTCGCGGGGTCTGGATAGCAGGCACAGTGGGGGTGCTGGTACTCGTGGCCGACGGTCGCGATGACCACAGGCCACGAGCGATCATGAGCAGGAGACACAGAACAGGGATGAGTATGTGTAACAGATCGTGGAGTGACAGATCGTGTGTTCCTATTAGCTAGGAACAACAATCTGTCAGTTCCTCCAGTCAGTCCCCTCCCCCTTCAGTTAGAATCACCTCCCAGGGAACATAGTTAACCCCTCGAGCACCCCCTAGTGTTAACCCCTTCACTGCCAGTGACATTTTTACAGTAATCAATGCAATTGTATAGCATTGATCGCTGTATTAATGCCAATGGTCCCAAAAATGTGTCAAAATTGTGTCCTGCATGATGTCGCAGTCATGATAAAAATCGCAGCTCGCCGCCATTACTAGTAAAAAAAAAAAAATAATAATAAAAATTCTATAAATCTATCCCCTATTTTGTAGACACTATAACTTTAACGAAGCAATATACGCTTATTGCGATTTTTTTACCCAAAATATTTAGAAGAATAACATATTGGCATAAACTGAGGAAAAAAAACGTTTTTTTATATATTTTTGGGGAATATTTATTATAGCAAACAGTAAAAAATAATGTTTTTTTCCCAAAATTGTCCCTCTTTTTTTGTTTATGGCTCAAAAAATAAAACCCACATAGGCGATAAAATACCACCAAAAGAAAGCTCTATTTGTGGGAAAAAAAGGACGTCAATTATATTTGGGTACAACATTGCATGACAGCACAATTGTCAGTTAAAATCACACAGTACCGAATCGCAAAAAGTGCTCTGGACAGGAAGGGTGTAAATTCTTCTGGGCTGAAGTGGTTAATGGATCAAAAATGTAAAAAAAAATGCTGGGGAGCCACATTTTTAGAGCATTTATCAAAGTTTATTAGCGTTTATGCACGTTTAAGATTTTTTTTTTTTAATTGTGGTCACAAAAAATGCTCCTGAACGTGATTTTAGAGCGTTCAGAAAATGCCCATAAACTTCACTGCTGATAAATGTCCAAAAACATCCATGTGTGCATGGACACATAGGATAACATAGAGGGGAGCTTATGGGCTGTTTAAAAAAGCCCAAATGCCCAAAAATGGCTGTGAGCTTCAGTATGCATGGAGTCTAATAATTGTGCACACAGTATATATATATATTGTGAAAAAGTATTTGCCCCTTTATGATTTGTTTTATATTTTTTTGCATATTTGTCACACTTAAATGCAACTTTTTAATGATGGTTTCATTTATTAAGGCAAAAAAAAACTGTCCAAACCTGCCTGGCTTTATGTGAAAAAGTAATTATTTCCCCATAAGCCTAATCACTGGTTGTGCGACCCTTGGCGGCAACAACTACAATCAAGGGTTTGCGATAACTGGCAATGAGTCTTTGCTCCTGTGGAGCAATTTTGGCTGACTCTTCTTTGTAGAATTGTTTTAATTCAGCTTCAGGTTCCAGCATGAATGGTTTGTGTAAGGTCATGATACAGCATCTCAATTGGATTCAAGTCCAGGCTTTTACTAGGCCACTCCAAAACCTACATTCTGCTTTGTTTGAACCATTTGGAGGTGGACTTGCTGTTGTGTCTCAGATCATAGTCCTGCTGCATAACCCAAGTGCACTTGAGCTTGAGGTCACAAACTGATGGCCAGACATTCTCCTTTAGGATTTTCTGGTAGAGCTCAGAATTCATGGTTCCATCAATTATGGTAGGTCTCCAAGGTCCTGAAGCTGCAAAGCAGCCCCAGACCATAACGCTACCACCACCATGTCTGGGTAATGGTATGACGTCCTTGTTATGAAATGCTGTATTAGTTATATGCCAGATGTAATGTGAAGTGTACCTTCAAAAAAGTAAAATTGTTCTCTCATCAGTCCACAGAATATTTGCCTAAAAGTCTTGGGGATAATCAAGATGTTTTTTGGTAAATGTGAGATGAGCCTCTGTTCTTTTTGGTCAGCAGTGGCCTTGGGACTCTCCCATGAATGCCATTTTTGCCCAGTCTCTTTCTTATTGTCGAATCATGAATACTTACCTGAGGCAAGTGAGAACTGCAGTTCTTTAGATGTTGTTCTGGGTACTTTTATGACCTCCTGGATTAGTCTTTCTCATGCTCTTGGAGTAATTTCTGTATGCCGCCCACCCCTGGGAAGGCACTGTTCCAAGTTATCTTCATTTGTGGAAAATGTCTCTCCCCATGGTTCACCTGCTTTCCAAAGCCTTAGAAATGGCTTTGAAACCCTTCCTAGATCGATACATGTTTGTTTCTAATCTGTTCTTGAACTTTTTTAGAATGTGGCATGATTTTCTTTTTGTGATCTGTTAACGTGCTTCACTTTGTCAGACAGCTTCTATTTATGTGATTATATGTAATGTAATTATTTATGTGACTTGGTGGATCTGCGTGTCGTCAACACCAGATCATATAGGCATATAAGGCTCTCAATGGTGAAGAGACGGTAAACTGGATCCTGGATAGTCCTCCAGCTTGACGGGCCACGCGATGATGTCCTCAGGAGGCCTCTGGATGGTGAAATCCAAGACGAGAAGAAGGTGCCAGCAGTAGATATGCCACCCAAAGGTGGTTACTAATCCCTTGGAGCGGGTGGTATGTAAGACAAAAAAACACACAGGCTCCAAATGGTATAGATCGAAAGGTAAAAAATGGTTATTTATTTCCATAAAAACTATCCAAAATTGTAAAATAAAAGTGATCACAAAATTGTTAAAAAGCAATATGGGGAGCGGAGAAACCAAGCCCTACACATTTTGTCCAAGTGGACTTCTACTGGGGCATCAGGCCTAGGTGTGGCAAGTGAAATTTAACTCAGCTTTCCAAAAATGGGTGGCTAATAACAGTTCATTCATGATTCAGCATGGGAGGGGGGAATTACTTTTTCACTAAGGTTTAGGCAGATTTGAACAGCTTTTTTCCCTTAATAAATGAAATAATTATTTAAAAACTGCATCTTGGATTTACTTGGGTTATCTTTGTGTAATATTAAAATTTGTTTGATAATCTAAATCATTTACGTGTGAGAAATATGCAAAAAAATAAAAATCTGTAAGGGAGCAAATACTACTAGCAGTATATATAATATATAATATATAATATATATATATATATACTGTATATTTAGTTATATCAGGTTGTGTATGTGTTCTTGCCTTACTATACAGTACACTTTGCAATTAGTGATGTGTCGCAAAGTCAATTTTTAACTTTGTTATGGAAATTCATGAAACTTCCCATTTCTAATTCAATTGAGCTTCCTTTACTGAACATAAAAGCTGTATTTTGTTTTTAGGAAGTTTGAGGAAGTACCAGAAGGAGAAAGGCTTCAGCAGTCACATCTGTATGTAGGCTTTTATTTCAGAGCAGTTTAGGCCCCCTACTACCCCTGTAATAAAACACTGTGGGGGTTATTTACTAAAGGAAAATCCACTTTGCACTAAAAGTGCACGTGTGAATAAAGTCGCTGTTGATTCGAGGGGGACGTGCAAGGAAAATAGAAAACAGCATTTTATCTTGCACATGATTGGATGATAAAATCAGAGAGCTTCCTCTTATTTCAGATCTACCCCATTTTAGAGCGACTGCACTTCCAAGTGCACTTGCAGTGCAAAGTGGATTTGCCTTTTATAAATAACCCCCAGTGTCCTGATCACACTGAGCAGAGTTGTTCTTTGATAATACTCCTGAGCACTTCACTACAGAACTGTGCAGCGAAACTGCTAATAGTTGGTGCAGAGATTATAATATACTATATACAAGGAGAAGCACAGAAAGACATACATACAGTAAAAGGAGCTGCCCATTAAGGACAGAAGATCAATGTCAAAATCTGCACAATGTGTTCATAGGTCTGTATTAATGAATCAGATTTTGGGCACATTGTTTGATTTACAGCTTAATTTGTTGTCACTTTAATTTTCTTCAGTAATAACTGTTGCTCTGTAGAGCCACTGGAGAAATTTCTTGCACAGTGAGCTAATTAATCATTTGCACGGAAGATATTTTGATAAAACAATTTGCTGAAAATGGGTAGACATCCATCTGGTTGGTGTCTATTGACAAGGTTATGATTTCAGTGTTTGTTGACACTGTAATGCTGACTTTGTATTAATTGTCCTACTAATTATAACATCTTTCCTTTGTTAACAGTGTATAAGAAGCATCATTTTCCATTATGCTCTGCTGTATAAACCATTATCTAATAGAACCTTGGTGATTAAATTTTGAAAAAAATATTAATGTTTTAGACATTTATAATTGTCGTTCTCAACATGTCATAATGTAACAAGATAAACATTTAGCATCGATGGAGAGTTTTGATAGACTTAGTGCACTCCATTAGGCCTGCTGACCCTCAAGCATGGACTAAAGTTTCTCTCATTTGTCCACCTGGTCAGAGCACCTGTCTATAAGGCTAGACAGACATGGATAGGTTCTCCTTGTTTGTCTGTAAATATACATGCTGCACCTGCAGTAATCTGTCTCAAGACAGTGTTGAATTTAGTCAGGTGGCCATTGACCAGTCAGACTTAAGATTGTTCACGGGCCCTTTTACTGCTGTTTCTCTGTCACTATCTGCATCGTAACACATAGCATCACATGAACATGAAATAGTAAATAGCTTAGTAAATCAGGTGAAGCTTCACTTTTCAAAAAAATTCCTAATCACGTGCACATTTTTTTTAAAAATGCATTTTTTCTTGTACATAATTGGATCAGGGAAATCTGATGGCACTTTTGCACCATGTTATTTCCTTCACTCACAAACACACTGCATGTTTAGATGTGTAGGGGTGCCCAAAAAGAATGATTAGCAGCCCCATGCTTCTGTAAAACAGCAGCATGTTTTGGCTGTTGGTTTCATTAAAGTCTATCGGACTCGAACGTTCAAAATCAAAAGTGCTAAATAGGGATGAGCTTCGAGTTCGAGTCGAACTCATGTTCTACTCGAACATTGCCTGTTCGCCTGTTCAGCGAACAGTGAACAATTTGGGCTGTTCGCAGCAAATTCGAAAAGCCGGAACACCCTATACAAGTCTATGGGAGAAATCTAAAGTGCTCATTTTAAAGGGTAATATGCAGGTTACTGTCCTAAAAAGTGTTAGGGGACCCGGGTCCTGCCCCAGGGGACATGGATCAATGCAAAAAAAAGTTTTAAAAACGGCCGTTTTTTCAGGAGCAGTGATTTTAATAATGATTAAAGTGAAACAATAAAAGTGTAATATTCCTTTAAATTTCGTAGCTGGGGGGTATCTATAGTATGTCTGTAAAGGGGCGCATGTTTCTGGTGCTTAGAACTGTCCCTGCACAAAGTGTCATTTGTGCAGGAAAAAAAGTCTTTTAAAATCACTTGCGGCTAAATTGTCGGGTCTCCGTAATACAGAGAACACTCAATGAGTTTTTTCTGTATTAGCCGACAATTCATTCATTCATTGATTAAAAAAAAAAAAAAAAAAGCGTGGGGGTTCCCCTAAATTCAATTACCAGGCCCTTCAGGTCTGACATGGATATTAAGGGGAACCCCGTGTCAAATTTAAAAAAATTGACGTGGGGGTCCCCCCAAATATCCATACCAGACTCTTCAGGTCTGATATGGATATTAAGGGGAACCCCGCATCAAATTAAAAAAAAAATTGATGTGGGGGTCCCCCTAAAAATCCATATCAGACCCTTTATCCGAGCACGCAACCTGGCAGGCCGCAGGAAAAGAGGGGGGACGAGAGAGCGGCCCCCCCTCCCTCCTGAACCGTACCAGGCCACATACCCTCAACATTGGGAAGATGCTTTGGGGGTCTGTGACCCCTCAAAGCACCTTGTCCCCATGTTGATAAGGACAAGGGCCTCATCCTCACAACCCTGGCCGTTGGTTGTGAGGGTCTGCGGGCGGGGGGCTTATCAGAATCTGGAAGCCCCCTTTAACAAGGGGACCCCCAGATCCCGCCCCCCCCCTGTTTGAAATGGTAAGGGGGTACAAAAGTACCCCTACCATTTCACAAAGAAAGTGTCAAAATGGTTAAATAAGACAAACACCCTTTTGAAAAATTCCTTTATTAAAAATAAAAAAAATAAAAAAAAGATTCCAGCGGTGCTAATCCACTCTTGCTATCCAGCGACGGGTCTCCGGGGTCCAGCGATGGATGATCATATCCAGCGACGGGGGATCTCTCAGTCCAGCGCTGTCCATACATCCTTCTTCTGTCTCCACTCCGGAGACAATGCAGAGAGCCCAGCGCTGACGTTTCTTATATTAGGAGGGCGGGGCCACCCGTCACCTGACCCCGCCCCCGCTGACGCTGGAGAGGGAAGCCAGGGGTTCCCCAGTGACGTGTGGGTGACCCCGCCCCCTCTGATGTAAGGCAGGTTTCCGTTACATCAGAGGGGGCGGGGTCACCCACACGTCACTGGGGAACCCCTGGCTCCCTTCACCAGCGTCAGAGGGGGCGGGGTCAGGTGACGGGTGGCCCCGCCCTCCTAATATAAGAAACATCAGCGCTGGGCTCTCTGCATTGTCTCCGGAGTGGAGACAGAAGAAGGATGTATGGACAGCGCTGGACTGAGAGATCCCCGTCGCTGGATATGATCATCCATCGCTGGACCCCGGAAATCCGTCGCTGGATAGCAAGAGTGGATTAGCACCGCTGGAATCTTTTTTTTATTTTTTTCATTTTTAATAAAGGAATTTTTCAAAAGTGTGTTTGTCTTATTTAACCATTTTGACACTTTCTTTGTGAAATGGTAGGGGTACTTTTGTACCCCCTTACCATTTCAAACAGGGGGGGGCCGGGATCTGGGGGTCCCCTTGTTAAAGGGGGCTTCCAGATTCTGATAAGTCCCCTGCCCGCAGACCCTCACAACCAACGGCCAGGGTTGTGAGGATGAGGCCCTTGTCCTTATCAACATGGGGACAAGGTGCTTTGAGGGGTCACAGACCCCCAAAGCATCCTCCCAATGTTGAGGGTATGTGGCCTGGTACGGTTCAGGAGGGAGGGGGGGCCGCTCTCTCGTCCCCCCCTCTTTTCCTGTGGCCTGCCAGGTTGCGTGCTCGGATAAAGGGTCTGATATGGATTTTTAGGGGGACCCCCACGTCAATTTTTTTTAAAAATTTGATGCGGGGTTCCCCTTAATATCCATATCAGACCTGAAGGGTCTGGTATGGATATTTGGGGGGACCCCCACGTCGATTTTTTTTAAATTTGACACGGGGTTCCCCTTAATATCCATGTCAGACCTGAAGGGCCTGGTAATTGAATTTAGGGAAACCCCCACGCTTTTTTTTTTTTTTTTAATCAATGAATGAATGAATTGTCGGCTAATACAGAGAACACTCATTGAGTGTTCTCTGTATTACGGAGACCCGACAATTTAGCCGCAAGTGATTTTAAAAGACTTTTTTTCCTGCACAAATGACACTTTGTGCAGGGACAGTTCTAAGCACCAGAAACATGCGCCCCTTCACAGGCATACTATAGATACCCCCCAGCTATGAAATTTAAAGGAATATTACACTTTTATTGTTTCACTTTAATCATTATTAAAATCACTGCTCCTGAAAAAACGGCCGTTTTTAAAACTTTTTTTTGCATTGATTCATGTCCCCTGGGGCAGGACCCAGGTCCCCAAACACTTTTTAGGACAGTAACCTGCATATTACCATTTAAAATGAGCACTTTAGATTGTGAACGTTCGAGTCCCATAGACTTTAATAGGGTTCTAAAGTTCACACAAAGTTTAGGTCTGTTCGCAGGTTCTGGTGCGAACCGAACAGGGGGGTGTTCGGCTCATCCCTAGTGCTAAATATAAAGGCTAATATGCAAGATATGCAACAGACAACACCAGCAATAAGGGGTATCTTCAGGTGTATACTGTGCTGGAGGCACACAAAACACCCACTTTAACTCCTGCAGATGCCTGTATTAGAGAACACCAGCAATAAAGAGTAGATACAGGTGTATACTGTGCTGTGCTGGAGGCACACAACACCCACTAACTCCTGCAGATGCCTGTATTAGCGAACACCAGCATAAAAGTATAGATACAGGTGTATAGTGTGCTGGAGGCACACAACACCCACTTTAACTCCTGCAAATGCTTGAGAAAAGAACACTGTCCCTGCCTATCTTGCTCTTTCCCTGCACGCCGGAAAATACTACACAAGGCCACCGCGCTGGCGGTTTTATATAGTGTGGGGCATGTACTAAACCCCCTGAGCTATAATTGGCCACAGGCATCCTGCCTGTGGCCAATTATGGCTCTCCTCGCTGCCGGCGCTGTGATTGGCCAAGCATGCGGGGGTCACAGTGCATGCTTGGCCAATCATGAGCCAGCAATGCACTGCGATGGCATAGTGCATTGTGGGCCATTCGTACCACACAAATTTGGTGCAAATGGTCCGCAAAATTCTGAATTTGCCGAACAGACGAACGGCCGGTGTTCGATTCGAACATGTGTTCGAGTCGAACACCGAGCTCATCCCTACTGGTGACCATAAAGATACAAAATATACAAATATTTAATTTTAATCTGGTGAATCTCTAGTAGAAGCTTCTTTGATAGGGAAGAGGTGCTAATAATGAAAAATATAGAATGGCAACTCAACATAAATGTGGGAAGGGAGATAGAGGAGGCAAAAGGGCAGAGAGAAGGCAGAGTGGAAGCAAAGAAAAGAGATTCCAGAGGAGAGAGGATTGACAGCTGACCCTGGAAAATTGGAAAGGAACACAACAGCAGGGACGATCCCAGGCAGGTACGTGGGGTGCAGTGCACCCAGGCGCCATAGAGGGGCACTGCACCCCATGCACCCTCCTCCTCTTCTCCTTGTCCGTGTCCAGAGGCGGCTCTCTTCACCAGTCACTACCATGGCTGCTGTGTTTCCTGCTGAAGCCCGCCCCCTCTCCCTTCTCCTGTTAGAGGAGGAAAGTGAAGCAGCCGGAGATCAGAGTGGTTGTCTCTGTGTGGTGGGAGACCAGCCACGTAGTGAAGTCACTGGGGGGGTCCATGCTTGATATGTGTTCTCCTCCTTCTCTCTGTGTCTAACTTCTGCCTGCTGAGATCTGTTCTCCACGTGGGTGGCATGGCTGCAAACTGTCCTCTCCTCTCCAGCTGCCACTGGGTTATTTTTGTCCTGGGAGGTCTGTACTAATGGAGGGAGGTTGGTTTGTCCTGGGGGGATCTGTACTAATGTAGGGGTGGTTTGTCCTGGGGGGATCTGTAATAATGGAGGGGGGTGGTTTGTCCTGGGGGTCTGTACTAATGAAGGTGGGGGTCTGTACTAATGGAGGGGGGTCTGTACTAATGGAGGGGGGTGGTTTGTCCTGGGGGGTGGCTTGTCCTGAGGGGAAGCTATACTAATGGAGGGGGGAGATTTGTCCTGAGGGGGGGTGGTTTGTCCTGAGGAGAATCTGTATTAATGGAGGGGGTAGTTTGTCCTGGGGGTCTGTACTAATGGAGGGGGTGGATTGTCCTGGGGTCTGTACTAATGGAGGGGGTGTGGTTTGTCCTGGGGGTCTGTGCTAATGGGGGTGGTTTGTCCTGGGGTGTCTGTATTTATGGAGAGGGGAGGTTTGTCCTGGGGGGGTCTGTATTAATGGAAGGGGTGTGGTTTGTCCTGAGGGTCTGTACTAATGGAGGGGGTGGTTTGTCCTGGGGGTCTGTACTAATTGAGGGGGGATCTTTCCGGGGGGTCTGCACTGATAAAGGGGGTCGGTACTAATGGAGGGGGTGGTTTGTCCTGGGGGTCTGTACTAATGGAGGGGGTGGATTGTCCTGGGGGGTCTGTACTAATGGAGGGGGTGTGGTTTGTCCTGGGGGTCTGTGCTAATGGGGGTGGTTTGTCCTTGGGGGTCTGTACTTATGGAGAGGGGTGATTTGTCCTGGGGGTCTGTATTAATGGATGGGGTGTGATTTGTCCTGAGGGTCTGTACTAATGGAGGGGGGGGGTTGTCCTGCGGGGGATTTTACTAATGGAGGGGGTGATTTGTCCTGGGGGTCTGTACTAATAGAGGGGGGTGGCTTGTCCTTGGGGGTCTGTACTAATGGAGGGGGTGGTTTGTCCTGGGGGGGTCTGCACTAATGGGGGGTCGTTTGTCCTGGCGGTCTGTACAAATGGAGGGGGGTGGTTTATTCTGGGATGTCTGTACTAATGGAGGGGGGTTTGTCCTGGGGAGTCTGTACTAATGGATTCTCTGTGGCATCTGGAATAGGAAGTCCCGTCTCCTGGGCTGCCATTGGTTGACTGTTCTGTCTTTAATAGGAAGCGGGACTTTGTATTACAGAGGCCGCCATGTAAACAGGAGATTCTCCTGTATGTAATCTGTTGGCACTCATCCAGCCCCCCTCCCTGTCTCCTCTGAGGCTGCAGGTGAGCTTTGATCAGGCTGCGCTGATGGCAATGCTGAGGCTGCATTCAGAGGCTGCATTCATGGCAATAGTGAGGCTGCATTTATGGCAATGATGAGACTGCATTTATGGCAATGATGAGGCTGCAGATGGGCACTGATTAGGCTGCATTGATGGGCACTGACCCTTATTTTGTGTCACAGTTCTTTATTTAAAATTTTATTTTTTACCTGAAACTTTCCTCTTAAGTGAAGGTGTGTGTTATACGGCTGTGCGTGTTATATGCCAATAAATACGGTATATCCAAATAACACACCCAAGCTCATCCTTAGTCCTGAGCAGTGCTCTGGGGATTCGATATATATATAAATATAAATATATATATATATATATATATATATATATATATATATATATATATATATATATATACATAAAACACGCCCAAGCTCATCTCTTCACCACACACAGCCACAAGGGCAAGATAATTCTTGTTGGGCAGTGTATTAGTGCTCAGACAAACACATTTAGACTTTAAATCTGGCCCTCTTTGAAAAAAGTTTGGACACCTCTGGTTTTAACACACACAGTTTGTCCAATCAGGAGCTGCCTCTAGGGAACTACAGTGTCCAGCAGCCCTGTGCTCCAAAGAATAATGAATCGGCTTTCTTGCCCACACTGCAGCCTGTCACTGCCCTCCTGCTGTCCCGGGGCAGTGGGTGGGGTTTCCCGTGGCCATGGCTGAAGCTTTTGACAGTCCTTATCTGTTATCCCTCACAGCTGCTCCATCCACTTGCAGCAGCAGAGATGAGGATGAATCTCAGTAACAACAACATGAGTGGCTCTCTGAGTGCCTGAGCTGTATAAGCAATAACAGTGTTAAAAAAAGAAAACTCCTGATCACCCCAAGAGTAGTACAGTGCTACTATGGTGACACTGAGCTACTCTGATGATGGCAGAATGTAAAAAAAAAGATTTTATTTTTATTTTTTTACATATTGTCACCAGTCAGTATCTCTGATCACCCCCATACCAGTCATATGATCACGCTGTACTGCAATACTGACAGTATGCAGACATCTCAAGTTTCCCGCAAGCTGTGGGAGTCTCCCAAATTTGGCTGCGGGCTCCTGGACAACCGCGAGTGCCACAGACAAATAGAGCAGCCCGAGCGGCCGAATGTAGTAATGGAGTATGGCCGCTCTGTCTGTGGCTGAGTGACAGGCGGATGGAGGCTGCGTGCTGAGGCAGAGGGGGGACAGCCCATAATGTATTGGTCAGGTCGGTCCGTCCAATACAGCAGAGAAGGGAAGGAGGGGGGTGGGTGGCAGAGAGAAGACTGTGCGCCACCCGTGATCTGCAGGCTGTAGCAATTTAAAAAGAAGTTTCCCCAGTCAAGCGGACTCTTTCTCCACTTTTGGGTGCCACTGCGCAGTGATCTGTGTAATAAGTACATGACAGTTCTCTTCTATATCAAACCGCTGGGCAGACCGAGACTGTCATGTACTTGTTGCATAGGAGATTACTGCTCAGCGGCACCCACACGTGGAGAAAGAGTCCACTTGACAGGAGAATGTTTTTTTTTTCTTTTAATTGCTACAGCCTACAGATCACAGTGCCAAGGCTTCTCTCTGCCTCTGCCCCCCCCCCCCCCGCTGGGGAATTCTCTGACTGGGATGGCTCCCCGGCACCAGCAGCTAGACCCCAGCACCAGCAGACAGACCCCAGCACCAGCAGCCAGACCCCAGCACCAGCAGACAGACCTCAGCACCAGCAGACAGACCCCAGGACAAGCAGTCAGACCCCAGCACCAGCAGACAGACCCCAGAACCAGCAGACAGGCCCCAGCACCAGCACCAGCAGACAGGCCACAGGACCAGAAGCCAGACACCAGCACCAGCAGATAGACCCCAGGACCAGCAGCCGGACCCTAGAACCAGCAGACAGACCCCAGCACCAGCAGACAGACCCCAGGGCAAGCAGCCAGACCCCAGCACCAGCAGACAGACCCCAACACCAGCCGACAGACCCCAGAACCAGCAGACAGACACCAGCACCAGCAGACAGACCCCAGCACCAGCAGACAGACCCCAGCATTAAACTAATACTATTATACATATTAATACTAAAATTAAACAAAATTATGCTAAAGCCAAATTATACCGTGTTTACAACATTGAATTGGTATATGGTATAACAGAATTGCTACTTTATCAATGAGTCATCATTCTATTGGAATAATTTCATGTTACAACAGGTTTTTTGTAGCCATGTGTCATATTGGCAAAAAAATAGCCATGCAACCAAAGACTGTGAAGCCATGTGGATAATATTTACTTATTAATAGAGTGGTGTCAATTACTATTAGGGTGTACATTGCAGCACACCCAGCACAGTCCAATATGTTGCAGTGATGTTAATTATGAATTTGATTTGGTACCATTCAATGAATGGCATTACAATGCATCTATGAAACACACCTGCACTACAGTGCACTGCATTGCACAATGATTGTTGTGTTTTTTTTTTCCCTGTGTTGGAACCCAGGAAATGGGTCTTTGGGGCTTTGGTAATGCAGGCTGTTGCAAAGCACAATAGCATGTGTTATAGGCACATACATTTCCACAATGCTCCTTTAGACTCGTCTCTCTTCATATAATCACAGAGCACAATCGTACCATTATTTTGGTAAATCAACATATTGAAAACCAAAAAAGATTGAATTGTGGGAACATAGATTACCCCAACAGGCTCTAAAAAGTGTCATATAGATACAGAGTCCTACCAGTAATTTGGCTTAAGGCTTTTATTTCCCCCCTAGGCCTTAGTGCTTAGTGTTTGTTGCCTCCTAAAGAGTTATGTATATATTTAAATGCATTTTCAACTGAATGTCTTCTCTCCTCCTATAAATTAGTCTACAATTGATTATTATTCAAGTCCCCAGAAGGTCATAGCACATAATGCATACTTTGGGCCTTTTCTTTCTACCAATTATTCTGCCAAACATGTTGCATAAAACAACAATATTCACCACTGGCTTATATTACATTGAAGAGAATCTCCCTAAAATTATTTTTTTGCTATTGAGGAGAATGTCCCCAAGTGTATATTATACTCCATGCTTGATAATCTCAATAGAATAGAAAAAGATTAAAAGATTATGTTAGGCTGTTGATCGTATCCTAGCCAGTCTCAATAATATTTGTTATTATGCCTTTAATTTGAGTTTTGCTATATCTCATTTTTACTATTGTATATTTAATTGGTGCACGATATTTGAAAATGATTTTCATTTTGCATAAGGCATGGTAAAATAACTAATCAAAAAATTCTTATAAGCCATTGTTATTTTTCAAATTGGTGTTAGATTAGATCACTTTAACTAGATACATTTGTGGAATACTCTGTTCTGCACGTTATTCATCTGTTATTTCAGCTACACTATTTGTACTTGTCACTAGCATCTGTTGTATATTTAAGTAAATATTTCAGGAAAGGTATCATGTATTTTTGTTAATTGGTGTCAGGAGATGTATTTGTGTTCCAATTACTAGGAATCATATACCGGTATTAAGGTTTAACATAAATCTATAAGACAGACAAAAATACATAATTATAGCTGACTGTGATTACCTTGCAGAAATCATTATTATTTACGACGTCTTAAAAAATGCTCTTTTTTGACATTTTATGAGCAGAGCTGGGCACATTTACAGACTGTGAAACACGAATTGTAAAATATATTTGGGGCAGATGTATCAGCAAAGAAAAGCACTAAGCAATCATGGCAATTTATCAAGGAATTACAATGTGTTCTCTGCAGGTTCACTGTGTAGAATCATTCTCTTGCCAAGTTTATGTTCCAGAAAGTGAGAGCTCAGCCATGTCAGGGCTCTGTCAAATAAGCTCCCTGCCAAGATTTTATCTTGCCGTGATGGGTCCATGCATTGCTCTTACCTAGAAGTCAACTTTACAATATGGAAAACCTTATGACACATGGTATATATTTCTTCCTTGTTCTCTGGTTTTGTATTAATAAAACATTGCCAATCTTCTTTGGAAACAGGAGGCCAATGGCTCATTACATCTAAGAGCATGTCACATGTAAGAGCTTGTTTTTCTACCTGCACTTTGCTTGTGATGTCTGACCTTGCTGGATGATTAAAGGAAACAGGCAATATAAAAGGTATTTTCAAGAGAGTACACACCATGTAACCCAGGCATTGTGCATTGACCTGAATCTGTGACCTTTATTATCTTAAAAATATCTTTTTCGAAAAGATCTAAAATCAATTGTATGGTTTCTTGTCTTTGTTTTAAATTAAAAAAAGGATGTTTAACACCTGTTAAATCAATGCAATTTACAAAGGATACAAAAACATTTTGCTCCTTCTTTATACGGGTTAACTCTTTTAAAAGGTAACTTCACTTTGGCGAGGAAAAAAATAGCAAATAAAGAAAAAATAATATGGTGTATACAATTGCAACACAAGTCATAGTATCTGCAGCCATTGCAATTTTCTGAAAATGCAATGCAATATGGTTACCTGGAGGTATCCTGTACACAGAATGTGTACAGAGCACCCCTCCCCAAAGAAAAATGAATTTCCTGCTTGTGTGATTGGCTCACTAATTTTCCCAGAAGTCTGCAGTAAGATACAAGTCAGATTTCAGGCATCTCCTGCAACAAAAATTTCATTTTTTGTGAGATACTCCCAATAGGAAATCACATCTAAAGGTTCCCCATTGAAAATGTCACGTCTGACGAAACACGTCTGGAAGGGCACGCTGTGATGTCACCATGCTGAATGAGAGGAGGATGGGCTTCCAAGTTTGCCGGCCGTCTTGTATCAATACAATTGAATATTTCTTGTCTATGTAAGTGCATTTATGCATTAATGGTTTTACACTATGAGAAGCTTCTCTCTTCTTCCTGAACATATTATTGTGTGAGAATGGGAGTGTGGAACACTGTACTGGTCCTCAGCACATGAAAGGTCACCCCTGGGATAGCAAAACACCTGGTACTGGCGAGGGGTTGCCATTGGCTTATACCGTTATACCATAACGTTCCTTGCGCTTTTACCATCTGGTAAGCGCACTTTTGTTGGTGGCTGGGCACATTATCGATAAGTGTGTGGAATCAATGTGGTGCATCCGTTTGAAGCTGAGAGATTTATTTTTCAAAGAAATTTCCCTATGAATTTCTTTATGGACTGTTATTGATTTAATTTAATTTAATTTAATTTAATAGGTCCAATGGTGAATGTAGTGCTGTTCTTTTCTCGTAAGAGTAACAGCTATTTTTATGTATTGGCACAGCTTTTTCCTTTTTTGTTTTTTACATCTAAAGGGATGCAGGCCCAGCAGCTTTCCTCATTAGAGGCCTGCAGGTGCACAGCTGATTGATAATTATAAAACCATTCCCATTAGACAGGGAATTTTTTTAGAATAGCAAAAGGTAGGGATCTGCAACAAAGTTTGGTAAAATCCTTGTAATGTACATAGATCACCCAGGGGGGAATGTTTTTTTTCTCAACAATAGTGGTGTTACGCTTTAAGCAAATATTGTCTTAATACAAGAGGTGCCTGAATTCTTACTTGAATATTGGTGTGCTGTGTGCATTTTTTCCAGGTCTGTGCAGTAATCCAGAATACAACTTTGTTAAATAAAGACCAACATTTTGTCCCATGAGTTCAGCTTCAAGTGGACTTAAAACCCCCATACAGTAATATTTTAAAGCTACATCTGACAATGCGCTATACACATACTCAATACAACTGTATAGTTCCATCTATATTCAGCTCTTCTGAAGTTTACATGTTTTATACAATTTTTGGCACAGAATGTTCTCACTCAGACTTTACTGGCAATCTCAGCATGCACCACAGAATCCTGATTAGCTATGAATAGTGATATTTAGCTAAAGTTATTGCTATATCATTTCCCACATGGGCAGGGGGTATTAGACTTTTACAGCTGACAGTTCTCATATGAAAAGTTATTCATGTAGAATGTAACAGATAAAACAGAGAAGGAAAAAAAAGAAGTTAATAGGAAGGCAATAGAGCAAGAAACATTGGGATCAAATGTGTGTTAGCATGCCAACATAAGTAAGGAACAGTAAAGGCAGCGACAAGAAGGTATAAACTGTACTAGTTGATGGTGTGAATGATGATAAAATATAATACATTTTACTTCCACCTCTAGCACTTTTTTTGTAGGATGTGACTGACAAAGTTATTTCAGTATCAAGGCTTTTTTTTCAAATAGGCTACAAATGCTGAGGCAACAATTAGCTGTATGTTGCTTAATATCTCTTTAGGAAATAAAGGGAGAAAGAGACAGAAAACAATGCAATGTTTATGTAATGTCAGAGGAAATATGTGTGTATGTTTAACAGCTTGCAGACATTTTGTGAATAAAAAAAATTGGAAACGAAAATTTTGCCTGTTCAACTTTTGCCCAAGTGCCACATTTTCAAGGATGTTTAGCAGTGTCAAAATGCCATGATTAGTGATGGACGAACTTCCGACGGGACGTTTCGCGAAAGCGAAATGCGAACGGACCCAAACGTTCGCGAAACCGAACGTTCGCCGCGGGCCCCATTGACTTCAATGGGAGGCGAACTTTGCAAACCTTCATGTCGAATTTGCGGCCACGTGGTAATTATTAGGGGGTAAAACGTAGTCCCACCATCTGGACAATGACATAATACATGTATGAGGTGAATTTGGGATCGATAACTACAAGCATTTTTATTTTATTTGGGAAATTGTTCTAACAATTCAGGACTATGGAGCTAATGAAGGCAATGGAGGAGAGGGAAGGTCAGGGACCAGGGTAGGCAAAGAAGAGGGTGCAGGAGATGATCACCAGCAGCGTGACATACCGGAATGACACATGCACCGTGATAGAGGCATCTGACAGCAGCACCGTAATACAGAGCACTGACAGCAGCACCGTGACATACAGCGCTGACAGCAGCACCGTGACATACAGCGCTGACAGCAGCACCGTGACATACAGCGCTGACAGCAGCACCGTGACATACAGCGCTGACAGCAGCACCGTGACATACAGCGCTGACAGCAGCACCGTGACATACAGCGCTGACAGCAGCACCGTGACATACAGCGCTGACAGCAGCACCGTGACATACAGCGCTGACAGCAGCACCGTGACATACAGCGCTGACAGCAGCACCGTGACATACAGCGCTGACAGCAGCACCGTGACATACAGCGCTGACAGCAGCACCGTGACATACAGCGCTGACAGCAGCACCGTGACATACAGCGCTGACAGCAGCACCGTGACATACAGCGCTGACAGCAGCACCGTGACATACAGCGCTGACAGCAGCACCGTGACATACAGCACTGACAGCAGCACCGTAAGCAGCCCCAGGAGGAAGTCAGCACAGCACAGGGATGGTGTGATCCCCTCATAATAAGAACCCCCAGGAGGAAGTCAGCACAGCACAGGGATAGTGTGATCCCTTCATAATAAGAACCCCCAGGAGGAAGTCAGCACAGCACAGGGATATCATAAGCAGCCCCAGTAGAAATATGACACCGCTCAACCTCTTCAAAGAGGAGGGTAGGGGCATATAGTACGGTGTGCTTTTTTGGGTCAAGGAAGTGAGCCAAATGAATTAAGAAGGTCTGTGTGCTTGATTAAAAAAATAGTTTATAGACATATACATGGTCTACTGGTCACATGTGTTGAATTCCTCCGAGATCCATGCCTCATTCATTTTTAGAAATGTGAGGTAGTTAACACTGTGGTGAGCTAGGCGAGTACGCTTATCGGTCACAATCCCCCCTGCTGCGCTGAACGTCCTTTCGGACAGGACACTGGATGAGGGGCAAGCCAACAGTTCGATTGCAAATTGGGCAAGCTCTGGCCAGAGGTCAAGCCTGCCCACCCAGTAGTCTAGGGGTTCATCACTCCTCAGAGCGTCCACATCGGCCGTTAACCCAATGTAGTCGGACACCTGACGGTCTAGGCGTTCCCTGATGCTGGATCCGGATGACACCTGTCGATGGGTCGGCTGAAAGAATGACCTCATATCCGAAGTCACCAACACATCTTCAAACCGGCCTCTTCTTGCAGGCGCTGTTGGATTGGTACCCGCAAATCCTTCTCTGGGAGTGGGAATTGCTCCTCTGCCAGCGCACGCAAAAGCAGAATGCAGCATTTCTCGAAGCAAGGCCTGGAAGTGCTGCATTCTGACAGCCCTCTGCGACGGCGGTAACATTTCCGCCATTTTGTGTTTGTACCGGGGGTCTAAGTACGTTGCCACCCAGTACTGGTCCTTGACCCTCATGCTTTTTATACGGGGGTCCCTATTAAAACACTGGAGCATGAAGGCCCCCATTTGCACTAAAGTGGAAGCGGTGTGGTGGCCTGGCTCCTGCTCATCATCCAGGATAATGTCGTCCTCTTCATTCTCCTCTCCCCATCCTCGCACAACAGGGATCCCAGAAAGGTTTAAAGCATGCTCTTCTTGCTCCTGCTCATCCGCCCCGGCACCATCCTCCTCTGACTCCTCATCAGACTCCTGTTGTTGACTTGTCTCAGATAGAGTAGCCCCCCCTGGGAATTCATCCAGCATTGCGACTTCCTCATCTTCCCGCTCCTGCTCCTCCACAGCCTGATCAATGACACGACGCAATGCACGCTCCAGAAAGAAGGCATAAGGTACCATGTCACTGATGGCGCCATGGCTGCGACTGACCAGTTTGGTGATCTCCTCAAATGGCCGCAGAAGTCTGCATGTGTCGCGCATGAGCAGCCACTGGCGCGGTGAAAAAAAACCCAGCTCCCCAGAACCGTTTCTTTCGCAGAGTTCATACAGGTAGACGTTAACTGCACGTTTCTGCTGGAGCAGCCTATCAAGCATATAGAAGGTTGAGTTCCATCGCGTCGGGCAATCGCAAATAAGACGTCTGACCGGCAGATGGTGTCGCCGCTGAATGTCAGCAAGGCGAGCCATGGCCGTGTAAGATCTTCTGAAATGGGCCGAGATTTTCCTTGCCTGCCGCAAGATGTCCTGGACCCCAGGGTATTTGACAAGGAATCGCTGCACGACCAAGTTTAAGACGTGTGCCATGCACGGCACGTGCGTGATTTTGCCCTGTTTCAATGCGCTAAGCAGATTGGCACCGTTGTCACACACCACTTTACCAACTGTCAAATTGAGCGGTGTTAGCCACTCATCTGCCTGTGAACGCAAAGCTGAAAGGAGTGCCGGGCCAGTGTGGCTCTTTGCTTCCAGGCACAACAGACGCAGCACGGCATGGCAACGTCTCACCTGGCATGTGGAATAGGTTCTGGGGAGCTTGGGCGGTGCAGTGGAAGAGACGCTAGCAGCGGAAAAGGAGGAGGCAGCTGAGGAGGAGAGGGAGGAGGATGGAGTAGGAGGAGGAGAAGAAGAGTCAGGCCTGCATGCAATCCGTGGCGGTAAAACCAAATCTACACGGGTGCCACGGGTTACATGCTTGACGGCCGTCAGAAGGTTCACCCAGTGGGCAGTAAAACTGATATACCTTCCCTGCCCGTGTTTGCTAGACCACGTGTCTGTGGTCAGATGTATCTTGGCACCGACACTGTGTGCCAGAGATACATTCACTTGCCGCTGAACATGGCCATATAGCTCTGGGATGCCCTTCTCTGAGAAATACTTCCTTCCTGGGACCTTCCATTGTGGTGTTCCAATGGCCACAAATTTGCGAAAGGCCTCCGAGTCCACCAGTTTATATGGCAGTAGTTGGCGGGCTATGAGTTCTGACAAGCCAGCCGCCAACCGTTGGGCAAGAGGGTTATCCGGCGTCATCATTTTTTTACGCTCAAACATTAGGCCCACGGAAGCCTGCCTTTTTGCAGAAAAATGTGAGCTTGGCGTGATGGAAGGTGGAGTGGAGGACAATTGTGAGGAGAGAGGAGAAGGAGAAGTAGAAGACGAGGCTGGACGGTGAGAGCCTGCAGTGTGGCTTTGTGTGTTCCGTTGCTCCCACTGGGCTCGGTGATGGCTGCTCATGTGCCTTCTTAAGGCGGTCGTCCCTAGGTGAGTATTGGGCTTACCGCGACTAACGCGTTGACTGCAAAGATTGCAGATGGCAACGCTATTGTCAGCAGCGGACACGTTAAAAAAAGCCCACACTGCGGAGCCATGTGCCGGTGTCCTGGGAGCGCCAGATGTGACCGTACATGGTCGATGACTCGCTCCTGATACATTTGCAGTCTGCTTTGTCCCTGCTGTGCAATGTAAGTCATTGCTGCTTCTCCTCCCTATCTGCTGGTCCATATCTCCCTCTGAACTCCCCTCCTCTTCCTCTCTTGTGGGCACCCACGTGACATCACTAGACACGTCATCATCAACGTCACCTTCCCCACCGCTATAAGTAGAGATCTCGGAGTAGGCAGCAACACCGGGGACCAACCTCCTCCTTGGGCTGATCTGGGTACTGGCGTCAGACTGCTGAGTAGCGCTTGTTGCTACCTCCTCTTCCTGATCCAATACCAAGAGTGGCTGCGCATCAGAAATGTCCTCTTGATATGGATCGGAAAATAATTCCAGTGACTCAAGCGGAAGGTATGTGGTGGTGGTGGTGGTGGTCGTGTTGTTGGTGGTAGTGTCTTTGGGGGTGCACATAGCAGAGAGTGAAGAAGAGGGTGCAGATCGAGAGGATGAGGAGGGTGCAGAAGAGTAAGGCTGAGCGAGCCACTCAACCAAGTCTGGTGCATCCTTTAAAGTAATTGAACGCACCTTCTGCAACTTCCCACTTTGGCTCAAGCCTGTTGCTCCTGCCCTACCCCTACCACCCCTGCGGAAGGGCCTGCCTCTTCCTCTGCCTGTCATTTTTTAAATGACCCTGTGACAAAACTCTTAGTCCCTATACCGATGAAGGACTGCTGCAGTATAGGGCAGCGGTCAGCAGTGGTGCACGTCAACCCTATCTATTGTGGACCTATAGCGGTCCTTACAGAACAGCAGACTGTACCGCACTCAAGCCTATGTACCGTAGCACCCTATACCAAGTTACCAGTCCTTATAAGAACTTTTGTGGACCAAGCAGGTTGTGTATTAGTGTTTAGCAGACTGTACGTCAGTCCCTATACCGCTGAAGGACTGCTGCAGTATAGGTGAGCGGTCAGCAGTGGTGCACGTCAACCCTATCTATTGTGGACCGATAGCGGTCCTTACAGAACAGCAGACTGTACCGCACTCAAGCCTATGTACCGTAGCACCCTATACCAAGTTACCAGTCCTTATAAGAACTTTTGTGGACCAAGCAGGTTGTGTATTAGTGTTTAGCAGACTGTACGTCAGTCCCTATACCGCTGAAGGACTGCTGCAGTATAGGGCAGCGGTCAGCAGTGGTGCACGTCAACCCTATCTATTGTGGACCGATAGCGGTCCTTACAGAACAGCAGACTGTACCGCACTCAAGCCTATGTACCGTAGCACCCTATACCAAGTTACCAGTCCTTATAAGAACTTTTGTGGACCAAGCAGGTTGTGTATTAGTGTTTAGCAGACTGTACGTCAGTCCCTATACCGCTGAAGGACTGCTGCAGTATAGGGCAGCGGTCAGCAGTGGTGCACGTCAACCCTATCTATTGTGGACCGATAGCGGTCCTTACAGAACAGCAGACTGTACCGCACTCAAGCCTATGTACCGTAGCACCCTATACCAAGTTACCAGTCCTTATAAGAACTTTTGTGGAACAAGCAGGTTGTGTGTTAGTGATTAGCAGACTGTACGTCAGTCCCTATACCGCTGAAGGACTGCTGCAGTATAGGTGAGCGGTCAGCAGTGGTGCACGTCAACCCTATCTATTGTGGACCGATAGCGGTCCTTACAGAACAGCAGACTGTACCGCACTCAAGCCTATGTACCGTAGCACCCTATACCAAGTTACCAGTCCTTATAAGAACTTTTGTGGACCAAGCAGGTTGTGTATTAGTGTTTAGCAGACTGTACGTCAGTCCCTATACCGCTGAAGGACTGCTGCAGTATAGGGCAGCGGTCAGCAGTGGTGCACGTCAACCCTATCTATTGTGGACCGATAGCGGTCCTTACAGAACAGCAGACTGTACCGCACTCAAGCCTATGTACCGTAGCACCCTATACCAAGTTACCAGTCCTTATAAGAACTTTTGTGGAACAAGCAGGTTGTGTGTTAGTGATTAGCAGACTGTACGTCAGTCCCTATACCGCTGAAGGACTGCTGCAGTATAGGTGAGCGGTCAGCAGTGGTGCACGTCAACCCTATCTATTGTGGACCTATAGCGGTCCTTACAGAACAGCAGACTGTACCGCACTCAAGCCTATGTACCGTAGCACCCTATACCAAGTTACCAGTCCTTATAAGAACTTTTGTGGACCAAGCAGGTTGTGTATTAGTGTTTAGCAGACTGTACGTCAGTCCCTATACCGCTGAAGGACTGCTGCAGTATAGGGCAGCGGTCAGCAGTGGTGCACGTCAACCCTATCTATTGTGGACCGATAGCGGTCCTTACAGAACAGCAGACTGTACCGCACTCAAGCCTATGTACCGTAGCACCCTATACCAAGTTACCAGTCCTTATAAGAACTTTTGTGGACCAAGCAGGTTGTGTATTAGTGTTTAGCAGACTGTACGTCAGTCCCTATACCGCTGAAGGACTGCTGCAGTATAGGGCAGCGGTCAGCAGTGGTGCACGTCAACCCTATCTATTGTGGACCGATAGCGGTCCTTACAGAACAGCAGACTGTACCGCACTCAAGCCTATGTACCGTAGCACCCTATACCAAGTTACCAGTCCTTATAAGAACTTTTGTGGAACAAGCAGGTTGTGTGTTAGTGATTAGCAGACTGTACGTCAGTCCCTATACCGCTGAAGGACTGCTGCAGTATAGGTGAGCGGTCAGCAGTGGTGCACGTCAACCCTATCTATTGTGGACCGATAGCGGTCCTTACAGAACAGCAGACTGTACCGCACTCAAGCCTATGTACCGTAGCACCCTATACCAAGTTACCAGTCCTTATAAGAACTTTTGTGGACCAAGCAGGTTGTGTATTAGTGTTTAGCAGACTGTACGTCAGTCCCTATACCGCTGAAGGACTGCTGCAGTATAGGGCAGCGGTCAGCAGTGGTGCACGTCAACCCTATCTATTGTGGACCGATAGCGGTCCTTACAGAACAGCAGACTGTACCGCACTCAAGCCTATGTACCGTAGCACCCTATACCAAGTTACCAGTCCTTATAAGAACTTTTGTGGAACAAGCAGGTTGTGTGTTAGTGATTAGCAGACTGTACGTCAGTCCCTATACCGCTGAAGGACTGCTGCAGTATAGGGCAGCGGTCAGCAGTGGTGCACG
The DNA here is from genome assembly GCF_037356315.1 of Lithobates pipiens. NCBI lineage: Eukaryota > Metazoa > Chordata > Amphibia > Anura > Ranidae > Lithobates > Lithobates pipiens. The sequence goes on along the minus strand of NW_027507764.1, from coordinate 397,533,699 downwards.
TCAACCCTATCTATTGTGGACCGATAGCGGTCCTTACAGAACAGCAGACTGTACCGCACTCAAGCCTATGTACCGTAGCACCCTATACCAAGTTACCAGTCCTTATAAGAACTTTTGTGGAACAAGTGAGTTGTGAATGTTTAGCAGACTGCAGCAGAAGGGCAGCAGTCAAGTATAATATCCTTTCTATATTTGGAAGAAAGAATATTATACATGTACAAGCCTATTACTGTACCACTGATACCAGTCCTGAAAAGAACCTTTGTGGAACTAATAATAACAGCAAGTCTTTAAAATTACCCTCACTGCCTGACAACACTGCTTCCTTCCTGTCCCTATACAAATTGGCAAAAAAAGAGAACGATTAGTGGTTACTGGAACAGCTCTTTTGTGGACCTTGATAGTAACAGCTAATGATGATGATGATGATGATGATGATGAAAGACTAATCTGGCTGTCCCTGTAGCATACACCGTCCTTTCCCTTTCTCTAAACTAACAAAAGACACTCAGGCTGCTGCAAGAATCAGCAGCACAGCAAACCTATCAACACCTAACACCTATACCAGTCCTGAAAAGAACTTTTGTGTACCAAATAGCTAGTGGTTTATCTCTCCCTACTCCACACAGGAACCTGTCCCTATCGTAACAGAAGAAAGAATGTAAAATGGCCACCGGATCGGGTGTATTTATAGGTTAGGGGGAATGTACAAGTGTCCATGTGCTGTCATGTCTCAATTGGCTGTCCTGTATCACATGATAAACGTGTCACCAAAGGTTAAAGTTCTTGTATACATTAAACACGTAAGTCCGCCGCGGCGAACGACGGAAAAAGGCGTTCGAACGTGCGGACCGCGAATGTCGGAAATTCGCCGCGAAACGACCGCCGGGCGAACCGTTCGGCCATCACTAGCCATGATGACTTACAGTGCACTTTAAACTACGGTCAGGTGCAGTACTGTGGCAAATAATATATTTTGACCAATGTGAAATCCTCTTACTATTAAAGAAAGCTCTCTCAACAGCTTCATGCCAGTGTATGTTGGAGTTACTGTGAGGGACAGCTAATGGTGATTGTAAGGAGAAACAATTTGTGCTAGTTTTGTACCACAGAGCTATACAGTGCTATCTTCAGTGCTGTATATTACCACTGATATATTGCAGTGAACGGCAGTATGGGAGGCTAGAGAGTGGAGTACTACCCTACCTGTTTTCAAGGTATATCCAGCATTTCTCTTTATGCTGCATACACACGATCGGACTATCCGGCGGACTTAGTACGGTGGACCTAGTCCGATGGACAACCCACTGGACTTTGCAGCGGAGGTCCGCCGGTCTTTTGCGAGTGGACCTGCTCACACACGACCGTAGTTGTCCGTCAGACTGCCGAATCCGGCAGACAATTTTGAGTCAAAACTTCTTTCTAAGTCCACCGGACTTTTGGAAAGAAAAAGTCTGCCGGAGCCCACACATGGGCGGATTGTCCGGCGGACTCTGGTCCACCGGACCAAGTCCGCCAGATAGTCCGGTCATGTGTACGCAGCATTAGTACTGTGACAGTGACAATTTATTGTGCCTTGTTGCTGCTGTTCCAATTTTTTTTTAATGGGGGAAGGTTGCTTTTTTATTTTTGTTTGCAATCAAGTTGATCTTAAGCTTACAAAAAAAGTGGAGTCATAATGTTGTAGGGTTAATGTTTAAAGATTAGTTATTTTGTTTTTTTACATGGTATATATTTGATTGCTATATCATTTTTTCAGATTATTTTCATTTGTTTTGTTCATCGGGTCAGAAGAAGCAAGAAGTTGTTCATAACACAGCAAAAATTGTCCTTTGTTAACAACACAGCACCACAAACTAGAGAAGCGTAATGTCATCTGAAATGGCAGATGTCATCTCATGTCAATGTGCCAGAGATAGTGGAGGTGAAAATTGAGTGAGACTCAAAACATCTTCAATGAAGGATGCCACTCAGGGTATCCAAATGAGTAAAGGGAGAAATTGCCATATTTCTCTGGTTGACGGTTACCCCACACAAAGCACACCCTGCCATCTTTAGCTGTATTACTGAGCAGGTAAGTGTCTCTTTCCCAGCTGCTGGAACATAAAAAATTGCATCCAGTCACCCCAATACCCAGCACTCCAATGCCTGCTTAGCCAAACTATTGGCTTTACAACTGCTGCTGTTGCAGCTGGTAGATTCTGGCCCCTTTTGTGACTTTGCAACCAGTGCTGTACTACAGTAACTGGTTCCTCACCACATTTTTTATTCCTGTACTCCCCCATCATGAGAAAGGTAATATCTCAATGTCGCTGGATCATGCAGTCAGTGGCAGAGTTCACATAACAACAGACACAGGGTCTAGCAATTATGGACAGGGAAGTTATATCTCTTTCACACCCACTGGATAACCACTGGAACGGATGGTGCTGCCCTGCATACTGAAACTTGGTGACAGTCACCACCATTGCTGTTTGCCTTTCAGCAGAGAAAGTTCACACCTGTCACATTGCCTGGCACAGGTTCTCAACCTGGTGGTACTTATGTAGTGGAGGCCGCTCTATTACCCGTAGCCCCACTCGTCCCGCCGGTTGCGCTCACACCAATCCACTGACAGTGGAGTGAGAGCCAACCTGTCAGCTCCTGTGGGGGATTTCCCCCCTCTCTCTCCTCTGGACCACTGTAACCAAATTAATTTTTTTCCCCACAAATAGAGCTTTCTTTTGGTGGTATTTTATCACCTTTGCGGTTTTTATTATTTGCGCTTTAAACAAAAAAGGAGTGACACTTTTGAAAAAAACTAAATATTTTGTACGTTTTGCTATAATAAATATCCCATTTAAAAAAAAAAAATCCTCAGTTTAGGCCGATATGTATTCTTCTACATATTTTTGGTAAAATAAATTGTAATAAGTGTATATTGGTTTGCGCAAAAGTTCCAACACATACAAAATAGGTTATTGATTTAAGGCATGTTTATTATTTTGTTTTCTTTTTATGGAGGGGATCTACGATTTTTATTGTGCCTGTGACATTGCAGTGAACAGATCAGACACTTTTGACACTATTTTGGGACCAGTGACATTCATACATCGATCAGTACTATAAAAAAGGCCCTGATTACTTTATAAATGAATGTCACTGGCAGGGAAGGAGTACACACAATCAGAGATTCCGATGGAATGTGTCCGATCGGAGCGTTTTGTCGAATATTCCGACTGTGTGTGGTCTGCATCGGACTGTTTCCGTCGGAATATCCGTCGGACCAAATTTTCCAACTTGCCGGAAATATTTTCCGACAGAATGCTCCGATCGGACATACTCCGATCATGTGTAGAGAATTCCGATCGGACAAAGTGCCACACATGCTCAGATCAAATTCCTACATCAAAGCTATTGGCTACTAGCCTGAACGTAGTCCCATCGTAACAAAATTACGTCATCACGTTCTGAAAGATCGGATTTTCCCACAACTTTGTCCGACCGTGTGTATGCAACAGTTTCGGACAAGATCTGTCGGACAAAATCCAACGGACAAAATCCAACGGATTTGGTTGTCGAAACCTCCGACCGTGTGTACAAGGGCTAACTATTCACTTTTCAACTAAAATGTAGTTTGCATAGTGAGCTTTCACTTTGCAAAGTAAACAGTCTTTATTTATTTAGTGAAACACCCCTATTGCGTAGCACTGCAAAGCAAGAAGAGCCTGTATTTGTAAAGAACAAATAAGAGCGCTGCCATTTACATTCTGTATATTATTACAAAATACAGACATCAGCAAGCTTTTTGTAAAATACTCTTTGCTAAAATGATTTAGGCCCCATTTATTTGTGTGAATGTGTGTTAAGGTATGCTTGTTATGAATGAGCTGCATATTAATAAAGTTTGAGATATTTCTTCATTGCAGTAAAGACCTAGCACACATATTTTATCAAAATAAATATACATACATTTTGCCCTATTTTAAATGTACTGCACAAGGTAAAACAAATCCATCTATTGTGGCAGGCAATCCTTAGGCAAAATTCAATATGCATTCTGAAAATGTTCAGGGTATTGCTTGTTGTTGGAAAAATAATCATCTTTAGGAGTTTTGAGATTAAACTTTTCTTACATTATAACAGTAACTTAACTGAAACACATTAACACATTCTTAAGAACGATAATGTTATAAATGTGTTAAAGTGGACTCATCAGTAACTTCAGAAGTCTGTATGAATAAATACTAGATATGTCCCTATATCTGCCTTTAGTATACATTTTAAGTAACTTGTATGAATAAAACTAGTCACTTGTTGCAGATAAGTGACTTTGCATAGGCCTAAGAGAATGATGTCAACAGCCAGCAGAAATAAACAATTTCCATATTCCCTCATAGATTACCACACAGAACATTGAGGCATTGAGGCATGACAGTTATCTAAGATGGCTTGTTTTCTTCACTTGTACAGTAAATACTTCCTCGCACTTCCTTTTGTGTTTCTGGGAGAGAAATTAAGTAGCAATCTCCCAAATGGACACAGACATTTTAGATTCCACTGTGCTCAGAACCTCTTATTGTGGTAATAACTCATACCATAACAGTTTGGAAAGCTGCCTTAACAGGACTGGAAAACCCCCAGACATATCAATGGTGGTTTGACAAAGGCCGAACAGTTTGTTCCCTTTTAAATCCAATGGGCATTTGATCTTTCCAACAGCTAAAAGACTTTTGCGATATACCAGACCCCGAAAGGTTCTGCTACCTCCAAATCCTCCATCTAGTAGAATCATTAACTATAAACGGTTGAAAGTTATGTGCTGAAAGCACAAACCAGGCACTCACAATAAATTGTCCAACACAAAGGAAAACACATCAAATTGAATCAAGTTGCAACAGAAGAGAGAGGGCGGTACAGACACAGCTTGTGGTTGTATTCTGGTGGTCCCGGCTCACCATTATACAGCTCACTGATCCCTCTTTGGTCTGTGCTGCTGTGCTATGGGTTACCATCCTTTACCTGTAAGTTTGTATATTCTGTGTACAAAAAATTCTGACACTTTTTACTCATCCAATGACTTGCCACCTTTGTTATTTAAGAAATCGCAATTAGTACACGACAAGGACAGGTTTTGAGTCTAGATGTCATTCATGCCCAAGTGCCCGATGACACAAGGCCTTTTTATTTCTGTATTTTTCCAGAGGGTCTTTTTTTTTCTTTTCTTGCATATTGAACAACACCATCATACAAATCCCAATTTACCGCTCGAGAAGGCAACAAAATTTCGGCACTGCCCTGCCTCCCAAGGACTGGAATAATATGAAGGAAGCTCTGTTTAAATTATCCTGTAACATCCTGTTTTGTCCTTGTGGTATTCCACACCTGCTAGAATCACAAAGAGCCTCCCCACCCCCACCCTTCTTCCTGTTTTTGCAGCTGTTCAGACATGGGAGACACAAAGCATATATGGTGGATTATGGATACTGGTATACGCTATGATCAATATGGTTCTTCACTTCAATTTATTGGAAGTGCTACTACATAAACCAATACATAACATCACTCATTCAAAGCATATGCTTATCACCCACATCTTCATGTACAAGAAGCAGGCAATAGGGAGGTCACTAACCCTCAGTTTCGATGAGGTTAAAGGGCAGGTACACGGCACAATTATTAATGAGAAATGTATAGAAATTCTTAACGATATACATGTTAAATTCTTAAATATCTGGCAGTGTTGGCTCAATTATTTTCTATCCTCACAACAAACTTTGCACTTTTAAAAATTGCACCTTTGGAATTACCTATTCAATACTCTAGAGATTTTTGGGTTTGGTCCTGGCTTTTTATCCTTATTGAAAACTCTATAGAGATCTCCGTCAGCTCAGGTTTAAATACAGGGCTACAAATCAGCGGCATTTACTATCAAACGTGGTACGAGACAGGGATGCTCTCTATCACCCTTACTTTACGCACTATCTATCGAACCTTTGGCCATGGCAATTCGGTCTCACGCTAATATTTCTGGTATCAATTGTGGGCAACAGGTACATAAATGTGCATTATTTGCAGATGATGTCCTTATGTATGTTACAAATCCTCAAGTCTCTTTACCCCATTTGCTATCTCTGGTGGAACAGTTCTCTCAGTTCTCTGGCCTCTCTTTGAACCCCCACAAAATAACAACCCTTAATGTTTCCCTTCCTCACCCAATAGAATGGAGTCTTTGGGATAAATATGATTTCCAATGGGCATCACACTCCCTTTCATTTTTAGGGATCCAAATAACACCTACTATTGAAACTCTTTATAAAGCTAATTATCCCCCACTGTTTAGAAAACTTAAAGAGGATCTTTGCAGCTGGGCAGACTATTCCTTATCATGGTTTGGCAGGATTAACTCAGTCAAGATGACACGTTTACTCAGGATACTTTACTACTTTAGAACCCTACCAGTGGCAGTCCCGAGAGGAGATCTACAGAGTTTACAAACCGAGCTTCATCTGGGGTTAAAGGGGGGCCTCGGGCTTCCTAATTTACTAAACTACTTCCAAGCCGCCCAAATTTCCCAACTTGCCCAAACTGCCGCTACAGGCCCAACACCTCTTTGGGTTTCTCTAGAGGCAGTCTCCTGCCACCCCTTGGCCATAGGAGCATTGTTGTGGATCCCCATATACTATCCCCACTATACTATGCCCTTCTTTATCACATTCACTGGCGGTTTGGTATCGAGCACATCATCGGATATCTCTATCATCCCCACACACACCTTTAGCTCCTGTCTTCTGTAATCCAGAGTTTTCACCCAGGTTAACGCCACAGTCATTTCATTGGTGGCTTAATAAAGGCTTGCTGAGAATTGGTGACTACCTTAATGGCAATCAGGCACACTACAACATTTCAAAAATAAGATGCAGATACCGACCAACAAAATATTTCGGTATAACCAAATTATATCCTTTGTCAGACGCAAACTGGATCTAATTATTGAACCGCTTATGCTTACAATGTTCGAGTTATCATGTCAGACAAGGAATCAATGGAAAGGACGCCTATCTGTGGTATATACTTCCCTCACTGAACCTACCTCAAAGCTTTCCTATATGAGGCAATAGGAAAAAGATCTGAACCTTAGTATTGACTTAAGTGAATGGCAAGACATTGCTTATAGCCTATCCAAAATTTCTATCAATACCATGTTAATTGAAGCCAACTATAAAACATTATTACGTTGGTATCTGGTCCCAACTCGAGAAGCTAAAATGCATCCATCTGCATCACCTAATTGCTTTCGACATTGTGGTCAACCTGGGACAATGCACCATATCTGGTGGAAATGCCCCCTGGCGATTAGATTTTGGATTAGGATATTTAATTTAATAAATTCAGTGACAGGAATAAAATTTTATAGCCAAGCTGGAAAACTTGGTCCGTCAGATATTCTGACGGAAACAGTCCGATAGAGACCACACATGGTCGGATTATCCGACAACACGGTCTGATCGGACATTTTCCGTCGGAATGTCCGACCGTGTGTACAAGGGCTAAGATTACTGTTTGTTCTACCATACTAATTGACTATGCGATAATTTGGTTAATTATACCTTGGATACTTCTAGGTTTGTTATGGCGAAAATTTGGAGACTGATTTAAATGTATCTGTTAACATTTAACATAAAAATTTTCAATAAAAACATTGAAATATAAAAATTGTACCTTAAGCATCACGGAGCCTCTGGAATAACCCATTCCCTTTTATTTTTTCTGTTTCCTGCTCTATCCTTTTTTCCTAACTTTCTCTCCTCCTTTTTGTTTATGGTCTCCTTCCACCACTACTTTCTCTGAGAAACCAATGGCCCTCTCCCTCTAATAGGTAATTATGAAAGGGAAGCCACATCTTTGTTACTAACAGACTAACCATCGTGATTATAACTTACATAGTTTTGATGAGATCATCCCATAACTTTGAATATCTCTCTAGCTTATAGCCATACTCCGACAGTTCAAGCTGTACATCACTACTCAAATATTTATTCATCCACTGGTTCACTGGTTATTTTACATGTCTTTAGCATTATAACATGGGGAAAGTTTTCTATTTTGCTGAACTTATTGTATCTCATTGTCATGGGGTTGAGATATACCTTTGGCACTTCTGTACAAAAACTGTCATAATTTGTAAATATACCATTCCTGATTTTTTTAATAAAAGCAAAGTAAAATAAATGACAATGAAATATTTATGCAAACTTTAACCACTTCATCCCCTGAAGATTTGGCTTCAGAATTACCGGGCCATTTTTTGTGATTCGGCTCTGCATCGGTTTAACTGACAATTACGCGGTTGTGTGGCGCTGCACCCAAACTGATTGACGTCCTTTTTTCCCCACAAGTAGAGCTTTATTTTGGTGGGATTTGATTGCCTCTGTGGTTTTTATTTTTTGCGCTATAAACAAAAAAAGAGCAACAATTTTGAAAAAAAAAACCACAATATTTTGTACTTTTTGTTATAATAAATATCCCCTTTTTTTAAAAAAAAAAGCAAATTTTTTCTCATTTCAGGCTGATATGTATTCTTCTACATTTTTTTGGTAAAAAAATCTCAATAAGCGTATATTGATTGGTTTGCCCAAAAATTATAACACCTACATGTTTATTATTTTGTTTTCTTTTTATGGAGGGGATCTACGATTTTTATTGTGACTGTGACATTGCAGTGAACAGATTAGACACTTTTGACACTATTTTGGGACCAGTGACATTCATACATCGATCAGTGCTATAAAAATGCCCTGATTACTTTATAAATGTCATGGGCAGGGAAGGAGTTAACACTAGGGGTGATCAATGGGGTTAAACGTGTTACCTAGAGAGTGATTCTAACTGTGGGGAGATGGTATTGACTAGGGGAGGAGACTGATCAGTGTTCCTATATGCTCCTCTCCCCTAGCAGGACGTGGATCTGTGTGTTTACACACACAGATCCACGTTCCTCATCTGTCATGAGCGATTGCATCTGCCCGGTGGACATTGCAGCCACCGGGCACATGCATCGGCTCCTCAGTGACGTGTACCACCGAGAAGCCGAGGACGTCCTATGATAAACAGCACACTGGTGACATTTGTCATAGAAGCCGGTCCAGGAGGCAGGATTTCTTATGACAGCAGCTGCACCAGGTAAGTGGGAGATCTACGCTCTGTGTAATCCAGTGGCTCTTCTCTATAATCCCCACACACTGAACAGACTGCATTGATGAGTTATGGTGAGGCTGCATTGATGGGCACTGATGAGGCTGAGCTGATGGGGACTACAAAATAGGGGATAGATTTTTAGCAATTTTTTTATTATTATTTTTTTTTACTAGTAATGGCAGTGATCTGCAATTTTTATCATGACTGCGACATGGCAGACACATCGGAAAATTTTGACACAATTTTAGGACCATTGTCATTTATACAGCGATCAGCGTTATAAAAATGCCTTGATTACTGTATAAATGTCACTGGCAGTGAAGGGCTTAACACTAGGGATTGCTTGAGGGTAGGGATGAGCCGAACACCCCCCGGTTCGGTTCGCACCAGAACTTTCGAACGGACCCCAGGTTCGTTACGAACGTTAGAACCCCATTGAAGTCTATGGGACTCGAACGTTCGAAATGAAAAGTGCTAATTTTAACGGCTAATATGCAAGATACTGTCCTAAAAAGGGTTTGGGGACCTGGCTCCTGCCCCAGGGGACATGGGTCAATGCCTAAAATGTTTTTAAAAATGGCCGTTTTGGCAGGAGCACTGATTTTAATGACGATTAAAGTGAAAAAAAAGTGAAATATTCCTTTAAATATGGTGCCTGGGGGGTGTCTGTAGTGTGCCTGTGAAGTGCCACGTGTTTCCCGTGTTTAGAACAGTCCCTGCACAAAATGACATTAAACGGAAATAACACCATTTAAAACTGCTTGCGGTTTTAATGTTATATCTGGTTCCTGCAATATGGTTGAAAATCATTCAGAAAAATGGCATGGGTAGCCCTCCCTGCCCATTACCAGCCTATTTGGGTCTTGTACGCATATTAAGGGGAACCCTGTACCCATATTAAAAAAAGGAAATGCGTGTGGCCCCCAGGCCCTATATACTCAGAACAGCAGTATACAGGCGGTGCAAACAAGACAGGGACTGTGTAGGTTTGTTGTGTTAAGTTGAATCTGTTTGTAATTTTCAACTGGTACATTTTTAAAGTGTAGCTCCAGTCAAAAAAACTATTTGTAAGCTTTTTGGAAAACATAGGGAAGGGTTATCACCCCTGTATAATTTGTTTTGTCGTCCATCTTTTTTCATCTCACTTGCTGTTGTCTCCTTGCGTTTGCAAGTAGGAGATGTTTGTAAGTTGGATGTTTGAAAGTAGGGGCCTGCCCTATATGCTCTGCAGAAATGGCGGAACAAGGTGTTGGTTTTGCCACAACATTGTAAGCCCTCAAAGTGACTCTTGGTGGGCGCTGGAGCGCCCTGCTGTGAACGATTATATCAAGAATTGTAATTACATGCCATTGTTGAACAGTGGTAGAAAAATTGACCTTTGGTGGTTGTGGTGCTGGTGCCACAACACTATAAGTCCTCACCGTTACTCTGGGTGGGCACAGGAACAGGAAGGGGCCCTCCTGTGAAATATTATATCAAGAATTGTAATTACATGTCCCTGTTAAACAGGGGCAGAAAAATTTGGCCTTAGGCACTGCTGCTGGTGCCACCACACTGCAACCTCTTCCATATACTCTAGTTTTTTTGCTGGAATTAGCCCTGCTGCAAAGCATTGCATCAAAAATTGTACTTAAACGCCCCTGTTAAACAGGGGCAGAAAAATTGGGCCTTAGGCACTGGTGCTGGTGCCACCACACTGCAACCTCTGCCATATACTCTAGTTTTATTGCAGGAATTAGCCCTGCTGCAAAGCATTGCATCAAAAATTGTACTTAAACGCCCCTGTTAAACAGGGGCAGAAAAATTGGGCTGATGACATCAACCAGAACCAGAAATGTTCTTCCAACATATCAGCGGAGGAGGAAGAGGATAGACAATCAACATAACAGGACAGTCACTCAGCATCAGCATAGGCAGTCTTGAAGGGATGTGGTATTTGAAAAAAAATTATTCGGTTACATCAGCTTCAGGTGCTTGGTAGCTGTGGGTGATCCAAGACTGATTCATCTTGATGAAGGTCAGTCAATCAACTGATTCGGTGGACAGGCGCACCCTGTGATCGGTAACAAAGCCACCAGCAGCACTGAAGCTGCGTTCCGAAAGAACGCTGGATGCAGGACAGGCCAGTAGCTCAATTGCATACTGTGCAAGCTCTGGCCAGTGATCCATCCTCAAGACCCAGTAAGCCAGAGGATTTTTGGTGGGAAAGGTGTCCAAGTCTGACCTTGCCCCTAGGTATTCCTGCACCATGTAAATCAGACGCTAGCGATGGGTGCTGGAACTGATCATACCTTGGGGCTGCGGACTAAAAAATTGTCTGAAAGCATCAGTCAGACGGCCACCTTCTCCACCGCTCCTTCTGACCGATGCCTCAGCAACACGTTGTCCAGGACCAGGAGTTTGTAACCTCCCAGTCTCTGGGAACGCGTTGCACAGACCTTTCTGCAAGGCCTCCCGGAGATGTCTCATCCTCTGCTCCCTCTGCGATGGCAAGATAAGGTCGGCAACCTTACCCTTGTACCGTGGATCAAGGAGAGTGGCCAGCCAGTAATGATCCCTCTCCTTGATCCGAAGAATACGAGGATCCTTCCGCAGGCTCTCTGGGTCACTAAGGGCAACATGATCCACAGCTGCCTCCCCCCAGCCACGTACAAGTCCACGTGTTTCTTGGGACTGTAAATCATCCCTACAAGACTGCTGCTGCTGCTGCTGATGCTGAGTGCCAGCCTCCACCTCCATGCTGACACAATCATCCTCCTCCTCCTCTTCCTCCTCCTCATCCTCTTCCTGTGTGATGGGTGGCACAGCAGGAACACTGTCTGTATAAAGGGGGCCTTGAGAGGCAAGGAAGTCCTCCTCTTCCTGCCTCTGTTCTGCCTCAAGTGCCCTGTCCATTATTCCAGGCAGCGTATGCTCCAAGAGGTGGACAAGAGGTACAGTGTCACTGATGCATGCACTCTCACTGCTCACCATCCTTGTGGCCTCCTCAATCGGTGACAGGACAGTGCATGCATCCCTGATCATGCCCCACTGGCGTGGTGAGAAAAAACCGAGCTCCCCTGACCCTGTCCTGGTGCCGTAGTCGCACAGGTACTCATTGATGGCCCTCTGCTGCGTGTGCAGCCGCTGCAGCATGGCCAATGTTGAGTTCCATCTGGTGGGCATGTCACATATAAGGCGGTTCTTGGGCAGGTTCAACTCCTTTTGGAGCTCAGCCAGCCGAGCACAGGCATTAAATGATCGGCGGAAATGCACACAGACTTTCCTGGCCTGCTTCAGGACATCCTGTAAGCCGGGGTACCTGCCCAAGAACCGCTGCACCACCAGGTTAAGGACGTGAGCTACACAGGGCACATGGGTCAGTTGTCCCTGTTGGAGGGCGGAGAGGAGGTTGGTGCCATTGTCGCAAACCACCATTCCTGGCTTAAGCTGGCGTGGCGTCAACCACCTCTCGGCCTGCCCCTGCAGAGCTGACAAAACATCCGCCCCAGTGTGGCTCCTGTCCCCCAAACAAACCAGCGCAAGCACGGCATGGCATCGTTTTGCCTGCGTACTTGCTTAGCCCCTGGAACGCCTACGGAGCACCGCTGGTTCTGAGGACAGAGCACTGGAAGAGGCCATGGAGGAAGAAGAAGAGGAGGGGGTGGAGGAGAGAGGTGTGTCACAACCAATAGTAGCATTTTGGAGGCGTGGTGGCGGAACAACCTCCAACACTACTGCACCTTGTCCTGCATCCTTCCCAGCAGCCAGAAGAGTGACCCAATGGGCCGTGAAAGACAGGTAACGTCCCTGTCCATGCCTGCTGGACCATGAGTCAGCGGTAATATGCACCTTACCGCTGACCGCCCTGTCCAGCGAGGCAAGGACATTGCCTTCCACATGCCGGTAGAGAGCCGGAATCGCCTTCCGTGAGAAAAAGTGGCGTTTGGGGACCTGCCACTGAGGAACCGCACATTGTACAAACTCACGGAAGGGGGCCGAGTCTACCAACTGAAAAGGCAGCAGTTGAAGTGCTAGCAATTTAGCCAAGCTAGCATTCAACCGCTGGGCATGTGGATGGCTGGGAGTAAACTTCTTCCGCCGGTCCAGCAGCTGGGGCAGGGACATTTGCCTGCTATAATCGGACGTGGGTGTACCGCTAGCAGAGTTCCCGGAAGCACTTGGCTGTGACACACCTAATTCTACACCTTCATTCCTCTCAGAGCAGGTTTCAGAGAGGACTGAAGGTCTAGTGGGGTTGGAGATGCCAGCTGATGAGGAGCAAGGAGAGGTCCGCTTTGTTCTTTGGTGTGGGTCTTTGAGGTACGCTTGCCAACGAGCTGCATGGCAGGTCAACATATGTCTGGTCAAGCATGTGGTGCCCAAGCGGCTGATGTTTTGGCCACGTGAGACACGCTTGAGACATATGTTGCAAATAGCAGCGGTGCGATCTGATGCACTCGTCTCAAAAAAGGCCCACACCAAAGAACTTTTAGAATAACGCGCAGAGGCAGCGCTCTGCACAGGCGGAGCTCTGCGGTGTGATTCAGTCGGTGTGCTGCCCCTAAGCTGGCCCCCGGAGGGCATCCTGCCTCGTTGGACATGTGCCTCCTTCTCCTCCTCCTCCTCCCTCCTTCCAGGCACCCACGTGGAGTCAGTGCCCTCATCATCCCCTCCCTCTTCATCGCTGTAGCAAACCTGGCAGTATGCTGCAGCTTGTGGAACATGACTGCCAGATTGCTGTCCTTCTTGAGCATCCCCTCTCTCTGCGCTCACGCTACTGCCTTCCTCTAGCTGAGTGTCATCATCAGAGCCCACAAAACACTGGGCATCCTCCTGGAGCATGTACCCAACACTGTGCTCAAAGAGTTCAGGAGACTCCTCAGGAGGACGTGGTGGGTCTAGGGAAGGAGTCACTGATGATGACATTGAGAGGAGGGAAGACGATGCGTTGGCAGCTGCTTTGCTACTACCCTGAGACTGGGTGAGAGAGGATGAGGAGGATGAAGAGGGCTTGGTCATCCACTCTACCAAGTCGTTGGCATGTTGTGGTTCAACATGTCCAGCTGCCGAAAAGAAGGACAAGCATGTCCCATGGCCATGTGCTGATGACAATGCACCGCGTCCACGACCAGCACTGTTGTCTCTAGACACAGAGCCTGCTTTCCCTCTTTTATCGGCTCGCGCCTGTCTGCCTCTCCTTGCTGGCCTTCCAGACATGGTAATGGCCTGAAGGGAGTTGGGAAAAACAGCAGTTGGGTAGTTTATATTGTGCTGGAGGCACACAACACCCACTAACTCCTGCAGATGCCTTTTTTTTAGAACACCAGAGATAAAGGGGTATATACAGATGTATACTGTGCTGTGCTGGAGGCACACACAACTTCCAATAACTCCTGCAGATGACAAGTGGGCTCAAATAGAGAACAGCTATGTAGGTGGATATAGCGGTATGTACTGGGTACAGAGCACGCAGACAGCATGCACTATTTCCTAACACTACTGACTGCAAGCTCTATTATTAAAGATAGATCACTAGCTATATAGGTGAGGTGAATATCGCGGTGTATACTGCGGTCAGGGCACGCAGACAATAACCAGAAAACAGCAGAGATAAAGGGGTATATACAGATGTATACTGTGCTGTGCTGGAGGCACACACAACTTCCAATAACTCCTGCAGATGACAAGTGGGCTCAAATAGAGAACAGCTATGTAGGTGGATATAGTGGTATGTACTGGGTACAGAGCACGCAGACAGCATGCACTATTTCCTAACACTACTGACTGCAAGCTCTATTATTAAAGATAGATCACTAGCTATATAGGTGAGGTGAATATAGCGGTGTATACTGCGGTCAGGGCACGCAGACAATAACCAGAGAACACCAGAGATAAAGGGGTATATACAGATGTATACTGTGCTGTGCTGGAGGCACACACAACTTCCAATAACTCCTGCAGATGGCAAGTGGGCTCAAATAGAGAACAGCTATGTAGGTGGATATAGCGGTATGTACTGGGTACAGAGCACGCAGACAGCATGCACTATTTCCTAACACTACTGACTGCAAGCTCTATTATTAAAGATAGATCACTAGCTATATAGGTGAGGTGAATATCGCGGTGTATACTGCGGTCAGGGCACGCAGACAATAACCAGAGAACACCAGAGATAAAGGGGTATATACGTATACTGTGCTGTGCTGGAGGCATACACAACTTCCAATAACTCCTGCAGATGGCAATTGGGCTCAAATAGAGAACAGCTATGTAGGTGGATATAGCGGTATGTACTGGGTACAGAGCACGCAGACAGCACGCACTATCTCCTAATACTACTGACTGCAAGCTCTATTATTAAAGATAGATCACTAGCTATATAGGTGAGGTGAATATCGCGGTGTATACTGTGGTCAGGGCACGCAGACAATAACCAGAAAACAGCAGAGATAAAGGGGTATATACAGATGTATACTGTGCTGTGCTGGAGGCACACACAACTTCCAATAACTTCTGCAGATGGCAATTGGGCTCAAATAGAGAACAGCTATGTAGGTGGATTATAGCAATATGTACTGGGTACAGAGCACGCAGACAGCACGCACTATCTCCTAACACTACTGACTGCAAGCTCTATTATTAAAGATAGATCACTAGCTATATAGGTGAGGTGAATATAGTGGTGTATACTGCGGTCAGGGCACAGACAATAACCACTACACAACAGCAAGATAGGAAATCAGCCAAAAACGATCGGTGTGTACTGTGTTGAAGGTACACAAAACACCCACTGCTTCAGATGCCAACACACTACACGAGGCCGCCTCAATGGCGGCCTTATATAGTGTGGGGCGTGCACTACACAGCCTGAGCTATGATTGGCCACAGGCATCCTGCCTGTGGCCAATCATGGCTCTCCTCGCTGCTGGCGCTGCGATTGGCCAAGCATGCGGGGTCACAGTGCATGCTTGGCCAATCATGAGCCAGCAATGCACTGCGCCATCACAGTGCATTGTGGGCCGTGAGCGCCACGCAAATTTTGACGCAAACGGACCAAGTGTTCGGATTTCGCCGAACAGACGAACAGCCAATGTTCGAGTCGAACGTACGTTCGACTCGAACATGAAGCTCATCCCTACTTGAAGGGTTAACTGTGTTCCATAGGAGGTGAGTCTAACTAAAGGGGGGGGGACTGACTAGAGGAAGTGACGGATCGTGGTTCCTAGAGGAAGTGAAGGATTGTGGTTCCTAGAGGAAGTGAAGGATCGTGGTTCCTAGAGGAAGTGATGCTCTGTCACTCCTGTCAGAACAGAACAGGGAAGTGTATGTTTACACACACTTGTCCCTGTTCTGTGTCTCCTGCTCATGATCGCTCGTGGCCAGCAGTCATTGCAACCGTCATCCACAAGCATCGGCACCCTCACCGTGCAGCGTGGCACACGCGTGCGCCTGCTAACCCAATCCAGCGAGCTGACGTATAGCTACAATGGTTCGCAGGATCGTGCTGACCTGCCGCCGTATAATAACGGAGGCTGGTCGGCAAGCAGTTAAGTAAAATAAAGTTAAGTTAAGTAAAATAAATGGGTATCCTGTGTTGGCCTGCGGTATGCATAGAAACATAAGAATTCAGACGAACACTATAATTAGAGACTCCTAGCTTTTTCCCCAACAATATGATCTTTCTTATAGCTGCCACATTCTCAATTGACTGAGGGCTTAGTTACCAATCATGTCACAGTACTAGTGACTGGACAACAAAATAAGTGGAAGAATAGTGATTAGGTTATCCTTGTGTTCTTTCCTGTAAGCAAGTTTCAAGTGAACCTCTAAAAAAAAAAGCAAAACAAAACCTGCAGGTTTAAGTCATAATGTTCTAGTACACAATGCATACATTATGCACATTATGACAGACTTACCTGGCACTTCCATCTTCACCTGATCTTCCTTCTGGGCTCACTGACTTTGACTATATGAATGTCCGAGGCCGTGATGACATCACTGCCATACATAGCCCCGGCACAGATCTCTGAGGGTAGAGCACGGATACACAGTCACTTCAAAGTGAATGTACCTGTGACATCACAGGCTATATGTTGTGTAAATAAATCCTAAACCGTGCAACTACCTACAGAAATTTACTTCCACTTTAACAGCACTGTGCGATTCAAGCTCTGGCTATCTCTCTCCCAACCTGATAGCTGCTGTACCAGGTATTTTGGTAAATTAATATAAAGACAGACTAAGTAAATAAAGCAAATTATGACTTTTTAAATTATTCCATAACTGCATTACATATTTTGTTGTAATCATGTTTTGTAGCCCTTTTATACATGGGGCGATTACATGCATGGCCTGTATAGACCTGTGTTTTTCAAATACAGGGATGCACATGCATTCCCAGGATTCAATCTGATGCCCTTCTTTTCCTGGCCAGCCAGACTACATGCCTTGGTAAGGGTCTGGTATTGATTTTGTGGGGGGACTAAATTGCCTTTTTGTTTATTTTTAGTTGTCTGGGGTCTACCCCCAAAATCCACACCAGGCTCTTATCCAAGAAAAGGGTCTTCTTTGTTTTAGGGTATGTGACCTAGTACCCTTCCCTTTTCTGGCCACCCTAGACTGCATGCCTGGATAGGGGTCTGGGTATTCCTAGCTGTGTAAGCCCTTATACACACGGTTAGACATTCCGACCACAAAATCCGTCAGATAATTTCTGATGGATTTAGTCCGAAAGTGGTGTTGCATACACACGGTTGGACAAAGTTGTCGGAATTTCCGGTCGACAAGAACGCGGTGATGTAAATTGTGTACGACAGGACTAGAAAATGGAAGTTCAGCACCAAGTGCGGCACCCTTTGGGCTTCTTCTGCTGATCTCGTGTTTATCACGTATTAGTAGAAGTTTGGTTAGAGACGATTCGCGCTTTTCAGATTTGTGCTTCAGGCCGCTACTGCTCTTCAGTTTGTGCTTGTCGTGCGTATCTGCTTATCAGTGTGTGTAGTTAGTTTGCATTTGTTGGTCATTGTGGACTAGATCTTGGTATAGTACGCTTTGATTTTCAGTGCTTATTGTCAGCTTGTTTCTGGTTTTCAGTTCATTCTTTCAGGCCTTGTGGTTTATCGGTGCTTTCTGTTGTCCGTTCTGACCAGCCAATTTGAAGCCATGTTTTGTGTACGTACTCGTCGTAGAGTTTGTGCTGTGCAGGGGCTTGGTGTTGGGCTTTTAGCTTTGACACAAGCCCAGTCCATGAACAGGGAGCAAGAATTGGTTGCTCCAGCGTGACCAATTCTCGCACATGCCTTTGCTTCGTGAGATCCGGGAGAATAATCCTGATGATTGCAGGAATCTGCAGATGACGGACCCCGTTTTTCACCATCTGCTGGCTTTTCTGTCCCCTTATATCAGCAGGCAGGATACCTGCATGTGGCAAGCCATCACTCCGATGGCAGAGGCTCATCGCCACGTTGCGGTTCTTGGCGACAGGGAGAAGTCTTCAGGACCTGATGTTCTCGAAAAGCATCTCCCCCCAGGCTCTGGGAATCATTATTCCAGAGACCTGTTCTGCCATCATACAGGTCCTGCAGAAGGACTATATTAAGGTAAGTTTTCTCCTTTAAAGTCACATTCTATGTATTTATTGTTTGCTAATGTATTGTATTTCTTTCCTCATTCCCTAATTACTATGATTGCAATATGCTGTAATTGATATGTTGTGCCCCTTTGTCCTCATGCATGCTGGAAGCTTTTAAAGTTCTTTTTTGTCCTTCATGCATATTTGCCTTCACTAACTTCCCCAGCAAGCATGCTTTTCTGGGCTCATAAACCTATAGCCTAGTCACTTAGCAATGTATTTTGTCAGCTCCATAGTATTGCTTTCCCCTAAACTGTGTACACATGTTATGTGTGTGCTTAAATTCATGCAGAGTGCCAGAGATTTTTTTTGGTGGGCCAAACTCATTAAGAACCCCCTCCCCCCAACTGCTGGGTCAGCTGATAGCAATCCTCTATCTGCTGACTTTGCCAAACCCAATACACACTATACTTACCTCTTTTTTGGTAAGATTTATGGATGAATTCACCAAAGCATGTAGTGCAAGGGCCTGCCTCAATACTTTCAAATGCTACTCTTTAAAGTTTTTTTTCTCCTATTATTATCTTGATAGGTAATAGCAGATTGTCAAAATGTGCTTCTATTTGTTCCTTTTTTTTGTATTATGACACTTCTTACCTGTCTGGTGGGCTGACAATAGTGTAAATAAGGAGGGGCTGGCCAAAGTATCACACATTATTCATGCATTCAGCTCTCACTGAAGTGGAAAGGGTTACCTTTCCAAAACACCCCCCCCCCTAATTTGTTGCAATGGGCCATCAGATGGGGGGGGGGGGGTGAGGAATCTGATAAGTGGGCCTTATACTTTTGGCTTTAAATACTCAATTCCAAAAATGTTATACTGATCTTGGCCAAAAATGTTTGTGTCTAATCTGCTTGCAATGTTGATGTGCAAAATTACTTTCAGTTTCCTTCAATGCCTCCCACTTTGCCAGCCATTGGGACTTTCCCAATTGTGAAGGTGCAATTGATGGGAAACAAGTCCGCATCGTCCCACCCCCAACTCGGGGTCCTACTATTATAATTACAAGGGGTATAATAGTATTGTAATGTTGGCAGTGGTGTCAGCGACATATGACTTCCTTTATGTGGACGGGGGCAAAAATGTCCGGATGTCGGATGGTGGAGTGTTCATGCAGATGAGTTCTACTGGTGTCTCCAGAGTCGCAGTCTGGGCTTACCGCCTCCAGAGGAGAATGTGGAAGGAATCCCCTTCGTTTTCGTCGCGGATGAGGCATTTGCTCTGGCAAACCATCTGATGTTCCTTTCCCAATGAGGACCCTCACCCCGGACCAGAGGGTCTTTAATTTCCGGCTGGCCAGAGCCAGAGGAGTAGTGGAGAACACTTTCGGGATAATGGCCAGCCGGTTCCGCCTATTTTTGACTCCAATCCACATGGCGGAATATAAACTCAATCATGTTGTGCTTTTGTGCTGCATTCGGCACAATTTTTTGAAAAAAACACTCACCAAACTATGTGGCCTCTGTTGGGCCTGATGCAGACTTACCTGAAAATGCCAACCTGACGGCCCTTGAAGCTAGTCATCCTGGCTTGCCCGCCCCCCCCCCCCCCAAAGCACCTGTGAGGTCAGAACAAGATATGTGCAATACTTTGTGGGTTGGTGGGCCATTGATATGCCAGACAATGTCTGAGAGGCATTTTTTTAATACATTTTTCTATAAAACTCCATTAATCTTTGTTTTCATTTACTGCTTGGCTTTGTTTTAGGTGTCTCCTAGGTTTTTTTGTGTTTTTTGGGCCTTTTTCAGTGCAAACCCAATTTCAGAGCGAGATGAGGTCACAGTCTCTTCTTCAGATAATTATCTTATTATGTTGTGGGTCTGCTACACACACACACACCTTGTTTTTGTTATTAATGTATGTAGTGCATTACTGACAAAAATATTGCTCATTTTCAGCATGGCAGAAATATGTTGGGTCATGATAATGGCGTGATTGGAGAAATTTAAAAATCACTTTGGGTGTTATTTACTAAGGGCAAATCCACTATGCACTACAAGTGCACTGCAAAAGTGCACCTGAAACTGCACTTGCAGTGCATAGTGGATTTTCCTTTAGTAAATAACACCCATTGTCACAGAAAACAACAACTTTACTACAAATACTGCTTTTGCGCATTAAAAAAGGAAGCCACACATTGTTGATAATTTAACTTTTTACTCAAAGCACATTCACATGTGCGTTTAAAAAAAGGTTTTACAACAAACCAACATATTAGTTGTATATAAAACATTATTTTTGTTAACATTTTTCTAACTTGCCATTTTTGTGTAAACAGGCATGTATCAAAGCATAACATACAGAACACAGGAACTTACAAAGTTCAACTTTGAAAAGTGAAGACAATATCAGACATGAGTATGTACAAACTGTGCTGATATTGCCTTCATCACATGCGGTGTCACCTCTGTAAAAGCCAAATTTGGAAGCTGCACACAAATTGAGAATCAAAAAATGGCCAGTTTCCTCCTGATCCCATGCCTAATGTCAACATGTGATGTCCCAACATGGGGTATCAATGTAATTGTTTTTGGGGTGCAACCCCTTCATCTCAGCCACTTTAGTAGCAAAACAAAACGCGTGCATTGATCCCCATGATGGGAGATAGCACATGTTGACACACTGTGTGCATCTTTCAAATTTGGCTTTTCTAAAAATATAAAAGTGTTATTGAAAAATTAAAATGGATGCTAGCTAGTTTTGGGTGTTTCAGATTCTCCCTAAAACATCAATGATGTTCTTCATTTTTTTGCTGAACATCATTGATGTTTTCCTAGATATTCTCTAAATGGAGATTGCATCCCATTATCTCTCCAATGAGGATCTGGGCACTTTCACTGGTAAAATGCGATTCTTCTTCCACAACATCCACATCACCTAAAAATAAACCCAAAAAACACTGTGTATTATAAATATGCAGGCATACATTGATTTGTTTGCCACTCACCTGTTGTGGTGCCAATTTTGCCAATCTCTACAATCTCTCCTTCCTCCTCTGCTTCTGGTGTTGGTATTTCCCCTTCTTTGGGAGGTGTGGGGTCCCTGGTGTCCTCAGACATCCAGAGTCTTCTCTCCCCTATGAGAATGTAAAAAAGTAATACTTAGCACACATATATTTGAGGGCAGAAATAGGAATATGAAACATTGCTTGAAAGTGTTGTACATTTGTGTTTTTTGGCATTCAAAGGTGAAAACATTATTTTTGACACTTTCTAAAGCTGGAATACTTACCTGTTGTGTGAACACATGTAGTCAAGTGAAACTTGCCAAAACATCGTCTTTGGAGTGGGCTAACGAACTATGTTTATTACGAACGATTAAACCCATGAACATGAAAATGGCCATTTTAAACTGTACAACATTAAATCAAAGCACATGGAGCAGTATGCAAGTAATAATAATAATATGAACACACAACTACTTACTTTTTTGAAGAACTCGCTTGATCCTTCTGTACTGATCGTACTCCCTCAGCTTCAGGTCTGACCAGCGTTTTCTCAGTTGATCCTACTCCAAAATTCTTCTGAATACTCTTCACAACTTTAGTCATGATCTTGGCCTTTCTGACATTTGGATTTGGGTAAGGTCCATACTTCCCATCATAGTCGTTCCTCTTTAATATGTCCACCATCTCCAACATCTCTCCAAAAGACATATTTGAGGCCTTAAATCTTCTCCTACGGGATTGGGATGTTTCTGGCTCCGGGCGTTCTTCGTCCTCCTCCTCATTAGATAAAGTCTTATCATGCCCCTGCTGTGTCTCCGCCATGTGCTCTCCCCACTGAGCCGAAAGAGAAGGGGCGGGGAATAGACAAGAAAGAACGTCAGGGGTGGACGGAGTTTCACGCATGCACACTGTATATAAAACTTGGTACATCACTAGCCTATATTGCTTCTAGATTGAGGCCTATATTAGGACAAGATGAGGAGAGTTTTGCCCGACATTATTTAGGGTTTGTCTTGTGTTGTGTCTTGCAGAGAAGATGGATGCCTTCAAGGAACCACATTTTCTGAAGCTAATCATTGCCTGTGGCAGATGAACAACCCCCTTTCTAAGGACCTAATAAGAAACAGGAAGGCAGCGCTGGAGAAACTGCTTGGTTTAGTGAAGATCATGCTCCCCACGGTAGACATGAGACTATGTGATGGCCAAAATTGGTGCCCTGAGGAGTACATATCTGAAGGAGTGCAAGAAGTTCCAGAATTCCCTGAGATCAGGAGATCCAGATGACATTTATGTCCCCAGGATGTTGTACTACGAGAGGCTGCATTTCTGGCAGACCAGAGGGAACCCAGGCCACCATTCTACAGCCTTAAATCACAAATTATTTTGTATTTTACTTTTAAAGTTGAGTCAAGAGCTCATACTTTTCTCATGTAATATTGCAACAATTGAAACCTTATGAATGTCACATTAACCAACTTTGTCTCAAAATACAACCAAACCATTATTTTCACTCTTCACTGCTGCTCTCTAGTTCCCTTGTCACCTCTTCCCATGGTCATCTCCAAGAGTTCTCCAGGGCCTTTGCCACCCTCTGGAACTCCTTACCCCAGTTTCAGACTTTCTCCTACTGGGTCCACTTTTAGGCAGTCCCTGAAAACCCATTTCTTCAGGGATACCCATCCTGCCTCTAACTAATAAACAGTACTTTGACCCTTTCTATCAGTTATTCCCCTTCCTTTTGTGTCACTAATGCCACGTACACATGATCAGAATTTTGGTTGGAAAAAACTCTGATGGTTTTCCCGACAGAATTCCGATGGAATTTCGCTCAAGCTGTCCTGCATACACAATGTCACACCAAATTCCGGCCATCAAGAACACGGTGACGTACAACACGTACGACGGGACTAGAAAAAGGAAGTTCAATACCCAGTAACCAATAGCTTCCATCTCGTAGTTGAATCTGAGCATGCGTGAGTTTTTGTGCGTCGGAATTGCATACAAACAATCTGAATTTCCGATAGTTTTCTGAAAATTTTTCCGTCTGAAACATTGAGAACATGCTCTGACATTTTTGCTGGCGGGAATTCGGCCAGCTAAATTCCGATGGAGCATACCCACGGTCACATTTTCCACTGAAAAGCTCTCATCGGTCTTTTGCTGGCCAAAATTCCGATCGTGTGTATGCGGCATAAGCCTTTTAGGTTGTAATCTAAAAAAAATACCCCTCCCCCCATGCCTCTGGTATTGTACTCTAATGTTACTGTACTGTTTCTCTCCATTTTGCAAATTGTTGGTGCTATAAAATGTATGTATAATAAAATAATAATCTGTTGCTTGCTTTTATTCAAAGTTACAATCATGTATTGCAGCACATAAGGGAGGGTCAGCTGTGGATCAGTTTAATCTATCTACAGTACAGCTCCTTGCATAATTACAGAAAATGTCAAAAGAGACATCAAGTGAACTAATAGTTTTACAGTGATGAGCTATAAGGTTTTCTTATATATAGTAGTGCCCTGTCAACATTTCAGAACCCCAGAAAATGAATTGCTGGGTTGACCATTATACCATGCTTGGCAAAGACATGTAGTGCTTTCAGACACCAGACCTTCCAGACCTGCTCAACCACAGCCACTTATAAACATCCTGTAAGACTAACAGAGGTCCTACATGTTATACATATACCACTTGCAGACAGCGACTTAATCATGCTTCTGAGTTCCAGAACATTTTCTTACTGATTAATTAGAAAAAAGTGAAAGACAGATGAAGTGTAGAAGAACATTTTCTTCTAACAGCTTTGCAATGCACAATTGGTTGCTAAGACGTTCTAGCAACATCAAAGTTAAAATATCTTTGTATGAGACATTGAACATGTTGTAAGACATTAATTTCCGGTAGGAAATTTTTGCAGCATTATGTTTGACTAATTGCTGCTCGTAATATTTTGATCACTTTGAAGGATAATACCATATTTATATTTCAATAAAAATAAATTGTTTTGTATCATGCATAATAATTAATTGTTATCCAGATGAAACTGTCTCTTGTTTGCAGCTCAAAATAATTTCAGTGAGAACAGTTTTTAAATAATGCTTTGTTTAGTTCACGCAATTATGCTAATCCAGTTAATCCAGACTGCACCACAGAAATTGATCTGTTGACTTTACATCTTTGTGGATCCCTTACAAAGTAATAATAATTAATCAGTTTTTAATATGGCTCAATTACAACTTTATTTTCTAATGCAGAAGAGGTTGTTATTATAAGACTTCTAAGGGAGTCCTTTTTTATTTACTTGTTACAATTGTACTGTTTTCTTATAAATATGGATACAAAACAGTTGTAGCAAAGGTGTTGAAATTTATTCTGAAATATATCTGTAAAGCTGGCCATACAGTGATGCACCTTTGTATTTTTTTTAAATATCAAAAAATACTCTTTTATGCTAAAGTTGAGCAAAATGATGCTTGACTGCCAGAGCAACCCTGTGCATGTGCATATACATTTACATGGCCACTCTTGGCACTTTTTAAGTAAAACTGAGGATAATAACTGTAAAATTAAGGTAACCATGAAACCGATTTCACCATTATCAAAATTAGCCATTGTTTAACTTTTTTTTGCCTGCACCTGCAAAGTTTTGTGTCAAATTTAGTTTTGCCAAATCACTCTGCTTATCTTATCTAATTGTATATATTAGAATGCATTACAAGTTGTACTTGTAGTGATATATTGATGACTTTCTATAATGAATGAATGAATGGCCTCGGCTATGGAATGCTCTACCAATCAACATCCGCCTGGAAGAAAATCACCTGGCTTTTAGGAAAAATCTCAAGACCTTCCTCTTTTAGCAAATGATCAAAGCTCGCCACAGCGCCTAGAGGCGATTCAGTTCGCATTGTGCGCTATATAAGTATTTCATTCATTCATTCATTCTTCACTTTAGTTTTACTTAGTTACTAGAACATGGCTATCCCTAATATTTGACTATCAACTGCCTTCCACTTGTTTAAAGAGAGTTCTCTTACTGGACTGTGAGGGTGGATCACACGACAGTGGTGTGGTAGTTGGCAGGGATAAACCATGACGTCCGCAATTGTCAGGCCCACTAACAATATGACAGAATGTGAAACTACGTATACTATTTAACTTTTTTACCTAGGACCCATTATACAAAGTTCTGTTGACATATTTTAAAAGAAGCTATTTTACTTTATCTGCTGTTGTTGAACTTTACTACTTATATGAGTCAATGCTTGGCAAAACATGCATTAAATTGACATCTGGTTGCAGCATTATAGAAGAGGTGGTGAAGTGAAGTGTTCATGTTGCTATAAGTTAAATTATTCGGCTAAGGCACAAGACCTTTTTTTTATTTTATTTATACAAGTGAAGATAACAGTGATTTTCTGTACGTAAAAAAAAAAGAAAAACATTTTGGAGATTCTCCCACAAGTCATAACATGCTGGTATGAATTTTATGGGACCCAACACCACAAAAAAAATATTGTATGAGGCCACCACCACAATCCATACCATACCCTGATGGGGACAACGACAAATGAGTGTGCAGTCTCCCCACTTGAACAATACCAGGCCATATGCCCTCAACATTGGGGTATATTGCTGAGGGGGACCTTCCCTAGAAAAACACTTTATCACCATTTTTTTGCAAACAAGAGCCTCTTCCCCGCAACCCTGGTCGAGTGGTTGTGGGGTTCTGAGGGTGGGTCACTTATTGGAATCAGAAAGCCCCCTTTAATAATAGGTAAGCACCTAGATACTGCCCCCCCTCCCCAAGTGAATGAGTAAGGGTAAATAATAACCTTACTAATTCACAAAAAAGTTAAATAAAAATAAAACCACAAAGTCCTTTATTAAAAAAAAGAAAATCCTGATGTACATCTATCATCAATCATGTCGTCCAGTAAAACAGGTCCACATCAATCACAATAAATGACAGCTGCCAAGACATGACCAATCCTGTCACTTCCCTTGCACCAAATGACAATCTCCTGTTCCCAGCTACTGAAGTAAGCAAAGGTACGGGGTCACTTGGAGGTGACCATTTACGTTGGGGTCATATGGCCTAGTATAGATCAGGAGGGGGGCTGCACACTCGTCCTCATTTTCTGGCCTGCCAGTCTGTATGCTCAGATAAGGGCCTCGCATGGATTTGTTATTTAGTTTTTTGGTGTTAAGTCCTCTTTTAAAATTCATACCAGACCCGAAGGGCCTTGTATGGATTGCAGGGGAACCTCCATGTCATTTTAATTTTAAACATTCATGCTCCTTTGTTCTGTCAGGCAGAAATTGCAGGCTGACTGCTGAATGAGCAAGACAGGGATGAGTCACTAGTTGTTAGGATGCAGGCTACATAACAATCAGTGTCCCTGAGCTGTCACATTTTGCACAGGTAGGAAAACCACTGCTAAATCATTCACCTCCCACTGCAGCCAGAGGGCTGTGGTAATATAGTGGCAAAAAAACATAGTAATCCCTCCTGACCAGTGCACGCCGATGTATGTCGGCAGAATGGCACGGGCAGGCATACTGGCGTACAGGTATGTCCAGTTTTAAATGCCGCCCTACCATCGCGAGCGCTCCAGCGGTGGCACGCTTGCATATCGCTCGGGACCCCCGTGAGTCTGGTCGCCGATCCTGCGGACTCTCGATCGTCTCATGGGGTGGCTAAACGAGGAGATGCCATTGTAAATAGCATCTCCCCGTTCTGCCTAGCAACAAGTGACGCTGATCTCTGCTCCATGTGATTGGAGCAGAGATCAGTGTTCACTAAAACAAAGCCCAGCCCCCCACAGTTAGTAACACACCCCTAGGAACACTTAACCCCTACACTGCCACCCACTGGTTAACCCCTTCGCTGCCAGTGTCATTTACACAGGAATCACTGCATTTGTATAGCAGTGATTGCTGTATAAATGACAATGGTCCAAAAAATGTGTGAAAAATGTCCGATGTGTCTGCCATAATGTCGCAGTCACAACAAAAATCGCTGATCACCGTCAATACTAGAAAAACTATTTTTTTAATAAAAATGCCATAAACCTATCCCCTATTTTGTAAACGCTATAACTTTTGCGCAAACCTATCAATAATCGCTTATTGTGATTTTTTTACCAAAAATATGTAGAAGAATACGTATCAGCCTAAACTGAGGGAAAAAAATGTTTTTTTATATATTTTTGGGGGGATATTTATTATAACAAAAAGTAAAAAATAATGCGTTTTTTTCAAAATTGTCACTCTATTTTTGTTTATTGTGCAAAAAATAAAAAACGCAGGGGTGATCAAATACCACCAAAAGAAAGCTCTATTTGGGGAAAAAACAGGACGTTAACTTTGTTTGGGAGCCACGTCGCATGACCGCGCAATTGTCAGTTAAAGTGACGCAGTGCCGAATCGCAAAAAGTGGTCTGGTCTTAAGCAAGCAAAATGGTCTGGGGCTTAAGTGATTAAATACCGCAAAATAAAAAGAAATTACGAGATAAACACCATTAGAGATGGACGAACTTCCGATGGGACGTTTCGTGAACGCGAACTGCGAACGTGGCCAAAAGTAGTATAGAGCACTGACACCAGCACCGTGATAGAGTGAAATGACACCAGCACCGTGATAGAGTGCACTGACACCAGCACCGTGATATATAGAGCACTGACACCAGCACCGTGATATAGAGCACTAACACCAGCACCGTGATATAGAGCACTGACACCAGCACTGTGATATAGAGCACTGACACCAGCACCATGATAGAGTGCACTGACACCACACCAGCACCGTGATATAGAGCACTGACACCAGCACCGTGATAGAGTGCACTGACACCAGCACTGTGATATAGAGCACTCACACCAGCACCGTGATATAGAGCACTGACACGAGCACTGTGATATAGAGCACTGACACCAGCACCGTGATATAGAGCACTGACACTAGCACTGTCATATAGAGCACTGACACCAGTACCGAGATAGAGAGCACTGACAGCAGCACTGATACCAGCAACTCGCTGCTGGGCCCCAAAAATATGACACCACTCAACCTCTTCAAACAGGAGGGTACGAGCATATAGTACGTGTGCTTTTTTTGTTCAAGGAAGTGAGCCAATTGTAGAAAAAAGGTCTGTATGCTCGATTAAATAAATTGTTTATAGAGATATACATGGTCTACTGGTCACATGTGTTGAATTCCTCCGAGACCCATGCCTCATTCATTTTCAGAAATATGAGTTAGTCAACACTGTCGTGAGCTAGGCGAGTGTGCTTATCAGTCACGATCCCCCTTGCTGCTCTGAATGTCCTTTCGGACAGGACACTGGACGAGGCGCAAGCCAACAGTTCCATTGCAAATTGGTCAAGCTCTGGCCAGAGGTCAAGCCTGCCCACCCAGTAGTCCAGAGGTTCATTACACCTCAGAGCATCCACATCGGCCGTTAACCCGATGTAGTCGGACAGCTGTTGGTCTAGGCGTTCCCTGATGCTGGATCCGGATGACACCTGTTGATGGGTCGGCTGAAAGAATGACCTCATATCAGAAGTCACCAACACATCTTCAAACCGCCCTCTTCTTGCAGGCGCTGTTGGATTGGTACCCGCAACTCTTTCCCTGGAAGTGGGAATTGCTCCTCTGCCAGCGCACGCAAAAGCAGAATGCAGCATTTCTCGAAGCAGGGCCTGGAAGTGCTCCATTCTGACAGCCCTCTGTGATGGTGGTAACATTTCTGCCACTTTGTGTTTGTACCGGGGGTCTAAGTACGTTGCCACCCAGTACTGGTCCTTGACCCTTATGCTTTTTATACGGGGGTCCATGTTAAAACACTGGAGCATGAAGGCCCCCATTTGCACTAAACTGGAAGCGGTGTGGTGGCCAGGCTACTGCTCATCATCCAGGATAATGTCGCCCTCCTCGTTCTCCTCTCCCCATCCAAACAACAGGGATCCCAGAAAGGTTTAAAGCATGCTCTTCTTGCTCTTCCTCATCTGCCCCGGCACCATCCTCCTCTGACTCCTCTTCAGACTCCTGTTGTTGACTTGTCTCAGATAGAGTAGCCCCCCTGGGAATTCATCCAGCATTGCGACTTCCTCATCTTCCCACTCCTGCTCCTCCATGGCTTGATCAATGACACAACGCAATGCACGCTCCATAAAGAAGGCATAAGGTACCATGTCACTGGTGGCACCATGGCTGCGACTGACCAGTTTGGTGATCTCATCAAATGGCCGCAGAAGTCTGCATGCGTCGCGCATGAGCAGCCACTGGTGCGGTGAAAAAACCCCAGCTCCCAGAACCTGTTCTGCCGCAGAGTTAATACAGGTAGACGTTAACTGCACGTTTCTGCTGGAGCAGCCTATCAAGCATATAGAAGGTTGAGTTCCATAGCGTCGGGCAATCGCAAATAGGACGTCTGACCGGCAGATTGTGTCTGTCAGCAAGGTGAGCCATGGCCGTGTAAGATCTTCTGAAATGGGCCGAGATTTTCCTTACCTGCCGTAAGATGTCCTGGACCCCAGGGTATTTGACAATGAATCGCTGCACGACCAAGTTTAAGACGTGTGCCATGCATGGCACGTGCGTAATTTTGCCCTGTTGCAATGCGCTAAGCAGATTGGCACCGTTGTCACACAGCACTTTACCAACAGCGGAAAAGGAGGAGTCAGCCAAGGAGGAGAGCGAGGAGGATGGAGTAGGAGGAGGAGGAGAAGAAGAGCCAGGCCTGCATGCAATCCGTGGCAGTAAAGCCAAATCTACACCGGTGCCACGGGTTGATGGCCGTCAGAAGGTTCACCCAATGGGCAGTAAAAGTGATATGCCTTCCCTGCCTGTGTTTGCTAGACCATGTGTCTGTGGTCAGATGTATCTTGGTACTGACACTGTGTGCCAGAGATACATTCACTTGCCGCTAAACAAGGCCATATAGCTCTGGGATGCCCTTCTATGAGAAATACTTCCTTCCTGGGACCTTCCATTGTGGTGTTCCAATGGCCACAAATTTTCGAAAGGCCTCAGAGTCCACCATTTTATATGGCAGTAGTTGGCGGGCTATTAGGTCTGACAAGCCAGCCGTCAACCGCTGGGCAAGAGGGTTATCCGGTGTCATAATTTTTTTTACGCTCGAACATTTGGCCCACGTAAGCCTGCCTTTTGCAGAAAAAATGTGAGCTTGCCGTGATGTAAGGTGAAGTGGAGGACAATTGTGAGGAGAGAGGAGAAGGAGAAGTAGAAGACGAGGCTGGACAGTGAGAGCCTGGAGTGTGGCTTTGTGTGTTACGTTGCTCCCACTGGGCTCGGTGATGGCAGCTCATATGCCTTCTTAAGGCGGTCGTCCCTAGGTGAGTGTTGGGCTTACCGCGACTTATGCGTTGACTGCAAAGATTGTCATTAGCAGACACATTAAAAAAAGCCCACACTGCGGAGCCATGTGCCGGCATCCTGGGAGCATCAGATGTGGCCGTACATGGCTGATGCCTTGCTCCTGATACATTCGCATTCTGCTTTGTCCCTCCTGTGCAATGTAAGTTCTTCCTGCTTCTTCTCCCTATCTGCTGGTCCATATCTCCCTCTGAACTCCCCTCCTCTTCCTCTCTTGTGGGCACCCACGTGGCATCACTAGACACGTCATCATCGACGTCACCTTGCCCACCGCTACAATTAGAGATCTCGGTGTAGGCAGCAACAGCGGGGACAAACCTCCTCCTTGGACTGATCTGGGTACTGTCGTCAGACTGCTGAGCTGCGGTTGTTGCTACCTCCTCTTCCTAAACCAATGCCAAGAGTGGCTGCGCATCGGTAATGTCTTGATATGGATCAGAAAATAATTCCTGTGACTCAAGAGGAAGGTATATGGTGGTGTTGGTGATAGTGTCTTTGGGGGTGCACATAGCAGAGAGTGAAGAAGAGGGTGCAGATCGAGAGGATGAGGAGGGTGCAGAAGAGTAAGGCTGAGTGAGCCACTCAACCAAGTCTGGTGCATCCTTTGACGTAATCGCATGCACCTTCTGCACTTTGCCACTTTGGCTCAAGTCTGTTGCTCCTGCCCTACCCCTACCACCCCTGCGGAAGGGCCTGCCTCTTCCTCTGCCTGTCATTTTTTAAATGACCCTGTGACAAAAGTCTCTAGAGAAGTGCAGTATGTATGTGGAAGAAGGTATATAACACCCCACTTCAATATGTTGTTTTTGGGGGCCACTGGTCTATCACACCAGCTATAATACTTTTTTTATTGCGTTTGTCGCTCTCTGTAGTATCGCTGCAGAACCGCTCAGCAGTCACAATGCTGCACAGTGGAAATGCACTATACTATGCTTTATATATGTGCAAGTATTTTATATGTGTATTACACACCTATATACTGCACACCAAATAGTACACCTATTCCAGTCCTTACAAGGACCTTTGTGGACCAAGTAGCCAGTGATTTGCAGACTGTACCTCAGTCCCTACACTGATAAATGACTGCTGAAGAATAGGGCACCAATCTGCAGCAGTACACTACAACCCTCCAAATAGTACACCTATACCAGTCCTTACAAGGACCTTTGTTGATCAAGTAGCTAGTGATTTGCAGACCGTACCTCAGTCCTTACACTGATAAAGGACTGCTGCAGAATAGGGCAGCAATCTGCAGCAGTGCACCACAACCCTCCAAATAGTACACCTATACCAGTCCTTACAAGGACCTTTGTGGACCAAGTAGCTAGTGATTTGCAGATCGTACCTCAGTCCCTACACTGATAAAGAACTGCTGCAGAATAGGGCAGTAATCTGCAGCAGTGTACCACAACCCTATATATTGTACACCTATACCAGTCCTTACAAGGACCTTTGTGGACCAAGTAGCTAGTGATTTGCAGACTGTACCTCAGTCCCTACACTGATAAAGGATTGCTGCAGAATAGGGCAGCAGTCAAGTATAAAATTCTTTCTATATTTGGAAGAAAGTATATTATACGTGTACAACCCTATATACTGTACACCTATACCAATCCTTAAAAGGACCTTTGTGAACCTAATAGTAATAGCTAGTGATTAAACTGACTGTCCCTGCTGCACACAGCGTCCTGTCCCTCCCTGCACTGACAAAAGACAGGCTGCTGCAATCACCAGCACAGCAGTGCACTCAACCCTATATACTGTACTACACCTATACCATACCAGTCCTTAAAAGGACGTTTGTGGACCTAATAGCTAACGATTTGTGTCACTACAGTCTCTCCCTGCTCCACACAGCGTCCTGTCCTTATACTGAAATAAGACAGAATGTAAAATGGCTGCCAGATCAGGTCTATTTATAAGGTAGGGGGAATGTCCACTTGTCCATGTGCTGAAATGTCTCAATTGGCTGTCCTGTACTCCATGATGGATGGATCAAGTTCTTTCACACTGTAAACACATATGTCCGCCAGGCGAACAGCGGCAATAGTCCGCCGATTGGGCGAATTGCGAACACACAAAATTTGCCGCAAAACGACCACCGGGCGAACAGTTCGGCCATTCCCTAAACAACATATGAGTTATTTTAGTGCTAATACTGAAGCGGTTTTTATTGCTTTGTGAATTGAGCACATAATCTTGCTATTGTAAATTTAGAGAGGAGTGAGTTGTCTCCTAATCCAGACAAATAAATCTAGCTTTCTAACTTAATCTGCTACCACTTGTCAAAATGTAGTTAAAACCAAGCAAACATGCTAGCATGTTCGCCAACAATGTGAAGAAATGTTTTGGAATATATATATATATATATATATATATATATATATATATAGTATTTCACAGTACATCCCTCACATATTTATAAATATTTTATTATATCTTTTCATGTGATAACACTGAAGAAATTACATTTTCTACAATGTAAAGTAGTGAG
Organism: Lithobates pipiens; assembly: GCF_037356315.1. Taxonomy (NCBI): domain Eukaryota; kingdom Metazoa; phylum Chordata; class Amphibia; order Anura; family Ranidae; genus Lithobates; species Lithobates pipiens. Next base: position 397,500,067 of record NW_027507764.1, on the reverse strand, counting down.
TGTACAGTCAGCTTGTATAACAGTGCAAATTTGCTGCCCCTTAAAATAACTCAACTCACCGCCATTAATGTCTAAACCTCTGGCAACAAAGTGAGTGTACACCCCTAAGTTAAAACATCCAAATTGGGCCCAAAGTCTCAATATTTTGTGTGGCCACCATTATTTTCCATCACTGCCTTAACCCTCTAGGGCATGGAGTTCACCAGAGCTTCACAGGTTGCCACTGGAGTCCTCTTCCACTCCTTCATGACAAAGTCAAGAGCTGGGGGATGTTAGAGACCTTTCACTCCTCCACCTTTTGTTAGAGGATGCCCCACAGATGTCCAATAGGGTTTAGGTCTGGAGACATGCTTGGCCAGTCCATCACCTTTACCCTCAGCTTCTTTAGCAAGGCAGTGGTTGTCTTTGAGGTGTGTTTGGGGACCTTATGTTGGAATACTGCCCTGTGACCCAGTCTCTGAAGGGAGGGAATCATGCTTTGCTTCAGTATGTCATAGTACATGTTGGCATTCATGGTTCCCTCAATTAACTGTAGCTCCTCATGAGCCATGCTGGCAGCACTCATGCAGCCCCAGACCATGACACTCCCACCACCATGCTTGACTGTAGGCAAGCTACACTTGCCTTTGTAGTCATCACCTGGTTGCTGCCACACACACTTGACACTATCTGAACCAAATACATTTATCTTGGTCTCATCAGACCACATGACATGGTTCCAGTAATCCATGTCCTTAGTCTGCTTGTCTTCAGCAAAATGTTTGAGGGATTTCTTGTGTATCCTCTTTAGAAGAGGCTTCCTTCTGGGATGACAGCCATGCAGACCAATTTGATGCAGTGTTCGGCTGACCCCCCACCCTTTCAATCTCTGCAGCAATGTTGGCATCACTCATACATCTATTTCCCAAAGAAAACCTCTGAATATAATGCTGAGCAAGTGCACTCAACTTCTTTGGTTGACCATGGCGAGGCCTGTTCTGAATGGAACGTGTCCTGTTAAACTACTGTATGGTCTTAGCCAGCATGATGCAGCTCCGTTTCAGAGTTTTGGCAATTCACATTCCCCATTCACAACTGAGACCTTGTAACACCAACAAATCACATGACACCAGAGAGGAAAAATGGCTAATTGGGCCAAATTTGGACTTGTTCATTTATGGGTGTACTCACTTTTGTTGACAGAGGTTTAGACATTAATGGTTGTGTGTTGGGTTATTTTGAGGGGACAGCAAACTTGCACTGTTATCCAAGCTGTACACTCACTCCTTCACATTGTAGCAAAGTGTCATTTCTTCAGCGTTGTCACATGAAAAGATATATTAAAATATTTACAAAAATGTGAGGGGTGTGCTGACTTTTGTGAGATACTGTACGTCTATTTCCCAAAGATAACCTCTGAATATGAAGATAAGCACATGCACTTAACTTCTTTGGTTGACCATGGCGAGGCCTGTTCTGAGTGGAACCTGTCCTGTTAAACCGCTGTATGGTCTTGGCCACCATGCTGCAGCCCAGTTTCAGGGTCTTGGCAATCTTCTTATAGCCCAGGCCTTCTTTATGTAGAGCAGCAATTCTTCTTTTTTCAGATCCTCAGAGAGTTTTTTGCCATGAGGTGCCATGTTGAATTTTCAGTGACCAGTATGAGAGAGCGAGAGCGAAAACATGAAATTTAACACATCTGCTCCACATTCACACCTGAGACCTTGTAACACTAATGAGTCACATGACACTGGGGAGGTAGAATGCCTAATTGTGCCCAATTTGTACATTTTTACTTAGGGGTGTACACAATTTTGTTGCCAGTGCTTTAGATATTAATGGCTGTGTGTTGAGTTATTTTGAGGGGACAGCACATGTTACATAGTCGCATAGTTAGTCAGGTTGAAAAAAGTCCATCTGGTCCAACCAATAAAAGGAGTCCTAGTGGTGTATGACACTAGCCACTTCAGCCCCCCGGAAGATTTGGCTGTTCAATGACCAGGACATTTTTTGTGATTTGGCACTGCTTAATTTTAACTGACAATTGCATGGTTGTGCAATGCTGTACCCAAACAAAATTGACATACTTTTTTTCCCGCAAATAGAGCTTTCTTTTGGTGATTACTCTTTTTTTTTTTTTTTTTGCGCTAAGAAACAAAAGAAAAGCAGAAATTGTGAAAAAAAACACAATATCTTTTACTATTTGCTATAATAAATATACCACATTTTTTTTATTATCAAAAAACAATTTTTTTCCTCAGTTTAAGCCGATAAGTATTCTTCTGCATATTGTTGGTTAAAAAAAATTGCAGTAAGCGTATATAGAATGGTTTGCGCAAAAGTTATAATGTCTACAAAATATGAGATAGATTTATGGCATTTTTATTATTATATATTTTTTTACTAATAATGGCGGCGACTACGACATTATGGCAGACACATCGGACACTTTTGACACATTTTTTAAACCATTGACAATTATACAGCAATCAGTGCTATAAAAATGCACTGATTACTGTGTAAATGTCACTGGCAGGGAAGGGATTAACACTAGGGGTGATCAAGGGGTTAACTGTGTTCCCTATGTGTGTTTATAACTGCGGGGGGGATGGGACCGTCTAGGAGGAGAGAGAGATCGGTGTTCATACATAGTATGAACACATGATCTGTCTCCTCTCCCCTGAAAGGACCGAGAACTGTGTGGTCACACACACAGATCACAATTATTGCTCTGTTATGAGCAGTTGCGGGAGCCTGGTGGTCATCGCACCCGCCAGGCACTCGCATCAGCCTAGTGAGAAAAGAGGCCAAGCAACGTAAGGTAACATTGTTTCGCCCCGCCCGTGCCATTCTGCCACAGTAAATCAGCAGCTGGTTGGCAAGCGGCTAGCAAAGATCCCATCACATATGTATTTTTCTTTATTTGGGTGAAAGAAGAGATTTTTTTTTTGCCATTGGCTTGAGTGAATTCTGATTACATTGGTCAAAGTATATATTTTTTTTACATTTGGTCATCAGGGATAGATACTCCTTTTATTTTGGCTTTGTTTAGTTTCCAATATATTTCCATGAGTGATACAATTGTGAGAGTAATAATAACAGCATTGGCAGCATCTTATGCCGCGTACACACGGTCGAACTGTTTGACGTACTTAGTCCGTTGAAACACATTTCAGCGGACAATCCGCTCGTGTGTGGGCTTCAGCTGACTTTTTCAGCGTGCAGTCCGGAGTACTAAGAATTTCGGTTTTTCCAAAAATCTGTCCGTCGTACTTTGGTTTCAGCGGACAATACGGTCGTCAGTATGCTAGTCCGACGGACTAAGAATGGCGCATGCCCAGAAAGGATTTACAGGGCTTTGCTGTGTCTTGGACTTCCTATTTCTAGTCCCGTCGTACGTGCTGTACGTCATCGCGCAAGCTTTCGTCGGACTGTTTGTGTATCCGTGTGTGGTCAAGTCCGTTCAGTGGAAAGTACGACGGATTGTCCGTCGGATTGTATGACGGACTAAGTACGTCAAACAGTTCGACCGTGTGTACGCGGCATTAGGGTTCATTTGGGTATATTTCACACTAAAAATAAGAATCTTCTTCAAAATATAGTTGGTGCGTGTGGTAGCTTTACCAACTACTGAAGTAATTTTATTGAAAAGTAATGTATTTTACCATAATAATGAATGACCCTTTAGAAGAATATTATGATGGCATTTACAGTGTAGGGATTTTGTTTTTCCGAAGTATAGCCACACGTACATTTTTATTCACACCTAGTTCTAGGTAAATTGTTGGGAAAACATTGAGGGTAAATTTAGATCTTTCTACATAAAGTGGATCTCTGTAAAGTACTCTGTGTTCAGGAGCCTGAATTCATATAAGCTACTAGCATTTAATAAAACTTGTAACATTTATAAAGTATTAAGTCATTAAAAAGTAAATCTTTCCTTCAGCATATTTTTTTTATGTTATATTAGTAATACGGGATTATGAAATAATAATGTATGCATTGTGAAATAATAATGTATTTTATATGTATGGATAAAATGTTAAAATCGTTGGCTAGTTATTAGGGTGATAATTGGTTTTACAGTATGGGAACTAGGTTTGGCAGGGGATCCTTCTGTGCAAGGCATGGTGTAACTGTGATTTTTCAAATCTGTAAGTTTTATAAATGTTGATATCTTGGAGGGCATTCAGTGTATTTTCATTTTTTTTAAGGGCTTCATCTGTATGGGAATCACCAGAGTTAAGGGATCCTAGCTTATTTGAGAGCTTGAGTTGTAATGAAAATACTTGGAGCGTAAGATTTTGATATTTCTCTTTATTTAATATACAACTGAACAAATGTGTGTTGAGATAAACCTATGTTTTTTTTTTCATGTAGAGAAAAACTACAGGTTTACTCCAATATCCTCCCCAGCAGCTTATGCTCAATATTTTTCATTCCTCTAAAGCTTCATTCAGCTGAAGTCAGATCTCCAGTAAGATCTTAAACATATAGTAATATCTACCTCTGAACCCTCCCCTCGTCACCTAGTTTAAAAGCCCCTCTAACTTTCTGGCCATCTTCACTCCCAGTAGATCTGCACCCTCCTCCTTTAGTCCGTCCCTTCCATAGAACTGGTGATCGACTGAGAAGCCAGTCCAGTTCTCCAGGAACCCAAACCCCTCCTTACTATATCAGCTCCGCAGCTACTTGTTTACTTCACTAATCTCCCTCTGCCTTCCTGGTGTGGCTAGATGTACCGGTAGTATTCCTGAGAATACTACCATAGAGGTCCTTTTTTCTCGATTTAGCTCCTATAAAAATCATTCTTTAGGACACTCCATCTGCCTCTGACCTTGTCACTGGTGCCAACATGCACAATGACAGCTGGGTTATCCCCAGCCCCTCCCAATAATCTGTCCACCAGATCCATGATATACCGAACCCGAACACCCGGTAGACAGCATACAGTCCGGCACTTCAGGTTTTTGTGACAGATTGCCCTCTCTGTCCTTCTAAGAATTGAGTCCCCTACCACCAGAATCTGTCTTTCCTTTCCTTTCACTTCCCCCCAACTCTCATTGGAGGAGTTTTTCCTCTGGCAACTAGGGGAGTTCCTCAGCTCCAGCAGTGCTGGTCCCTGACTGGTTTCACCAATGTCACTCAATGCAGCATACTTATTTGGATGCTCCAGCCCAGAATTGGCCTCCCTGGCACTTCCCCCTCTGTCCTTCCCAACTGTCACCCATCTACTCGGTTCTAGTGTCTGCACCTCTTTGTCTCCACCCGCCTCTGTGCTGGCCCCTGCCGACACCTGGCAGGAACGTTCCCAACTTTCCTTTAGTATGGAGGGTCTTCTCAGTGCTGCCAGTTGCATCCCTAGATTTAGAACCTGGGCTTCCAGGGAGACAAGGTGCTTACATTTTTCACTGGAGTATTCGCCCTTGATCAGATGATCAAACAACGCATACATGCTGCAAGATGTACACCGAGTCGCATCTCCACACCCGCCAGGCATCACACCTACTAATTTTATGAGGATTTGGAATTATACCCTATCCAAATTACCTAACGACTAGCTTGTCTATATGTGGGAAAATGATCATACAAAAGTAAGTATGTGGCGTAACTGTGTACAAAGAGGGGGGGATTCAGTTGAGAGCCCCTTCTGTTACTGGGCTGTCAAGACCAATATCTTGGTTCCTGTCTACCTCTCCCCTTAGATGATTGTTGATTGTACCAATTACCCCTACCATTTCTTCTCATATTGGAAAAGTTGGAACGACCATATTGCACAGCTTCCTCATAATCATTGTCATCTCTTTAAGGGGCAAATCTTTTAGTTAAGGGAATTGGATTAGGATTCCCAGACCAAACTGGGATTTCCTCCATTTCAAAAAAAATTCTCTGAATATATTTTGGGGTTCCACCATACCTATCAGAAAAATTGTTCACTCTTTTTGGGAAAAATTTTGTGAGACCCCCCTTGATATGAAGCTCTATTCTGCCCACTGACACCGACAATGGGACATATTTTCTGCCACAGACTTCAACAGTGGGGCACTATATCTTCCACTGACATTAACAATGGGGCACAATGCCTCACCCTAATACCAAAGATAGTGCCCTGTTTACTCACACTGATGTAAGACAGAATGTATATTCCGGCTGGCCACAGTCTGGTCTCACTAAGGTCTGAAGCATAGTAAACTGGCCCTTTGTTTAGAAGGTTCAGAGACCTCTGTTCTATAGACTGAATCCAAAGCACCAAGTCTGGTTCTTATGTGATCTCTCTGCTATCTGCATGAGTCACTGATTGAACTCTAAGCTGACATCCCAGTCAACCAGAAAATGGTTCACCATCCCCCAGCACCAGAAGGTGACCCATAGACTCAGCTATATTTTTTTCTATGAGCATGTTAGAGGGGGGTGTGCCCCTTCCCTCCAATCAGCTAACAGATTTCATGTAGCTCTGTGCTCTAGCTCTGCAGTGTGTGTGACACCCCATGCTATCTACTGCTGCAAGGTGCTGTGAAAAATATGTGTTTTGGGAGACTATAGAGGATAGAGTGCTGCAGATAAACAGGTACAACTTATGTAGAACGATTTGCTACATCTCTGTGTATCACCTGATACTAGTCACTTAACTAGGTATATGTAAGGGTTTAAAATCATTTTACCTGTAACTACACTGACTTTTTTTGAGTTGTCAAAAAGGAATTGAGATGTTTACCAAACTCCTGAAAACCTGGTATTCACATATTAAAACAAAGAAAAAAAATGTGAAAAACTGCGCTAAGGTAAAAGAAAAAGTGTAAATGATATGTACTCTAAGGTGATACCTGTGGGAATGAACGTTTAGCTGCGGCTTCACTGTGTCACATAAATACAGAAAAAATGAAAAAAATACTACTAAGCCGCGCTTAACTTATGCAAACAACTGATTGTGCACAAAAATAAAAATTGAAAACACAGTATAATAACCATATGTAAATTAGTGAACATGTGTGCATAGTGTAAAGCACATATAGAAAACTTGGAACATAAAAATTAACCCTAAAGCCGCGTACACACGGGCGGACTGTCTGGCCAACTAAGTCCGTCAGACAATCCGACGGACAGTCCGTCCTACTTTCGAATGAACGGACTTGACCACACACGATGAACAAACAGTCCGCTGAAAGCTTGCGCGATGACGTGTACAGCACGTACGACGGGACTAGAAATCGGAAGTCCAATACACAGCAATGCAACCTTTCGCCATGTAAATCCTTTCTGAGCAGCGCCATACTTAGTCGGTCCAACTAGCCTACTCACGAGCGGACTGTCCGCTGAAACCAAAGTTGGACGGACTGTATTACGGAAATTCCGAAAGACTTAGTCCGCCAGACTGTCTGCTGAAAAAGTCCGCTGAAGCCCACACACCAGCGGACTGTCCGCTGAAATGTGTTTCAGCGGACTAAGTTGGACAGACAGTCCGCCCGTGTGTACGCGGCTTTACAATATAAATTTCCATTATGTGGGCCTCTATCGGCATTAAATAAAATAAGACAAGAACACCCAGTATTTAAACAGTGAGTCCGTATGCATGAACCACAAAAACAATTGTTATAGAGTGTGGAGATGGAGTCCTTCCAAAACTAGACCACAATATTCATGGAAAAACAGCCACTTAGTCCAATGAAAAGATAAGTGTTCAATCCGCCACCCACATGTGATAAAAATTTGCCGCTTACCTGAAAAACATGACCCCCCACTACAGAGGGTCACACGAGACTTGTAAGAATGACTTCCGGCCAAAGGGGATCCTCAATTTCCTCCTAGTTCCACTGCTCCAGTGGGGATTGGGAAGAAGACCTGTTCCCAAGCGTATTCCTCAAAGGCCCAAAGAAGGACTCAAAAGAAGGGACATTGGAACCATAAAGGGAAGATAAAGCTCCAAATAGTGTAAAACCCTTTATTTCTCAAAATAAAAAAAGTAAAAATGCACTTACAAATGTATAGAAGAAAATAAGCCTTAAGTCCGTTGTGCCGGCCGGACGCACACAGACAGACCCGTTCTCCTGGAAACCGTCACAAACACGAGGTGATGTATAGCGTACCACTCAGCCCTACGCGTTTCGCAACAAAATTGCGTCATCCAGGGGCACGAGCGGCACGCTGCGTCACCTCCATTTATATTGTCTCTACCCTCCAAACCTCACTCTGGGCACCTGGCTGTTCCCGCCAAAACCAAGCCTCATTCTGATGTCCATACCTGATTAGTCAGATCCCCACCCCCTAGACCAATCAGGGACTGGATCCGGGTCAGAGAACCACCCCCCCAAGAGGGCAACCAATCGCATTGGTTTCCTAATGTCTATCCAGACTATGATGGAACCAATGATCAAGCGTGCAACATACTGATATAGGTTATCCTACTATATCTCCTGGGTCACACAGCCATCCACACCAGTACATACCTCCAACTGTAAAAGAGGGGAAGCAGAACGTGGGACACCATGTTAGAAATCCTCCTGCCCCACTTCCGGTCTACAACCATCCTGTGTAGCCAAGCCTCACTTTCAGTCTGTAGTGAGTTCCGGTTCGGCGAGATCCGGTGTGCAAACTACTAGTATTTGGTGTTCAACTGTACTCAGTGTATCATGCACCCATCTTCATTAGTATATATCTCTATCTCTTTGGGCAGAAAGGTTAAAAAAAAGGGTAAATGGACATGGAATACTATATTGGGATTTCTCCCGCCCCACTTCCGGTTTACAGCCGCCCCACTTCCGGTTTACGGCCGTCCATTGAAGCCAAGCCTCGCTCTCACTCTCGGCTGGCTTCCGGTCCGGCGTCATCACTCGATGGCTGTGCCCAAAACAACCATGCCTCACTTCCGCTGTCATATCCGGTATGTGGCTATGACAGTCAAGCCTCATTCCCATTTCTCTATGTCATATCCGGTCTCTGGCTCACTAAGGAAGCTACCAAGCCTCATTTTCAACAGCCTGTAGCCTCCAGTGCGTCCCGTCCGATAGCCAATCACCGTCCGCTCGGGCACGCAACTGTTAGCCATAAGGTCAAACTAATGTCCCTCACACAGATAGCATCTATGTTAGGGCGCCACATAGCGCCCCAATCGTGGAACCGCACACAATCCCACACAGGACAAAGTCTACATTAATAATCTAATAGCCAAAAGACGGTTGTCACACATATCGGCCCAGATACCAGGCTCAGGCTACTTTAAAATGCAATCTGTATACTCTTAAAACTTGGGGGAACATGATATCACCCCAACAGAAGAGGAGAAAGGCACCATAGATGGAAAATTAAGAAATAAAAAAAAAATAATAATAAAAGATAAAAAATAATAAAATGAAAATAAAAATAAAAAATAAGAAATACGATGAATAATGAATTTAAAAGTTAATGATAGGGAACTTTTTCTGGTACATGGGGGCTCAGCCTACATTAAATGGAGGCGGGTCAATCACCAGACCCCTCTCCTCACTAAATCCTAAAATCGGAATACACCAAAAAAACCTCCATCATTTTAACCCCAAAAAAAACATCATTACTAACTCCCTTGGGGTGCCATTGATATATATAAAAAATGTTAAATCAATGTTGCGTTCCCATCATTCCATAAAAGGTCATTCATTAATGAACAAAGATGAACAGATTCTTGTGACCCCTTACCACACGCCACTCCACACTAAGATCCTAAAATCGGGATATACCAAGATTTACCATAGTTCTGACCTTGGGGACTCCCTCATAAGTATCCCCTTTGGACATATGTCATAAAGCCACCGGCCCAGAGTGTAAGTCTAGTGGGGAGAGCTCACAATATCATAAATTGAACATAATATATAAACAGACTTAGAAAAGCTACCATCCTTGACCTGGTAAAAATAAAACATCATATAAAACTATATTCCCCATTTTCAAAAAATGTCTCCAACAAAGGACATGGAAAGTTATTCAATGATAAATACAAGACAATGCCCACAGCATACCAATTTCAGTCCCTATTATGGGCCCCACAATAACTGGGGTTCCTTATTTTACAAAGGATATTCACAAAGTGAACAAACACCTGGAAGAATGTGGCAAGGACGTGCGTGCCCTCACGAATTGTTGATGAAAGCGTTCACATCCGTGTCCACATTCAAACCGAACGGAACATAAGTTTTGAGTCTGTATATCCAGGCCATTTCTTGTCTGGAGATCTCTCGAACAAGTGACCCACCCCTCCAATGGGGTCTGTATTTGTCAATGCCCACATATAGCGTATTGGAGGGGTCTCTATTATGTACTTCGTCAAAATGACGTGACACCGGATGTTTATCGAAACCCCTCCTAATGTTACCAATGTGTTCATTGAGCCTAGTCTTCAGTGCCCTTTTGGTCCTCCCTACATATTGGAGGCCGCAAGGGCACTGAATCAAATATACTACTCCCTCGGACGAGCAGGTAATAAAGGATTCAATGTCATAGGATCTTGATGTACTCGTAGATGAAAACTTGTAAATCTTCCTGTCTTTACAGCTATTTAAAGTACACACTTGACAATTTCTACATTTATAATAGCCTTTCATATCCTGAAAAAAAGATCTATTCGCTCTTGGGGGGTCGTGTACACTTGGTGCCACCCTGCTCCCCAGGGTTGATGCTCCCTTAAATACCACCTGTGGTTTGGATGGTAAGACAGTGCCAAGGACTGGGTCACTTGTTAACAGATGCCAATGTTTTTGTATTAGCTGTTTAATACTGCGATGTTGTGCCGAAAAGGTGGTGATAAATGGGATCCTATTTTGTGCAATTGTGTCACCAGGTCTCCTGTCCCCTAACAACGTTGTTCTATCCTGTGCTCGGGCTGTTTGAAGTGCTTTTAATAGATGATCGTTATTATATCCCTTTTCTAAAAATCTCTTTGAAAGGAGAGTAGCCTGATCTTCAAAGGTGCTAATTTCAGTGCAATTGCGCCTCAAACGCGTAAATTGCCCTTGAGGTACGGCCCTCAACCAGGGTTCATAATGACAACTGTCTAGGGGGATGTAGAAATTGCGATCGGTTGTTTTAAAGAAGGTTGATGTTACAAAACGATCACCCTCTATCTTAATCCTAAGGTCTAGGAAACATATCTCTGTCTGACTGGCCTCAAAATTGAACTTGATGCCCCTATTGTTCATATTGAGGTTGGCCATAAATGATTGTAATTCAGTCTCCGCTCCCTCCCATAGGAGAAGGACGTCATCAATGTATCGTGCCCATAGGGCCACTTCCGGTCTTCTAGGGGCATCGATGACGTCCTCCTCCCATTTGGCCATGAATAAATTGGCCAAGCTGGGGGCATACTTGGCCCCCATGGCCACTCCCCTATCCTGGCGATAAAATTGATTATCAAACCAGAAATAGTTTTGTGACTTGCTGCATATTCCAAAAGTTCCATAATGAACTCGATCTGTGCAGGCACAAGGCCTGACCCCCTCTCCAGGTATAGTCTAACGGCTTCTAGGCCGAAACGATGTGGAATAATCGTATATAGTGACGTCACATCAGCCGTCACTAACCAAAGACCCCTCTTGGGGGTTAGTCTGGACAGGGTGTTAATGACTTGTTTCGTGTCCTTAATGTAGGACGGCATGGTGTGAACCAATGGCTGTAAGAAATGGTCTATGTATTTGCCCACCCGGGACATGATGGAGTCTATGCCGCTCACTATCGGAAGTTACACTTTTATGTATTTTAGGGAGATAGTAGATTATGGGCGTATGGGGGGCACGCGGCACCAAAAACAACCTCTCCTTTTCGTTAAGAATCCCCTCATGGAAGCCCTGAGTAACAATACTCTCCAAAGTCTTTTTGTAATGCAGAACAGGATTCCTATTTAAGATGGTGTAGGTCTCATTGTCATCCAAAATGAGATGCATTTCTTTTAAATAATCATCGCGGTCCAACACCACAATCCCCCCCCCCCCCCCCCTTGTCCGCTGGTCTGATAACCAAAGATTTATTAGTACACAATATAGTATTCCATGTCCATTTCCCCTTTTTTAACCTTTCTGCCCAAAGAGATAGAGATATATACTAATGAAGATGGGTGCATGATACACTGAGTACAATTGAACACCAAACACTAGTAGTTTGCACACCGGATCTCGCCGAACCGGAAGTCACTACAGACTGAAAGCGAGGCTTGGCTACACAGGATGGTTGTAGACCGGAAGTGGGGCGGGAGGATTTCTAACATGGTGTCCCACGTTCTTCTTCCCCTCTTTTACAGTTGGAGGTATGTACTGGTGTGGATGGCTGAGTGACCCAGGAGATATAGTGGGATAACCTATATCAGTATTTTGCATGCTTGATCATTGGTTCCATCATAGTCTGGATAGACATTAGGAAACCAATGCGATTGGTTGCCCTCTTGGGGGGGGTGGTTCTCTGACCCGGATCCAGTCCCTGATTGGTCTAGGGGGTGGGGGTCTGACTAATCAGGTATGGACATCAGAATGAGGCTTGGTTTTGGCGGGAACAGCCAGGTGCCCAGAGTGAGGTTTGGAGGGTAGAGACAGTATAAATGGAGGTGACGCAGCGTGCCGCTCGTGCCCCTGGATGACGCAATTTTGTTGTGAAATGCGTAGGGCTGAGTGGTACGCTATACATCACCTCGTGTTTGTGACGGTTTCCAGGAGAACGGGTCTGTCTGTGTGCGTCCGGCCGGCGCAACGGACTTAAGGCTTATTTTCTTCTATACATTTGTAAGTGCATTTTTACTTTTTTTATTTTGAGAAATAAAGGGTTTTACACTATTTGGAGCTTTATCTTCCCTTTATGGTTCCGATGTCCCTTCTTTTGAGTCCTTCTTTGGGCCTTTGAGGAATACGCTTGGGAACAGATCTTCTTCCCAATCCCCACTGGAACAGTGGAACTAGGAGGAAATTGAGGATCCCCCTTTGGCCGGAAGTCATTCTTACAAGTCTCGTGTGACCCTCTGTAGTGGGGGGTCATGTTTTTCTGGTAAGCGGCAAATTTTTATCACATGTTGGTGGCGGATTGAACACTTATCTTTTCATTGGACTAAGTGGCTGTTTTTCCATAAATATTGTGGTCTAGTTTTGGAAGGACTCCATCTCCACACTCTATAACAATTGTTTTTGTGGTTCATGCATACGGACTCACTGTATAAATACTGGGTGTTCTTGTCTTATTTTCTTTTATGCCGATAGAGGCCCACATAACGGAAATGTATATTGTAAGGGTTAATTTTTATGTTCCAAGTTTTCTATATGTGCTTTACACTATGCACACATGTTCACTAATTTACATATGGTTATTTTACTGTGTTTTCAATTTTTATTTTTGTGCACAATCAGTTGTTTGCATAAGTTAAGCGTGGCTTAGTAGTATTTTTTACATATTAAAACAAGCTTGTCCATACTTTGTAAATTTATCCATGGGAATGGCCTAAAAAACATGAAGATCACTGCAAGAACTGACACAACTAGAGAAAGACATCTTGAAGACACAGAAAAAGGAAAACCTTACTGCCCATGATATGCATGGGCGTCCGCAGAACTTATTTCAGAGGGGGGCATCATTTTAAGGTCACTCATGCTCTGCCCCTTTTCAACAATGTAACGAATGGGAGGGGCTTAATCATTATCACAAAAAGCGCAGCCATGCAAAGGTTTGAGAAACCTGATGCAAAAGCTTCATGGAAGGATCAAGCTGCCAATGTCTGATTAAGTATTTCTAATTTGCACTGGAAAGATATAGGTGTTATATAAGAGATAAATCATCTTCACTTTGTATTGGAAGTTACTCAGGCATATCATGCCCATATAAATAGCCTAGAGAATGTACATCTTTTTATATAGCAATACAGGTGGGTGCCCATATTTTGATCTTGATGAAAACATCCCATGGAGAATCAAGCTCATGACCTAGAAACCTGGCTGGTTAAGGGAATCCCTTTGTCCTGGAGCAAACAGTGGCTGACCTTATGCAAAGCTTAAGTGAGCTGAGATAACAAGTGAATAGATAAGAGTTGGAGAGTCTGGAAATGCATAAACAGTCACTCCATTTGGAATCTGTGTAAACACTAGATGTGCCTAAGAAGTCATCTCCAGCTCACCAGACCCGCTCCTTGTTTTTCTTCTATTGCCTGTCCACAGCCACTTCCCATTTCCTCTACATGTGTACATTCTGCTTCTCCCATACACCTTCACTTACTCTCCTGATGCCACCCAGTTTCAAAAAGACCACATTTCCATCTTTCAGAGGCAGGAGATGTGGCCGCGGCTGATCCTTGAAGACTGGCCACATCCCCTTCCCTTATTCCTGCCCAATCACTGCCTTTCTCCTCACAGAAGGCGCCATTACGTAGCAGAGAGTACCCAATAGTAAAGCTGTGGGGTGGAGGGAGGGATCTGTGCTGTGCCCACATGATTGATGTTTTTACAGACAACGATCCTGCCTGGCCAAGCAGCCAATTTACGGGGGGACATACGGTGGCGCAAGGGATAACCTGAGCATCACCACTCCACTTTTGGGTGGCGCTGGCCAGATCTACATCTTCTCGACTCTCTAGACAGTGGGGTAAGGACTGGAGGCGGAGCCGAGCGGCCGAGCGAGTGAGTCTGAGTCAGATCATGTCAGAGTGCAACAACAGTCAGCAGACTTAGAAAAAAATCTGCAGCGGACCGCTCAGCTCATGGACACCCACTTGTCTTGTGCGGACACCTTGCTGATTCCGGGGGGGGGGGGCACTTGACCCCCCTTGCCCGCTGCTGCGGATGCCCATGATGATATGAATTCTAACTATACACAGCCAATTTAAAGAGGAAGTAAACCCTGATGGGTATACTTCCTCTTTCATTCCATGCAAAGGTAAAGCATAATGGACTACTATGCATCACATAGTAGTCCATTATGTGTCACTTACCTGACACAGGAGCCAGCAAAGTCACCGCTGTCCCCTGTAGTTCCTGAGCGTTCATCTTCTTGATGGGTCTCGCTGCTCCAGCGCTGTGATTCGCTGGAGCAGCGATGACGTCACTCCCGCGTATACGCATGGGAGCCAACACTCGCGACATATCGCCGCGATCTGCGGCTTACCCAGTGTGCCTGCGCGCCGCTGTCTATGGCGCATGCGCCTTAGACAGCGGTGGCTGTCTTCAGGTAAATATCTCCTAAACCGTGTAGGTTTAGGAGATATTTCTTGGACCTACAGGTAAGCCTTAATCTAGGCTTACCTGAAGGTCAAAGTGGTTTGTAAGGATTTACAACCACTTTAAAGAGAAGCTGTGTAGCAGAAGTTCTAAGAGGCTAAGAAACTGCTTCATCAAAATCAGTTACAACATCAAAACACAGTATACAAGAAAATATTCAAAACCTCAGTATGATTCTAGGAAAAAATACACAAGATGCAGTGGATAAACTGCAATTATATTAGCAAATCTTCAGAAACTACCTATCAATAGTGATGGACGAACGTTTCGCCCGGCGGTCGTTTCGCGGCGAATTTCCGACATTCGCGGTCCGCACGTTCGAACGCCTTTTTCCGTCGTTCGCCGCGGCGGACTTACGTGTTTAATGTATACAAGAACTTTAACCTTTGGTGACACGTTTATCATGTGATACAGGACAGCCAATTGAGACATGACAGCACATGGACACTTGGACATTCCCCCTAACCTATAAATACACCCGATCCGGTGGCCATTTTACATTCTTTCTTCTGTTACGATAGGGACAGGTTCCTGTGTGGAGTAGGGAGAGATAAACCACTAGCTATTTGGTACACAAAAGTTCTTTTCAGGACTGGTATAGGTGTTAGGTGTTGATAGGTTTGCTGTGCTGCTGATTCTTGCAGCAGCCTGAGTGTCTTTTGTTAGTTTAGAGAAAGGGAAAGGACGGTGTATGCTACAGGGACAGCCAGATTAGTCTTTCATCATCATCATCATCATCATCATCATTAGCTGTTACTATCAAGGTCCACAAAAGAGCTGTTCCAGTAACCACTAATCGTTCTCTTTTTTTGCCAATTTGTATAGGGACAGGAAGGAAGCAGTGTTGTCAGGCAGTGAGGGTAATTTTAAAGACTTGCTGTTATTATTAGTTCCACAAAGGTTCTTTTCAGGACTGGTATCAGTGGTACAGTAATAGGCTTGTACATGTATAATATTCTTTCTTCCAAATATAGAAAGGATATTATACTTGACTGCTGCCCTTCTGCTGCAGTCTGCTAAACATTCACAACTCACTTGTTCCACAAAAGTTCTTATAAGGACTGGTAACTTGGTATAGGGTGCTACGGTACATAGGCTTGAGTGCGGTACAGTCTGCTGTTCTGTAAGGACCGCTATCGGTCCACAATAGATAGGGTTGACGTGCACCACTGCTGACCGCTGCCCTATACTGCAGCAGTCCTTCAGCGGTATAGGGACTGACGTACAGTCTGCTAATCACTAACACACAACCTGCTTGTTCCACAAAAGTTCTTATAAGGACTGGTAACTTGGTATAGGGTGCTACGGTACATAGGCTTGAGTGCGGTACAGTCTGCTGTTCTGTAAGGACCGCTATCGGTCCACAATAGATAGGGTTGACGTGCACCACTGCTGACCGCTGCCCTATACTGCAGCAGTCCTTCAGCGGTATAGGGACTGACGTACAGTCTGCTAAACACTAATACACAACCTGCTTGGTCCACAAAAGTTCTTATAAGGACTGGTAACTTGGTATAGGGTGCTACGGTACATAGGCTTGAGTGCGGTACAGTCTGCTGTTCTGTAAGGACCGCTATAGGTCCACAATAGATAGGGTTGACGTGCACCACTGCTGACCGCTCACCTATACTGCAGCAGTCCTTCAGCGGTATAGGGACTGACGTACAGTCTGCTAATCACTAACACACAACCTGCTTGTTCCACAAAAGTTCTTATAAGGACTGGTAACTTGGTATAGGGTGCTACGGTACATAGGCTTGAGTGCGGTACAGTCTGCTGTTCTGTAAGGACCGCTATCGGTCCACAATAGATAGGGTTGACGTGCACCACTGCTGACCGCTGCCCTATACTGCAGCAGTCCTTCAGCGGTATAGGGACTGACGTACAGTCTGCTAAACACTAATACACAACCTGCTTGGTCCACAAAAGTTCTTATAAGGACTGGTAACTTGGTATAGGGTGCTACGGTACATAGGCTTGAGTGCGGTACAGTCTGCTGTTCTGTAAGGACCGCTATCGGTCCACAATAGATAGGGTTGACGTGCACCACTGCTGACCGCTCACCTATACTGCAGCAGTCCTTCAGCGGTATAGGGACTGACGTACAGTCTGCTAATCACTAACACACAACCTGCTTGTTCCACAAAAGTTCTTATAAGGACTGGTAACTTGGTATAGGGTGCTACGGTACATAGGCTTGAGTGCGGTACAGTCTGCTGTTCTGTAAGGACCGCTATCGGTCCACAATAGATAGGGTTGACGTGCACCACTGCTGACCGCTGCCCTATACTGCAGCAGTCCTTCAGCGGTATAGGGACTGACGTACAGTCTGCTAATCACTAACACACAACCTGCTTGTTCCACAAAAGTTCTTATAAGGACTGGTAACTTGGTATAGGGTGCTACGGTACATAGGCTTGAGTGCGGTACAGTCTGCTGTTCTGTAAGGACCGCTATCGGTCCACAATAGATAGGGTTGACGTGCACCACTGCTGACCGCTGCCCTATACTGCAGCAGTCCTTCAGCGGTATAGGGACTGACGTACAGTCTGCTAAACACTAATACACAACCTGCTTGGTCCACAAAAGTTCTTATAAGGACTGGTAACTTGGTATAGGGTGCTACGGTACATAGGCTTGAGTGCGGTACAGTCTGCTGTTCTGTAAGGACCGCTATCGGTCCACAATAGATAGGGTTGACGTGCACCACTGCTGACCGCTCACCTATACTGCAGCAGTCCTTCAGCGGTATAGGGACTGACGTACAGTCTGCTAATCACTAACACACAACCTGCTTGTTCCACAAAAGTTCTTATAAGGACTGGTAACTTGGTATAGGGTGCTACGGTACATAGGCTTGAGTGCGGTACAGTCTGCTGTTCTGTAAGGACCGCTATCGGTCCACAATAGATAGGGTTGACGTGCACCACTGCTGACCGCTGCCCTATACTGCAGCAGTCCTTCAGCGGTATAGGGACTGACGTACAGTCTGCTAAACACTAATACACAACCTGCTTGGTCCACAAAAGTTCTTATAAGGACTGGTAACTTGGTATAGGGTGCTACGGTACATAGGCTTGAGTGCGGTACAGTCTGCTGTTCTGTAAGGACCGCTATCGGTCCACAATAGATAGGGTTGACGTGCACCACTGCTGACCGCTGCCCTATACTGCAGCAGTCCTTCAGCGGTATAGGGACTGACGTACAGTCTGCTAAACACTAATACACAACCTGCTTGGTCCACAAAAGTTCTTATAAGGACTGGTAACTTGGTATAGGGTGCTACGGTACATAGGCTTGAGTGCGGTACAGTCTGCTGTTCTGTAAGGACCGCTATAGGTCCACAATAGATAGGGTTGACGTGCACCACTGCTGACCGCTCACCTATACTGCAGCAGTCCTTCAGCGGTATAGGGACTGACGTACAGTCTGCTAATCACTAACACACAACCTGCTTGTTCCACAAAAGTTCTTATAAGGACTGGTAACTTGGTATAGGGTGCTACGGTACATAGGCTTGAGTGCGGTACAGTCTGCTGTTCTGTAAGGACCGCTATCGGTCCACAATAGATAGGGTTGACGTGCACCACTGCTGACCGCTGCCCTATACTGCAGCAGTCCTTCAGCGGTATAGGGACTGACGTACAGTCTGCTAAACACTAATACACAACCTGCTTGGTCCACAAAAGTTCTTATAAGGACTGGTAACTTGGTATAGGGTGCTACGGTACATAGGCTTGAGTGCGGTACAGTCTGCTGTTCTGTAAGGACCGCTATCGGTCCACAATAGATAGGGTTGACGTGCACCACTGCTGACCGCTCACCTATACTGCAGCAGTCCTTCAGCGGTATAGGGACTGACGTACAGTCTGCTAATCACTAACACACAACCTGCTTGTTCCACAAAAGTTCTTATAAGGACTGGTAACTTGGTATAGGGTGCTACGGTACATAGGCTTGAGTGCGGTACAGTCTGCTGTTCTGTAAGGACCGCTATCGGTCCACAATAGATAGGGTTGACGTGCACCACTGCTGACCGCTGCCCTATACTGCAGCAGTCCTTCAGCGGTATAGGGACTGACGTACAGTCTGCTAATCACTAACACACAACCTGCTTGTTCCACAAAAGTTCTTATAAGGACTGGTAACTTGGTATAGGGTGCTACGGTACATAGGCTTGAGTGCGGTACAGTCTGCTGTTCTGTAAGGACCGCTATCGGTCCACAATAGATAGGGTTGACGTGCACCACTGCTGACCGCTGCCCTATACTGCAGCAGTCCTTCAGCGGTATAGGGACTGACGTACAGTCTGCTAAACACTAATACACAACCTGCTTGGTCCACAAAAGTTCTTATAAGGACTGGTAACTTGGTATAGGGTGCTACGGTACATAGGCTTGAGTGCGGTACAGTCTGCTGTTCTGTAAGGACCGCTATCGGTCCACAATAGATAGGGTTGACGTGCACCACTGCTGACCGCTCACCTATACTGCAGCAGTCCTTCAGCGGTATAGGGACTGACGTACAGTCTGCTAATCACTAACACACAACCTGCTTGTTCCACAAAAGTTCTTATAAGGACTGGTAACTTGGTATAGGGTGCTACGGTACATAGGCTTGAGTGCGGTACAGTCTGCTGTTCTGTAAGGACCGCTATCGGTCCACAATAGATAGGGTTGACGTGCACCACTGCTGACCGCTGCCCTATACTGCAGCAGTCCTTCAGCGGTATAGGGACTGACGTACAGTCTGCTAAACACTAATACACAACCTGCTTGGTCCACAAAAGTTCTTATAAGGACTGGTAACTTGGTATAGGGTGCTACGGTACATAGGCTTGAGTGCGGTACAGTCTGCTGTTCTGTAAGGACCGCTATCGGTCCACAATAGATAGGGTTGACGTGCACCACTGCTGACCGCTCACCTATACTGCAGCAGTCCTTCAGCGGTATAGGGACTGACGTACAGTCTGCTAATCACTAACACACAACCTGCTTGTTCCACAAAAGTTCTTATAAGGACTGGTAACTTGGTATAGGGTGCTACGGTACATAGGCTTGAGTGCGGTACAGTCTGCTGTTCTGTAAGGACCGCTATCGGTCCACAATAGATAGGGTTGACGTGCACCACTGCTGACCGCTGCCCTATACTGCAGCAGTCCTTCAGCGGTATAGGGACTGACGTACAGTCTGCTAATCACTAACACACAACCTGCTTGTTCCACAAAAGTTCTTATAAGGACTGGTAACTTGGTATAGGGTGCTACGGTACATAGGCTTGAGTGCGGTACAGTCTGCTGTTCTGTAAGGACCGCTATCGGTCCACAATAGATAGGGTTGACGTGCACCACTGCTGACCGCTGCCCTATACTGCAGCAGTCCTTCAGCGGTATAGGGACTGACGTACAGTCTGCTAATCACTAACACACAACCTGCTTGTTCCACAAAAGTTCTTATAAGGACTGGTAACTTGGTATAGGGTGCTACGGTACATAGGCTTGAGTGCGGTACAGTCTGCTGTTCTGTAAGGACCGCTATCGGTCCACAATAGATAGGGTTGACGTGCACCACTGCTGACCGCTGCCCTATACTGCAGCAGTCCTTCAGCGGTATAGGGACTGACGTACAGTCTGCTAAACACTAATACACAACCTGCTTGGTCCACAAAAGTTCTTATAAGGACTGGTAACTTGGTATAGGGTGCTACGGTACATAGGCTTGAGTGCGGTACAGTCTGCTGTTCTGTAAGGACCGCTATAGGTCCACAATAGATAGGGTTGACGTGCACCACTGCTGACCGCTCACCTATACTGCAGCAGTCCTTCAGCGGTATAGGGACTGACGTACAGTCTGCTAATCACTAACACACAACCTGCTTGTTCCACAAAAGTTCTTATAAGGACTGGTAACTTGGTATAGGGTGCTACGGTACATAGGCTTGAGTGCGGTACAGTCTGCTGTTCTGTAAGGACCGCTATCGGTCCACAATAGATAGGGTTGACGTGCACCACTGCTGACCGCTGCCCTATACTGCAGCAGTCCTTCAGCGGTATAGGGACTGACGTACAGTCTGCTAAACACTAATACACAACCTGCTTGGTCCACAAAAGTTCTTATAAGGACTGGTAACTTGGTATAGGGTGCTACGGTACATAGGCTTGAGTGCGGTACAGTCTGCTGTTCTGTAAGGACCGCTATCGGTCCACAATAGATAGGGTTGACGTGCACCACTGCTGACCGCTGCCCTATACTGCAGCAGTCCTTCAGCGGTATAGGGACTGACGTACAGTCTGCTAAACACTAATACACAACCTGCTTGGTCCACAAAAGTTCTTATAAGGACTGGTAACTTGGTATAGGGTGCTACGGTACATAGGCTTGAGTGCGGTACAGTCTGCTGTTCTGTAAGGACCGCTATAGGTCCACAATAGATAGGGTTGACGTGCACCACTGCTGACCGCTCACCTATACTGCAGCAGTCCTTCAGCGGTATAGGGACTGACGTACAGTCTGCTAATCACTAACACACAACCTGCTTGTTCCACAAAAGTTCTTATAAGGACTGGTAACTTGGTATAGGGTGCTACGGTACATAGGCTTGAGTGCGGTACAGTCTGCTGTTCTGTAAGGACCGCTATCGGTCCACAATAGATAGGGTTGACGTGCACCACTGCTGACCGCTGCCCTATACTGCAGCAGTCCTTCAGCGGTATAGGGACTGACGTACAGTCTGCTAAACACTAATACACAACCTGCTTGGTCCACAAAAGTTCTTATAAGGACTGGTAACTTGGTATAGGGTGCTACGGTACATAGGCTTGAGTGCGGTACAGTCTGCTGTTCTGTAAGGACCGCTATCGGTCCACAATAGATAGGGTTGACGTGCACCACTGCTGACCGCTCACCTATACTGCAGCAGTCCTTCAGCGGTATAGGGACTGACGTACAGTCTGCTAATCACTAACACACAACCTGCTTGTTCCACAAAAGTTCTTATAAGGACTGGTAACTTGGTATAGGGTGCTACGGTACATAGGCTTGAGTGCGGTACAGTCTGCTGTTCTGTAAGGACCGCTATCGGTCCACAATAGATAGGGTTGACGTGCACCACTGCTGACCGCTGCCCTATACTGCAGCAGTCCTTCAGCGGTATAGGGACTGACGTACAGTCTGCTAAACACTAATACACAACCTGCTTGGTCCACAAAAGTTCTTATAAGGACTGGTAACTTGGTATAGGGTGCTACGGTACATAGGCTTGAGTGCGGTACAGTCTGCTGTTCTGTAAGGACCGCTATCGGTCCACAATAGATAGGGTTGACGTGCACCACTGCTGACCGCTCACCTATACTGCAGCAGTCCTTCAGCGGTATAGGGACTGACGTACAGTCTGCTAATCACTAACACACAACCTGCTTGTTCCACAAAAGTTCTTATAAGGACTGGTAACTTGGTATAGGGTGCTACGGTACATAGGCTTGAGTGCGGTACAGTCTGCTGTTCTGTAAGGACCGCTATCGGTCCACAATAGATAGGGTTGACGTGCACCACTGCTGACCGCTGCCCTATACTGCAGCAGTCCTTCAGCGGTATAGGGACTGACGTACAGTCTGCTAAACACTAATACACAACCTGCTTGGTCCACAAAAGTTCTTATAAGGACTGGTAACTTGGTATAGGGTGCTACGGTACATAGGCTTGAGTGCGGTACAGTCTGCTGTTCTGTAAGGACCGCTATAGGTCCACAATAGATAGGGTTGACGTGCACCACTGCTGACCGCTCACCTATACTGCAGCAGTCCTTCAGCGGTATAGGGACTAAGAGTTTTGTCACAGGGTCATTTAAAAAATGACAGGCAGAGGAAGAGGCAGGCCCTTCCGCAGGGGTGGTAGGGGTAGGGCAGGAGCAACAGGCTTGAGCCAAAGTGGGAAGTTGCAGAAGGTGCGTTCAATTACTTTAAAGGATGCACCAGACTTGGTTGAGTGGCTCGCTCAGCCTTACTCTTCTGCACCCTCCTCATCCTCTCGATCTGCACCCTCTTCTTCACTCTCTGCTATGTGCACCCCCAAAGACACTACCACCAACAACACGACCACCACCACCACCACCACATACCTTCCGCTTGAGTCACTGGAATTATTTTCCGATCCATATCAAGAGGACATTTCTGATGCGCAGCCACTCTTGGTATTGGATCAGGAAGAGGAGGTAGCAACAAGCGCTACTCAGCAGTCTGACGCCAGTACCCAGATCAGCCCAAGGAGGAGGTTGGTCCCCGGTGTTGCTGCCTACTCCGAGATCTCTACTTATAGCGGTGGGGAAGGTGACGTTGATGATGACGTGTCTAGTGATGTCACGTGGGTGCCCACAAGAGAGGAAGAGGAGGGGAGTTCAGAGGGAGATATGGACCAGCAGATAGGGAGGAGAAGCAGCAATGACTTACATTGCACAGCAGGGACAAAGCAGACTGCAAATGTATCAGGAGCGAGTCATCGACCATGTACGGTCACATCTGGCGCTCCCAGGACACCGGCACATGGCTCCGCAGTGTGGGCTTTTTTTAACGTGTCCGCTGCTGACAATAGCGTTGCCATCTGCAATCTTTGCAGTCAACGCGTTAGTCGCGGTAAGCCCAATACTCACCTAGGGACGACCGCCTTAAGAAGGCACATGAGCAGCCATCACCGAGCCCAGTGGGAGCAACGGAACACACAAAGCCACACTGCAGGCTCTCACCGTCCAGCCTCGTCTTCTACTTCTCCTTCTCCTCTCTCCTCACAATTGTCCTCCACTCCACCTTCCATCACGCCAAGCTCACATTTTTCTGCAAAAAGGCAGGCTTCCGTGGGCCTAATGTTTGAGCGTAAAAAAATGATGATGCCGGATAACCCTCTTGCCCAACGGTTGGCGGCTGGCTTGTCAGAACTCATAGCCCGCCAACTACTGCCATATAAACTGGTGGACTCGGAGGCCTTTCGCAAATTTGTGGCCATTGGAACACCACAATGGAAGGTCCCAGGAAGGAAGTATTTCTCAGAGAAGGGCATCCCAGAGCTATATGGCCATGTTCAGCGGCAAGTGAATGTATCTCTGGCACACAGTGTCGGTGCCAAGATACATCTGACCACAGACACGTGGTCTAGCAAACACGGGCAGGGAAGGTATATCAGTTTTACTGCCCACTGGGTGAACCTTCTGACGGCCGTCAAGCATGTAACCCGTGGCACCCGTGTAGATTTGGTTTTACCGCCACGGATTGCATGCAGGCCTGACTCTTCTTCTCCTCCTCCTACTCCATCCTCCTCCCTCTCCTCCTCAGCTGCCTCCTCCTTTTCCGCTGCTAGCGTCTCTTCCACTGCACCGCCCAAGCTCCCCAGAACCTATTCCACATGCCAGGTGAGACGTTGCCATGCCGTGCTGCGTCTGTTGTGCCTGGAAGCAAAGAGCCACACTGGCCCGGCACTCCTTTCAGCTTTGCGTTCACAGGCAGATGAGTGGCTAACACCGCTCAATTTGACAGTTGGTAAAGTGGTGTGTGACAACGGTGCCAATCTGCTTAGCGCATTGAAACAGGGCAAAATCACGCACGTGCCGTGCATGGCACACGTCTTAAACTTGGTCGTGCAGCGATTCCTTGTCAAATACCCTGGGGTCCAGGACATCTTGCGGCAGGCAAGGAAAATCTCGGCCCATTTCAGAAGATCTTACACGGCCATGGCTCGCCTTGCTGACATTCAGCGGCGACACCATCTGCCGGTCAGACGTCTTATTTGCGATTGCCCGACGCGATGGAACTCAACCTTCTATATGCTTGATAGGCTGCTCCAGCAGAAACGTGCAGTTAACGTCTACCTGTATGAACTCTGCGAAAGAAACGGTTCTGGGGAGCTGGGTTTTTTTTCACCGCGCCAGTGGCTGCTCATGCGCGACACATGCAGACTTCTGCGGCCATTTGAGGAGATCACCAAACTGGTCAGTCGCAGCCATGGCGCCATCAGTGACATGGTACCTTATGCCTTCTTTCTGGAGCGTGCATTGCGTCGTGTCATTGATCAGGCTGTGGAGGAGCAGGAGCGGGAAGATGAGGAAGTCGCAATGCTGGATGAATTCCCAGGGGGGGCTACTCTATCTGAGACAAGTCAACAACAGGAGTCTGATGAGGAGTCAGAGGAGGATGGTGCCGGGGCGGATGAGCAGGAGCAAGAAGAGCATGCTTTAAACCTTTCTGGGATCCCTGTTGTGCGAGGATGGGGAGAGGAGAATGAAGAGGACGACATTATCCTGGATGATGAGCAGGAGCCAGGCCACCACACCGCTTCCACTTTAGTGCAAATGGGGGCCTTCATGCTCCAGTGTTTTAATAGGGACCCCCGTATAAAAAGCATGAGGGTCAAGGACCAGTACTGGGTGGCAACGTACTTAGACCCCCGGTACAAACACAAAATGGCGGAAATGTTACCGCCGTCGCAGAGGGCTGTCAGAATGCAGCACTTCCAGGCCTTGCTTCGAGAAATGCTGCATTCTGCTTTTGCGTGCGCTGGCAGAGGAGCAATTCCCACTCCCAGAGAAGGATTTGCGGGTACCAATCCAACAGCGCCTGCAAGAAGAGGCCGGTTTGAAGATGTGTTGGTGACTTCGGATATGAGGTCATTCTTTCAGCCGACCCATCGACAGGTGTCATCCGGATCCAGCATCAGGGAACGCCTAGACCGTCAGGTGTCCGACTACATTGGGTTAACGGCCGATGTGGACGCTCTGAGGAGTGATGAACCCCTAGACTACTGGGTGGGCAGGCTTGACCTCTGGCCAGAGCTTGCCCAATTTGCAATCGAACTGTTGGCTTGCCCCTCATCCAGTGTCCTGTCCGAAAGGACGTTCAGCGCAGCAGGGGGGATTGTGACCGATAAGCGTACTCGCCTAGCTCACCACAGTGTTAACTACCTCACATTTCTAAAAATGAATGAGGCATGGATCTCGGAGGAATTCAACACATGTGACCAGTAGACCATGTATATGTCTATAAACTATTTTTTTAATCAAGCACACAGACCTTCTTAATTCATTTGGCTCACTTCCTTGACCCAAAAAAGCACACCGTACTATATGCCCCTACCCTCCTCTTTGAAGAGGTTGAGCGGTGTCATATTTCTACTGGGGCTGCTTATGATATCCCTGTGCTGTGCTGACTTCCTCCTGGGGGTTCTTATTATGAAGGGATCACACTATCCCTGTGCTGTGCTGACTTCCTCCTGGGGGTTCTTATTATGAGGGGATCACACCATCCCTGTGCTGTGCTGACTTCCTCCTGGGGCTGCTTACGGTGCTGCTGTCAGTGCTGTATGTCACGGTGCTGCTGTCAGCGCTGTATGTCACGGTGCTGCTGTCAGCGCTGTATGTCACGGTGCTGCTGTCAGCGCTGTATGTCACGGTGCTGCTGTCAGCGCTGTATGTCACGGTGCTGCTGTCAGCGCTGTATGTCACGGTGCTGCTGTCAGCGCTGTATGTCACGGTGCTGCTGTCAGCGCTGTATGTCACGGTGCTGCTGTCAGCGCTGTATGTCACGGTGCTGCTGTCAGCGCTGTATGTCACGGTGCTGCTGTCAGCGCTGTATGTCACGGTGCTGCTGTCAGCGCTGTATGTCACGGTGCTGCTGTCAGTGCTCTGTATTACGGTGCTGCTGTCAGATGCCTCTATCACGGTGCATGTGTCATTCCGGTATGTCACGCTGCTGGTGATCATCTCCTGCACCCTCTTCTTTGCCTACCCTGGTCCCTGACCTTCCCTCTCCTCCATTGCCTTCATTAGCTCCATAGTCCTGAATTGTTAGAACAATTTCCCAAATAAAATAAAAATGCTTGTAGTTATCGATCCCAAATTCACCTCATACATGTATTATGTCATTGTCCAGATGGTGGGACTACGTTTTACCCCCTAATAATTACCACGTGGCCGCAAATTCGACATGAAGGTTTGCAAAGTTCGCCTCCCATTGAAGTCAATGGGGCCCGCGGCGAACGTTCGGTTTCGCGAACGTTTGGGTCCGTTCGCATTTCGCTTTCGCGAAACGTCCCGTCGGAAGTTCGTCCATCACTACCTATCAAAAACAGAAAGGAAGGAAAAAAAAAACAGACAACAGAGAGCAGAACGCTTAACTCGATCAGCAAAAACACAGCGTAAGAGACCTGTGTTGTTAATCTCTCATCTTTAATAGCAAACATATCTGAGATGTCAATACTTTCAAAGGGACATTCGTTCTGTCCTACAAAATGTATTGACAAAATCAGACTGTGCAGCAGCATGGAAGAAACTTTCATAAAATGTTGAGAATTATTTCATATCACTGCACACTTTTTATTCTGTTAAAGATAATAGTGACATGGTAGTCTTAAAGAAGACACTGAAATAACCCCATCAAAAGTCAACATCAAGAAAAATAAATAGCCAAGAGCTAAACAGCCAAATGAGACTTACCTAGACCATGTTTCAGGTAGCCACCTGCTGTTTCTCCTGTTCCCTCAATTCATAGTCATTATGTCAATTGTAGCATTCAGATTGCTAGGAGATTTTGAATCGTGTATCTTCTCTCTCTCTCTCTCTCTATCTCTCTCTCTCTCTCTCTCCTTTTGATCGGTACTCACCTCTCCACCGGCTTCCTGGTCTTCAGGGAGTTCCATCAGAGATCTGGTGACATCACGGACAGCAACGTCACTGGACTCCTCTCCCCTTCCAAAAGTGCCTCTGTCTGCTAATGAAGGGAAGGGGGGAGCAGTCCAGTGACATTGAAGTTCTGATTGAACGTAACGCATACGGGGGGAGGAGCTACACATGACGTCACCTGCTGCTGCCCTATAGAACTAACACGATTGTTGGCTTTACATGCTGTGTTTCTATCATCTTTTTGTGAGTAGTGTGTGTTTGAACACAAAAATGAAATCTTATACTTAAGCGGTGAGCACTTAGATCTTTTCTTTATACCCATGACCTGGCCTCCTTGCTGAGATCTAAGGAGATTTGAGAGAAGTTTATGGTTCATGTTAACCCTTTTGATACCTGCTTGTATGAGGTGGATGGATTGTCACGCTACTGTGGAAAAAAAATTACTTACGTCAGTGCTACAGTTTGAATTTAAAACGTATTTCTGTGAACTGTGAAGTTAAGTCATGGATTGTGGAAACTAACTAGTGTCGGGTGATTGTATATAGTGTATACCACATTTACCACTGACTAATGCAGAGTTGCAATGCAAGGAGATCAGCTAATAGTAGTTGGATATGTATGTTCATTATAATTAATCGAAATTAGTCATTCAATCGATTTATATATATATATATATATATATATATATATATATATATATATATATTGTATTGTCAAATGGGCAGGGCTGCTGATAGAAATCATGAGACCCCCTACAGCCTACCTAACGTGGGGCCCCCTTCAGCCCCACCCTGAACCCCTCCCCAGACCCCTTCTTGAAACAATAATCCCATGTAAAAAATTGGGCATGCTGGTTGTACCCAAGTCAATCTATTACTTGGGTACAATCCACCTGCCCGTAGACGGTTCAAATCTTAGCTGGTCCCTGCTAAACTGGGCAAGATTCTAACCATCTATGACTGGCTTAACTGACACCAATAGTGACACTAATACATAGATCAGCTAAAAAATTGTATAGTGTACACTATATTAATGCCACTGGCTGGGTTAATATCAAGGGGTAATGAAGGGGTTAACTGTGTGCCTAACAAATGTCATGTCTCCTGTGTAATATGTTCTGCTTCTACCAACAGATCTGGCCATTAGGGAGAAGACATAGCCAGATTGCTGACCTGTGTACAGAGCCCTGTGTTTGTATTCACAGGACTGTGTGCTGTGATTGGCTACAGATTATCAGCATGCTTTGGCCATAAATCATTGGCCAGGATCTGCTGACAAAATCCTGCTGTAGCCAATGACAGAGTGGATTAGCAGTGGGCACACGCATGTGCGTCCCTAACCTGGAACTGGCTAGATGACGTACATGTATGTGATCCAGCCCATCCATGCCACCCTGCCACAGAAAATGTACTGAGGGTGGGTGGCAAGCAGGTAAAGAGAACATATTAGGGGTGTGTTCACACAACAGGTTTGATCAGATCTGCCTGTCCATTTTTCAGGCGGACCTAATCTGACCCTACATTCACTACTATAGAGCGATGGATCTAAACAGACTTGTATCCATTTACACCCGCCTACCTCCAATCCGATCCACTAAACAAAATGGAAGGGGATCCGTTCCCCTCTGTTTAGCAGATCAGATTGGAGGGCAGTTGGGTGTAAACAGACAGCCAGTTTGTTTACGCCAGCTGTCCTTAGATCACAGTGGGCTGTGTACATGTCAGCTCTGCATACGTTGAGTGGACACAGTCTTGTCATCTGCCCACTCCGCTCAGTGGGAGATCAGCAGACAGATCTCACGCTGAACAAGCGGATTCCACTGCCTATGAAAGAAACTTTATAACACACAGGGATGCAGGCAGGTTAAGATCATCAGCATAATAACACACAGGCAAGTGCATTATCATGGCTGGCTCTGTCACAATGTGTTACAGGACATGGCTGTTGGGTGCTGACCTTGTTAACTTATGACCAATAAGTTAACAAAATCATCACCCAACAGCCATATTATTGACAAATATTTACTATAGCGCTGGGAAGTACTGGTATTACATGTAATGGCGCCCATTTTAGGCAATTAAGATTTCAACAGGCGAACGTATATACAGGCGAACATATATACAGTATCTCACAAAAGTAAGTACACCCCTCACATTTTTGTTAATATTTTATTATATCTTTTTATGTGACAACACTGAAGAAATTACACTTTGATACAATGTCCTCCCAGAAGGAAGCCTCTTCTAAATATGATGTACAAGAAAGCCTGCGAACAGTTTGCTGAAGACAAGCAGACCACATGACCACAGGACATGGATTACTGGAACCATGTCCTGTGGTGTGATAAGACCAAGATAAACTTATTTGGTTCAGATGGTCAAGCATGTGTGGTGGCAACCAGGTAAGGAGTACAAAGTGTGTCTTGCCTACAGTCAAGCATGGTGGTGGGAGTGTCATGGTCTGGGGCTGCATGAGTGCTGCAGGCACTGGGGAGCTACGGTTCACTGAAGGAACCATGAACACCAACATGTACTGTGACATACTGAAACAGAGCATGATCCCCCACCTCTCGGAGACTGGGATGCAGGGCAGTATTCCAACATGATAACGACCCCAAACAAACCTCCACTGCCTTGCTAAAGAAGCTCAGGGTAAAGGTGATGGACTAGCCAAGCATCTCTCCAGACCTAAACCATATTGAGCATCTGTGGAGCATTCTCAAAAGGAAGGTGGAGGAGCGCAGGGTCTCTAACATCCACTAGATCCGTAATGTCTTTATGGAGGAGTGGAAGAGCACTCCAGTGGCAACCTGTGAAGTTCTTTTGAACTCTATGCCCAAGAGGGTTAAGGCAGTACTGGAAAGTAATAGTGGCCACACAAAATAATGACAAGGCCCCATTTGGACATTTTCACTTAGGGGTGTACTCACTTTTATCGCCAGCGGTTTAGACATTGATGACTGTGTATTGAGTTATTCTTAGGGGACAACAAATTTACACTGTTATACAAGCTGTACACTCACTACTTTACATTGTGGCAAAGTGTAATTTCTTCAGTGTTGTCACATGAAAAGATGTGTAAAAGAAATGTAAGGGGTGTACTCACCTTTGTGAGATACTGTAGCACTGCACTGCAACCATGATCCATGTATGTGAAAGAAACATTTTTATGTGAGATGTGCTCTACCTCGTGTGCATCTATTGATGTATATTGCAATTAGTATTCCTATTTTTTTTCCTTCTTTTGCTAACGAATGCAGTTATGAATGGTTATTAGACCCCTTTCACACCACACCGCCCATAGCGTGGGTGGTAAAACGCTGCTATTTTTAGCGGCGTTTTACTGCCGGATTTGCGGCAGATTTGCGCCGCATTTCGCCCGCTAGCGGGGTGCTTTTGCCCCCCACTAGTGGCCGAAAAAGGGTTAAAACCACCAGCAATACGCCGCAATAGTGGCGTTTTGCCGGCGGTATTACAGCGCTGCCTCATTGATTTCAATGGGGAGCAGCGGTGGAGGAGCGGTAAACACACCTCTCCTTCACCGCTCCAAAGAAGCGGCTGGCAGGACTTTTTACTGTCGTCCTGCCAGCACACCTCTGTAGTGTGAAAGCCCGAGGGCTTTTACACTACACATAATGGTGCAGCTTCTTTAGGGCAGATTGCAAGCGCTATTTCTAACGCTATAGCGCCTGCAAAACGCCCTGGTGTGAAAGGGGTCTTACAGAGTAATGTCTGCTATTCTGTAAAGTTACATGTATTGGACATTTAGGTTACCTATGTGTTGTATATTTCTTTTTTATTTTTTTTTTATTTTTATTTAGGTGACTATAAAGCGGTAATTATTTATGTTCATTCATTAATCATACTACAGGTATCAGTGTACATAGCACAATGGCTGTATAGCTGTGTTTATTTTTTTTCAGTGCACAAGCAAATTAAAATAAACAAAGAAATGTAAACCCATTAACTAATGTGTGATGTTTATAATTCCCCACCATAATATTATTAAATACTTACCATTGCATGCATTTGAAGAGTTAATATAATAGAATCAGCCAAACTAAAGTTCATTGGCCCGAGTTTTTTCAAGGTAGAAGCGCTGGCCACTAGCCTACTGGGCTTAGCACAATCATACATAGAAAATGCATTTACTAGTGTTTGATGTTTCTTCTCTCCAAGCCACCTTTCTTGTTGCTGCCGTCTTCTCTCCCGCTGCTGTATTCTTCTTCACAGCCAGTTACTCACTAATAAAAAAAAGGCGCTCTTCTTCTGTGGCATCCGATGACATCACCCAGAGAGCCCGCCCATGGCTATGTAAGAGATGCCACACAGTGGGTGACATTATTTACAATTTTTTTTATTAGCGGGTAATCAGCGGCATGGAAGAACACAGCCGATGGAGAAGACGGCAGCGGCAGGAGAGACGGTTCGGGGAAAAGACAGCTTGGGGAGAAGATGGTGGTGATAAAGACAGTGGCAGGAAAAAATGCCTCAAGGAAGAAGACGGCTCTGAGCTATTTTACAATAAAGGACTTGTCAAAAACCGGCAATTTTTTTTCATATGTCACTGCTTTTTTTGGTGAATAGGTAGGGGTAAAATGTACCCCATACCCATTCACGTAGGGGGGGCAGTATCTGGGGGCCCCCTTGTTAAAGGGGGCTTCCAGATTCTGATAAGTCCCCTGCCCGCAGACCCCGACAACCACCGGCCAGGGTTGTCAGGAAAAGGCCCTTGTCCCCATCAACATGGGGACAAGGTGCTTTGGGGGTGGCCTGGAACAGTTCAGGATGGGAGAGGGTGATTGCTCATCACCCTTCTAGGCTTCATGCTCAGAGAAGAGTCTGGTATGGATTTTGGGGGCCCCGTCTCAATTATTTTTTTAATTTTGGTGTGGGGATCCCCTTAAACTCCATACCAGAGCTAAATGGCCTGGTATGTACTGGGAGGGGGAGGGGACCCTATAACGTTTTTGTTCCCTGATTTTGTAATTCCACATCATAATTTTATTGAATAATTACATACCATTGCATGCATTTGAAGAGTTAAAATTATGGAATAAACCAAACTGATGTGCTTTGGCTAATTATGCTGCTGAGTACAATGCACATTTTCAAGAGGTGATACCGTTGGTGGGATTCAAACTTGAATCTTTGAAGGTAGCAGGGCAAAACACTATGCTACAGAGCTGAGCACAAACCTACATAAAAGATACATTTACTAATGTTTGATTCTGTACAATAATGTTTTGCATTTCAGGCATTAATATTATAGTAACAACCATGCTCATGTGGCATTGGCTAATAGGCGTTTGCCTCTTTTCAACATATGCTGTTGAGTACAATGCAAGCTTTCAGTAGGTGATACCATCTGTGTGATTTTCAGCCATTTGAGCACAATTATATTGAGAACATAAGTTTACTAGTGTTTAATGGTGGGGCTACTTTATATTCTAGGTATACTAGTACTCAGCACAGTGACTTAGGCCTCTTTCACACTTGCACGACCTGAAAATCGCACAATTTTGCAGTGCTTTTTTGCTGTGATTTTGATGTAACTTTAAGCAATGCCTGTGTAATCTTGAGGTCTATGGATGCAGGAGTCGCAGGGAAAGTCACACAATTTTGCTGCAATTTTCCTGCAGTTTTGTGGCAGCAATTTTGCCATGATTTCAGGTGTAAACTTAAGGTCTATGGACCTCAAATTACATCAAAGTCGGACCAAAGTAGTACAGAGACTACTTTGAAGTCGGTGTGACTTGAAGTTTCACAGATATGAATGGTACTCATTAAAAATCATGGGGTATGACTTATAATGCGACTCTGATGTCCAAAGTCGCAGGAAAAGTCACACAAATGTGAAAGGAAGACAGGCAGATCTGAACGGATCATTTGTGTGAAAGAGGCCTTACCTGGCAAATGAGCAGCACCTCCTCTTTGCTAAAGAGGGACCTCGCCATGTCCACTTAGTTGGAGACTCTGACCAGGAACTTTCGGGTGATTACAATGACTTATTTCCAGGTCAGAAGGTGAAACCAAGCTCTTTTGATCGCAGCTGCTAATATTTAAGTGCAACCAAGATTGGATTTTTTATTTTTGTAATGCGAATCTTGCGAATCTGTATTTCTACATATAACGATGTTTGAAGGCAAACTTAAGGGAGTGTTATAAGAAATAGTGTCCCTGGGATTACAGCAGGTGAATTACAAAGGCCCAGTTTGAGCCCTGGTTCACACTGACAGCGGGAGGAAATATTCAGCTGAACACAATTTCGATCACGCGTGTCAGTCCTGACTGCGGGGGGGGGGATTTCAGAGGCATCTGTGCAGATTTCTGCATAGATGTCAATGAAAATCGCACCCGGAAGTCACTAAAAAGTAGTACAGAAACTACTTTTGGAAATTGCAGAGCCGCACCGATTCGGACGGTACAGTTGCCGCCAATTTGGCATGCGTTTTGACCTGCAATTCTCTACAGTAATTATATACAAAGGCTCCACCTAAACACCTTAATCATTTAATTGCAGGTGTGCTGAACAGATTAGGTTTTTTGGTGCACAATTATATATCTTACATGGGTAGAATATATTTCACTTCTCCAAAACCACCACCCCTAAAATGAATTAAAAGAAAGAAAAGAGAAAAACAACAAGCTCAGTTTACTTTTATTTTGCCAGCAAAAAACTAAATTATCTACATTCATTCATTAGCAAAAAAATATTATACAGTATATATGGTGCTATATTTACCAAAACAGTTAGCAATTGGGTTTTAGGGGCCCTACTCATAAGCGCTTACAATCTAAAATTTGTCTAAACTTTAGAGTGGACACAGCTTTACTTTCGGTGTATAATGGGCACATTTCATAATACCACTACTCGCACACCAACCCACATCACATTTTTATCTGCAAGATTATAGAAACATACTTAAAAGTCATTATTCGTACAATGTACATAATGTTAAAAAAAAGACACATATTCAAACTATAACACCCACCATCACCCCACAATCCACACACATACATTGGTGACCATCTTCTGCTGGAAGATGTAGTTCTGTGTACATGATTAAACAATGAGATCAAAAAGTAGAAGGTCAATGCTCCCAAACCATGAATGCATGCTCAAACAGGAACAATACACACACAACAGAATGAACAAGATTTTCAGCAAACAGCTCTAGTTGGGCATTTGTCATTATAAAAAATAGCATTCCTTCTCTCCTTCCCTCCTTCCCTCCTTCCCTCCTTCCCTCCTTCCCTCCTTCCCTTCCTTCCCTCCTTTCCTCCTTCCCTCCTTCCCTCCTTCTCTCCTTCTCTCCTTCCCTCCTTCCCTCCTTCCCCACAAATCACCGCAAAAAACCTGGCCAAATGAACCCCCCCACTGCAGTCCTTTATATAAGATTGGTTGTATTGTTAGCACATTGATACACGCCCAATAGAAGTACACGGCCACCAGTGTCTTTCAATCTGTTAGTGTCTCTTTGTGTATCTCTAAAGTGATTGTACCTAATGAGCAGTAACACATAATACTGTTTGCAACTGCTATAGCTCTTGGCTATGTGCATCAAATCTCCAAAGCAAAGCAACAGTTTTCTACGCATAAGCACCTGTGCAGTGTAAACCCTACAATTTTAAACTGGGCATGATTAGTGTTAACAAACATTTACATCAGTCCCTGGCTGCATTGAGCTTCCAAACTAAGGTCCAAAATGAACTTTCTTACATTCGAGACTATTTCGACAGGAGCAAAAAAATGGCAGCATGTCTTTGGATTGTAGCGAGAAACCCACACATGGAGAACATATAAACTTCAACATGAGCATTAGCATGTTGGGGAATTGAATTAGAAACTTCATTGCTGCTAGACAGACTTGCTACCCACTTAGCCAGCAAGCAGCCTCACACATGTAGTCTGCATCTCTGTGGTGTGAACCAGCCCTAAGTCCATAACCATGCTCAGTGTTACAAGCGATATACAATATATTATACTATGTATTGGGATTAGGGATGAGCCGAACACCCTCCGGTTAAGTTTGCATCAGAACCTGCGAACGGACCAAAAATTTGTGCAAACTTTAGAAGCCCATTAAGGTCTATGGGACTCAAACGTTTGAAATCAAAAGTGTTAATTTTAAAGGCTAATATGCAAGTTATTGTCCTAAAAAGGGTTTGGGGACCTGGCTCCTGCCCCAGGGGACATGTATCAATGCAATTTTTTTTTTAAACGCCCGTTTTTTCAGGAGCACTGATTTTAATGGCGCTTAAAGTGAAAAAAGTGAAAAATTATTTTAAATATCGTGCCTGGGGGGTGTCTATAGTATGCCTGTGAAGTGGCACGTGTTTCTCATGTTTAGAACAGTCCCTGCACAAAATGACACTTGTAACGGAAAAAAAGTAATTTAAAACTGCATGCGGTTTTAATGTAATATCTGGTTTCGGCAATATGGATGAAAATCATTGAGAAATATTGAATGGGTAGCCCCCCCTACCCATTACCAGCCCCTTTGGTTCTTTTACAGATATTAAGGGAAACCCCCGTACCCAAATTAAAAAAAGGAAAAGCGTGGGGTCTCCGGGCCCTATATACTCAGAACAGCAGTATACAGGTGGTGCAAACAAGATAGGGACTGTGTAGGTTTGTTGTGTTAAGTAGAATCTGTTTGTAATTTTGAACTGGTACATTTTTAAAATGTAGCTCCAGTGAAAAAATCTATTTTTAAGCTTTTTGGAAAACATAGGGAAGGGTTATCACCCCTGTATAATTTGTTTGCTGTCCGTCTTTTTTTCATCTCACTTCCTGTTGTCTTCCGTTTGCAAGTAGGAGACGTTTGTAAGTTGGATGTTTGAAAGTAGGGGCCTGCCCTATATGCTCTGCAGAAATTTGGGCCTAAGGTGTTGGTGTTGCCACAACAATGTAAGCCCTCTAAGTGACTCTTGGTGGGCGCTGGAACGCCCTGCTGTGAATGATTATATCAAGAATTGTAATTACATGCCATTGTTGAACAGTGGTAGAAAAATTGGGCCTTTTGTGGTTGTGGTGGTGGTGGTGCTGGTGCCACAGCACTGTAAGTCCTCACAGTTACTCTCAGTCTGCACTGGAACAGGCCCTGCTGTGAAATATTATATCAAGAATTGTAATTAAATGCACCT
This sequence comes from Lithobates pipiens, assembly GCF_037356315.1. Classification (NCBI taxonomy): domain Eukaryota; kingdom Metazoa; phylum Chordata; class Amphibia; order Anura; family Ranidae; genus Lithobates; species Lithobates pipiens. The sequence continues at coordinate 397,463,076 of NW_027507764.1, read as the reverse complement.
GTTAAACAGGGGCTGAAAAATTGGGCCTTAGGCACTGGTGCCACAACACTGCAACACCTCACAGAAACTCTAGTTGGAGCGCAGGAATGAGCCCTGCTGCAAAGTATTGCATCAAAAATTGCAATTACACGCCCCTGTTAAACAGGGGCTTAAAAATGGGGCCTTAGGCACTGGTGCTGGTGCCACAACACTGCAACCACTCACAGATACTCTAGTTGGAGAGCAGGAAAGAGCCCTGCTGCAAAGTATTGCATCAAAAATTGTCATTACATGTCCCTGTTAAACAGGGGCTTAAAAATTGGGCCTTAGTCACTGGTGCTTGTGCCACAACACTGCAACGACTTTCAAATATTGTAGTTGAGCGCAGCAATGAATCCTCCTGCAAAATATTGAGCCTTAGCCACTGGTGCTGGTGCCACAACACTGCAACCACTCACAAATATTATAGTTGAGCGCAGCAACGAACCCTCCTGCAAAATAGTGCATCAAAAACTGTAATTACATGCCCCTGTTAAACAGGGGCTGAAAAATTGGGCCTTAGGCACTGGTGCTGGTGTCACGGCACTGCAACTCCTCACAGATACTCTAGTTTGAGTGCAGGAATGAGCCCTGCTGCAAAGTATTGCATCAAAAATTGTAATTACATGCCCCTGTTAAACAGGGGCTGAAAAATTGGGCCTTAGCCACTGGTGGCAGCGCCCAGAACCAAAAATGTTCTTCCAAGCTATCAGCAGGATCATTGTGGCAGAAGAGGATAGTCATATCAGCATAACAGGATAGCCACTCAGTGTCAGCATAGGAAGTCTTGAAGGGATGTGACATTTAAAAAAAAATTATTCGGTTACTGCACCATGTAAATCAGATGCTGGCAATCATACCTTGGTGTTGCGAACTAAAAAATTGTCTGAACGCATTGGTCAGACGGCCACCTTCTCCACCGCTCCCTCTGTGACTGACCGAAGCCTCAGCAACACGTTGTCCAGGACCAGGAATTTGTAATCTCCCAGTCTCTGGGAACGCGCTGCACATACCTTTCTGCAAGGCCTCCTGAAGATGTCTCATCATCTGCTCCCTCTGCAACGGCAAGATAAGGTCCGCAACCTTACGCTTGTACCGTGGATCAAGGAGAGTTGCCACCCAGTAATGATCCCTCTCCTTGATCCGAATAATACGAGGATCCTTCCGCAGGCTTTGCAGGATCAGGGAGGCCATGCAGCGTAGGTTAGCTGAGGCATTCGTTCTGGAGTCCTCTGGGTCACTAAGGACGACATGATCGGCAGCCACCTCCTCCCAGCCATGTACAACTCCATGGGTTTCTTGGGACTGTAAATCATCCCTAAAAGACTGCTGCTGATGTTGAGTGCCAGGCTCCACCTCCATGCTGACACAATCCTCCTCCTCCTCCTCCTCTTCCTGTGTGATCGGTGGGACAGCAGGAACACTGTCTGGATAAAGAGGGCCTTGAGAGGCAAGGAAGTCCTCTTCTACCTGCCTCTGTTCTTCCTCAAGTGCCCTGTCCATTATTCCACACAGCATGTGTTCAAACATGTGGACAAGAGGTACAGTGCCACTGATGCATGCACTGGCACTTCTCACCATCCTCGTGGCCTCCTCAAATGGTGACAGGACAGTGCATGCATGCCTGATCATGGCCCACTGGCGTGGGGAAAAAAAACAAGCTCCCCTGACCCTGTCCTGGTGCCATAGTCGCACAGGTACTCATTGATGGCCCTCTGCTGCATGTGCAGCTGCTGCAGCATGGCCAACGTTGAGTTCCACCTGTTGGGCATGTCACAGATTAGGCAGTTCTTGGGTAGGTTCAATTCCTTTTGGAGCTCAGCCAGTCGAGCACTGGCATTATATGACCGGCGGAAATGCACACAGACTTTCCTGGCCTGCCTCAGGACATCCTGTAAGCCTGGGTACCGGCCCAAGAATCACTACACCACCAAGTTAAGGATGTGAGCCACACAGGGCACATGGGTCAGTTGTCCCTGTTGGAGGGCGGAGAGGAGGTTGGTGCCATTGTCGCAAACCACCATTCCTGGCTTAAGCTGGTGTGGCGTCAACCACCTCTCAGCCTGCCCCTGCAGAGCTGACAGAATCTCTGCCCCAGTGTTGCTCCTGTCTCCCAAGCACACCAGCGCAAACACAACATGGCATATTTTTGCCTGCGTACTTGCGTAGCCCCTTGAACACCTACGGAACACTGCTGGTTCTGAGGACAAAGCACAGGAAGAGGCCATGGAGGAAGAAGAATAGGAGGGGGTGGAGGAGAGAGGTGTGTCACAACCAGTAGTAGCATTTTGGAGGCGTGGTGGCAGAACAACCTCCAACACTACTGCACCTTGTCCTGCATCCTTCCCAGCTGCCAGAAGAGTCACCCAATGCGCCGTGAAAGATAGGTAATGTCCCTGCCCATGCCTGCTGGACCATGAGTTAGTGGCAATATGCACCTTACCGCTGACCGCCCTGTCCAGCGAGGCATGGACATTGCCTTCCACATGCTGGTAGAGAGCCGGAACAATTGCAACATTAGAATCAATGGCTGAAATTTGCATTGGACCATATAGTGCCGATTTTCACTCTCAAAAACACTTTTTAACCCAGCGTTAATTTTATTATTTAGTATAGCGCCCTGTTAAAAATCCATGCGGGTTAAAATGAGAGTAGTTTGCAGGCCTGAGCATGCTCAGTTGTGCTGGCACCTAGTTGTACAAAACAGGGGTTTTTATCTCTTCTAAGGCTTTTAAAAATATTAGAGTGTAGAAATAATTTTTCACACAGTTTAAAAGTATATTATCTTTACACAATCTACTGCATATTTCAGTACCATTTAGGCAATGATATCATGCTCTAAACATTATTTCCATGTGCACTACTCCAGGTTTTAGCAGAGTTAGCCCTTGTACACACGATCGGAGATTCCGACGACCAAATCCGTCTGAGTTATTCCGACTGATTAATTCCGGAAGTGATGTTGCATACACACGGTCGGACCAAGTTGTCGGAATTTCCGGTTGCCAAGAATGCGGTGACGTAAGCCGTGTACGGCGGGCCTACAAAAGGGAAGTTCAGCACCACGTCCGGCACCCTTTGGGCTCCTTCTGCTGATCTCGTGTCTATCACGTGTTAGTAGAAGTTTGGTGAGAGACGATTCGCGCTTTTCATGTTAGTGATTCAGATCGCTACTGCTCTTCAGTTTCTGCTTGTCTTTGCATATCTGATAATCAGTGCGTGTAGTCAGTATTTGTTTCTCATTGTGGACTATATCTTGGTATAGTACGCTTTGATTTGCATTTCTTATTGTCTGCTTGCTTCTGCTATTCAGTTCATTCTTTCAGGCATTGCTGTTTATCGGTGCTTTCTGTTGTCCGTTCTGACGAGCCGACCATTTTGAAACCATGTTTCGTCTACGTACTCGTCGTAGAGTTTGTGCTGTGCAGGGGCTTCGTGTTGGTGTTGTTACTTTGACACAAGCCTGGTCCATGAACAGGGAGGGGAGGCGTTTGTGGACCAAAAATTGGTTGCGCCAGCGTGACCAGTTCTCGCATATGCCTTTTCTCCGTGAGATCCAGGAGAATAATCCTGATGATTTCAGGAATTATCTCTGGATGACGGACCCCGTTTTTCACCGTCTGCTGGCTTTGCTGACCCCTTATATCAGCAGGCAGGATACCTGCGTGCGGCAAGCCATCACTCCGGAGCAGAGGCTCATCGCCACATTGCGCTACTTGGCGACAGGGAGAAGCCTTCAGGACCTCAAGTTCTCTACAGGCATCTCCCCCCAGGCTCTGGGGATCATTATTTCAGAGACCTGTTCTGCCATCATTCAGGTCCTGCAGAAGGACTATATGAAGGTAAGTTTTATCCTTTAACATCACATTCTATGTATTTCATGATTGCTAATGTATTGCATTTCTTTCCTCATTCCCTAATTACCATCATTGCAATTTGCTCTAATTCATATACTCTGCCCCTTTGTCCTCAGGCATATTTGCCTCACTAACTTCCCCACCATGCTCTTCTTGTCCCATAAAACTATAGTCTAGTCACTTACCAATGTCTTTTGTCAGCTCCATAGTATTGCTTTCCCCTAAACACCCCCTAAAATGTCTACAAATGTTATGGGTGTGCTTCAATTCATGCAGAGTGACTTTTTTTAATTTTTTGGGTTGTGCCAAACTCATTAGGAACCCCTCTCCCCCCAACTGCTAGCTCAGCTGATAGCAATCCTCTATCTGCTGACTTTACCAAACCCAATACACACTCTACCTACCTTTTTGATGCTCACATTTATGGATGAATTTACCTAAGCATGTAGTGCAAGGGCCTGCCTCAATACTTTCAAATGCTATTTTTTTTTTCACCTATTAATTATCTTGATATGTGATAGCAGAATGTCAAAATGTTCTTCCATTTTGGTTTCTTTTTGGAATTATGACACTTCTTACCTGTCCGGTGGGCTGCCAATAGTGTAACTAAGGAGGGGCTTCCCAAAGAATCACACATTATTTAGGCATTCAGCTCTCAATCAAGTGGAGAGGGTTACCTGTCCAAAATATCCCCCCCCCTCATTTTTTAGCAAGGGCCCATCAGATGGGGGAGGGATGGGGGGATGATGACTCTCATAAGGGGACATTAGACTTTAGGCTTTAAATACTCAGTTCCCAAAATGTTAGACTAATTTTGGCCAAAAATGTTTGTGTCTAATCCGCTTGCAATGTTGATTTTGAAAATTACAAATTTTTTGTCTTGTTTCACTCCATAGTTTCCTTCAACGCCACAGGAATGGCAGACTGTGGCCTCCCACTTTGCCAGTCGTTGGGACTTTCCCAATTGTGGAGGAGCAATTGATGGGAAGCACGTCTGCATTGTCCCACCACCCAACTCGGGGTCGTACTATTATGATTATAAGGGGTTTCATAGTATCGTGATGTTGGCGGTTGTGTCTGTGACATATGAGTTTTTGTATGTGGACGTGGGGCAAAATGGACGGATGTCGGATGGTGGAGTGTTCGCACGGATGGAGTTCTACTGGCGTCTCCTGAGTGGCAGTCTGGGCTTGCCACCCCCAGAGGAGAATCAGAAAGGACTCCCATTCATCTTCGTCGTGGATGAGGCGTTTGCCCTGGCGAACCATCTGATGCGGCCTTTCCCGATGAGGACCCTCACCCCAGACCAGAGGATTTTTAATTTCCGCCTGTCCAGAGCCTGAAGAGTGGTGGAGAACACTTTTGGTATACTGACCAGCTGGTTCCGCCTTTTTCTAACACCTATTCACATGGCGGAATACAAACTCAATCACATAGTGCTGGCATGTTCTGCACAATTTTCTTAAAAAAGTTTCTGCGAACTATGCAGTCTCAGTTGGCCAACAAGAAGCAGACTTGCTTGAAAATGATGATAACCTCACGGGCCTTGAACTTGCTCATCCTGGCTTTCCCACCCAAAGCGCCCGCGAGGTTAGAACCCAATACATGGACTACTTTGTGGGTAGGGGGGCCATTGATATGCCAGACAATGTATGAGAGGCATTTTCTCAATAAATCTTTCTTTGAAACTCCTTCATTTACTGCTTGGCTTGCTTGTAGGTGTCTCCTAGGTAAATGTAGGTTTTTTCTTGTTGTGCCTTTTTCACCAACAGTGCAAACCCAAGTTCAGAGCGAGATGAGGGTACAGTCTCTTCTTCAGATAATCTTATTATGTTGTGGGTCTGCTACACACACACCTTGTTTTTGGTAACTAATGTATGTAGTGCATTACTGACCAAAATCGTGCTCATTTTCAGCACCATGGCAGGAAAATGGCATGATTGTCCAAATTAACACATCACTGTGAGGCACATCCACTATGCACTACAAGTGCACTGCAAAAGTGCACCTGAAACTGCACTTGGAGTGCAAAGTGGAGTTTCCTTTAGTAAATAACACCCATTCTCACCGCAATCTAAAATTTTACTGCAAATACATCTTTGGCGCAATGAAAAAGGAAGCCACACATTGATGATAATTAAAATTTTTAATACAAGCACATTCACATGTGCGTTTAGAAAAGGTTTTTACAACAAACCAAGAAATTGTGTGTATCAAAAACAGTCTTTCAGCTAATTTTTGTTTACTTGGTGTTTTTGTGTAAACAGGCATGTATCAAAGCGTAAAATACAGAACACAGGAACTTACAAAGTTCAACTTTGAAAAGTGAAGACAATATCAGACATGAGTATGTACAAACTGGGCTGATATTGCCTTCATCACATGGGGTATCACCCCTGTAAAATCCAAATTTGGAAGATGCACACAGTGTGTCAACATGTGCTATCTCCCATCATGGGGGATCAATGTACATGTTTTGGGGCTGCAACCCCTTCATCTCAGCCACTTTCCACAAAACACGTACATTGATCCCCCATGATGGGAGATAGCGCATGTTTACACACTCTGTGCATCTTCCAAATTTGGATTTTCTAAAAATACAAAAGTTGTGTTTTAAAATAGCAAAACTAAAACCCTAGCTAGTTTGTGGTGTTTCACACTCTCCCCAAAACATCAATGATGTTCTTCATTTTATTTTTAACATCATTGATGTTTTGCTGTATATTTTCCAAATCCCGATTACACCCCATTATCTCCCCAATCAGGATCTGGGCACTTTCACTGGTAAAACGGGAATCTCCTTCCCCATCACCTACAAAACAAATCAAAAAACACACCTTGTATTAAAAATATGGTGATATACATTGATGAGCTTACCGGAAGCTGTGTTCTCCGACACTCACTTGTTGTGGTGACAATTTGCCCAACTTCAACGATCTCTCCTTCCTCCTCCTCCTCCTCCTGCTCCTCTGCTTCTGGTTTTGGTATTTGACCTTCTTTGGGAGGGGTGTGGTCCCTGGTGTCCTCATACTTGCCGAGTCTTCTCTCCCCTATGAGAATGTAAAAACAGAATAATTAGCACACGGAGGGCAGAATTCGGAATATGAAACATTGCTTGGAAGTGTTGTACAATTGATTTTTTGGGCCTAGCTCCAAGGTGAGAACATTATTGTGGACACTTTGCTCAGCTGGAATACTTACCTGCAGAACGATGTTTCTTACGAACGAATGAAACCATGAACTTGAAAGTGGCCATTTTAAAATGCATAACATGAAATCAAAGCATATGGAGCAGTATGCAAGCAAGAATAATCATATGAACACACGACAACTACTTATTTTTTTTAAGAACACGCTTGATCCTTACGTGCTGATGGTGCTCCCTCAGTTTCAGGTCTGACCAGCGTTTTCTCAGTTGATCCTTGGATCGGCGTACCCCAAAATTCTTATGAAGACTCTTCACAACTTTAGCCATGATCTTGTCCTTTCTGATATTTGGGTTTGGGTAAGGTCCATATTTCCCATCATAGTCGGTTCTGTTCAATATGTCCACCATCTCCAACATCTCTCCAAAAGACATATTTGAGGCCTTAAATCTTCTCTTCCTGGATCGGGATGTTTCAGGCCCCAGGCTTTCCTCACCCTCCTCCTCGTTAGTGGAACTGTGATTGCGCACCTGCGTTCTCTCCGCCATGTGCTATCCCCACTGCGCCGAAAGCGAAGGGGCGGGGAATGGTCTAAAAAGAACGTCAGGGGCGGGCGGAGTTTCACGCATGCGCACTGTATATAAAACGCAACACGCGTGTGTCGTCCGTACGATCTGGGAACAGAGTGAGGCGCAGACGCGACGATCGTGCAAACGAAGGTAAACATTTTAACTTGGTGCATCACTAGACTAGACTGCTTCTATCTAGGCCGATGTTGGGACAAGATTAGGAGGGTTTTTCATGGCATTATTAGTATTTTAGGGTTTGTCTTGTGTTGTGTCTTGCAGACAAGATGGATCCGTTCCAAAACCCCAATTTTATGGGGCTATTCCTCGAACTGTACAAGGAGATGCCCTGCCTGTGGCAGATCAACAACTAGTTATATTACGACAGAAGAAAGAGGAAGGCAGTGCTGGAGAAACGTCTTTCTTTGGTGCGGATCATGGTCCCCACGGCAGACATGGCCTATGTGAATAGAAAAATTGGGGCCATGAAGATTACATATCTCAGGGAGAGAAAGAAGCACCTGGAGTCCTTGAGATCAGGAGATCCAGATGCCGTTTATTACCCCAGGATGGTTTACTTCCAGAGGCTGCATTTTCTGGTAGACCAGGGGGTACCCAGGCCACCACTCGACCGTCTTCCTTCAAGCCATCCTTCACCCCCAGCTGAGGCTTCCAACGTCCAACCTGGGCATTCCAGGCAGCAACATGTGGTGGGGCCCAGCTTGAGACAGGTATTGCAATATTGAACATATTTCTTGTGGTACATTTAATGATGTTAACTAGATGTTCTTATTGATCAGTAAGTTGTGATTTAACAAAGTGGTTTACATATCAATAGACAGTAGTAACCAAAAGTGATTGGGACGGGAATGAAAAATGCTGGGCTCAGAATGATAGTCTGTTCTATTTGGTAACATTCAATTTGCAAAAGTCAGGAGCTCAAAATGGTGTGATTGATGAGCAAAAAACTAAAACTATGTCCCATTTTCATATACGGGAAGACCTCAGTCAGGGGGAGGCTGTGGCAAGTGGCAGCTAGGAGGTCAATCAACATCCTCCTTCTCCTCCTCCTGCCCCAACTACAGGAGCCCAGCCACAGCCTCGAAGGATGCCTGGAGGGAAGTGCCTAAGGAAGACAAGGGAGTGATGGCCTGGGTTCAGTCTGGTCTGCCAGAAGATGCAGCCTCTTGAAGAACCACATCCTGGGGACATAGATGGCATCTGATTTTCCTGATCTCTAGGACTTCTGGACCAGACTTTCTTATTCTAATTTGTTCATGTCTGCCCTGGGGGCCAAAGGCTGCACCAAAGTAACAAGTTTCTCCAGCGCTGCCTTCCTCTTTTTATTTTATTGCGACCAAAATAAAGGTTTTTTTGTTTGATGAAATACTTGCGTATGTGTTTTCCTTCCAAAAGGCCAGTTTATTTGTGAGCAGGCAGGTACATTTCCCAAAAAAGTGAAATGAATAACAAGGGGTACCAACACTAAACAACCTCCTGTAGATTAAAAAAGAAAATCTAAAAAATATAATAATGTTGTTGTGGTAAGCTTACACACAAAACACACCCCAAAAAATGGAAAGATGAGCAAACTGTCAAAAAAGGAGATGTTTATGATAAAAAAAAATGCAGCCCAAAAAAAAAAATATCTATAAAATTGTGTATATGTGACGAATTCAAAAATTGTATTGCCGAAATGGTTAAAAAAGAGTCAGGAAATACGTTCGGGAGAAGTGTGTGTGACTATGAGCATCAAAAAAAGTTCCTACTTGCAGCATTGTAAAGAACAAGAGAATGCGCTTCATGAAAGAATTTTTAACATTGCAGCGTGACGAATGTGCTATATTGATTACGAGCAGTAGTTTTTCCTGAACGAGTGCTTCCGTGTCCGAATTTGAATGTGAGCATGTGTGGCACTTTGTACGTCGGAGTAGGCTACACATGATCGGAGTATGTCCGATTGGTTCATTTTGTCGGAAAATATTTCCGGCAAGTTGGAAAATTTGGTCCGACGGATATTCAGATGGAAACAGTCTGATGCAGACCACACACAGTCGGAATATCCAACAAAATGCTCCGATTGGACACATTCTGACGGAATCTCCGACCGCGTGTACAAGGGCTAAGGGTTTGTGCGCTATTTGTTTTCAGGGAGCTATAGTAAATTTGATTTTGGAGTATTTTTTCACCAGCGCTATAGTGAATACTGTTTTAGCTCTAATTAGTGTGATTAGCTCTAATTAGCGCTAATTCACAGCACTCAGTGCTAATTGGTGCTGCGGCACTATAGTAAATGACAGAAAACCTGCTGACTTTGGGTTATAGATGGTGGCAATATAATAATGTACAGGGAAGTATATCTTTTACCCACCACAGTTACCCCTGTGCTGCAGCAGCCACAATGAATTCCAGCTTCCCCTTTGCTCCTGGACACTGTCAGCTGCCTGCCACAGCCCGCCTCACAGCCTCTCGCTCTTTCCATCCAAGTCCGACTATTAAGTGGGGAGCTGAGTGAAAAAATATCACTCCGCCAGGGAACAAAAATGGGCAGCTGCAGGAACATGTATAGCGGAAGTGGAATGCATTACGCATGTGCAGTTCTAGCATAAAAGGAACCACATAACTGGCTCAATCCCGATCTCTTCGTCCCACACAGGAGTTAGGGTTCCTCCATGTTTCAGGGTGCCAGAAAGGTCACAGGGGTTTAGCAGCAATATATATATATATATATATATATATATATATATATATATATATATATATATATATATATATATATACAGGTATCACACTCCCCAAAATTTCTTGCGCAATAGCTACTTTCTTTATTTGTAGCAAACATTGTCTGACATACTCAATAGTAAGCCTCCTTGCTCTTCCTCAGGTGAAACTTATAGGTGCTCTGCTAGCATTGACCAATTGGAATGGTATAGCAGTAGAAGATTGGAGGCTGCCTGTTTCCATCAGCCAATACACAGGACGTATATAGAGCAAGTCAGTTGTATGTCAGAATAATTTTTTTAATGGATAGGCACTGAATAGGGCTTTTGAGCAGTGGGATAATCAGGCAGGACAATCGTATAAAAATGTTGAAATCTCCCTTTTTAACCATTTAAGTTCATCTGTAAGACCAATAGAACATTTATAGACAGCATGTTATATACGTCATACATTTTATGCTTAATCTTTGCATACATGAAAGTTATCAAAGTGTGATAGGTTGGGAAACTTGCCATAGGACAAGATAAGACAAGATTTTGGGGAATTAAATTAACCTACATATAGAAATTGCAGGAATAATTTCTGAAACCACACCATATAAGGACACTGTTAAAGGAGGTGTAAAGGCAGAACCTTTTTTTATCTTAATGCATTCTATGCATTAAGATAAAAAACCTTCTGTGTGTAGCACCCCCCTAATTACCTACCTGAGATCCTTCTCTCTCCATATCCACGATCCCCTCAGCCATCCAGTACACTCCTCCTGATTGGATGAGACAGAGCAGTGGTGCCATTGGCTCCTGCAGCTGTCAATCAAAGTCAGTCAGCCAATCAGGGTAAAGATAGGGCGGGGCCAGGTCAGGGCTCTGTGTCTGAATGGATGCATGGAGCTCTGCATCCTTTACAGCCTTTAAAGCCTTTACAATCACTTTAAATGTAACAGACTTACTGCATATTTATAAGAGTATGTATGTATAAATCCACAGCAGAATGAAACATAACTACTACTGTCAAATATGTACACCAACAAATAAAGAAGAACAAAAACAGCCTCTAAATTTTTCTGTAGATAACAAAACAAAAAAAAATCAGAGGGTAACATCACTACTCTACACTCACAGAAACACTGAATATCACAAAATAAATCAAGAAAAATAACTCCTGACTAATGTAATTCCACCACCTATATGTCCAAAGAAATACAGTATGTATGTGTATTTATGTGTAGGAGGGATCCACATGTGGCAACTCAGTGGCTTAGAGGTTATAATTTCTGTCTACCAGCACTGAGTTTCTGGGTTTGCATCCCATACCTGCCACTTCATGTATAGAAGTTCTGTTCTTCTTATGTTGTTAAACATAACTCCTAAATTATGTCTAAATGTAGTATTTATATGTAGGAGGGTTCCGCCACTATTGCAAATTTTGTCATATGTTTTCAATGGACAAGGGCTATAATCAGCCTTAACATTTCCCCACCACCATTAATTGTAGCCTCTTAGAAAGCCAAAACCCACAAAATCTCTCAGCATGCTGACAGTAATCAGCCACACCCAGTCTTCAAAACAGATGGCATATGCCAGAAATAGGTTGTTTACTGGCTCTCTGGCCTTCCACAGTATGTATGCTTAACTTCTTGCACCCCTGGGACAGTTTGACACCACAGAGATGCAGCCTAAAAACATGGAACAGCATGGTGTCCCACAGCCTAGAGCTTTAGCATTGCAGCTCTAGGTTTGATTCCCAACCCCACTAGCTGGCTAGAGGTTTATCTGTTGTTGTGTTAACCTTTCTTTTTCACCAGTGCTAACATTTTGATGGGTTTCACATAATGGAACCCCAAGAAATCCCATTATAAATCAAGCAAGTGTGGGTTTGCACTAAATCTAGAACTGGGATGTTGTGGCCCAGATATGGATGTAAACATCTGGTGTGCTGCTGCATACATATTTTAATGTTGTATGATTATGATGAATGGCAAATGCATTTTGTCACCAATTTGTGGGACGCACCCCTCATAAAAGTTGTAATTTCCACTTTTACCCTGCCCAGATATCAATGCTGAGGCATTTTTTAATTTGTAAAGAGTGTGTATTCTTAATGAACAGCTGTGACCACTTGAGTCTTTTTACACTAGTAGGTGTGTCCTTTACTGGGTGGGTGGAGGTGAGCAAACTTAGTTATTAAAAGATCAGCAATTGTGGTGGCTGTTTGGCCTATGAACAGGCCTGAAATTTTCTTTGCAGGAGCCTAAGAACAGGCCTGATTTTTTCTTACAAAGATGGCTTCTCAGCCTCCTGATGGAGGCCGAGGCTTTGGGTCGGGGGGTATTCTAGGGGCCCTCTTCTAGGAGGGGCCCTGGATAAATGAGAGGCCAAATAAAAGTGGAACCAATAAAGGATGTCACCATGTTGCAGGATTCAATGTGTTTGTGAAATTCTATTAGAATACAGGTAAACCCTGAATACCGTGGTGAAGTGAGTCTGAAGATGATCATTGTGGATGTTACAAAAGTTGCTGAATTTACAGGATAGCTGTCAAGTAGCATACTAAAGTTGGGTGAAGACAGATCTGGGAGAGAATATGCTAATTAAGAATATGGATATTGGTTTATTGTTTGAACTGGGATTGTAGATCATGATTGTATATTTTTAAGTGAAAGATATATTTGCATAATTATTAAAATTTGCTGTGTATTATTGTTAATTTTTTGGTGGTCATATGATGCAGAGGAGGCAGTCACTAAGTACTGACATTACTGTATATGTGTGCTGTTGTCCATTTACGGAAGTGAAGTGTCATTACATGATTAGTGATGGCCGAACGGTTCGCCCGGCGGTCGTTTCGCGGCGAATTTCCGACTTTCGCCGTCCGCGGGTTCGAACGCCTTTTTCCGTCGTTCGCCCCGGCGGACTTACGTGTTTAATGTATACAAGAACTTTAACCTTTCGTGACACGTTTATCATGTGTTACAGGACAACCAATTGAGACATGACAGCTCATGGACACTTGGACATTCCCCCTAACCTATAAATACACCCGATCCGGTGGCCATTTTACATTCTTTCTTCTGTCACTGTAGGGAAAGGATCCTGTGTGGAGTAGGGACAGAGAAAACGCTAGCTATTTGGTACACAAAAGTTCTTTTCAGGACTGGTATAGGTGTTAGGTCAGCAGCCTGAGTTTCTTTTGTCAGTTTAGATAAAGGGACAGAGCGCTGTATGCTGCTATTTTAGGGACAGCTCAGCCAGATTAGTCTTTCTTCATCATCATCATCATCATCATCATTAGCTGTTACTATCAGGTCCACAAAAGAGCTGTTCCAGCTAATCGTTCCAGCCTACTCTTTTTTGCCAATTTGTATAGGGACAGGCAGGAAGCAGTGTGTCAGGCAGTGAGGATAATTTTAAAGACTTGCTGTTACTATTAGTTCCACAAAGGTTCTTTTCAGGACTGGTATCAGTGGTACGGTAATAGGCTTGTACACGTATAATATTCTTTCTTCCAAATATAGAAAGAATATTATACTTGACTGCTGCCCTTCTGCTGCAGTCTGCTAATCATTCACAACTCACTTGTTCCACAAAGCTCTTTATCAGGACTGGTAACTTGGTCTGTCTAGGGTGCTACGGTACATAGGCTTGGGTGCGGTACAGTCTGCTGTTCTGTAAGGACCGCTATCGGTCCACAATACATAGGGTTGCCGTGCACTACTGCTGACCGCTGCCCTATACTGCAGCAGTCCTTCATTGGTATAGGGACTGACGTACAGTCTGCTAATCACTAACACACAACCTGCTTGGTCCACAAAAGTTCTTATAAGGACTGGTAACTTGGTATAGGGTGCTACGGTACATAGGCCTGAGTGCGTTACAGTCTGCTGTTCTGTAAGGACCGCTATCGGTCCACAATACATAGGGTTGCCGTGCACTACTGCTGACCGCTGCCCTATACTGCAGCAGTCCTTCAGCGGTATAGGGACTGACGCACAGTCTGCTAAACACTAACACACAACCTGCTTGGTCCACAAAAGTTTTTATAAGGACTGGTAACTTGGTATAGGGTGCTACGGTACATAGGCCTGAGTGCAGTACAGTCTGCTGTTCTGTAAGGACCGCTATCGGTCCACAATACATAGGGTTGCCGTGCACTACTGCTGACCGCTGCCCTATACTGCAGCAGTCCTTCATTGGTATAGGGACTGACGTACAGTCTGCTAATCACTAACACACAACCTGCTTGGTCCACAAAAGTTCTTATAAGGACTGGTAACTTGGTATAGGGTGCTACGGTACATAGGCCTGAGTGCGTTACAGTCTGCTGTTCTGTAAGGACCGCTATCGGTCCACAATACATAGGGTTGCCGTGCACTACTGCTGACCGCTGCCCTATACTGCAGCAGTCCTTCATTGGTATAGGGACTGACGTACAGTCTGCTAATCACTAACACACAACCTGCTTGTTCCACAAAAGTTCTTATAAGGACTGGTAACTTGGTATAGGGTGCTACGGTACATAGGCCTGAGTGCGTTACAGTCTGCTGTTCTGTAAGGACCGCTATCGGTCCACAATACATAGGGTTGCCGTGCACTACTGCTGACCGCTGCCCTATACTGCAGCAGTCCTTCATTGGTATAGGGACTGACGTACAGTCTGCTAATCACTAACACACAACCTGCTTGGTCCACAAAAGTTCTTATAAGGACTGGTAACTTGGTATAGGGTGCTACGGTACATAGGCCTGAGTGCGTTACAGTCTGCTGTTCTGTAAGGACCGCTATCGGTCCACAATACATAGGGTTGCCGTGCACTACTGCTGACCGCTGCCCTATACTGCAGCAGTCCTTCAGCGGTATAGGGACTGACGCACAGTCTGCTAAACACTAACACACAACCTGCTTGGTCCACAAAAGTTTTTATAAGGACTGGTAACTTGGTATAGGGTGCTACGGTACATAGGCCTGAGTGCGTTACAGTCTGCTGTTCTGTAAGGACCGCTATCGGTCCACAATACATAGGGTTGCCGTGCACTACTGCTGACCGCTGCCCTATACTGCAGCAGTCCTTCATTGGTATAGGGACTGACGTACAGTCTGCTAATCACTAACACACAACCTGCTTGGTCCACAAAAGTTCTTATAAGGACTGGTAACTTGGTATAGGGTGCTACGGTACATAGGCCTGAGTGCAGTACAGTCTGCTGTTCTGTAAGGACCGCTATCGGTCCACAATACATAGGGTTGCCGTGCACTACTGCTGACCGCTGCCCTATACTGCAGCAGTCCTTCAGCGGTATAGGGACTGACGCACAGTCTGCTAAACACTAACACACAACCTGCTTGGTCCACAAAAGTTTTTATAAGGACTGGTAACTTGGTATAGGGTGCTACGGTACATAGGCCTGAGTGCAGTACAGTCTGCTGTTCTGTAAGGACCGCTATCGGTCCACAATACATAGGGTTGCCGTGCACTACTGCTGACCGCTGCCCTATACTGCAGCAGTCCTTCATTGGTATAGGGACTGACGTACAGTCTGCTAATCACTAACACACAACCTGCTTGTTCCACAAAAGTTCTTATAAGGACTGGTAACTTGGTATAGGGTGCTACGGTACATAGGCTTGAGTGCGGTACAGTCTGCTGTTCTGTAAGGACCGCTATCGGTCCACAATAGATAGGGTTGACGTGCACCACTGCTGACCGCTGCCCTATACTGCAGCAGTCCTTCAGCGGTATAGGGACTGACGCACAGTCTGCTAAACACTAACACACAACCTGCTTGGTCCACAAAAGTTTTTATAAGGACTGGTAACTTGGTATAGGGTGCTACGGTACATAGGCCTGAGTGCGTTACAGTCTGCTGTTCTGTAAGGACCGCTATCGGTCCACAATACATAGGGTTGCCGTGCACTACTGCTGACCGCTGCCCTATACTGCAGCAGTCCTTCATTGGTATAGGGACTGACGTACAGTCTGCTAATCACTAACACACAACCTGCTTGGTCCACAAAAGTTCTTATAAGGACTGGTAACTTGGTATAGGGTGCTACGGTACATAGGCCTGAGTGCGTTACAGTCTGCTGTTCTGTAAGGACCGCTATCGGTCCACAATACATAGGGTTGCCGTGCACTACTGCTGACCGCTGCCCTATACTGCAGCAGTCCTTCAGCGGTATAGGGACTGACGCACAGTCTGCTAAACACTAACACACAACCTGCTTGGTCCACAAAAGTTCTTATAAGGACTGGTAACTTGGTATAGGGTGCTACGGTACATAGGCTTGAGTGCGGTACAGTCTGCTGTTCTGTAAGGACCGCTATCGGTCCACAATAGATAGGGTTGACGTGCACCACTGCTGACCGCTGCCCTATACTGCAGCAGTCCTTCAGCGGTATAGGGACTGACGTACAGTCTGCTAAACACTAATACACAACCTGCTTGGTCCACAAAAGTTCTTATAAGGACTGGTAACTTGGTATAGGGTGCTACGGTACATAGGCTTGAGTGCGGTACAGTCTGCTGTTCTGTAAGGACCGCTATAGGTCCACAATAGATAGGGTTGACGTGCACCACTGCTGACCGCTCACCTATACTGCAGCAGTCCTTCAGCGGTATAGGGACTAAGAGTTTTGTCACAGGGTCATTTAAAAAATGACATGCAGAGGAAGAGGCAGGCCCTTCCGCAGGGGTGGTAGGGGTAGGGCAGGAGCAACAGGCTTGAGCCAAAGTGGGAAGTTGCAGAAGGTGCGTTCAATTACTTTAAAGGATGCACCAGACTTGGTTGAGTGGCTCGCTCAGCCTTACTCTTCTGCACCCTCCTCATCCTCTCGATCTGCACCCTCTTCTTCACTCTCTGCTATGTGCACCCCCAAAGACACTACCACCAACAACACGACCACCACCACCACCACCACATACCTTCCGCTTGAGTCACTGGAATTATTTTCCGATCCATATCAAGAGGACATTTCTGATGCGCAGCCACTCTTGGTATTGGATCAGGAAGAGGAGGTAGCAACAAGCGCTACTCAGCAGTCTGACGCCAGTACCCAGATCAGCCCAAGGAGGAGGTTGGTCCCCGGTGTTGCTGCCTACTCTACTTATAGCGGTGGGGAAGGTGACGTTGATGATGACGTGTCTAGTGATGTCACGTGGGTGCCCACAAGAGAGGAAGAGGAGGGGAGTTCAGAGGGAGATATGGACCAGCAGATAGGGAGGAGAAGCAGCAATGACTTACATTGCACAGCAGGGACAAAGCAGACTGCAAATGTATCAGGAGCGAGTCATCGACCATGTACGGTCACATCTGGCGCTCCCAGGACACCGGCACATGGCTCCGCAGTGTGGGCTTTTTTTAACGTGTCCGCTGCTGACAATAGCGTTGCCATCTGCAATCTTTGCAGTCAACGCGTTAGTCGCGGTAAGCCCAATACTCACCTAGGGACGACCGCCTTAAGAAGGCACATGAGCAGCCATCACCGAGCCCAGTGGGAGCAACGGAACACACAAAGCCACACTGCAGGCTCTCACCGTCCAGCCTCGTCTTCTACTTCTCCTTCTCCTCTCTCCTCACAATTGTCCTCCACTCCACCTTCCATCACGCCAAGCTCACATTTTTCTGCAAAAAGGCAGGCTTCCGTGGGCCTAATGTTTGAGCGTAAAAAAATGATGACGCCGGATAACCCTCTTGCCCAACGGTTGGCGGCTGGCTTGTCAGAACTCATAGCCCGCCAACTACTGCCATATAAACTGGTGGACTCGGAGGCCTTTCGCAAATTTGTGGCCATTGGAACACCACAATGGAAGGTCCCAGGAAGGAAGTATTTCTCAGAGAAGGGCATCCCAGAGCTATATGGCCATGTTCAGCGGCAAGTGAATGTATCTCTGGCACACAGTGTCGGTGCCAAGATACATCTGACCACAGACACGTGGTCTAGCAAACACGGGCAGGGAAGGTATATCAGTTTTACTGCCCACTGGGTGAACCTTCTGACGGCCGTCAAGCATGTAACCCGTGGCACCCGTGTAGATTTGGTTTTACCGCCACGGATTGCATGCAGGCCTGACTCTTCTTCTCCTCCTCCTACTCCATCCTCCTCCCTCTCCTCCTCAGCTGCCTCCTCCTTTTCCGCTGCTAGCGTCTCTTCCACTGCACCGCCCAAGCTCCCCAGAACCTATTCCACATGCCAGGTGAGACGTTGCCATGCCGTGCTGCGTCTGTTGTGCCTGGAAGCAAAGAGCCACACTGGCCCGGCACTCCTTTCAGCTTTGCGTTCACAGGCAGATGAGTGGCTAACACCGCTCAATTTGACAGTTGGTAAAGTGGTGTGTGACAACGGTGCCAATCTGCTTAGCGCATTGAAACAGGGCAAAATCACGCACGTGCCGTGCATGGCACACGTCTTAAACTTGGTCGTGCAGCGATTCCTTGTCAAATACCCTGGGGTCCAGGACATCTTGCGGCAGGCAAGGAAAATCTCGGCCCATTTCAGAAGATCTTACACGGCCATGGCTCGCCTTGCTGACATTCAGCGGCGACACCATCTGCCGGTCAGACGTCTTATTTGCGATTGCCCGACGCGATGGAACTCAACCTTCTATATGCTTGATAGGCTGCTCCAGCAGAAACGTGCAGTTAACGTCTACCTGTATGAACTCTGCGAAAGAAACGGTTCTGGGGAGCTGGGTTTTTTTTCACCGCGCCAGTGGCTGCTCATGCGCGACACATGCAGACTTCTGCGGCCATTTGAGGAGATCACCAAACTGGTCAGTCGCAGCCATGGCGCCATCAGTGACATGGTACCTTATGCCTTCTTTCTGGAGCGTGCATTGCGTCGTGTCATTGATCAGGCTGTGGAGGAGCAGGAGCGGGAAGATGAGGAAGTCGCAATGCTGGATGAATTCCCAGGGGGGGCTACTCTATCTGAGACAAGTCAACAACAGGAGTCTGATGAGGAGTCAGAGGAGGATGGTGCCGGGGCGGATGAGCAGGAGCAAGAAGAGCATGCTTTAAACCTTTCTGGGATCCCTGTTGTGCGAGGATGGGGAGAGGAGAATGAAGAGGACGACATTATCCTGGATGATGAGCAGGAGCCAGGCCACCACACCGCTTCCACTTTAGTGCAAATGGGGGCCTTCATGCTCCAGTGTTTTAATAGGGACCCCCGTATAAAAAGCATGAGGGTCAAGGACCAGTACTGGGTGGCAACGTACTTAGACCCCCGGTACAAACACAAAATGGCGGAAATGTTACCGCCGTCGCAGAGGGCTGTCAGAATGCAGCACTTCCAGGCCTTGCTTCGAGAAATGCTGCATTCTGCTTTTGCGTGCGCTGGCAGAGGAGCAATTCCCACTCCCAGAGAAGGATTTGCGGGTACCAATCCAACAGCGCCTGCAAGAAGAGGCCGGTTTGAAGATGTGTTGGTGACTTCGGATATGAGGTCATTCTTTCAGCCGACCCATCGACAGGTGTCATCCGGATCCAGCATCAGGGAACGCCTAGACCGTCAGGTGTCCGACTACATTGGGTTAACGGCCGATGTGGACGCTCTGAGGAGTGATGAACCCCTAGACTACTGGGTGGGCAGGCTTGACCTCTGGCCAGAGCTTGCCCAATTTGCAATCGAACTGTTGGCTTGCCCCTCATCCAGTGTCCTGTCCGAAAGGACGTTCAGCGCAGCAGGGGGGATTGTGACCGATAAGCGTACTCGCCTAGCTCACCACAGTGTTAACTACCTCACATTTCTAAAAATGAATGAGGCATGGATCTCGGAGGAATTCAACACATGTGATCAGTAGACCATGTATATGTCTATAAACAATTTTTGGAATCAAGCACACAGACCTTCTTAATTCATTTGGCTCACTTCCCTGACCCAAAAAAGCACACCGTACTATATGCCCCTACCCTCCTCTTTGAAGAGGTTGAGCGGTGTCATATTTCTACTGGGGCTGCTTATTATGAGGGGTTCCCACCATCCCTGTGCTGTGCTGACTTCCTCCTGGGTGTTCTTATTATGAGGGGCTCCCACCATCCCTGTGCTGTGCTGACTTCCTCCTGGGGGTTCTTATTATGAGGGGATCACACCATCCCTGTGCTGTGCTGACTTCCTCCTGGGGCTGCTTACGGTGCTGCTGTCAGCGCTGTATGTCACGGAGCTGCTGTCAGCGCTGTATGTCACGGAGCTGCTGTCAGCGCTGTATGTCACGGAGCTGCTGTCAGCGCTGTATGTCACGGAGCTGCTGTCAGCGCTGTATGTCACGGAGCTGCTGTCAGCGCTGTATGTCACGGAGCTGCTGTCAGCGCTGTATGTCACGGAGCTGCTGTCAGCGCTGTATGTCACGGAGCTGCTGTCAGCGCTGTATGTCACGGAGCTGCTGTCAGCGCTGTATGTCACGGAGCTGCTGTCAGCGCTGTATGTCACGGTGCTGCTGTCAGCGCTGTATGTCACGGAGCTGCTGTCAGCGCTGTATGTCACGGAGCTGCTGTCAGTGCTGTATGTCACGGAGCTGCTGTCAGCGCTGTATGTCACGGAGCTGCTGTCAGCGCTGTATGTCACGGAGCTGCTGTCAGCGCTGTATGTCACGGTGCTGCTGTCAGCGCTGTATGTCACGGAGCTGCTGTCAGCGCTGTATGTCACGGAGCTGCTGTCAGCGCTGTATGTCACGGAGCTGCTGTCAGCGCTGTATGTCACGGAGCTGCTGTCAGCGCTGTATGTCACGGAGCTGCTGTCAGCGCTGTATGTCACGGTGCTGATGTCAGTGCTCTGTATTACGGTGCTGCTGTCAGTGCTCTGTATCTCCTGCACCCTCTTGTTTGCCTACCCTGGTCCCTGACCTTCCCTCTCCTCCATTGCCTTCATTAGCTCCATAGTCCTGAATTGTCAGAACAATTTCCCAAATAAAAAAAAAATGCTTGTAGTTATCGATCCCAAATTCACCTCATACATGTATTATGCTATTGTCCAGGTGGTGGGACTACGTGCTACCCCCTAATAATTACCCCGTGGCCGCAAATTCGACCTAAAGGTTTGCGAAATTCGCCTCCCATTGAAGTCAATGGAGCCCGCGGCGAACGGTCGTTTTCGCGAACGTTTGTGTCCGTTCGCGTTTCGCGTTCGCGAAACGTCCCGTCGGAAGTTCGTCCATCACTATACATGATTATTAAAATGTGCTGTGTATTATTGTTAATTGGTTTGGTGGTCATATGATGTGGAGGCAGTCACTAAGTACTGACAGTATATGTGTGATGGTGTCCATTTACTGAGACAAATAAAAAAAAAATTATATTGGGTTACAAATAGATGTGTTATTTTTTTTTTTTTTTTTTGGGGGGGGGGGTGCACAGTTCCTAACCCTGCACACCCCACTAAGGCTGTTTAATGATTGCTTCTAAATCTCAGATGTTAGACTTACAACTGCTATGTAATGTTTGAGATAAAAAGGAATGTTCTTGCTAATTAATTCCTGCTGTATGTGTCAATGTAGTTTGTGCTCTGCCTTTTGTATTTTGTCTTTTTTTGCTTATGATAATTTTGCCATGTAGCTTTTTGGAGGTTTGGGACAAGGACTTCCGATGACAAAGAAGGTTACTCATGCTTGTTATTAGCTTGATTTGTGTCCCTGCATTTCTAATGTGATTTTTTTTAATGTGTACAATTTTTTGTGTCCTACCCTTGAAGATTGTAAGCTCTCTTGAACAGGGCCCTTCTAACTATTGCCAAATGCTGGAGCATCATTTCCAAGCCTTTTTTTTGTTTGGCCCAGGTACACTAATGTAAATAATGTTTATATTAATGTTGAAATAAAAAGTTGATTGTTTTTTGCTTTGATTTTTGCAGACTCAAAATACATATTTTATAAGTGCAAACTAGTCATACCCCTTCAAATCTGTATTAAATATAGTTGTATACTAAAGTATTTGGTTGTGCAAATCCTTGAGTACAAAGAACAAGAAGAAGACAAAAGACAATAGCCAGTTTTTGACAATTCCTTTATTAAAAATGTCCTCTTCCTGATACTTATGACTCATTCATAGGCCTTGTACTGTAAGTGTTGCTTGCATTTCGATGTTATAATGTTTCTTTACGGTGCGACCTTCTGTACTTGTGTACTGTTACCCTTATCTTATATGTTAATAAAATATTTGAAAAGAAAAATGTCCTCTTCCCTGTGTCTTCTCCTGGTCTTCTCCTTTTTCCTTCGGTCTTCCTCCATCTTCTCCTTCCCATGCTTATTCCTCCGGTCTTCTTCTTCCTTTGGTCTTGCTCCAGCTTCTTCTTCCAGTCTTCTTCTTCCTCCGCCACTGCTCCCGCCACCGACCCGCTGAACATAAAAAAAGACCCTCCTCCTATACTGCGGCCAGCTGATCTGTCCGCATCAATAGTGCACACTTCATATATAACTATGCGGCGTGGCCACTGGATGACATCATCCAGAGACCCCACCCCCTTGTGACATCACTGACCCATCATGCCCCGGGCGGTGAAGTCACAAGGGGTGAGGTCTTGGAATTACATAATTCGCCCCATCTCAGCATTGGAGGAGGTTCCGTTTTTGAATCTTCAGCAGGAGCGGCGGCGAGAGGAAGAAGAACGTAGGACGAAGTGGGGGAAGAAGAAGCTGGAGGAAGAAGGAGAAGACCATGGAATGAAGGAGGAAGAAGCGGGGAAGAAGAAGAGATTTTTAATAAAGGAATTGTCAAAAAAATGGCTATAGTTTTTTTGCCTTTTGTCACATTACACTACTTTTTTTGGTGAATGGGTAGGGGTACAATGTATCCCATACCTATTTACATGGTTGGTGGGATCTGGGGGCCCCCCTGTTAAAGGGGCTTCCAGATTCCAATAGGCTCCCATCTGTAGACCCTGACAACCACTGGGCAAGGGTTGTCAGGAAGAGGTACTGGTCCCATCAACATGGGGACAAGGTGCTTTGACGGCATGTGGTCTGGTATGGTTCAGGAGGGGGGTTTCTCACTAACCCCCTTTCCTGTCCTCCAGGTAGTATGCTTGGATAAGGGTCTGGTATGGATTTTGGGGGGGACCCCATGCCAATTTTAATTTAGAATTTTTTGAATTCACTTTTATTCTATATTGCCGGGAACTGGCAATACATTACAACTGCAAGCAATTTTAAATTACATTTTTTCCTTTAGAAATGTCATTTTGCTGCAGCACAGTTATACACATCGGCCAGACTTTACAGGCAGACTAAGGGACCCCCCCCCCCCCCCCCCCGGGCCGATATTTAAAGGAATATTTCATTTTTATTGTTTCACTTTAAGCATTATTAAAATCACTGTGCCTGAAAAACCTTTTTTTTTTAAAAATAATTCAATTGATACATATCCCCTGGGGCAGTATTCAGGTCCCCATACACTTTTTATGGCAAATAACTTGCATATATGCCTTTACTGAGGATTTTGCAGGTTTGAGCCCCATCCATTGACTTCAACTATTCCCGCATATGCGATCTGACATACATGTTCGCTGGCAATAGCACAATTTCCATTTGCATGTCCGCCCAGTTTCTGAGAGTTGAAATCTTAATTGGCTTTAATTGGGCACTATTTTCATAGACTGTAGGATCACATATTGGAGCTATAGTAAATGACCCCCTATGTGACACTTCTGGGGACCAGTGACAGCAATACAGTGATTAGTGCTAAAAAATTGCACTGTCACTGTACTAATAAAACTGGCAAGAAAGAGGTTAACATGAGGGGAGATCAAAGGGTTAAATGTGTTCCTAGGGAGTGCTTTCTAACTGTGGAAAGACAGAGATCCTTGTTCCTGCTTAACAGAAACACAGGGTCTCTGTCTTCCCTACTAACAGAACAGTGATGTGCCTTGTTTACATAGGCAGACAGCCATTCTGCCTCTGTCAGGAACAATCGGCAGGTCCTGGTGGACATCGGGTTCACTGGACCTGCTAATTGGCTCCCACTGTATCCAATCACAGCAGGAGCTGGTCGACAGCAGCGTTCGTGAGCAACACAGATCCAAAAGTGCTAAATCACGCACCTGTATATGATTTTGTGCAGAGGAGCCCCCGCCCCACAGTAAATGTGGTGTTCTGCAGTGATTTAGGTTGCACACCATAATAAGGTACTTAGGGAATGAGGTATTTGTGTGTAAAAGTGTTGAATATATGCTTGGTCCACATTTTTAAAATTGTATAGCAAGCCTTTGAAAACATGCCCTTCACCAAGGTACTCTTCCAGAGATGTTGCACTTGTATTGTGTTTCATTGCCAATAACTGTCCCCAGAGGTTATGAGAAGGAGGAGTCCATGCCAGGAATGCCTTTTTATCAGTTTACTTAATCAATAAAAGTACAGATATTTGCTTGAAGTTGGCAGTACTGATGTTCATTTTTAAACAGTCCAGCTTAGTTCACAGAGATGTGAGACTTATTACTCACAGAAAAGAGTCAAACATCCCAACGCAAGGACATTTGAGTAGTCACAAAAAATGTATAACATCCTTACACTAGTACAGGCTTCCTTCCCAAGATGAAACTAAATTAATAATGTCCAACTAGATTCATATTAATATAATATAGTCCACCCACATAAAAAGCCAGTAATCACTCTACTCATGGCAACTAACCAAGAAAGCTCTCAGCCTTTTTAATATATCTTTACCCATAGTGCGCCTCTCCTAGCAGAGGCAGGGCTGGCACATAACTCTTCTAACTTCTTATTCTTCCCTTACTCCTTACTCTAGAGCCATCTAGGGGCCAAAAATGACCTACCGTACCCTACAATGATGCAGTAGACTTCTCAAAGTGTGAATCCAAGGCGCTGTGATGGAAATGGCCAACAGTATGGCCAACAGTATAAAAGATTCCAAATTGCAAAATGGCAGGCAGTCAAGTATAGCTCCAAGGTCAGGACTGGAGGCAACAGATGTAGCCAGTAATTAGAAACAAGCAGAGTAACAAACAGGAAGTCAGTTAGGAGGGTAGAAGGAAGCTGGAGCAAGGATATCAGGAGAAGGGCACTGGATACAGAAGGCAGGAAGAAAGCACTGGAAGAAGGAATAGTGTAAAGGGCAGAGATCAGATCCTGCCAACAGGGCTGGGGAATGCTAGGCACCTACTTGCTCAGACTGAAACTGACTGGACCACTGGTAATCACATAAACATTCCTACAAGTTATTTACAGGGATTTTTGAGGATTTGGCTAGCAAACTTGCAAGATTTCAAGCTAGGATAACCCAAAGGAAAAAATGCACAATGATAATGTCTCCACAGTCAAAAATGCAATCAGACCAGAGCATTCCCAAGGAAAATGGAGCACACAATTTTCCTTGAAAAGGCTCTTTGACATGGAAACGTTTGAGGCCTAGCGGATGACATCACGTCCACTATGCTTGGACAATGTAGCAGCTCTGTGCTTGTACTACTCTGTATCCATCATTCCATAAGTGTATGCCTGCACAATATCAGAATAAACCTGTGTTGTGGCGTAACACTACACTGGCACCTTTGGCTTTTTATGAGGATAGTAGTACTGTGCCGTGCCATTAACCCTTTAGTGTCTGGTTGGTTGGAATGTTTGAAGACTGCTTTGGCTCACATGGGTACCTCTTAAAAGCAGACACACTAAATGCCTTTTTTTTTCAACAATAGATTTAGAAACGAGTTGAAATGTTTGTTGCCAAAAGCTGGACAGGTTCTTACATGACCATAATATGTGGAGTATTGTGCTCACTTGTCCACATTCTTGCCAACATCGGTGGGAATGGGTTGGAAAGAACTTGGCTTGCAGGTACAGGGTGAAATACCATCTTGTCGTAATTTTTTGAGTGAGTTCCCAGTGTTTGACGCAATGCGTTATAGTGTTTGAGTAACGAGAGGCATTCAACTATTGGGTATCTGAGAAGGAAGACTGTAGATCTTGTTCCCATTGCACCATCGGGGGAGTTTTGGAGAAGGTGCCTTTTAAGAGGGATTAAAATAGTGAGAGATTCTTGGATTGAGGTTTAGAGTGTACATAAACTTGCCAGGTCTGAGGGTGAATGTAAAAAATAGGTTTAGGGGCAGCGTTTAAGAAATATGAAATACATGTGTATCTTTAGGTGGAATGTTAAAATGTGAAACCAAATCTGAGAAGGTTTTGGGAATGTCTTATTGGTTTGACACCAGTAGGAAGTGCACCCATGTATATATATATATATATATATATATATATATATATATATTTGTATACCGTATGTGTCCGTGTCCTCCTCTGACCCCCTTGTTCCTCTCCATGTGTCCAAACCCCCCGCTGTGTCTTCCTCCACCACCAATTCCCCCCTGCATGGCTTTTCAGGTGAAAGCCGCAGGAGGGAGAGAAGCAGATGATGAAAAGCCAGGCATTGGGGGGATCGGTGCTCACAGCTGTCCGATCGCACCGATCATCCCCCACTGTCACTGGACATTGATGTGTGTATGAACTTGTGACAGGGGGCCGTGAGCGCACTCTGCTTTCACCCAGAACACGCTTTGCCTCTCCTTCATGCTCTGGGCAGCATAGAGGTGGCCGGGAGTCTGCTGACATCAAGACTCCACCCACCAATCACTGATAACAGGCCCGCCCACCGAATCTGCTGTTTTTGGTGGCTTCAAACTGCTAAACGGGACTCATCTGACAGGTAAGGATACATACGGGAGGTATGTATATCCTTATAGTTTAGCACTATGGCAGTACTGTATAATTGATGAGAGTGGGTTTACATCCACTTTAAAGGAGAACAAAGTACCCTACTACTTTCCACAGATGAGACCACTGAAAACCCTCTTCCCAGTGTAACTTCAGATATTCTCTAAACTAGAGCTGATTAAACCTTTTAAGCCTTAATAATGAATGATAGCAGATCTATCTCCTAAATATATACTACATAGAAATTACAACTGTGGAGAAACAAGATTGGCCTATAAACCTTTTCCTGGACATATTTAATTGGTCATAGATTATTAAAGTGGAGACATTGCTCATAAACTTTATACACTAGCCCTAATATCATGTACTCTAGTCCAAATGGTACTTCGTAAAATAGGGTACTGAAATAGTAGGGTACTTCGTTAAATAAAATACCAGTGTTTTAGATAGATATGTAGGTAGATAGATAGATAGATAGATAGATAGATAGATAGATAGATAGATAGATAGATAGATAGATAGATAGATAGATAGATAGATAGATAGATAGATAGATTTCTATGTTATAACTTTAAAGTGAGAAGAACATTTACTTTAGAATAGATAAATGTAATATTAGAACAGAATAACAGGAGCTCAGTAGTCATGACTAAATCTGTGCTGTGAAAATTAAAAAAAAACATCAGGGAGAAACAGGGTGTCAGCTAATGACTTTTAATTAATTTTAATTGCTGACATTTAGAATATTAGTTTTGTGTTTTTATTCTCGCATTTTGATAAGTTTGGGATTTCTGCCAGTTTTCTTATTACTTAGACATTCTAAATGTTGTGTAAAAGGCAGAAAGAAAAAGAAAAATAATCTGTTTTAATGCTTGTCTAAATTAGCCTATGAAATTAAGTAAATATTGCATTTACACTGCATGATTTTATAACTGAATAGGTTAACATGAAGGAGTCGACTGCAATCTGCTCCAATACTCCCAAAAGACTTTTAAAGTGCCATCTGTACTGATAATATTTTAGGGTTTAGAGCATGTGGCAGCAGCACTAAATAATATATTAGTTATTTAGAGAATCAAGGAACATTTTCAATTATATATAAAAGAAAAAAAAACTGAAAACAAAAAAAAAACTTTAATCAGTGCATCAAGGCATGCCTACCCATAGGATTAGGATGTAAAAAAAGGAAAACACAGATGTATGTACACATGTGCATGCATTCTATTGACATATTGCACAGCTGTTTTCACATTTTAAAATAGATTCATAAGTTACATTGAAACTTGTAAACTGAGAATATGGAAATCAACTTCTTGCTTGGGATCCCTTTATTTAGAAGAATAAATATGTCCATATATTCAAAGACCCCTAGCAAGCAACAGTGGAAGCCTGATCTTGTAAGCCAAAATTTGACATACGATGTAGGCTTGTTAAATAGTACAATATGTTGGGATTTGTTCATTTCACCCACTACCTTCTTTTGCTGATGTCCTGGGCTGCAGATTAATTATGAATAGTGTCATGATTAACATACGAATACTGTATTTGTTAATTAGTCTTATGTTTTCAGTCAGTAATGTTGGGTATTAGAAAATACTTATGTTTATGCCTAATATCTGTGGCTAAACTATTATATCAAAGTACCAAACAGCATTTCAGTGTGACTGTTCTTGAACCCTATACTTTTTTAAGCCATATCACAATTTTTTGTAATGGAATAAAATAAATTCAAGTGGCTCACAGGCGGGGGGCATGGTCGGCCGGATCCGAGGACGGACGCACGCCATTGGAGCTTCGCTGGCTTGTAGGCAATCCGCGGCCATCCTCCGCTGCGGATTGCTCGGATTGTACAAAACTTGGCACATCTTGTCCGCCAGGATCCCTGCTACACGTTCGTGTCATTTTGGCCGGAATCTGACCTTGGTGGACCGCGGGATTCGGCCCGTTGAATTCTTCATAGGCCACCCTGCCGGCCGCCATCTTGCAGCATACGAGGTCTCCGGAGGCATCGCACTTTCCTACAGGACCCGCTGGAAGCCGCTCCGGCGGCGGGGCAAAGCAGTCCCGGGAGGTGACACTTTAATGCTACATTAAACAGGCGGACACTATCTGGGGCCATCCTATTCTGTCCCCACCTAATCCGGTGAGTCCCTCAAGGAGTATTTTGTGGATCCCTTCCAGTTCCCCCCCTCCCACCCCCCCGCTGGGTGGGTGCTCATATTGTCTGAATCTGTTTCTCTAAGGGGGGCTAAAGACTATATATGTTTCTGCAGCAGGCCCAGCCAGCCTCCTCTGCAGCCCTACTCAGGCAAGGCCCTGGCTTCAGCCTATTCTGGGTGTAGGCGACCATCTTACTACACCCAGCACCTTACAGTTACTATCACCACAGCCTCATAGTGTGCAGGGGGAGTGGATTCTCCTGAAACTATCTGCACCCACCATCAGTTATCTATATGTTTTCCGTCACCTACAACCACCGTGACCTTTAAATTAGTTAAAGGGTCCATCAGCTCTCTGCAACCCCTGCAAAACAACACTTGCTACTAATAACCCCGGGGGTAAGCTTTTCTCTTCTCTACACTGCCAAAGCACCCCATGGGAAAAATCGGCCAGCAACAGGAACATTACAAACATATCCCTGAACAGCGGACAGGGCCTATTATGGACCGTTTTGTTACCAGATCTCAACCTGCACCCTCCCATTCCCCCCCAGATCCTTTTTCCACCATGGACTCTCTTTGCTGACCCCAAAGCCCCTGACCTAGGCCCGCCTCTAACGCAGGGGATTCTTAAACCTATTATCTTGGATGCCAAATTACATCTTTTGCTCCAACAAATTACAACTAATGTCTCGGCCGAGGTAAATAAACTCGCAGTAGAACTAAGAAAGGAAATTAACCAGCTTGGTGAGCGCACAGACACGCTTGAAAATAAATTTGATGAGATGGTCAGCTATGTTCAGGCTGTCGAGGAGGACAACCACAACCTGCGCCTCTCAGTTTCCCAATTACAGCTGCAACGGGAGGACCTGGAAAATAGAGAGAGGCGCCAGAACTTACGCTTTAGAGGTATCCCGGAAACTGTGGGAGACTCTGAATTACGCACCTACCTTCTGGGCCTCTTCAACACTCTGGCCCCCACGGTCGTGGACATAGACTGGCACCTTGACAGGGCCCACCGCTCTCTGGCCCCTAAACCTCCCGCTGGAGCTAGACCCAGAGATGTTGTTGTCCGGTTCCACTTCTTTGAAAGTAAGGAGGCACTGATCCAATCCACACGCAACAAACCTCAAATTGTCTACAAAGGGGTGAAACTACAAATTTTTAATGATCTCTCCCCCATCACCCTGGCTAAACGCAGGAACCTCCGGCCGATTACCTCCTATTTGCAACATCACAAGATCCCATATTATTGGGGGTTCCCCTTTTGTCTACTGATGTAAAAAAATGGTGCCCAACATACTTTGGGGGATCTCCCGGAGAGTGAATCCTTTTTAAAAAGCCTTGGGCTCCCCCCCTTCCTGAGGAGGACATGCATCCTGCTGAAGCCCAGATTCGCCCACTTCCCAACACCCCGAGTCGCATCTGGACACCTGTGAGGAGCTAATCCAGGAGGCACCTCTCCACTCCTCGGTTCTCCAAGCAACCCCCCTGAACTCCCCCACCAGATCCCACTTGGTTCAGTTTTGTGTGCTGTTTATACTCCTTTATCCTCTCCTTTCTCACTGTGATTTGAAAGGAGAGGATTCTGTTGCTATGAGTATATCAGGTCTGTCCCCTGTTTTGAATGTTCAAACTTGGACTATTTTTCCCCACCCCATGGGGCTCAGTTCTTATTAGAGACTGCATATTGTTAATGA
This sequence comes from Lithobates pipiens, assembly GCF_037356315.1. NCBI lineage: Eukaryota > Metazoa > Chordata > Amphibia > Anura > Ranidae > Lithobates > Lithobates pipiens. Next base: position 397,432,258 of record NW_027507764.1, on the reverse strand, counting down.
TATTTGTTAATTTCCGCTTTCATAAGGAGAGTGGATGGCCCTTCCACCTTTACGTCCGACCACCTCCGGTGATCGTTCGACCATGACCCTCCTGGCCTGGGTTGTTAACTTGGGTCTCCTGAGGTGTATGTCTCCCTCAGGCTCTCTAGATGTTCAATTCTTTTTTTTTTTTTGTTCTCTTTTTTTTATTTTTCTAAAGTTTATGCCAATGTTTCCTTTTAACGTTTTTTGTTCTATTGTGTCCATTCTTATAACTCAGTTACACTGTTTACTAGTGCACAGCATGGGCTGGTTTGGCTTCAGGTTATCCTGGTTCTGGGTGTACCTATTCCTCTCCCACGGCATGGGTATATCTAATGCCACTGACACATTCTGTCAATTAGAGTCCTGGTCTAATGTTACTTATTTTTGGATGTACTGTAACCTTCAGGTACTTACACATGCTTCTTCTTTTAGTCCGCCCTTATGGCTTTGAAGCTTTTTTCGTATAATGTAAAGGGCCTAGGCTCTATACGTAAGCGCTGGTTGGCCCAGAAGGAATTCAGGTCCTCTGGTGCAGACGTGATCATGATACAAGAAACCCATCTTAAAGCGGATGGCTCCCTTAAGTTTGCCTCCAGGCACTTCCCCACCTCCTTTCTAGCCTCCGATCCTACAGGAAGGGCAGGTGTTGCGATTTTGATCAAAAAGTCATGCCCCATTAAGGTTAAAACTTCCCATGCAGACCCCCAAGGCAGATACTTAATCCTAGACTGTCAATACTGACCCTCGTGAACCCGTATGCCCCTAATGTTGGTCAGATTGAATTCCTTAGTGGCTTGTTTGATTCTTCCCCTTACCCAGCACAACCCTTTTATGATAGTCGGCGGGGATTTTAACTTGGTTATGTCCCCCTCCAGAGATAGGCAAACATTGTTCTCAACACCCTCTAAGAGGGTTGCCTCCCAAGCTACCTCCTTCCGCAAAACTTATTAGAGCCCACCGACTTTTTGACTCATGGAGGATTAAACATCCCACAGCTCAACAATTTACTTTCTACTCCCCAGTTCATAAAATGTATTAACGACTCAACCACTTCCTTATATCTGCCCCCCTCATTCCCCATGTGGTTGATTCTGAGGTGATGCCGATTACCTGGTCTGATCATGCCCCCATTTCCCTAGATCTCTTGCTCACACAGGCCTACCCCAGATCTTGCCACTGTCGACTTAACAATCACCTTTTACAATCTGAAAGCTCCCACTCTGTCCTTGCGCAGAGCTTAACAGAATTTTTCCAACTAAACAAGGGGTTGGTTTCTGACTTTTCCACCCTGTGGGAAGCCCACTAAGCCATTTTTAGAGGCGCTTGCATTGCAGAGAGTGCTAGATTGAAGAGAGACAGAACAGAATATGTTCGTTCTCTAACCTCTGCTCTTCTCTCAGCGGAGCAGAGGCTCCTGGGTGCCCCCACGGTGGAAAGGCTGCGGAGAGTCACTCTGCTTAGGGAACAGATTAAGACAGCGCAACTCGATTGGGCAGCCAAATCGCTGCTCTGGATGAAGCCGAAATTCTATGAATTTTCTAATAAGCCCCATAAAATGTTAGTTTCTCTCCAGGCCCGACGGATCTAGGACCTATTGTCCTCGTGAAATCTTAAACATTTTTGGCGATTTTTACCACAAACTTTATAATTGTCTATCCCCTGAAAATCACTTTCACTTTTCCCAAGAGAAATTTAAGTCCTTTTTCTCCAACCTGAAACTTCCTAAGACCTCGTGAACTGATTAAGAGGCCCTAAACAAAACAGTCACGGCGGACGAGTTCTCGGCTGCTATACGGGAGCTCCCTTCACATAAAGCACCTGGCCCTGACGGCCTCCCTTACTTCTACTATAAAACCTATTTGGACATCTTGGGACCACACATGCTTACCTTGTTTGATTCTCTACTTGAGGGCACCCCTCCCCACCCCCACTTCTTACACTCCTTTATTTCAGTGATCCCCAAGCCGGGTAAGGACCCCTCCCTTCCAGTTAATTATAGACCTATAGCCCTTCTAAATTCGGATTACAAGATATTTACGAAAAATCCTTGCTTTTAGACTATCAGTTCTTGCCCCCAAGCTTGTTCACAGAGATCAGGTGGGCTTTGTCCCTGGCAGGCATGCCGGGGATAACACCCGACACACAATCAACCTGATTGACCTTTTGGACAGGACCAACAAATCTGCACTTCTACTCAGTTTAGATGCCCAGAAGGCCTTTGATAGGCTTAGCTGGCCCTATATGTTTGCCACGCTCAAGGTTTATGGCTTCAGAGGCCCCTTTTTAAATGCGCTCAAGGCTTTGTACTCAACGGTTACTGCCCAGGTACAGATGTCGTCCTTCTTGTCGCCTCGTTTCTCCTTGATGAATGGCACTCGGCAGGGGTGTCCCTTATCACCATTGTTATTTATTCTATGTCTAGAACCCCTAGCCAAGGCCATACGTTCTCATCCAGATATCAGTGGGGTGACGATGTGACAGGGGGGTATAAGCTATCACTCTTTGCGGACGATATCTTGCTAACTATTACTAATCCGCAGATATCCCTTCCTTCACTGCATAAGCTATTGTCATTTTTTGGGAGTATCTCTGGGTACAAAGTTAACACCTCAAAGACTGAAGCCCTACCCATACACATACCCACCACCCAACTTTCTAGGCTGAAGGAAACTTATCCTTATAGATGGTGCAACGATTCACTCAAACACCTGGGTGTCTTTCTGACTCCTTCCTACTACCACCTATTTTGTGCAAACTTTCCTGCTCTATTCCAGGATATAAACAACTCCCTACTGTCTTGGTCCAGATACCCTTTGTCCCTTCTGGGCAGGATCAACGTCCTTAAAATGTCGGTCTTGCCCAGATTGCTTTACCACTTTGAGACACTGCCGGTTGCCATTCCGGCCTCACAGCTTAAACTTCTCCAAAGACGTTTTCTAAAATGTATTTGGGCTGATAGGTCTCACTGCTTTGCCAGTTCAGTGGTGTTTGCGCCTAGGGATCGGGGAGGTTTGGGGGCTCCGGATATCGTGAAATATTATCATGCTACACATTTAAGAATCATTACCACCTGGTCCTCTCTTAGTGCCACGAGCCAGTGGGCCGCTATTGAGAAGGGGGTCCTATATCCGGTTCACCCATGCTCTTTGATCTGGGACGCCCCATCCCCTCTACACCCAAACCTTAGACGTCAATGTACGGCCCCAATGACCTTTACCCTGAACCTGTGGCAGAAGTGCAACAAAAAGTACTCCCTTTCCTCACCCTGCTCCCCCCTCATGAATGTGCTGTTTAACCCTAGTATCCCCGATGGAATGTCATTGGGTAGAATTTCCCCGTGGCTAGATCCCCCCCTTTTCCAACTTAGGAACTTGGTACACCCTGTCTCGCGTAGGCTTCATGCCTTCGAGACTTTACGTGGAAAATATGACATCCCCAAGCATTCATTTTACTTCTATCTACAGGTCAAGTACCTCTTTAGCTCCAAGTCTCCGACTTTAATCCTTGATAACCCCACGGCTTTTGAACACCTCTGCGCTCAGGGTCCCCACCAACTACACTTGATTTCCTCTATACACCGAATCCTCTATGAGTCGACCCCCTTAAATGAACTTACACATCTGTATATGGATAGGTGGTCTCGATTGTTAGACAAACCTATCACCCTGCAGACTTGGGATAGGATTTGGTCCTCTACCTTTAAATCCTCTAGATGTGTTACGCAAAGGGAAACGGCAATTAAAATTCTCATGTTCTGGTATAGGACTCCTGATGTCATCCACAAATATGACCCCTCAGTTTCGCTGCGCTGCTGGCGTTGTGGGCTTGACATTGGGTCACTATTTCATATTTTATGGCAATGCCCCCTGATACATCCCTTTTGGATATCGGTGGGGTCACTGGTGGCGGAGGTGACGGGGGTGTCCCTCCCAATCGATCCCTTACACTGTCTGTTAGGTCTTCCTGTTTCTGGCCTACCTAAAAATACAAATAGGCTGGTCTCCTATATTCTATTGGCAGCTAAGAGGCTTATCCCGCTGTGCTGGCTGTCGGGCGCAACTCCCCCATGGCCTAGACTTCTTCAATTGGTGTCCGATATTCGGAGAATGGAATACCTGACAGCCTCGGTGCATGACTTGATCCCCCAATTTGATAAGGTATGGGGGCCCTGGGATCGGTCGAGTTATGGGGCTCCCTTGCCTGTACATCCTTTATGATCATAGCTACCAGATGTAACATCCCCTTTCTGTCATCTATTCTCATCCCCCCCCCTCATATTTACCTTTTCTATGTACCAATCCTGGTAAACTACCATACCCCCCCCCCCCCCGAGACTCACCATGATGACCATGTAAATGTTGTGTTTCTATGCCTCCTTTTGGCCTACGGCCTTTTGTCAAACGACATTTTGGTTTTAGTAAACTGTTTATTAATCATTCTACATGATTTGGTTATGCAGTTCACCCTTGTGCCTGCATATATGGACGCTATTCTCTGTCTTTTGTAGCAACTGTTTGTGATATGTTCTATATTCACTTCTGTTTATTGATTATTCTAATGCTCGAATACTTTGTACTTGATTTGAAAACGAATAAAAATTACAATTTAACCACTTAAGGACCGCCGCATGCCATTGTACGTCATTACAATGGCATGTACAGGCACAAGCACGTACATGTACGTGCTTGCCTTCCAGCGGGTGGGGGGTCCGATCGGACCCCCTCCCGCTGGATGCGGCGGTCCGGTTCGCTTCAGGAGCGATCCGGGATGAGGGGATGGCCGTTGGTTTCTGGCCATCCCCTCTCGATCGCTCCTGGCGAATGAGAAGCTTCCGCCCACTATGTATTGTATACACAGGCAGGGAGGAAGTGATGTCATTCTCCTCGGGGCGGTCTTATTGACCGGACTACGAGGAGAGAACACAGTAAGTCTGCACCAAACACTACACTGACACTAAATAACACATAGGCACACAACCCCCCCCGATCACCCCCCCGATCGCCCCCCGATGTCCCCCCCCCAGTCACAGTGTCACTAATTGCAGTGATCATTTATTTACTGATCACTGCATTCAGTGTCAGTTGTAAAAGTAAAAACTGTCAGGGCAGTTAGTGTTAGGTCCAGGGTAGCCCCCTACCACCCCCCAATAAAGATTTAACCCCCTAATTGCCCTTGGAGTTAACCCTTTCACCCCCTTTTACCAGTGTCACTAAGCGATCATTTTTCTGATCGCTGCATTAGTGTCGCTAGTGTCGCTAGGTAGCTAGTTATTTTTTTAGGTTCACCGCCAGGTTTTTATAGCGCTAGGTACCCCAATATACTACCCAATAATGGTTTTAACCCCCTGATTGCCCCTAATTAACCCTTTCACCCCCTTTTGCCAGTGTCACTAAGCGATCATTTTTCTGATCGCTGCATTAGTGTCGCTAGTGTCGCTAGGTTGCTAGTTATTTTTTTAGGTTCATCGCCAGGTTTTTATAGCACTAGGTACCCTGATATACTACCCAATAACGGTTTTAACCCCATGATTGCCCCTAGTTAACCCTTTCACCCCCTTTTGCCAGTGTCACTAAGCGATAATTTTTCTGATCGCTGCATTAGTGTCGCTAGTGTCGCTAGGTTGCTAGTTATTTTTTTAGGTTCACCGCCAGGTTTTTATAGCGCTAGGTACCCCGATATACTACCCAATAATGATTTTAACCCCCTGATTGCCCCTAGTCAACCCTTTCACCCCCTTTTGCCAGTGTCACTAAGCGATCATTTTTCTGATCGCTGCATTAGTGTCACTAGTGTCGCTAGGTAGATAGTTATTTTTTTAGGTTCATCGCCAGGTTTTTATAGCGCTAGGTACCCCCATATACTACGCAATAATGGTTTTAACCCCCTGATTGCCCCTAGTTAACCCTTTCACCCCCTTTTGCCAGTGTCACTAAGCGATCATTTTTCTGATCGCTGCATTAGTGTCGCTAGGTAGCTAGTTATTTTTTTAGGTTCACCGCCGGGTTTTTATAGCGCTAGGTACCCCGATATACTACCCAATAATGGTTTTAACCCCCTGATTGCCCCTAGTTAACCCTTTCACCCCCTTTTGCCAGTGTCACTAAGCGATCATTTTTCTGATCGCTGCATTAGTGTCGCTAGTGTCGCTAGGTTGCTAGTTATTTTTTTAGGTTCACCGCCAGGTTTTTATAGCGCTAGGTACCCCCATATACTACCCAATAACGGTTTTAACCCCCTGATTGCCCTTAGTTAACCCTTTCACCAGCGATCACAGTATAAGTGTCACTGGTGATGCTGGTTAGCCAGTTAGTTATTTAGGTTCCCCGTCAGGTTTTTATATAGCGCCAGGGACCCCCATATACTACCTAATAAAAATTTGAACCCCCTGATTGCCCCTAGTTAACCCTTTCACCAGTGATCACCGTATAAGTGTTACGGGTGACTCTGGTTAGTTAGTTTACTTTTTATAGCATCAGGGCACCCACCATTTATTACCCAATAAAGGTTTAACCCCCTGATCACCCGGCGGGTGATATCAATTAGGTTTTAGGGTCAGGGTCTGCATCGCCCCAGGCAGCGCTAGGTTAGTGCCAGTACCGCTAACACCTACGTGCAAAGCATAAACCTCCCGTAGTGGTATAGAATCTGAACAGATCAATATCTGATCTGATCAGATCTATACTAGCGTCCCCAGCAGTTTAGGGTTCCAAAAAAACGCATTGTTAGCGGGATCAGCCCAGATACCTGCTAGCACCTGCGTTTTGCCCCTCCGCCCAGCCCACCCAAGTGCAGTATCGATCGATCACTGTCACTTACAAAACACTAAACACATAACTACAGCGATCGCAGAGTCAGGCCTGATCCCTGCGATCACTAACAGTTTTTTTTGGTAGCGTTTTATATTTAAATCCGGAAGGCAGTGCTTGGTTTTCGGGGTCCAGTACGTGGCTAGGCTCCCAAAAAGTCCCCCACATGTGGTATCCCCGTACTCGGGAGAAGCAGCAGAATTTATTTTGGGGTGTAATTTGACTTATACCCATAGCATGTGTGAGCAATATATCATTTAGTGACAACTTTGTGCAAAAAAAAAAAATTGTAATATTCCTGCAACTTGTGGCAAAATATAAAATATTTCATGGACTCAACATGCCTTTCAGTAAATAGCTTGGGGTGTCTACTTTCCAAAATGGGGTCATTTGGGGGGGTTTTGTGTTATTTTGGCATTTTATGGCCTTCGAAACTGTGATAGGTAGTGAGGAGTAAAATCAAAAATTTGCACCCTTAGAAACCCTGAAGGCAGTGATTGGTTTTCGGGGTGCCGTACGCGGCTAGACTCCCAAAAAGTCCCACATATGTGCTATCCCCGTACTCAGGAGAAGCAGCAGAATATATTTTGGGGTGCAATTCCACATATAACTATGGCATGTGTGAGCAATATATCATTTAGTGACAACTTTTTGTAAACTTTTTTTTTTTGTGTCATTATTCAATCACTTGGGACAAAATAAAATATTTAATGGGCTCAACTTGCCTCTCAGAAATTTCCTTGGGGTGTCTACTTTCCAAAATGGGGTCATTTGGGGGGGTTTGTACTGCCCTGCCATTTTAGCACCTCAAGAAATGAGATAGGCAGTCATAAATTAAAAGCTGTGTAAATTCCAGAAAATGTACTCTAGTTTGTAGACGCTATAACTTTTGCGCAAACCAAAAAATGTACGCTTATTGAAATTTTTTTTACTAAAGACATGTGACTGAATACATTTTGCCCTAAATGTATGACTAAAATTTAGTTTATTCGATTTTTCTTATAACAAATAGTAGAAAATATCTTTTTTTCTCAAAATTTTCGGTCTTTTTCCATTTATATCGCAAAAAATAAAATCGCAGAGGCAATCAAATACCACCAAAAGAAAGCTCTATTTGTGGGAAGAAAAGGACGCAAATTTCGTTTGGGTACAACATTGCATGACCACGCAATTACCAGTTAAAGCAGTGCAGTGCGAAATTGTAAAAAGACCTCTGGTCCTTAGGCTGTTAATTGGTCCGGGGCTGAAGTGGTTAAAAAAATGTTCACAGGTGGTTGCCTACATCTGTCTAACACCGAGTAGTTTACTAACCTTAGAATTATTTCCTTCCTTCCTAAAATCCCTCTGCCTGAATGTACGTAGCACACCAAGGCTTGGCAATTATTCAAACCAATGAAACAGGGTATCTCCCTTTTCTAGAATATATTCTGCAACAAATTCATATTTAGCAAATCATTTCCCTCCTTAACCACTTCAGCCCCGGAGGATTTGGCTGCTCAATGACCAGAGCACTTTTTACAATTTGGTACTGCGCTGATTTAACTGGTAATTGCGTGGTCATGCAATGCTGTACCCAAACGAAATTTGCGTCCTTTTTTTTCCACAAATAGAGCTTTATTTTGATGATATTTGATTTCCTCTGCCATTTTTATTTTTTGCAAAAATTTTGGAAAAAAAAAGATATTTTCTCCTTTTTGTTATAAAAAAAATGTATAAACTCAATTTTAGTCATACATTTAGGCCAAAATGTATTCAGCCACATGTCTTTGGTAAAAAAAAAAAAAAAATTAAATAAGCATATATTTATTGGACTGTGCAAAAGTTATAGCGTCTACAAACTAGGGTACATTTTCTGGAATTTACGTAGCTTTTAGTTAATGACTACCTATCTCATTTCACGAGGTGCTAAAATTGCAGGGCAGTACAACCCCCCCCCCTCAAAATGACCCCATTTTGGAAAGTAGACACCCCAAGGAAATTGCTGAGAAGCATGTTGAGCCCATTGAATATTAATTTTTTTTGTCACAAGTGATTAAAAAATTACAAAAAAAAATACTCACCAGGCCTCTTAGCAAATTCCTTGGGGTGTCTACTTTCCAAAAATGGGGTCATTTTGGGGGGTGGGGGGTTGTGATATCTGGATATTTCAGGGCCTCCGTAACTGTGATAGGTAGTGAGGATTAAAATCACAATGTTATGCCTTGAGACTTCCTGAAGGCGGTAATTGGGTTTTGGGGTCCTGTATGCGGCTAGGCTCCCAAAAAGTTCCACACATGTGGTATCCCCATACACAGGAGAAGCAGCAGAATGTATTTTGGGGTGTAATTCCGAATATAACCATGCCATGTTTGAATATCATTTAGTGACAACTTTGTGTAAAAAATAGTAATAATAATAATAATTTTCCCACAACTTGTGGCAAAATATAAAATTTTTCATGGACTCAACATTCCTCTCATCAAATAACTTGGGGTGTCTACTTTCCAAAAAGGGGTCATTTGGGAAGGTTTGAACTTCCCTGGCATTTTATGCACAACATTTAGAAGCTTATGTCACACATCACCCACTCTTCTAACCACTAAGCCGTTTCTGACACTTTTTGTTTACATGAAAAGATTTTTTTTTGTAAGAAAATGACTTTGAACCCCAAAATAGTATATATTATTTTTTTAAAGAAAAGACTCTACATATTAAAATGGTGGCTGTTGCAATTTTTTTTCACACAGTATTTGCGCAGTAATTTTTCAAACACACTTTTTAATTGTAATGCACTAAAACACACTATATTGCCCAAGTGTTTGATGAAATAAAAAAGATGATCTTATTCTGAGTACATGGATACCAAACACAACATGATTTAAAATTGTGCACAGACATGCAGCAGCGACAACCTACATATATTTTTAAAAGCCTTTACAGGTTACCATTTTAGATTTACAGAAGAGGTCTACTGCTAAAATGACTGCCCTCTATCTGACCTTTGCGAAGATACCTCACATGCATGGTGCAATTGCTGTTTACATATGACACCAGACCAACGCTTACGTTCGCCTTTGCATGTGAGCACGGGGGACAAGGGTGCTTTTTTTATTATTTAATTATTTTGCTTTTTTATAAAATTTTTAAACTTTTCCTTTCATTTTTTTTTTTCATTTTTATTGTTATCTCAGGGAATGTAAATATCCCCTATGATAGCAATAGGTAGTGACATGTACTCTTTTTTGAAAAAAATGGGGTCTATAAGACCCTAGATCTCTCCTCTGCCATCAAAGCATCTGACCACACCAATATTGGTGTGATAAAATGCTTTGCCAATTTCCCAATGGCGCTGTTTATATCCTAATAACCTAAGTCATGAAATGCTCGTAGCTTCTGGTTTCTTAGGCCATAGAGATGATTGGAGCCATTCTGGTCTCTGACCAGCTCTATGGTCAGCTTGAGGAACCACTGGCTGCATTTTCAGGTTCCCTGTTGGGACATGAGAGCCCAAGAAAACCATGGAAGACGGTGGGAGGGGGGCATTACCTACCACTGCTTATAAAAGCAGTCTAGAGGCTAAATAGCTGCTATGATTGCTTTTACATGAAAGCCGACTGCTGGCTGAAAATAATGATACTAAGATGATACCTAAACCTGCAGGCATCATTCTGGTATAACCACTCAAAGTCCAGCAACATACCAGTATGTTGCTGGTCCTTGTTGGGCATACATTGTAATGTTTTTTTTTTCATGCAGTCTGTGGGCTGAATGAAAAAAAGAGATTGACCAGTGGGTATGCCCACCATTATAATACTGCCCTTCACCCACCCACTTCTAATGATGGGCATATATGCACCGTTTTTTTTAACTGTGGTGGTGAAATCACCTCGGATAGCGCTGGAGTCACGGCTTACGTATCGTGGGAGAAAATGCTGTTGCTGTCAAGATAAATAAACCCATGCTGCAGCTGAATGGCGTACCTGCTAAGCAAATGATTAACAATAAAACAAACATTACAGTATAACATACCATACCTGCAAAACAAATACAATGAAACATAGTAAAAATAAAACAGGGGGCGTGGCTTAGCCAGCGACCTGCTGCCGGGAAAGAGGTTCAGCAACACCCCTCACTCTCGCCCATGCCGCGGATCAGCTGCATACCCTGCCAGAAACATTTCAGAGCTTTTAAAAGCAAATCTGCAATCCACAGCAGTGGCCTAAGATCCAAGATGGTGCCGACACACCACGAGGAGTAATATAGTGAGGGCTCACAGTCTGCTCCAGAGGACTCAGGAAGGGGTAAGACAAAATCAGATCTCCCACTAACTTACTCTGACATGTCTGTGATCGCTGTGGACATCAAATCCACTTTTTCAGCCGTGATCACTGATTTGAAGACAAACCTGCTAGTGCTTAATGAAAAACTGATATCTGTAAAGGCTGCAGGGAAACATAGAGACAAGGCCATCACTAGGCTAGAGAAGACCTCATCTGCACAGGCCCAGCATTTCATAAAAATGAACAGGCACATTGAAGATTTGGATAACAGAAGCAGGAGATGTAATATAAGAGTAAGAGGAATCCCAGAGTCAGTAGATAATGATCAGATTGTACCAGTGCTCCAACGGGTCTTTAACAGCCTGTTAGAAAGACAAGAGGACACGGAGATAGACTTTCTTACGGATCACAGGGTCCTGAGGCCAAAGGGCCATGAGACTGCCCCATCGCGAGATATAATCTGCTGTCTCCAAAGTTTCACTTTAACCACTTGCCGACCGCCTCACGCCGATCTACGTCATCAGAATGGCACGGGCAGGCATAAGCACATATATGTACGTCCTTTGCCTCCCGCGGGTCGGGGGCCCGATCGGGCCCCCGCCCGGTGCCTGCGGCGGTCGGTTTTCGTTCGGGAGCGATCCCGGACGAGGGGACGGCCATTCATTCATGGCCACCCCCTCGCGATCGCTCCCGACGAATGGAAATCCCCGGTGACATCACTTCCTCTCCTGTAATGTAAACACAGGAGAGGAAGTGATGTATTCTCTCCTCCGTGTCGGTATTTTTCGTTCCGACACGGAGGAGAGCGGATCAGTGAGTTGCACCAACACATCCCACACACAGTAGAACATGCCAGGCACACTCACACCCCCCCTTTACCCCCCGATCACCCCCCCAATTACCCCTGCCCCCCAGTCACAGTGACACCAATGTCATTTTTTTTTTTTTTTTTTTTTTTTTTGCATTGGTGTCATTTGTGACTGTAATAACTGTTAGGGCAGTTAGGGTTAGCCCCCTTTAGTTCTAATGTACCCCCCTAACCCCCCCAATAAAGGTTTAACCCCGTGATCACCCCCCGTCGCCAGTGTCACTAAGGCTGGGTTCACATTGCAGCGGTTTATGAGAACGAATGTGATTCGCACCGCACTGCAGTGCAAATCACATCCGATCTCTGTGCGATTCGAGTTCAGCCATTCGCCGCACCCGCCGCACCCGCCACACCCGCCGCACCCGCCGCAAATTCGCACGGGACCCTTTTTTTGGCCCGCAGCAGAATCGGATCGCATGGGTGTTCACACCATGCGATCCGAGTTTGCAGATCGCACTGCGATATGCGAACTGATCTGGGGGTGTCAGTAACATTTCACTGACACTCCCAGCAGTTCGCATAGGGCAGTGTGAACTGCCGCCGGGAGGCATGCGATGCGGGAACCCGCCGCGGATTCGCGGCGTTTCCGCATCGCTCCAGTGTGAACCCAGCCTAATAAGCGATCATTTTTCTGATCGCCGTATTAGTGTCACAGGTGACGCTAGTTAGGCAGGTAGGTATTTAGGTTCGCCGCAGCTTTTTATAGCGCTAGGGACCCCCATATACTACCGCATAAAGCCCCCTGATTGCCCCCTAGTTAACCCTTTCACCAGTGATCACCATATAACTGTTACAGGTGACGCTGGTTGGTTAGTTATTTTTTTATAGTTTCAGGGCACCCGCCATTTATTACCTAATAAAGGTTTAACCCCCTGATCACCCGGCAGGTGTCATTTGTGACTAATAACTGTTAGGGCAGTTAGGGTTAGCCCCCTTTAGTTCTAAGGTACCCCCCTAACCCCCCCAATAAAGGTTTAACCCCGTGATCACCCCCCGTCGCCAGTGTCACTAAGGCTGGGTTCACATTGCAGCGGTTTATGAGAACGGATGTGATTCGCACCGCACTGCAGTGCAAATCACATCCGATCTCTGTGCGATTCGAGTTCAGCTATACAGATAGTATGGCTGAATTCGTGTCGCACCCGCCGCAAACTCGCACGGGACCCTTTTTTTGGTCCGCAGCAGAATCGGATCGCATGGGTGTTCACACCATGCGATCCAAGTTTGCAGATCGCACTGCGATATGCGAACTGATCTGGGGGTGTCATTAACATTTCACTGACACTCCCAGCAGTTCGCATAGGGCAGTGTGAACTGCCGCCGGGAGGCATGCGATGCGGGAACCCGCCGCGCATTCGTGGCGTTCCCGCATCGCTCCAGTGTGAACCCAGCCTAATAAGCGATCGTTTTTCTGATCGCTGTATTAGTGTCACAGGTGACGCTAGTTAGGCAGGTAGGTATTTAGGTTCGCCGCAGCTTTTTATAGCGCCAGGGACCCCCATATACTACCGCATAAAGCCCCCTGATTGCCCCCTAGTTAACCCTTTCACCAGTGATCACCATATAACTGTTACAGGTGACGCTGGTTGGTTAGTTATTTTTTTATAGTTTCAGGGCACCCGCCATTTATTACCTAGTCTCACTAGTGTACCCCTAAATTTAGGGGTGTCTACTTTCTAAAATGGGGTCATTTGGGGGGGGGGGTTTGTGCCATCTTGGCATTTTATGGCCTTCAAAACTGTAACGCCCTTAGAAAGCCTGAAGGCGGTGCTTGGTTTTTGGGGCCCCGTACGCGGCTAGGCTCCCAAAAAGTCCCACATATGTGGTATCCCCGTACTCAGGAGAAGCAGCAGAATTTATTTTGGGGTGTCATTTCACATATGCCCATGGCATGCGTGAGCAATATATCATTTAGTGACAACTTTGTGAAAAAAAAAAAAAGTTTGTAATTTTCCCGCAACTTGTGGCAAAATATAAAATATTCCATGGACTCAACATGCCTCTCAGCAAATAGCTTGGGGTGTCTACTTTCTAAAATGGGGTCATTTGTGGGGGTTTTGTGCCATCTTGGCATTTTATGGCCTTCAAAACTGTAATAGGTAGTGAGAAGTGAACTCAAAAAATTACGCCCTTAGAAAGCCTGAAGGCGGTGCTTGGTTTTCGGGGCCCCGTACGCGGCTAGGCTCCCAAAAAGTCCCACATATGTGGTATCCCCGTACTCAGGAGAAGCAGCAGAATTTATTTTGGGGTGTCATTTCACATATGCCCATGGCATGCATGAGCAATATATCATTTAGTGACAACTTTGTGAAAAAAAAAAAAAAAAAAAAAAAGTTTGTAATTTTCCCGCAACTTGTGGCAAAATATAAAATATTCCATGGACTCAACATGCCTCTCAGCAAATAGCTTGGGGTGTCTACTTTCTAAAATGGGGTCATTTGTGGGGGTTTTGTGCCATCTTGGCATTTTATGGCCTTCAAAACTGTAATAGGTAGTGAGGCGTGAAATCAAAAATTGACGCCCTTAGAAAGCCTGAAGGCGGTGCTTGGTTTTCGGGGCCCTGTACGCGGCTAGGCTCCCAAAAAGTCCCACATATGTGGTATCCCCGTACTCAGGAGAAGCAGCAGAATTTATTTTGGGGTGTCATTTCACATACGCCCATAGCATGTGTGAGCAATATATCATTTAGTGACAACTTTGTGTAAAAAAAAAAAAAAAATTTTTTTTTTGTCATTATTCAATCGCTTGAGGCAAAAAAATAAAATATTCAATGGGCTCAACATGCCTCTTATCAATTTCCTTAGGGGGTCTACTTTCCAAAATGGGGTCATTTGGGGGGGTTTTGTACTGCCCTGTCATTTTAGCACCTCAAGAAATGAGATAGGCAGTCGTAAACTAAAAGCTGCGTAAATTCCAGAAAACGTACCTTAGTTTGTAGATGTGACAACTTTTGCGCAAACCAATAAATATACAATTATTGACTTTTTTTTTACCAAAGACATGTGGCTGAATACATTTTGTCCTAAATGTATGACTAAAATTGAGTTTATTGGATTTTTCTAATAACAAAAAGTAGAAAATATCATTTTTTTTCAAAATTTGCGGTCTTTTTACGTTTATATCGCAAAAAATAAAAATCGCAGAGGCAATCAAATACCATCAAAAGAAAGCTCTATTTGTGGGAAGAAAAGGACGCAAATTTTGTTTGGGTACAACATTGCATGACCGCGCAATTACCAGTTAAAGCAGCGCAGTGCCAAAGTGTAAAAAGACCTCTGGTCATTTACCAGCAAAATGGTCCGGTCTGAAAGTGGTTAAAGGAAGACATCATGCGCAAAGCAAGGAGAAACGACCACATAGTATTTAACAGAGAGACCATAATGTTATTCCAGGATCTCTCCCAAATCACCCTGAAAAACAGGCGGGCCCTGCGCCCACTGTTGGAGAAATTAAGAGATAGAGACCTGAGGTACACATGGCATTTCCCATTTGCCCTTACAGTCTCACACAACAGACAACAACATGTCTTGTGCACACCTGCTGACTAGGGATGAGCTTCGAGTTCGAGTCGAACTCATGTTCTACTCGAACATTGCCTGTTCGCCTGTTCAGCGAACAGTGAACAATTTGGGCTGTTCGCAGCAAATTCGAAAAGCCGGAACACCCTGTACAAGTCTATGGGAGAAATCTAAAGTGCTAATTTTAAAGGGTAATATGCAGGTTACTGTCCTAAAAAGTGTTTGGGGACCCGGGTCCTGCCCCAGGGGACATGGATCAATGTAAAAAAAAGTTTTAAAAACTGCCGTTTTTTCAGGAGCAGTGATTTTAATAATGATTAAAGTGAAACAATAAAAGTGTAATATTCCTTTAAATTTCGTAGCTGGGGGGTATCTATAGTATGCCTGTGAAGGGGCGCATGTTTCTGGTGCTTAGAACTGTCCCTGCACAAAGTGTCATTTGTGCAGGAAAAAAAGTCTTTTAAAATCACTTGCGGCTATTGTCGGGTCCCATAATACAGAGAACACTCAATGAGTGTTCTCTGCATTAGCCGACAATTCATTCATTCATTGATAAAAAAAAAAAAAAGCGTGGGGGTTCCCCTAAATTCAATTACCAGGCCCTTCAGGTCTGACATGGATATTAAGGGGAACCCGTGTCAAATTTTTAAAAAAAATTGACGTGGGGGTCCCCCTAAATATCCATAACCAGACCCTTCAGGTCTGATATGGATATTAAGGGGAACCCCGCATCAAATTTTTTAAAAAATTGATGTGGGGGTCCCCCTAAAAATCCATATCAGACCCTTTATCCGAGCACGCAACCTGGCAGGCCGCAGGAAAAGAGGGGGGGACGAGAGAGCGGCCCCTCTCCCTCCTGAACCGTACCAGGCCACATACCCTCAACATTGGGAGGATGCTTTGGGGGTCTGTGACCCCTCAAAGCACCTTGTCCCCATGTTGATGAAGACAAGGGCCTCATCCTCACAACCCTGGCCGTTGGTTGTGAGGGTCTGCGGGCGGGGGGCTTATCAGAATCTGGAAGCCCCCTTTAACAAGGGGACCCCCAGATCCTGCCCCCCCCCTGTTTGAAATGGTAAGGGGGTACAAAAGTACCCCTACCATTTCACAAAGAAAGTGTCAAAATGGTTAAATAAGACAAACACACTTTTGAAAAATTCCTTTATTAAAAATAAAAAAAATAAAAAAAAGATTCCAGCGGTGCTAATCCACTCTTGCTATCCAGCGACGGGTCTCCGGGGTCCAGCGATGGATGATCATATCCAGCGATGGGGGATCTCTCAGTCCAGCGCTGTCCATACATCCTTCTTCTGTCTCCACTCCGGAGACACTGCAGAGATCCCAGCGCTGACGTTTCTTGTATTAGGAGGGCGGGGCCACCTGTCACCTGACCCCGCCCCTCTGACGCTGGAGAGGGAAGCCAGGGGTTCCCCAGTGACGTGTGGGTGACCCCGCCCCCTCTGATGTAACGGAAAGGGTTCCCCAGTGACGTGTGGGTGACCCCGCCCCCTCTGATGTAACGGAAACCTGCGTTACATCAGAGGGGGCGGGGTCACCCACACGTCACTGGGGAACCCCTGGCTTCCCTCTCCAGCGTCAGAGGGGCGGGGTCAGGTGACGGGTGGCCCCGCCCTCCTAATACAAGAAACGTCAGCGCTGGGATCTCTGCAGTGTCTCCGGAGTGGAGACAGAAGAAGGATGTATGGACAGCGCTGGACTGAGAGATCCCCGTCGCTGGATATGATCATCCATCGCTGGACCCCGGAGACCCGTCGCTGGATAGCAAGAGTGGATTAGCACCGCTGGAATCTTTTTTTTATTTTTAATAAAGGAATTTTTCAAAAGTGTGTTTGTCTTATTTAACCATTTTGACACTTTCTTTGTGAAATGGTAGGGGTACTTTTGTACCCCCTTACCATTTCAAACAGGGGGGGGGGCGGGATCTGGGGGTCCCCTTGTTAAAGGGGGCTTCCAGATTCTGATAAGCCCCCTGCCCGCAGACCCTCACAACCAACGGCCAGGGTTGTGAGGATGAGGCCCCGTTCTCATCAACATGGGGACAAGGTGCTTTGAGGGGTCACAGACCCCCAAAGCATCCTCCCAATGTTGAGGGTATGTGGCCTGGTACGGTTCAGGAGGGAGGGGGGCCACTCTCTCGCCCCCCCTCTTTTCCTGCGGCCTGCCAGGTTGCGTGCTCGGATAAAGGGTCTGATATGGATTTTTAGGGGGACCCCCACGTCAATTTTTTTTTATTTGATGCGGGGTTCCCCTTAATATCCATATCAGACCTGAAGGGTCTGGTTATGGATATTTAGGGGGACCCCCACGTCAATTTTTTTTTAAATTTGACACGGGGTTCCCCTTAATATCCATGTCAGACCTGAAGGGCCTGGTAATTGAATTTAGGGGAACCCCCACGCTTTTTTTTTTTTTTTTTTTATCAATGAATGAATGAATTGTCGGCTAATGCAGAGAACACTCATTGAGTGTTCTCTGTATTACGGGACCCGACAATAGCTGCAAGTGATTTTAAAAGACTTTTTTTCCTGCACAAATGACACTTTGTGCAGGGACAGTTCTAAGCACCAGAAACATGCGCCCCTTCACAGGCATACTATAGATACCCCCCAGCTACGAAATTTAAAGGAATATTACACTTTTATTGTTTCACTTTAATCATTATTAAAATCACTGCTCCTGAAAAAACGGCCGTTTTTAAAACTTTTTTTGCATTGATCCATGTCCCCTGGGGCAGGACCCGGGTCCCCAAACACTTTTTAGGACAGTAACCTGCATATTACCCTTTAAAATGAGCACTTTAGATTGTGAACGTTCGAGTCCCATAGACTTTAATAGGGTTCTAAAGTTCACACGAAGTTTAGGTCTGTTCGCAGGTTCTGGTGCGAACCGAACAGGGGGGTGTTCGGCTCATCCCTACTGCTGACCTATCGGACTTTTGCACTGCCTTAAACATAGATCACACATAGCTACCTGACTGGTATTCAGCCTTCCTTCAGGCTCCTCTGGAAAGAAGCCCCCCAGGTCCCCATTCACCACACCTGATGAGAGACAAGCCAAGAAGCAAAAATAGTGCCACAGAGGCGGTTCCAGAACAGGGACCCCGAGATCACAAGCTGATTCAGCCAGAGAACAACAAGATCATTAAACTATTTGCAGCTGATCCTCTTCACTTCCTCAGAACCATAAAAGGAGCAGAAACAGACAGCACTTAAAAAGAGCCCAAAGCCCACAAAGACAAGTTACCCATACTTTGTGCATACTGAGGCGCAATATCGGAGGCAACCCGACTTACCTGCTACTCCTCAAACTAACCAACAACCAACTCACATAACCATGGAACTTTGCTGAACACTGCTGACTTTCGAAACTCCAGGTTGACACATGTCTTTGATCAAGCAGACAATAAGCACCACTGGGGTTCTATCCCGTTGGAAGGACCGCAGAACTTAAATAATGCCCCTTAGATTTGAGGGACTTGGGCAAGTAGCACTTAAGCTCACAATGACTCCCAGCTTTAATATTTCTTCCTCAACTTGTAGGTCGGATTTACGCAGTTACAAATCCACAGGTTCATATGTATTAAAGTTAACTGTTCATGCACACTATATGTGCACTTTTGGATGAGTTTCAAACTGAAAATCATAGCACCCACGGTTACGGCTCTGTGTGTGGAGGCAATCACTCCCCTAGGTCTTTTAGTTTAACCTATCCCTAGGAAACAATACAGGTGGACTGCCGCCGGATCGTTAGCTGCCTCCCTTCTACCCCCACAGCCTTACCTAACCCGTTTACTTTATTTCTAGATCTTAACAGATTTGTAAGAATTGTATAATGACAATGACCCAACATATCATCATGACGATCCTAACCCAGTACCTACCCACCTCCCCCCCATACAACACACTAACTTCAAACCTAAGTCTATTTTTTACCCCACTTTTTCCAAAGGGCCATATGTTCAAACTTTTTATCAAGTTGTCTACTCAGACATGCTAAAGATGTGCCAATCATCCAAATCGCAAACTCGCCCCTCATACAATCTAACCTCTGCTGAACGTACTTCTCTCAAATCCCTTACTGACAACAAATCCATCATAATTAGACCAGCTGATAAAGGAGGTAGCATTGTAGTCTTAAACCGTACTGACTACATACAAGAAACAACCAGACTCCTCTCTAACACCTCCTTTACAAGAGATTACATAGAGACCCCCTACCAGAACTTATGATAGAAGCCCACCTAATCAACGATCGTGCCACTAACGATGGGGTTGTCAGTACTGCCGAAGCTGCCTTCCTTAAACATGATTTTTATCAAAGACCCTATTTCTATTATCTACCAAAAATTCATAAGGACCCTGCACATCCCCCCGGAAGACCTATAGTGGCAGCAATGGATAGTGTCACTAGTTATTTCTCTATCTATCTCAACCTTTTTGTGCAAAATATAGTTCAAAACTTACCTTCATACATCAAAGATAGTACCCACTTATTGAATACCTTGCAACCCTACTCCTGGGAGCCGACTTACCGTTGGCTCTCTCTTGACATCGTATCCTTGTATACATCAATTCACCATTGAAATTGGGCTACAAGCCGTACAACACTTTCTCAGTAACGAACCACAACTTAATCCCTGCCAAAATTAATTTCTAATGGAAAAACTAAACTTCCGTTTAACACACAACTATTTTGAATCAGATGGGAATTATTATATCCAAACAAAAGGCACAGCTATGGGGGCAAATTTTGCTCCCAGCTATGCCAATCTTACAATGGGTCTCTGGGAATCACTATACATACATACCAACAACCCCTTTGCTGCAAACATAATATTCTACGGTCGGTATATAGACAACATAGTCATCAACTGGGACGGCCCTGAAGGCCTCACCCCACCTTTTGTTCACCATTGTAACAACAATGGCATGGGTTTATCCTTCACTTCCATCACAGATGGTGACACTTTGGCATTCCTGGATTTGGAACTCTTCCATAAAAGTAACACTATCTGTGCCCAAAACTACACAAAACTTACCTCTGGAAATTCTTACCTACATTTTGACAGTTGCCACCACCCAAAATGGCTAAAAAATATCCCAAAAATTCAATTTTGTCATCTCAAACAGAACTGTACATTAAAACAAGATTTTATCTCCCATAGTCAAACTCCGATAAAAAAATTCAAAGACAAAAGTTACCCCGACCAGACTATCAATGAGGCCTTTTCATATTATCTAGATAGCTTTACCCCCGAGACATGTCCTCGTGTATCACCTCCTACCAATACTCGTAACACCAACACTGCTCAGCCGATAAGATTTGTCACTAAATTCCACAACAGGTTTAAGACAATGGAAAAGATTATCAAGAGACACTGGTCCGTTCTACAGGAAGATCCCCATCTCAAACACAGTCTAAGTGATAAACCGGTCATTACCTACAGACGTGCCAAAAACATCAAATCACAAATAGCACCCAGCAAAATCAAAAAGTCCGGTCCCCCAGCTAATACCCTTACTACTTTCTTTGATATTAAAGGCATGTACCAATGTAAAAAAACACTATGCCTCAACTGTGCCCATATCAACCACAAACAAAAATTGTTTTTCATAAGGGGAAACAATACCCCATCTCTGAATTCTTTAATTGTAGCTCCGAGTACGTAATATATTGCCTTACTTGTCCCTGCGGCCTACTATATGTAGGCCGCACCATACGTGCATTTCGGAAAAGATTTGGCGAACATCGCAATCTAATTGAGAAAGGAAAGGCTAAACATAGTGTCCCCAGACACTTCAAAGAATGTCATGATCAATCTATTACAGGTTTACGTGTCTGGGTGATAGAATCTATTCCTTCAACATTTCCAATCGCTGAACGTTATAAACGATTATGCGAAAGAGAAAATTACTGGATATATAAATTAGACACCCTAGCCCCTGGGGGCCTGAACAAAGGATTCGAAATCAACATTCTCCTATGAAAGACATGTATTTATTTATTTATACCTATCTTTATTTATATATTTATATATTTTTATACCTATTATTATTATTTAAATTTTTTTATTTCATTTCTTTATTATTTATTATATACACATATGTACATAACCCTTTGCACATCCATTCCTTGTTTACTCTTGCTCTGTGTCTCTCTCTCTTAGTGTTATCTTCTTCATTTCCTCTATCTCCCCATCTATGCTATCCAATCTCTTTTAATACCCAATAGTTGTCAATAGTTGTCAAGACTACGTTTATGTTTCCCTTCTGTGTTTACCAAGTCCCCCTTGCCGCTACTGCACATGCCCCGTTCTTATGGAGTTTCCTCTGTCTCTGTTCCCATAGTCATTCTCGCTCCTATTGATCTGCCGCTACTGCGCATGCCCCGTTTCCATAACTACCCTCCCTCCTCTATCGTACGTAATTGAATGACACACATGCCGCACAGGGAATCCCTGCCGGCCACTGCGCACGCTTAGTTTCCACGGCAACCCCCCCCATACGGCGCGCTATAGCCACACTCACGCCGCATCTCGGCGTGCTGGGCATACCTCCGTGCATGCTCTGCAGTTAATCAACACACACAGCTAATACATACATGCAGATGGACACCGGTGGCAAGAAAGCGCCCTGAGGCAATTCAGTTCGCATAGGTAGCGCTATACAAGTCATTCATTCATTCATTCATACTGACATCTCTGTATATTCCTACTTACATGACATATATCCTTTCATTTTATGTTACAACCCACCCCCCACGCCCCTCCCATTTAGCATTTAAATTTGCCTCCATCATATGACTATTATCAAAGCCTGATGAAGGAGCACGCATGCTCCGAAGCGCCGCTTATCCCAGCCCGTCTCCTGAGGACACAGACTCCCCGAAGATTAGATTAAGGGCACTACAGTGACCAGCACCACCTCGACCACTCTGACCATCCCGAAGAATTCTATGGAATGGACTAAGCCACTAACCAACGGCCAAAAAGTCAGATGCTGTGAACCCTGCACTAAAGCCCTGTGAGTCATGCCTATGGACATACGGATGAAACGAATGTGAGTGTTTTTAAACAGTTTTTAATAAATTTGAGTAACTTTATTGCTGCACTTAGAGGGCGCCGTCTCTTTCTTTATTCATTTTACCCCACATAGTGACCTAGTGCTCCTGATTAAGGACACAAGGGACACTAAGACAACAGGTGGGCGCCTCCTCCTGGGTGGGTTCCCACCAAAGAGAGGTGCCACTGACCACAAGTACTTCTCTTATTTATATTCTTGAACCCTCTCTTTTCTCCTACCCATTCCCCCCTCTCTTTGTCCCATCTTCCCTAATCCCACCCAACGTTCATAGGAATAAACATTGCTTGCTTCAATTTAGCTTTAGCCAAAGTATTAATCTGCATCTCTCAGTTTTATTTCTCGCAGGGGGACCCTTGGAGCATCTCCTCCTGTGCCGTCCAAATGGCCTACTCATCACTGGGGCACAACACTTCGGTGATATCACACAACATCAGAGGTTTGAACATCCCAGAATGTTGCTCCACCTTACTACCGGAGCTCAAAAAAGGTAGGCCCCATTTTGTGTACCTTCAAGAGACACACCTCAAAACAGACCATATACCCAAACTTAGAAATCAACACTTTACAAAAGCCTTCCATGCCACCAACAGGGACTCCAGGTCAAAGGGGGTCTCAATTTTAGTAAGCAAGAAGGCTCTGTTCAAATTGCTAGAACAAAAGACAGGCTCGTAAGGAAGATTTTTATTCCTAAAGGGAACATACTGGAACGTTCCAGTGACCCTTGCGAACGTGTACTTCCCAAATAGGGAACATGTCACGTTCTGCCAATGAATTACTAAAGAACTTCAGGGGTTCTCCACAGGCTACTTAATACTAGATGAAGACTTCAATGTCCCGCTAAATCCACTGACAGACACCTCAAACGGCAACTCATGCACCCTCTATAGAATACTCAAAAAAATAAAATTCATGCAACAATCTCTACACTTGACAGACACATGGAGCTTTCTTAACCCAGAAGGCTGGGTTAAGAACACTAGTGGATTTCCTTTCTGCTCACATTGCGGTGATTCCTATGGCTGGTAAGGACCCCACGGACTGCGCCAGCTATCATCCCATTTCTTTACTAAATTTAGATGCCAAACTCTTCGCTAAAATGATGGCACTCCACCTGAGACCCCTTCTTCCGGATCTCATTGGTCTGCAAAAGGTGGGCTTTGTACCGAGCAAGGAGGTGAAAGACAATGTCACCAAAGCCCTGCTTCTCATTCATGTGACGCAGGATAGGGACATCGAGGGCCTTCTCCTTTCCACGGATGCAGAAAAGGCCTGCGATAGGGTGGCTTGGGATTTCATGATGGCGGTATGCAATCACGTGGGTTTAGGCCCTTGCATGCTATCGTGGATCCCTGTTCTATATCACAATCCCACAGCAAAATTTAAAATGAATGGCTCCTTATCTGACAAGGTCCACATAAAAAATGGCACCCAGCAAGGATTCCCTCTGTCCCCCTTGCTATTCATCTTGACCTTAGAGCCTTTCATTAGAATGCTAAAACTTAATGCAGCGATCACAGGATTCCAAGTACAGGATAGGGAGTTCAAGCTGGCAATGTACGCTGACGACCTTCTGTTTTTCTTGACAAATCCAACAATCAGCATCCCTAACTTGCTAAAAGAATTAGCTCACTACGGCTATATATCGAATTTAAAAATAAACTACACAAAGTCTGAACCATTGAATATTTCCCTTCCAGACAACTTACTAACATTGACCAAATCCAACTAAAATTTTAGATGGGACACCAGAGCGATTAAATATTTGGGAACTTGGTTAACCCTACAAATCCAGACCATTTACGAGCACAATTTTCTACAACTACTAAAAAACTGCAGAGAAGACATTACAAAATGGCAGAGAGGATATTTCTCATGGCTTGGGTGGGCAGCCATAGTTAAAATGGTAATCTTACCCAAATTCTTATACCCGATGAGAACCTTACCCATTAAAATACCGTTGCATTTCTTTCGAACACTCAACTCAGTCCTACTAAAGTTCCTTTGGAACCAGCAAAAACCCAGAATAAAACTGGGTAGGTTGACCAAATCTAAAGAAGCAGGTGGGATAGGGTTACCGCACTTCAAGCAATACTACTATGCCTCCCATTTATCAAGAATAATTGACTGGCACTGCCATGGTCAAGCAAAGGATTGGATAGCACTGGAGGAATCCCTATACACATCTCCACTTAAATTCTCCCCTTGTACCTCTAGGCCCCACGAACCCATTAATAACAGTACTCATCCCATCACAGGCAACACTCTAGAGATCATAAGTTACATAGCCAACCAAAAAATTATTACCACCCCTCTCAGCCCCCTGACACTGTTGAGGGACAATCCTGCTTTCCCCCCAGGTGTAAACAACCCAATATTTCAACCCATTCAACATGACACCCCACTACTAACGATTTGGAGTTGGTGTGCCAAGGAGGCTCTCCACTTGCTAAATCCACGTCGATAGCGTACTCATGGCTGCAGGCCACCAGAAACACGAAAGCGGATGTGCACAGGAGGAGATAGTCGGTGGAACTGCAGGGGGAAATCACAGACAAACAATGGAGGTATGCCTGCATTCTAGCACACAAAAGCACTTTAAGTTCGAAAATACAGGAAACAGGCTACAAGCTGCTAACCAGGGCTCAAGTCCAGCGGGAACGCATGGGAACGGAGTTCCTGTACTTTTACCACAACAGGAACTCAGTTCCCGTTAGCAGCCGCGTCCTGCAAGAATTTGAAGTATGCGAGCTGTGTGGCAGGTGCTACACCAGCAGCCGCCGACACAGCTCGCAATAGTAAGTGCCGCATACCAGGGGTGGACTGACCATTCAGGCGTTGCCAGTAGAGGGCCCATGACAGCTTCTTCTTCGATCTACTTGTCAATCACAGCTAGCTGACGGGTAGATCAGGTCCCTGCTACTGCTAAGAGATTGTATTTAGTCAGACCTCTCATGATGCGCTCCTCCCTGCCGACCCCTCCTGATTTTCTGTTTCCTCACCCCCCCAGTCTCCTGCACACTTGCCCTGTGTGTCCCACTGAATCCCCCCTCCTCTATCTTAAGTGCCATGTGATGAGAGAACCCAGAGGAGGAGCACAACTATTCTGCTCACAGGACATGCATGGAGAGAGGTGAGCTGAGGGAGGAACATCAGATTGGGGTGGTAAGCTGACCACAATACCTGGCAAAGTTTAACGCCAGGAGGGAAGTTTATGTGGAAATATGTGAAGAGTTGGAATAGCAGCGAGTGTGTGTTGGAACCCTGCAGAGGTTGCAGCCCCCAAGCTAACATACATCTCCTAAGCAGGAACACATCACTATCTCCCCAAGCATTCTTTCAGATAATGTGCAGTTCATTTATGACCTTTTCTTTTAACCCTGTGTTATCCAAACTCTGTTCAATGAAAAGTGTAAACTCACCACATAAACACTCTTTATACAAAATAACATTCCGCAATAAAGATCAGAACATGATGTTCATATTTGCATGGAAGCACAATTGAATGAATTCTGATTATTCAGAGAATTACCGTATTTATGTTTATTGAGGATTTTTTTTTTTTATGTACTAACAGTTAAGCTTCATACACACAATATGAAAATTGGATGAAAAATACCACTTTTGAAGTGTTGGTGCATATGGTGCATATGAGCATATCATTTTTTTTTGGGTGGGGGAGTGGATCTTGGGTGGGAGTTCCCACACTTTTTTCCCCCTGCTGCTAACACATTGGTATAACACACCTGACAAACTCCACAGATGGGATCCCCAAAAGACAGCATTATGCTGGAGATGCCAGGCAAACAAAAGCACACTACTCCACATTTGGTGACAATGCCCCCTAATTATCGCATACTGGAACAATGTTAAAAAATTCATCCAAACAATAACAGAAACCACACTGATATCACTCACTTTACTCTCAAAAAATACAAAAACTAATTGTCCAAACACCTCCTTACTGCGGCCAAAATATTGATCCCACTGTACTGGAGATCTACACGGATGCCCTCCATTTCAGATTGGCTAAATAAAGTCAGAGATATATGTGAGCTGGAGGACACTCTGGCAGAAGATAATGGCAGAACAGAAAGGTTCCAAAAAACTTGGCAAACCTGGTTTGCATTCTGTTAGGCCGCGTACACACACGGGGACTGTTCGCCCAACTTTGTCCGTCAAACAGTTTCGGCAAACAGTCCGCTCAAAATTAGCATGGACGGACATGGCCACACACGACGTACGAACAGTTTGCTGAAACCGTGCGCGATGACGTGAACGGCACGTACGACGGGACGAAAAATACGACGTCCTATACACTGCATTATAACTTTCGGCGTGTAAAGCCTTTCTGAGCATGCGCGGAACTTAGTTTGTCGAACAAGCCTACACACGAGGGAACTGTTCGCTGAAACAAGGTTTCAGCGGACAGTTTTTCGGAAATTCCGAAAAACCTTGTTCAGCGGACTGTTCGCTGAAACTGTCCGCTGAAAGCCCACACACGAGCGGACTGTTTGCCGAAACACTGTTCAGCGGACAAAGTTGGGCGAACAGTCCCCGCGTGTGTACGCGGCCTCACTCTCAGGACATGAAGACGCCAAATCCATACATTATTCCTGAAGGTTTACTTACAAACACTTTCATAAAAGTTTGCAGATATGCTTATACTATTTTCTTTCTTGTGTTCACTGACCAATGCCTGAGGCAAATCCATTATCTCGATATTCACCACTGGAAAAGCTAGCAAACTCTGCTTCGTTTCAGCCTTATTAACAGAATAATATATACGCACCAAACGTAATAGCTAATCATATAATTTTGTTATATTGATGTTATGTTAACTTTTTGCACTTGTATCTGCGACTTGCGTATTTTGCACTCTATCTTTTTCTTATTCATCTTTCAATAAAAACGAATGTTTAAAAAAATAAAATAAAACAGAGAGAGAGAATAGATAGATAGATATAGAACAATAGTGAGCAAATAGTAGAGTGGATAGTAGAGAGAAAACATAAGAGACAGAACAATAGAGAGAGAGAGAAGATAACTACAACCACAACTATTTTTGGCTTTTTTATTTTGCTAGAAATATTAGCTAGAATGCTAATAGCCAGGAAATGGAAGTCCAACTTAGCACCCAGTGTATCAGAGGTAATTGACATGGTGAAGTACAATTTTACATTCCAGAGTATGTTAGCATATAGACAAGGTACTAAGGTACTAAGCGGCTCTTTGATTATCAGTGGAAGCTATGGACTCTTTGGACTAAAAATCAATAGTTGCTGATACGTTAAATATCCCCTGGTTATCCTTAGCATACATGATTGAAATGCCTGGCCGAAAAATTGCTAAAAATGCCCAGAGAATTGCCCAAAAGATGGCCTCAAAAGTTTCTTAATGTTGCCTGTGAAGGTCTTTTAACCACTTCAATACAGGGCACTTAAACACCTTCCTGCCCAGACCAATTTGGAGCTTTCAGCGCTGTCGCACTTTAAATGAGAATTGCACGGTCATGCAACACTGAACCCAAATTAAATTTTTATCATTTTTTTCCCACAAATAGAGCTTTCTTTTGGTGGTATTTGATCACCTCTACCGTTTTTATTTTTTGCTAAACAAATAAAAAAACACCGTAAATTTTGAAAAAATATATATATTTTTTGTTTCAGTTTCAAAACTTTGTAAATAAGTATGTTTTCTCCTTCACTGATGGGCACTGATGGGGCTGCACTGACAGGCACTGATAAGGCGGCACTGATGGGCACTGATGAGGTAGCAACAATGAAGTGGCACTGATGAGGTGGCATTGATGGGCACTGATATGTGGCACCGATAGGCGGCACTGATGGGCACTGATAAGTGGCACTGATGGGCAAAACGGATGGACACTGATAGGTGGCACAAATTGGCACTGATAGCTGCCATGGATTGGCATGGATAGGCGGCATGGATGAGCATGGATAGGTGGCACAGATGGGCATGGATAGGCGGGACAGATGGGCATGGATGGGCATTGATAGGCTGCATGGATGGGCACTGAGAGGTGGCACAGAAGGGCACTGATAGGCGGCATGGACGGGCACTGATAGGTGGCACACAACGCAACTGTTGTGGGCACTGACTGGCATCCCTGGTGGTCTAGGTTGGCATACCTGGTGCTTGGCATCCCTGGTGGTCTGGTGGAGTCCCTGGTGGTCCAGAGTGGGCATTCTCTGGGGGGCCTCTTATTGCTTACTGATCTGTGTTGGGTTTTTTGATATAAACAGTATTCTGGACTGCTGATGCTAATACTTAATGTAACATGTATTACAACTTTTAAAGGAATAAGAACTGTTCTTGGACCTTTAAGACTGGCTTTTCTATTGAATTGTATGTTGTTATACTTTTCTTTAACCACTTTAACCACTTGAGATCTGCGCTATAGCCGAATGACGGCTACAGAGCAGACCTGCATTTCCGGGACGACGTCTATTGACGTCGTCCCGTGCACGAGCAGCCTGTGCGCCCCCTGATGGACATGCGATGTGCGCTCTGTGATCAGCGAGTCTGTGAGACTCGCTGGATCACAGATCTGAGTAAGGAGTAGTTAACGACTCTTACCATGTGATCAGCTGTCAGCCAATGACAGCTGATCATGTGATGTCAACACAGCCGGTAATCGGCTATTTTTTCTCCTAGTGCCGATCACTGGCGACAGTGAGAGGGACATCAGTCCTGATCACTGCGAGCTGCCGCCAGCTCCTCAGTGCCCGCCTGTGCCCCCTACAAGTGCCACCTAGCAGTAGGCAACAGTGCCTCCTACCAGTGGCCACCAGCGCCACCCATCAGTGCCCACAGTTCCACCTGCCAGTGCAAAAAGTGCCATCTGGCAGTGCCCACAGTGCCAACTCTCAGTGCCCACAATCAGTGCCTGAAGAACAGTGTTGCACATCAGTGCCACCTATCAGAGCCCATCAGTGTCACCTACCAGTGCCAATCAGTGCCACCTATCAGTGCCTATCAGTGCCATCTATCAGTGGTACCTATCAGTGCCCATCAGTGCCACCCATCCATGCCACCCATCAGGGCCCATCAGTGCCATCTTCTCAGTGGCCATCAGTGCCGCCTTATCTGTGCCCATCAGTACTGACTTATCTGTCCCCATCAGTGTCATCTTATCTGTGCCTATCAGTGTCGACTTAACTGTGCCTATTAGTGCCCATCAGTGCAGCCTAAAAGTGCCCACCAGTGCCGCCTCATCAGCACATATCAATGAAGCAGACAAATTACCTGTTTGCAAAATTTTATAACAAACTATTACACATGATTTTTTTTTTCAAAATTTTCCATCATTTTTAGTTTGTTTAGCAAAAAATAAAAACCCCAGCTGTGATTAAATACCACCAAAAGAAAGCTCTATTTGTGGGAAAAAAAATGATAAAAATGTCATTTGGGTACAGTGTTGTTTGATTACGCAATTGTCATTCAAAGTGCGTCAGCCCTGAAAGCTGAAAATTGGTCTAGGCAGGAGGAGGGTTTAAGTGTCCAGTAAGCAAGTGGTTGATAAAAACAAATGAAACAAAAAATGTAATATTTTTTTTAAAACACAATTTAATAAAATAAAAAAAAATAAAAAATGTCAAACCGCCCCGTCACCGTGAGCTCAAGCAGCAAAGAAAATGCATACGGAAGTCGTGCTCGCATATGTAAATGGTGTTCAAATCACACATGTGAGGTATCACCACAATCATCAGAGCGAAAACAATAATTTTAGCACTAGACCTCCTCTGTAACTCTAATCTGGTAACCATAAAAATTTTTTAAAGCGTCACCTTAGGAGATTTTTAGGTGCCAATGTTTGACGCCATTCCACAAGTGTGTGCAATTATAAAGCGTGACATGTTTGGTATCTATTTAGTTGGCGTAACATCATCTTTCACATTATACAAAAAAATTGGGATAACTATACTGTTTTTTTTTTTTTTTAATTCATGAAAGTGTCCCTTTTCCCAAAAAATTGCATTTAAAACATTGCTGCACAAATACCGTGTGACATAAAATATTGCAACAATTGCCATTTTATTCTCTAGATTCTCTGTTAATATATATATATATATATATATATATATATATATATATATATATATACATAATGTTTGGTGGGTGGGTGTTTGGTGGGAAAAAGTAATTTTCTAGCAAAAAATAGGGATTTTAACTTGTAAACATCAAATGTCAGAAATAGGCTTATGCCGCATACACACGATCGGAATTCCGGCCAGAAAAAGACAGATGAGAGCTTTTCATCGGAAAATGCGACAGTGTGTATGCTCCATTGGAAATTAGCTGTCCGAATCTCCGCCAGCCAAAAATTGATAGCATGTTCTCAATTTTCCCGACGGAAAAACTTTCTGTCGGAAATTCTGATCGTGTGTATGCAATTCCGACATGCCAAAAATCAGGCATGCTCAGATTCAACTATGAGACAGAAGCTATTGGCTACTGGCTATTGAACTTCCTTTTGCTAGTCCAGTCTTACGTGTTATACGTCACTGCGTTCTAAACTATCGGAATTTGGTGTGACCGTGTATAGGCAAGACAGCTTGAGCGGAATTCCATTGGAATTTCGTTGGGAAAACCATCAGAGCTTCTTCTGACAAGAATTCCGATCATGTGTACGCGGCATTAAGCATGAAAGGTTTAATCACCTATACCAGTGATGGCGAACCTTGGCACCCCAGATGTTTTGGAACTACATTTCCCATGATGCTCATGCACTCTGCAGTGTAGTTGAGCATCATGGGAAATGTAGTTCCAAAACATCTGGGGTGCCAAGGTTAGCCATCACTGACCTATACCATTTGTGAATAAACATAAAGCAAATGTATTTGTTTATAAATGTAAAAGATTGTGTTGAAGTAATGGTGAAGAAATTACCTTGTACTTATCCTATAAAGTATTGTTGAGTAATAGTGATGTTGTAAATTGGGATAGGGTTTGTATTTATACAAAGCCATAATTGTGTAACAATAAAAAACAAAATGACAGATTCTGTGGTTACCTCAACAATAAAGGAAATTCAATATATTAGTGAACTACATAATGTGAAAAAAGAAAATACTATAATTATTAGCTGATGTGTTGATTTATAGAATACAATTCCAGTTAGTGCACAATGTCTCTGAAACAATACCCCTTGTGGATGTAGTGTTTCCTGGAAAAAGAGGAGTATAAATACTCTTCTTTAGCCAATGTTGACCACCAATGCCAAGCTGGCGACTAAGTGGGAGAGGAGGTATCGTCACTCAGGTGACTAGCGCCTGGCAATTGGGGACCAAGAGCTCCCTCGTGTAGAATGCCAGATGGTATGACACGGCACCTGCTTCATGACAGCGACAACAGTCGAGCTCAAACGTCCAGCGCCGGAGGCATTGCATCGATGCGCAGCGGGATGTCCACCCGAACGCCTAGCCGCCTGTCCAGAGGGAGTATTTGGTATATATCCCATTTGATCCGAAGACCTTAGAAGGAGCCTATCAAGGCCAGGGCTGTGGGTAGGGAACTAACTGAGTCATCTAGATAGAGCAGGGTGTCATCTGCATAGGTGCCGATCTTCTCTGTAATGGGCCAATGCTCAGTCCTACTATGTCAGGATGTGTGTCCATTGTGCCTTTTTAATGTAACTATATGTGCAATATCTAATAAAACATCATCAAAGAAATAAAGTTATAATTTGCTTCCCAGCTGCATGATTCCTGTAAGGTCCCAACCTCGCCCACTGCTGTACATTCATAGCACCTGCTGGTGGCACTGTGGTCTCTGTACTGGATAAGTGTAATTCCATTGTTCGCCTGTGGTTGTCTACCAGCAGGTCCTAATTATTAGCCAACACCTGGGGCTGACTACTGGGAGGCTATTTAACCCAATCTCGAAACCCATCTAAGGCCTCAACATTTTTTCTCTGAGCCTGGTCCAGTTGTATCCCAAACCTGCCCAGTCTGTGTCACCTGTACCTATACTGACCTACTCAGTTTTGCATTCCCTTTGTCATCCAGCACTCTTGCCTTACCTCGCTTTGTCTTGATTGTTTTTACCTGTTTGCCTGTAGTTGTTGTTTGTACATAGTAAGTTATGGTACACTCTACATACTTGATTTACATTCTTGGTATTTGGGCTTTTCAGTGCATGTGTTATGTTATGTATGTGATGTATGTATGCTATATGTTTACAAAGAAATGGTTTGACTTGAACTGTGGCGTATTTCCATGTGTAGTTATCATATCTGATCACATCAGGTTATCTACTACTTGTTTCCTGATACCTTTGTTCAGCATATGAATATTAATACATGTTTCCCCCTCCTATAACAATAATATATAATATTAATGAATAACAGTTGCATTTTTTTCACCGGGGAAAAATAGGGTAACTTTTCATTTACAAAACTTTTGATTGATTTGTTTATGACGTTTTTTCATTGTAACTATTTTGATTTGGTTTTATTATAGTCAGGAGCCATACCAATTGGCAGCTGGTAGAGATAATTGTCTAGGGACACAGGGGTTGATTTAATAAAACTGGAGAGTGCAAAATCTGGTGCAGCTCTGCATTGTAGCCAATCAGCCTCTAAATTCAGCTTGTTCAAATAAGCTTTGACAAGAAAACTGGAAGCTGATTGGTTTCTATGTAGTGCTGCACTAGATATTTCACTCTGCAGTTTAGTAAATCGTGTATAGGAATTGGAAAAAAATTGCTTTGCAGGTATATTGTACTATGGTTTAATAAATTAACAAAATGTATTACAAATTAGACGTGAAAAAGACTTATGCCCCACACACAGGATCAGAATTTCCGACGGAAAATGTTCGATGTGAGCTTGTTGTCGGAAAGTCTGACTGTGTGTATGCTCTATAGAACATTTCCTGTCGGAATTTCCACACACAAATGTTTAAGAGCAGATTCTCAAATTTTCCGACAACAAAGGAAAGTCCGATCGTGTGTACACAAGTCCGACGCACAAAATGCTCGTAATCAAGTACGAGATGGAAGCGCTGGCTCTTGTAAAACTAGCATTTGTAATGAAGATAGCATATTCATCATGGCGCAAATTTGGAAACCTTTTAATGCAGCGCATTCTCTTCTTCTTTATAATGCTAAAATAATTAAGTTGCTTTGCTGCTGATATTCACATACAGTTCTGACAAACGGATTTCTTTTTATTTCATATGATCTCCTGAATAATCTTTGTTTTTGTTTTTTTTCTCAAGATCACCAGAATAATCTTTATTTTATTTTATAGAAATCTCCATAATATTTTTTGTCATTTTGGGTGTCAAGTTACCACAACACCGTTACTGTCTTGCATTTTTTAACCTCAAAGAGGTTGGTTGGTGTTGGTGTCCCTTGTTAATTTGACATTGTATTAATACAATGTGTTTATACACTGGATAAACAGTTGGAATTGGTGAAGCCTTTGTTCTCAGGGCAGACATCAAGTATTTGACAGGCAAAATTGTTAGCCTGAGGAACCCATTTAACCCACAATACGGTCCAGGACTCAGAGAGATCGGGAGCAGCAGCAGATGACATATATGTCCCCAGGCTGTGGTCTTATAACAGCCTGCGTCTTTTGTCAGACCACAGCAAACCCAGGCCATCACTCTCAAGACTTACTTGCAGACTTCCTTCCAGGCTGTGGCTGTGATGTTGGAGGTGTTGCCGGAGGTGGTGGAAGAGGAGTATGGTCCAACTCACAGACGTGGCTTTTATTGGTGAGCTGGTCCCTCACGCCCTTATTTCAGGCCTGAAATATTACCTCCTCACAGATGAGGCATTGGCCCTCCTCCATTCTTTGCACTGTACTGACCATCATACACGCAAAGGCCTTGTGGACAATAGGGGTGGTTGTGAGGATCACAGTAGCCTGCCGAATCAAAGTCAGTAGCCTGCCAAATCAAAGTAGTCGCTGAGTTCATGTTCCTTGCCTTCCTGGTCCTTTTTGTTGGAGGGCAGAGGGGAGGAACCTGAGATTCAGTCAGGCTACTGGGCAAGGCCACATCCTGGCTGCCACTTTCCATGGTCACCTCCTGGGTGCCACTTTCCACACCCTCCACCTGTCATTCACACCCAATTTTGAGCTCATGACTGTTGCAAATTGAATGTTAACAAATAGAAAAGACTATCCTTCTGACCTCAGCATTTTTCCTTCTTGTCCCAATCATTTTTGGTTACTACTGTCTATTGATATGTAAACCACTTTGTTAAATCAGAAATTAGTGATCAATAATAACATCTGGTTAACATCATTCATTTTTTGACAAGAAATATGTTGAACAATGCTATACCTGGCTCAAGCTGGGCTCCTCCACATCTTCCTGGGTGGAAGGCCCAGGTTGTACGTTGGAAGCCTCATCTGATGTGGAAGTAAGTGTGGAAGGAAATGTAGATAGTGATGGCCTGGGTTCACACTGGTCTGACAAAAAATGCAGTCTGTCGTATTTCCACATCCTGGGGACATAGATCTCATCTGCTGCTGCCCCTGATCTCATGGATTCCTGGATCTTTTTGCACTCCCTATTATATGTGCTCCTCCGGCTACCAATTTTGGCCTTCAAATAGTTGATGTCTGCTGTAAGAATCACTTTTTCACCAATTCCAACAGTTGCCTTCCTCTTTAGTTTGTTGTTATAATATTGGTGTTTTACTTGCCACAGACAGGTCAACTCTCTGTACTTATCGATAAAGTTTGGCAGGAAATCCGGATCTGTCCATTTTATCTGCAAGACACAACACAAGACAAACCCTAATGTCAGGCTAAACTCTCCTAATCTTGTCCCAATATAGGCCTCAATCTATAAGCAATATAGGCTACTAACCACTGTTGCCCCAAGTTAAAATTGTACCGTCGTTTGCACGAGCGGCGCTTACGCTACTCCGTCCTCTGCTCACAGTTCATACATACGAAGCACACATGCTATGCTTTATATATGCTGCGCATGCATAAAACTCGACCCCTAACCTTCTTTCTAGTGTATTCCCTGCCCCTTCTCTTTCGGCACAGTGGGAGAGCACACGGTGGAGAGACAACAGGTCCGTGAGAATAGCAGCAAAGACGATGAAAGCCCGGAGCCAGACCCATCCCGATCCAGGAGGAGATTTAAGACCTCAAATATGTCCTTTGTAGAGATGGTGGAGATGGTGACATCTTGAAGAGGGCCGACTATGATGAGAAGCATGGACCATACAGAAACCCAAATGTGAGAAAGGCCAAGATCATGACTAAAGTTTTGAGAAGTCTGCAGAGGAATTTTGTGGTACGACGATCCAAGGAGCAATTGAGGAAACGCTGGTCAGGGAGCACGATCAGTACAGAAGGATCAGGAAACTGCTTTTAAAAAGTAAGTATTTGTTGTGTGTTCATATTATTATTATTACTTACATGCTGCTCCATGGGCTTTTCTTTACTGTTGTACAGTTTAAAATGGCAAGTTTCAGGTTTGTGGGCACAGTAATCGTTCGTAGTACACATCGTTCGTTCGCCCACTACTATGATGTTTTTGGCAGATGCAGGTTAACTAAATTTGTTCATGCCTATTTGTATTAAAAGAAGCTTAGTACATTGTTTTCTAGATGGGTTTTTAACTAGAATGAAATGCAAACTAGATTCAGTGTAAGGAGAGGACACTCAGCAGCTGTTTACACATCTGGATGCAGGAGCACTAGTGTGGGACACCAGAATACCCTTTTTAGGGTTTCCCACACAGGTGATCCAGTGGATACTAGGGGTCTCTCCATGTGTGAAACTTTAACAAAAAAGGTAAATATTCCAGCTTTAAGAAAGGTAAAAAATCATGTCTTCAGCTTGGAACTCAGCCAAAACAGACAATTGTACGTCACTTCCAAGCAATGTTTCATATTCCTATTTCTTGCCTCAAATATCTGTGTGCTAAGTATACCTTTTTTGTATTAACATAGGGAAGAAAAGAATCGGGACATCTGAGGACACCAGGAACCCGAGATCTCCGGAAGAAGGGGAAATACACACACACTACCTGATGAAGATGTGGAGGGAGAGGTTCATGAAGTGGGGGAAATAGTGACCACAACAGGTCAGTGTCTGAGACCACAGCTTCAGGTAATAGATGTATGACTGCATATTTATAATACATGGTGTGTTTTTTTTATTTTTAGGTGATGTGGGTGTTGTGGAAGACGAAACTCATTTCAACAGTGCAAGTACACAGATCCTCATTGCGGAGATAATGGTGTGCAATCGGGATGTAGAGAAGGTCAAGAAAAACATCAATTATGTACAACAAAAAATGAAGAACATAATTTATGTTTTAGGCAGAACCTAAAACACCCAAAAATTTAACAGTTTGTCATTGTAATTTTTATTTTTACTAAAGTTTTAAAGTAATTTGAAAGCCAAATTTTGAAGATGCACACAGTGTGTCAACATGTGCTATCTCCCATCACGGATATCAATGTAAGCATTTTGTGGGTGCAACACCTTCCTCGCAATTAAAGTAAATGAGAGGAAGGGGTTGTACCCCCGAAACATGTCCATTGATCCCCCATGATGGGAGCTAGCACATGTTGGCATTAGGCATAGGATCATAATGGAAATATACTTGCGGCGGCTGCCCATCCCAGAAGTGACAGCCATAGAGTGTCCAGAAACCACAGGAAGGAGCGGTCACTTTTCAATATAGGAAGGAGTCAACGAGTGGCTGAGCGCCCTCCAACTTAAGACTATAGTGGTATCAATCTGAAGGTGGGGGAATCCTTTCATGGTTGAATTTCAAGCCATCCCACAAATCCCAATTTTTTTAGAACTGAGGTTTGGAGTTATGTACAACCACTCTAAGATGCATTCTGCGCATATAGGCTATAGTTTGTACTACTTTTTTTTTTTTTTCTCAATAGATTTTTATTAAAGATTTTCATTACAAACAAATGGTGAACAGAGATGATTGTCTCATAGCACATGTAACATATACAGTTCCATTGTACAAATATAAAGGAAAATAAAAATAGAAAAAGAAATAACGTCAAATCAGTAGATAACAAAGAAACAGATACCATGACTCATATGCTATAATGCCGTTACCTGGGTCTAATGGTGATACCCAAGGAAGTACAAGATTGGACTACCGCCTGTTTGTTACCCTTCATGTGTCAAGAAGCTTAGCGTTTACGTGATGTGATACAAGTTTCGCAGTGGAGCTCAGTACGGACCTTCATTATGTGTTGGGAATCGTTCTGTGGGAGAAGTGCAGGAGGAACACCCCACCTGGACACCCCGTATAGGGATCACTTCTGTGTCCCTGTAGGGTGGTCCCCCCCCCCTTCCGCTCCGTTAGTGAATCTAGAGATCCATATGTTATTAACCTTATTCAAAGATCTGTAACAACCTTGGGGA
Source organism: Lithobates pipiens (assembly GCF_037356315.1). Taxonomy (NCBI): domain Eukaryota; kingdom Metazoa; phylum Chordata; class Amphibia; order Anura; family Ranidae; genus Lithobates; species Lithobates pipiens. The sequence continues at coordinate 397,394,283 of NW_027507764.1, read as the reverse complement.
TTCGGTCCATTTTATCCATGGTTTCCACATGAGGAGAGTTTGTGATGAGCTCTTATGGGTTAGTGCTAGAGTGGATTCGTGAGTAAAGTGTGTCTGTATTGTGTGAAGTACCTCTTTCAGGGTGGGGGGAAGTGGATCTTTCCATTTCCTGGTAAGGTTAAGCCTCGCCGCCAGAAAAATGTGAGCTATAATGTGTCTGGTTGGGTTGGGGAACCTGTTCAGTGATAAAGATAGTATGGCAAGAGAAGGTTTTTTTGGTACATCAGCTAATGTAACCTCAGTTATAAGTTGGTATACTGTTTTCCAATATTCTGAGATTTTTGGACAGTGCCAAAGTATATGGAGTAAGCTGCCTTTCATTCCGCAATTTCGCCAGCATAGGTCAGATATTGCAGAATCAAATTTGGATATCCTGACCGGGGTCAGGTACCAACGATACGTTATTTTATATGCTAGTTCCCAGAGGGTGGAGCAGCGGTGGTTTTGTAGACGGATCTACCTGCTTTTTCCCATTCTTCTGCAGTGAAGGAGTGGCCTAGATCTTTCTCCCAGCGGATTAGAGGAGTCGATTTGACAAATGTCAATTTGTGGTTAAATAGTTTATAGAACAGAGATATGCCCTTACTAAGTTTAGAGGAAGAGGAAAGGAACTGCCAAGCTGGACGGGGGATCGATATGGTACGTTTTTTAAGGGAATTAATACAATGTTTAGTGCGAAGGTATAGAAATATATCAGAGCAGGGAAGTTGGTATTGTGCACATAGTATAGGAAAGGGTGTAATGTCATTCTCGCTAACCAAATCATTTAGGTGAGTTATTCCTAACCCTTTCCATCGCTTGAAGTCGGATTCTTCGATCAGATGTTGAAGTGTTTCAATAGGGATAGGTACATTGGAGCAGTCGGGGTCATCAGAGGAAAGTTTTGTTAATTTGGACCAAGTTTGGCATGTAGCAAGGATTGGGGGAGATAGGGTTCGGGTAAGTTTGCCTCCTAAAGGGAGGGCCATTAGCCAGGGCACCAGGTCCTTGCCTGGGACTGAGAATCGTTCAATGGATTCCCATAGGGTAGGGGATGGTGCGTTGGAGAACCATGCTTTAGCTTGGGTCAGGATGGAAGCCCAGTAATAATCTTGGAAATTAATATAGCCTAGTCCACCCGCCATACGATGTCTAGTCAGTTGGGACCCTGCGCAACGGGGTCTTTTGCCTTGCCACACAAATTTTAAGAGGAGAGATTGCAGAGATTGGAAAAACTTGGCGGGGATGGGGATCGGGACAGTCCTGAACAAATATAATATTTGGGGGAGATGGAGCATTTTAAACGCCGCTAGTCTACCCAGCCATGAGAATTCAACCGATGCCAGCCTGGTCAGGTCTGTGTGAAGTTTAGTTCGAAGTGGAATATAATTTGCTTCAAATAATAGCTTCGTTCTAGGGGTAAGTTGGATGCCAAGGTACGTTATGCTGAGCTTCGCCCAACTGTAAGGGAAGATTAGTTTGAGTCGATCACTGGTGTCCTTACTTACTCCTAGATCTAGTATATACGATTTAGTGTCGTTAACCTTGTAATATGATATTTCTCCGAACCAGGCTAGCATCTTTTGGACCTCTGGTAGTGTTCTTTCTGGGTCTGTGATTAAAAGTATGACATCGTCCGCAAAGAGGTTAATCTTGTGTTCAGTGTCTGCTATGCGGATGCCCTGTATGTTGCTATTGGTTCTGATGCTTTCTGCTAGGGGTCCCATAACTAAGTTGAATATTAGTGGGGAGAGCGGGCATCCCTGTCTTGTCCCGTTAGTGATATTGAAGGGATCTGATAGGGTGTCTGAGGCAAGTACCCTGGCAGATGGGTTTGAGTAGAGAGCCATTATGTAGTCGTGGATTGGACCTGATAGCCCGAATTTATGAAGCGTCAATGAGATATAGCCCCAGTGCACCCTATCAAATGCCTTTTCGGCGTCGAGAGATAGGAGTAGGGATGGGGTTTTGGTGTGTTCGACATGGTGGAGAAGGTCTATCATGCGTCTAGTGGCGTCAGATGCCTGGCGGCCTTTCGTAAATCCGGACTGGTCTGGGTGTATCAATGAGGGTAGAATGTTATCTAGTCGATTAGCAAGAAGTTTAGCATAAATTTTTATATCAATATTTAGCAGCGATATGGGTCGAAAATTTTTAGGGGAGTCGGGCTCCTTCCCCGGTTTGGGAAGAGCTACTATTCGAGCACTAAGCATTTCAGGGGGAAATTGTGCGGATTTGGCAGCTGTGTTAAAGGTATTACATAGAAAGGGCGCTAAAATGTCTTGGAACATTTTATAATATTCGCCTGTGAAACCGTCAGGGCCAGGAGATTTTGCTGCTGGGAGGTTATGGATGGCTCGTCTAATTTCATCAATCGTGAATGGGCTATTGAGTGAAGCGAGTTGGTTTGGCGATACTTGTGGGAGTTGTAGTTTGTCAAGGAAGGATGATATACTCTCCGGGGAGGGCTGTGTGGCGGAGGGGTCTTTAGCAAGGTTATATAGATCTCCGTAGTACGTACTAAAGGCATTGGCGATGTCAGGAGGTTTAAGAAGTTTCCTGTGGGAGTGAGGGTGGAATATAAAAGGGATTTTAGTCTTGGTTCTATATCCTTTGATTTTAAGAAACATTGCTTTACCCGCTTTATTGCCAGTGGTGTATGATCTGGCCTTTATTAACCTGTATAGCTTTTCTTGTTTCTCAAGGAGGTGTGCCCGCAGGTCGTGGCGCAGGGTGAAAATTTGTGCTTGGAGGGCAGGAGAGGGTGCAAGTTTGTTCTGTGACTCAGCCTTCGCTAATGCATTAGTCAATTCATCTAGCTTCTGTGATCTAGCCTTTTTTTCTCTAGCACCTAGTTGCAAGAAGGTTCCCCTAATCACCGCTTTATGAGCGTTCCACACCACCACCGGGTCCGACACAGCTTCCTGATTGATTGAAAAGTATTCTACTAGTCGTTCCCTGATATGGGAGCATGAGCTAGTGTTACGGAGTAAGTAGTCGTTTACTCTCCATATGAAAGATTTTTGGTGGGAGGGGCCATCAGAGATGCTAATGCTCACTGGAGCATGGTCCGACCAGGTGGCGGTGTGTATATCAGATTTAACTATTCTCTGCAACAATATCTTATCAACCAAAAATAGATCAATTCTCGAGTAAGTGTTGTGACGCGGCGAGAGGAAAGTAAAGTCTCTCTCACTCGCGTGACAACACCTCCAGACATCATATAAATCCATTGAGGAAAAATAACTCCCTAGTAGGGAGGGGCGTCTCTTGGTGCCAGATGTTGAATCAAGGTCGACATCAGGCACCATGTTAAAGTCTCCACATAGGATTATATGGCCTCGATGGATTCTCTTAACTTTACGGACAATTTTTTTGATAAACGCCAATTGACCATTGTTGGGAGCATAAACAGAGACAAAGGTATACATAACATTATCAATTGAACCGATCAATATTAAAAACCTTCCTTCCGGGTCGGATTCGCAGGATCCAAGTTGGAAATTCACTGAGTCTTTGATCGCTATCAGCACTCCCCGTTTTTTCTTGTGGTATGAGGATGTGAACACCCGTGAGTACAGCCGATGTTGGCATTTAGGGGGAGCTTTCGCAGAGAAGTGTGCCTCTTGCACGCAAATAATGTCGCTATTGTGGGACATAGCAGTTGACCATAGAGATGATCTTTTTGCGGGGTGATTTATAGTGATGGACGAACTTCCGACGGGACGTTTCGCGAACGCGAAATGCGAACGGACCCAAACGTTCGCGAAACCGACCGTTCGCCGCGGGCCCCATTGACTTCAATGGGAGGCGAACTTTGCAAACCTTCATGTCGAATTTGCGGCCACGTGGTAATTATTAGGGGGTAAAACGTAGTCCCACCATCTGGACAATGACATAATACATGTATGAGGTGAATTTGGGATCGATAACTACAAGCATTTTTATTTTATTTGGGAAATTGTTCTAACAATTCAGGACTATGGAGCTAATGAAGGCAATGGAGGAGAGGGAAGGTCAGGGACCAGGGTAGGCAAAGAAGAGGGTGCAGGAGATGATCACCAGCAGCGTGACATACCGGAATGACACATGCACCGTGATAGAGGCATCTGACAGCAGCACCGTAATACAGAGCACTGACAGCAGCACCGTGACATACAGCGCTGACAGCAGCACCGTGACATACAGCGCTGACAGCAGCACCGTGACATACAGCGCTGACAGCAGCACCGTGACATACAGCGCTGACAGCAGCACCGTGACATACAGCGCTGACAGCAGCACCGTGACATACAGCGCTGACAGCAGCACCGTGACATACAGCGCTGACAGCAGCACCGTGACATACAGCGCTGACAGCAGCACCGTGACATACAGCGCTGACAGCAGCACCGTGACATACAGCGCTGACAGCAGCACCGTGACATACAGCGCTGACAGCAGCACCGTGACATACAGCGCTGACAGCAGCACCGTGACATACAGCACTGACAGCAGCACCGTAAGCAGCCCCAGGAGGAAGTCAGCACAGCACAGGGATGGTGTGATCCCCTCATAATAAGAACCCCCAGGAGGAAGTCAGCACAGCACAGGGATAGTGTGATCCCTTCATAATAAGAACCCCCAGGAGGAAGTCAGCACAGCACAGGGATATCATAAGCAGCCCCAGTAGAAATATGACACCGCTCAACCTCTTCAAAGAGGAGGGTAGGGGCATATAGTACGGTGTGCTTTTTTGGGTCAAGGAAGTGAGCCAAATGAATTAAGAAGGTCTGTGTGCTTGATTAAAAAAATAGTTTATAGACATATACATGGTCTACTGGTCACATGTGTTGAATTCCTCCGAGATCCATGCCTCATTCATTTTTAGAAATGTGAGGTAGTTAACACTGTGGTGAGCTAGGCGAGTACGCTTATCGGTCACAATCCCCCCTGCTGCGCTGAACGTCCTTTCGGACAGGACACTGGATGAGGGGCAAGCCAACAGTTCGATTGCAAATTGGGCAAGCTCTGGCCAGAGGTCAAGCCTGCCCACCCAGTAGTCTAGGGGTTCATCACTCCTCAGAGCGTCCACATCGGCCGTTAACCCAATGTAGTCGGACACCTGACGGTCTAGGCGTTCCCTGATGCTGGATCCGGATGACACCTGTCGATGGGTCGGCTGAAAGAATGACCTCATATCCGAAGTCACCAACACATCTTCAAACCGGCCTCTTCTTGCAGGCGCTGTTGGATTGGTACCCGCAAATCCTTCTCTGGGAGTGGGAATTGCTCCTCTGCCAGCGCACGCAAAAGCAGAATGCAGCATTTCTCGAAGCAAGGCCTGGAAGTGCTGCATTCTGACAGCCCTCTGCGACGGCGGTAACATTTCCGCCATTTTGTGTTTGTACCGGGGGTCTAAGTACGTTGCCACCCAGTACTGGTCCTTGACCCTCATGCTTTTTATACGGGGGTCCCTATTAAAACACTGGAGCATGAAGGCCCCCATTTGCACTAAAGTGGAAGCGGTGTGGTGGCCTGGCTCCTGCTCATCATCCAGGATAATGTCGTCCTCTTCATTCTCCTCTCCCCATCCTCGCACAACAGGGATCCCAGAAAGGTTTAAAGCATGCTCTTCTTGCTCCTGCTCATCCGCCCCGGCACCATCCTCCTCTGACTCCTCATCAGACTCCTGTTGTTGACTTGTCTCAGATAGAGTAGCCCCCCCTGGGAATTCATCCAGCATTGCGACTTCCTCATCTTCCCGCTCCTGCTCCTCCACAGCCTGATCAATGACACGACGCAATGCACGCTCCAGAAAGAAGGCATAAGGTACCATGTCACTGATGGCGCCATGGCTGCGACTGACCAGTTTGGTGATCTCCTCAAATGGCCGCAGAAGTCTGCATGTGTCGCGCATGAGCAGCCACTGGCGCGGTGAAAAAAAACCCAGCTCCCCAGAACCGTTTCTTTCGCAGAGTTCATACAGGTAGACGTTAACTGCACGTTTCTGCTGGAGCAGCCTATCAAGCATATAGAAGGTTGAGTTCCATCGCGTCGGGCAATCGCAAATAAGACGTCTGACCGGCAGATGGTGTCGCCGCTGAATGTCAGCAAGGCGAGCCATGGCCGTGTAAGATCTTCTGAAATGGGCCGAGATTTTCCTTGCCTGCCGCAAGATGTCCTGGACCCCAGGGTATTTGACAAGGAATCGCTGCACGACCAAGTTTAAGACGTGTGCCATGCACGGCACGTGCGTGATTTTGCCCTGTTTCAATGCGCTAAGCAGATTGGCACCGTTGTCACACACCACTTTACCAACTGTCAAATTGAGCGGTGTTAGCCACTCATCTGCCTGTGAACGCAAAGCTGAAAGGAGTGCCGGGCCAGTGTGGCTCTTTGCTTCCAGGCACAACAGACGCAGCACGGCATGGCAACGTCTCACCTGGCATGTGGAATAGGTTCTGGGGAGCTTGGGCGGTGCAGTGGAAGAGACGCTAGCAGCGGAAAAGGAGGAGGCAGCTGAGGAGGAGAGGGAGGAGGATGGAGTAGGAGGAGGAGAAGAAGAGTCAGGCCTGCATGCAATCCGTGGCGGTAAAACCAAATCTACACGGGTGCCACGGGTTACATGCTTGACGGCCGTCAGAAGGTTCACCCAGTGGGCAGTAAAACTGATATACCTTCCCTGCCCGTGTTTGCTAGACCACGTGTCTGTGGTCAGATGTATCTTGGCACCGACACTGTGTGCCAGAGATACATTCACTTGCCGCTGAACATGGCCATATAGCTCTGGGATGCCCTTCTCTGAGAAATACTTCCTTCCTGGGACCTTCCATTGTGGTGTTCCAATGGCCACAAATTTGCGAAAGGCCTCCGAGTCCACCAGTTTATATGGCAGTAGTTGGCGGGCTATGAGTTCTGACAAGCCAGCCGCCAACCGTTGGGCAAGAGGGTTATCCGGCATCATCATTTTTTTACGCTCAAACATTAGGCCCACGGAAGCCTGCCTTTTTGCAGAAAAATGTGAGCTTGGCGTGATGGAAGGTGGAGTGGAGGACAATTGTGAGGAGAGAGGAGAAGGAGAAGTAGAAGACGAGGCTGGACGGTGAGAGCCTGCAGTGTGGCTTTGTGTGTTCCGTTGCTCCCACTGGGCTCGGTGATGGCTGCTCATGTGCCTTCTTAAGGCGGTCGTCCCTAGGTGAGTATTGGGCTTACCGCGACTAACGCGTTGACTGCAAAGATTGCAGATGGCAACGCTATTGTCAGCAGCGGACACGTTAAAAAAAGCCCACACTGCGGAGCCATGTGCCGGTGTCCTGGGAGCGCCAGATGTGACCGTACATGGTCGATGACTCGCTCCTGATACATTTGCAGTCTGCTTTGTCCCTGCTGTGCAATGTAAGTCATTGCTGCTTCTCCTCCCTATCTGCTGGTCCATATCTCCCTCTGAACTCCCCTCCTCTTCCTCTCTTGTGGGCACCCACGTGACATCACTAGACACGTCATCATCAACGTCACCTTCCCCACCGCTATAAGTAGAGATCTCGGAGTAGGCAGCAACACCGGGGACCAACCTCCTCCTTGGGCTGATCTGGGTACTGGCGTCAGACTGCTGAGTAGCGCTTGTTGCTACCTCCTCTTCCTGATCCAATACCAAGAGTGGCTGCGCATCAGAAATGTCCTCTTGATATGGATCGGAAAATAATTCCAGTGACTCAAGCGGAAGGTATGTGGTGGTGGTGGTGGTGGTCGTGTTGTTGGTGGTAGTGTCTTTGGGGGTGCACATAGCAGAGAGTGAAGAAGAGGGTGCAGATCGAGAGGATGAGGAGGGTGCAGAAGAGTAAGGCTGAGCGAGCCACTCAACCAAGTCTGGTGCATCCTTTAAAGTAATTGAACGCACCTTCTGCAACTTCCCACTTTGGCTCAAGCCTGTTGCTCCTGCCCTACCCCTACCACCCCTGCGGAAGGGCCTGCCTCTTCCTCTGCATGTCATTTTTTAAATGACCCTGTGACAAAACTCTTAGTCCCTATACCGCTGAAGGACTGCTGCAGTATAGGTGAGCGGTCAGCAGTGGTGCACGTCAACCCTATCTATTGTGGACCTATAGCGGTCCTTACAGAACAGCAGACTGTACCGCACTCAAGCCTATGTACCGTAGCACCCTATACCAAGTTACCAGTCCTTATAAGAACTTTTGTGGACCAAGCAGGTTGTGTATTAGTGTTTAGCAGACTGTACGTCAGTCCCTATACCGCTGAAGGACTGCTGCAGTATAGGGCAGCGGTCAGCAGTGGTGCACGTCAACCCTATCTATTGTGGACCGATAGCGGTCCTTACAGAACAGCAGACTGTACCGCACTCAAGCCTATGTACCGTAGCACCCTATACCAAGTTACCAGTCCTTATAAGAACTTTTGTGGACCAAGCAGGTTGTGTATTAGTGTTTAGCAGACTGTACGTCAGTCCCTATACCGCTGAAGGACTGCTGCAGTATAGGGCAGCGGTCAGCAGTGGTGCACGTCAACCCTATCTATTGTGGACCGATAGCGGTCCTTACAGAACAGCAGACTGTACCGCACTCAAGCCTATGTACCGTAGCACCCTATACCAAGTTACCAGTCCTTATAAGAACTTTTGTGGAACAAGCAGGTTGTGTGTTAGTGATTAGCAGACTGTACGTCAGTCCCTATACCGCTGAAGGACTGCTGCAGTATAGGTGAGCGGTCAGCAGTGGTGCACGTCAACCCTATCTATTGTGGACCGATAGCGGTCCTTACAGAACAGCAGACTGTACCGCACTCAAGCCTATGTACCGTAGCACCCTATACCAAGTTACCAGTCCTTATAAGAACTTTTGTGGAACAAGCAGGTTGTGTGTTAGTGATTAGCAGACTGTACGTCAGTCCCTATACCGCTGAAGGACTGCTGCAGTATAGGTGAGCGGTCAGCAGTGGTGCACGTCAACCCTATCTATTGTGGACCGATAGCGGTCCTTACAGAACAGCAGACTGTACCGCACTCAAGCCTATGTACCGTAGCACCCTATACCAAGTTACCAGTCCTTATAAGAACTTTTGTGGACCAAGCAGGTTGTGTATTAGTGTTTAGCAGACTGTACGTCAGTCCCTATACCGCTGAAGGACTGCTGCAGTATAGGGCAGCGGTCAGCAGTGGTGCACGTCAACCCTATCTATTGTGGACCGATAGCGGTCCTTACAGAACAGCAGACTGTACCGCACTCAAGCCTATGTACCGTAGCACCCTATACCAAGTTACCAGTCCTTATAAGAACTTTTGTGGACCAAGCAGGTTGTGTATTAGTGTTTAGCAGACTGTACGTCAGTCCCTATACCGCTGAAGGACTGCTGCAGTATAGGGCAGCGGTCAGCAGTGGTGCACGTCAACCCTATCTATTGTGGACCGATAGCGGTCCTTACAGAACAGCAGACTGTACCGCACTCAAGCCTATGTACCGTAGCACCCTATACCAAGTTACCAGTCCTTATAAGAACTTTTGTGGAACAAGCAGGTTGTGTATTAGTGTTTAGCAGACTGTACGTCAGTCCCTATACCGCTGAAGGACTGCTGCAGTATAGGTGAGCGGTCAGCAGTGGTGCACGTCAACCCTATCTATTGTGGACCGATAGCGGTCCTTACAGAACAGCAGACTGTACCGCACTCAAGCCTATGTACCGTAGCACCCTATACCAAGTTACCAGTCCTTATAAGAACTTTTGTGGAACAAGCAGGTTGTGTGTTAGTGATTAGCAGACTGTACGTCAGTCCCTATACCGCTGAAGGACTGCTGCAGTATAGGTGAGCGGTCAGCAGTGGTGCACGTCAACCCTATCTATTGTGGACCGATAGCGGTCCTTACAGAACAGCAGACTGTACCGCACTCAAGCCTATGTACCGTAGCACCCTATACCAAGTTACCAGTCCTTATAAGAACTTTTGTGGAACAAGCAGGTTGTGTATTAGTGTTTAGCAGACTGTACGTCAGTCCCTATACCGCTGAAGGACTGCTGCAGTATAGGTGAGCGGTCAGCAGTGGTGCACGTCAACCCTATCTATTGTGGACCGATAGCGGTCCTTACAGAACAGCAGACTGTACCGCACTCAAGCCTATGTACCGTAGCACCCTATACCAAGTTACCAGTCCTTATAAGAACTTTTGTGGACCAAGCAGGTTGTGTATTAGTTTTTAGCAGACTGTACGTCAGTCCCTATACCGCTGAAGGACTGCTGCAGTATAGGGCAGCGGTCAGCAGTGGTGCACGTCAACCCTATCTATTGTGGACCGATAGCGGTCCTTACAGAACAGCAGACTGTACCGCACTCAAGCCTATGTACCGTAGCACCCTATACCAAGTTACCAGTCCTTATAAGAACTTTTGTGGAACAAGCAGGTTGTGTGTTAGTGATTAGCAGACTGTACGTCAGTCCCTATACCGCTGAAGGACTGCTGCAGTATAGGGCAGCGGTCAGCAGTGGTGCACGTCAACCCTATCTATTGTGGACCGATAGCGGTCCTTACAGAACAGCAGACTGTACCGCACTCAAGCCTATGTACCGTAGCACCCTATACCAAGTTACCAGTCCTTATAAGAACTTTTGTGGAACAAGTGAGTTGTGAATGTTTAGCAGACTGCAGCAGAAGGGCAGCAGTCAAGTATAATATCCTTTCTATATTTGGAAGAAAGAATATTATACATGTACAAGCCTATTACTGTACCACTGATACCAGTCCTGAAAAGAACCTTTGTGGAACTAATAATAACAGCAAGTCTTTAAAATTACCCTCACTGCCTGACAACACTGCTTCCTTCCTGTCCCTATACAAATTGGCAAAAAAAGAGAACGATTAGTGGTTACTGGAACAGCTCTTTTGTGGACCTTGATAGTAACAGCTAATGATGATGATGATGATGATGATGATGAAAGACTAATCTGGCTGTCCCTGTAGCATACACCGTCCTTTCCCTTTCTCTAAACTAACAAAAGACACTCAGGCTGCTGCAAGAATCAGCAGCACAGCAAACCTATCAACACCTAACACCTATACCAGTCCTGAAAAGAACTTTTGTGTACCAAATAGCTAGTGGTTTATCTCTCCCTACTCCACACAGGAACCTGTCCCTATCTTAACAGAAGAAAGAATGTAAAATGGCCACCGGATCGGGTGTATTTATAGGTTAGGGGGAATGTACAAGTGTCCATGTGCTGTCATGTCTCAATTGGCTGTCCTGTATCACATGATAAACGTGTCACCAAAGGTTAAAGTTCTTGTATACATTAAACACGTAAGTCCGCCGCGGCGAACGACGGAAAAAGGCGTTCGAACGTGCGGACCGCGAATGTCGGAAATTCGCCGCGAAACGACCGCCGGGCGAACCGTTCGGCCATCACTAGTGATTTATACCCCTTGCATTAATTGAGATGATGTTGATTCCCATACTCGTATTTAGGGGAGGAGGTCTCTAGCACTTAAAGATGTTGAAGAAAAGAGAGAAGAAAAAAAAAAAAAATGGTCAGACAAAGGCAAGGGAGAAGATTCCTGGGGTCCTGAGGACCCGGGTGCTGGTGGATTAGCTCAGATCTAGGATGTGGTAGAAGTAACTTCAGCTCTAATCGGTATCCCCTCAAGCGTTTGGAGTCGGCAGTAGTTGTGGAAAAGACCTGGGTAGGTCCTCAGATGTCACCTGACAAAAGCACTAGTCGCTGGTCCTGGAAGCGGAGTCGAAAATATTGGTCGGTGAGCTGTGGTATCCGCAACTGGGGAGCAGGGCAATGAGAACGATAGAAGGTGGGACAAACGTGTCCAGAGGGGAGAAAAGGGGAGTAAAAAGAAAAAGTTAAAACAACAAAAAAAAAGTGGAGATCCGAGATGTGCAGTATGCACAATGGATCAGCCAGTGGCCAATTCAGCAGCAAACGCTGAAGGGCAGCTGGTCAGGGTGGGGGTATAGTTCAGCAAATATGATTCGTGTCGCAAACCATTCCGGGCGGGCAGTCGTTGAAAGTGTCCCGGGTTCTTTATCAGCGACGGTTATTCTTGCGGGATCCGCGGCCTGCGCCAAAGGAGAATGGATTTGGGGTCCCTATGGGATCACGTGTATCCGGTGGTGGATCTAGAAGGATACCCCAATCTCGCAGCAGTTTCAAGCCTCCTTCCAGGGTGGAGATGGTGTGGGGTATGCCATTGTAGGTGGCCAATATGGTGGCCGGGTGACGCCATTTGTACTGGATTTTGTGGTTATTCATGGCCTTAGTGATAGAGCGGAGTTGTCTGCACATCTGTAGCGTGTATTGTGACAAGTCTGCGTAGAGCTGGATATCCGAGTAGGGGCAGGTAGAGGGGACAGTTCTCTCGCTTTCAGGAGGATTTGCTCCTTGGCTTGGAAAAAGTGCACTCTGAGAAGAACATCTCTAGGGACATCCGCCTCAAGATGGCGTGGTTTAGGCAATCTATGTATGCGGTCAATCGTTAGTTCTATGGGGGACAGTTCTGGTAGTAAGCTGGAGAACAGGGTGCTAGCAAAATTATGCAGTTCTGTAGGCTGTACAGATTCCGGGATGCCGCGTATCTTAACATTATTGCGCCTTGAGCGGTCCTCAAGGTCCGCGAGTTTAGATTTCATCCATAGGGATTCGTCTTTTTGATCATGATAGGCATCAACCAGATCATTAATCGTTTCCGTGCACTCTTCCACTTTGGTCTCAATGAAAGTCACCCTGTTATCCATGTGTTTAATTTCAAGTGAAAATTTGTTGATCAAAGAAGAAATATTTGACATGAGGGATGATTGGAGGGACACTAACATGTCCTTCATGGTGGTGTCTAGCACCGGTTACCCCAGGGTAGGGAACTGAGCGATGGATACTTGCAAGGAAGAGATTGCAGTGTCATTATGTAGGCCTGTACTCACAGTATCTGCGGCCTGTCCTGCTGTATCCATCCGCATCCTTGTCTTCGCTGGACTCTGGGTAGCTGGGGTCGCTGGAGCGTAGTCTGGCGGTTCTCCTGAGGCCATCCTGTGCCTAATTTCGTGTGGATGGTTTGAGGCAGGCTCAGGGAAGGACAGTGAATGGCGCGCTGTGCCCCCGGCGGCGCCATCTTGCCTGGCTGTGTGGGGCTGATAGGCGAATGATTGGAGGCGCCGCGGGCCCGGTTCCTGCCCTCGTTTGCAGGACATCTCGGTCGCTGGCGATGCGGGCAGCTACGGGGGATCTGTCGGTGCCGCAGATGTCGGTGTGGGAGCCCGGTAAGTTGCTTTGCCGTCCGGATGGTGTGCGGAGCTCTCAGCTCAAGCTGCCATGTTCGGCCGCGCGCAAGCCACGCCCCCCGAGTTTGTACTACTTGAGAAAAGGTAGGAGGAGAGGTGGACAGCCAGCCTAAGGATATAACCCATTTAGCTGCTAATAAAACAAATGTAGCCAGTCTCCTAGTGTGTCACCGGGAACAGGCAAACCCAAAATGGTCATGGAAACTATGGTAATGGGACCCTACATCCTGGTGGCACCTCCAATACAACCGAGAGACCTCCAGATTAGATCTGTGGAGGACCTCCGGAGTTCTATACCAAAAAAGCATCACTTTATAGGCTGTCTCCCTCTGCTCCACACATTTCAAAGTCTTAGAAAATGAGTCTCAAATCTTTTGCCATTGTGGGAGAGGGATGGGTCATGGAATAATATGAAACCATTTTTGCATATAGAGATGATATACTCTATCGAGCAGTTTATAATCCTAGAATTTGGTAGATACATGATAAGAGGTGGAGTTGGTAAGGGCTTTTAGCACATAAGAGTTCAAATGCAGTGGTTCTCTCCACAGTTAGGGCTGGGGATTGTGAGGAAAAGTAGCGTTTGAATTGCAGATAAGAATATAAAAGTTGCCTAGGGAGTTGGTTTTTGTGTTGGAGTTCTGCAAATGTGTAAAGTTGGCTTGTGAATGGATAAACTATGTGTCAGAGAAGAAAGATCCCAGCTTGCGACCAGGGATACATTCTGCTGTAGGAGAGGCTAACTGGAATATCTAAATTAAAGAGTATGTTTAAAAGAGGTGAGCATGTAGATGAGAGGGCAAAAAGCTGTAAACATCGCTTCCATATGGAGAGAGTGGACAACATAGAATTCAGACATATGCCTCGTAGTTGGGTTATAGATGTGTCTTAGGATGACCATAGCACAGGGATGCACTGGGCAATGAAGAGCGAGGTATGAGGAGGTCACTTGAACCCCTAGAAATTTGAGGGATGTGGAACACCAATGATATGAAAAATTTTGTTGCAGGGTGGCAAAAGTAACAGGTGGGATATGTATTGTTAAGGCTTCCATTTTGGTTGTATTGACTCTGTAACCTGAATGTAGGCCAAAAGACACCAGTAAGTCTGAAAGATTAGGTAGAGATGTATGTGGGCTAGTTAGTGTTAAAAGGATATAAATAAAAAGCAAGAGAGACAAGGAGCAACCCTGTCTCATACCATTGCTCAGGGGGAATGATGTCGACAGAAAGGATGACATTTACACTAGAGAGGAAGGTTGGGAATACAAAGCGCAAAGTGCTTCTATAAAAGGATCTGTGAAACAGTATCTGGAGAGTAGCAATCATAAAGGGCCAACTCAATCTGTCAAATGCTTTCTGGGCGTCTAAGCTCAGATTGAGAGCCAGGCAAGTAGTCTTGTCAAGTAGATCAATAAGCTCAATGTTACGCCTTGTGTTATCTCCAGCATGTCTAGACAACACAAATCCTACCTGGTCCTTATGAATAAGACTAGAGAGGATTAGACAGAGTCTGTTGTCCAGAATTTTAGTAAACATCTTATATTCAGAGTTGAGCAATGCTATTTGTCTGTATTTGTCAGGGAGAAAGGGGTCCTTCACAGGTTTCAGGATTAACATAATGTGAGCATGCAAACATTGGGAGCGTGGGGTAATGCCTTTCATCAGGGAGGTAAATAAATCTAGTAAGTATGGGCTCATAATCGGAAGAAAGATTTTGTAGTATGAGTATGGCAAACCATCTGGTCCTGGGGATTTACTGAGACATTTTTAAATCACATTCACCTATGGAAATGTTTTTATTCTTGTCTTAGTATTTTTCATGCCTGGTTTGTAATAAATGTTGTTAATTTTTTAAACCATAGTACAATACGCCTGAAAGGTCCCTTTTTCAACAAGTGTCTTCTATGATTTATACAGTATATACTGTGAGTATAACAGAGTGGTTAACCTGTTATATCAGGGCAGTATATATACCGATACATGTACAGTAATTGTTCTTACTTAGCTTTACAATTGTGTCATGGATTTTGCACCATAATCAAGAAATCAATCAACCGGGTGTCACATTGAGTCATAAATGATGTGCTGGCAGCTGGTAGGGATATTGGGAATATGCTGGCACTAGAAGATATGTAGATGGACTATAATGATATCTTATTATCTGATCCTTGATTTAGGAGACTAGCAACAGCAGCCTAGTTTTTCTGTCTTGACAGCAGCGACGGCCCATCCATTAGAGGGCGCAGAGCACAGGGGGGCTGCCCCCTTAATCCATGTGTCAGGGCCCTAATCTACATGTAGGGCACCAGATACATGGATTCCAGTAGTTGTTTTTTTTTTTAGAAACACATGATTAGAGCCAGAGGCTCTAATAGGCTTCAAAAATGGAGTGGGGGGAGAGCCCATGGCACAGAGGACTGCGCCCTGAGCCCACCCAGTTGTGTGACAATAGTAAATTAATATTCGCTATTGTCTTCCTGCTTCTCCTCCTGGCCAATTAGGAAGCAGGTCGATCCGATTGACCGAGAGGAGAAGCGATCATATTGGCTGCCGAAGGAAGCCACTGAGGAGGAAGACGCCGCCGCAGAGGAAGGGGAGATGCAAGAAGGAACCAAAGCTGCTGGATATGGTAAGGGGGGGAGGGCGGACAAGTGACCGACTAACTGATCGGCTGCCCCCCCACATATACAGCATCAGCTGCCACTGCTTGACATGTTTAGAAAAAAGAAGGCTGCTATAGTCTACTTCTCCTTTTGAAAATGCTAGTTATCTGGCAGTCTATCTGATCAAGCATCTGATCAAGTAGCTTTAGTTCTTTGAATCACTTACTTAAAGCAAGCATACACATACAAAGTTAAATCTTCCAGCCGGTTCACACTTATTCAATTGAATGGGCTACAAAATGGATTGAAAATGAGTGCAAGCGCTAATGTTTCAGAATGCAGCTCTCACAAGGGAAGCATGTTCACCTGCATTGTGGCTCAATTGTTCACAGAGTATTTAAGACAGAGGATAGGCATTGTTGACAGACAGATATTATTTTCAGAAGAAGGTATGCAATGACATCCTCCATGTTTCTTTTTAGCATGTGCTCCTTTTAATATAATTACATTGGCTCTTATGAGTATTCATTTGAAACTATATAAGCCCCTAGACCTTTTCTTAGGCAATATGCTTGTCTACCATTTGGTGCAAGCCAAATCTATCTCTTCAGGACCCAGGAGAATATTCCTACTTACTAGATCTTCCTTTCATGTATTGCTATTCTTATATTTTAGACATCAGAACCTCCAATATGTAGTCATGGATGGTCATGGATTGTCTTTATACTACAGGTAAGATGAAAGTTAAAAGCTGCCATTTCTGTCAATTCAACTAAGATTATTCCAAACCAGAACTGCACCACTTTGCATGATGTCCATGTAAACCATATATTTATTAAATTCAACATAAGAAAACATAACACCCTAACCTTTCAAAACAATTAAAAACCCATGTAATTCATGCATTTCTTGCATTTAGCCCTCAGTGTATAAACCAACAAGCACACTAAAATAAGAGTAAGTTTATCCCAATTACAATAACAACATAAGCTGACTGCCCTTGTAAACCCCAAAGGGTATTCTATAATTGTAACAAATATGTATATAAAAGAAATAGTGTTTACCGGATAAACAAACTCAAATGTTGATAAAGTTAGTACTAATCACCTATTGTATATACTAAACACAACAATGAACATCCTAACCAATATTGTGCAACTGTTGCAACTAATAGAATGTCAAATAAAACTAGGAAAGTCTTCAACCAATTTACTGCAAACCTATAATATTAGCACAAAAGCAATAAGTATTGGCATTACATAAACAAAACAAAACAAAAACAAATAAGGTTCCAGGAGTCCATACCCATATAATGGTGCAGTAGGGTATCGAGGACATCCGCAGAATAATAACAGAATATAATAGAAATGGCAAAATTCATCAGATGTATTAAATGTTATGTTTCTATGATCTGCACTTTCAGTACATACAGCATAGTTGTTTCTGACATACAGACATGTATGAAGAATTGTATGTTTACACATGAAAGTGACATTATAGATCCATTACCACAGCCCTTGAGTACAACAGTGCAGTTACCTTTCAATCTAGAACAGTATACATGTCCCAAACAAATGACTAGAAGACTAGAAGTCATAACTCTGCCTTGTATGTGAACATTCTCATTCATCGATGTCATGGCATAGCTTGCATTCAGTTGGACTTGTGCTGTAATGCTGAAAATGTTTTACAGCTTATCAAAACTATTTCTTCAGTTATAATAAGTGTCAGAAACATGCTCCAGCATTTGTATCCACACAGGTTGTGCTTAATCCAATTATCCTAAGTGTGTGAAGGCAGATACTGAGCCAGAAGGGACAATGATGTCTTAAGCCTTGCACACACAATCGGATTTTCCACAGGGAATTGTGTGATGAAAGCCTGTTGGCAGAAATTCTGATCATTTGTATGCTCCATTGGACAATTGTTGTCGGATTTTCCATGGACAAATGTTGGATGGCAGGTTTATAAATTTTCTGCAGACAAATGTCTGTTATTAGATTTTTTTTGGGGCCACAACACCATTATCCCATAGTTTTTAAGATCAAGGAAACAACTATGTTGGTTGTCTCTTGTTAAAACACATATTTTATTAATGTCAATAAACATTTTTCATAAAAAATCCCTTATTTGCATGTCAAGTTCTAATCATGTATTTATAAAGACACAAACGTTCTACATGTTTTGCTTCGCCTGAGCTTCTTCAGGAGTATCTAGAGTGCCATATGAAATGATTACTAAAAAAGTAAAACAACAACAAAAATGGGATTGATTACTTCAAAATACATAATTTATAGTTTATCAAAAAAAATAATAAAGGTGCACAAAAATACGCACACAATTATATTAACCTCCCTGGTGGTATTCCCGAGTCTGGCTCAGGATGGAATTTCAGTACCATTAACGGTAACCCCGAGCCAGACTCTGAATCTCATCGCAGGTTACAGGGAAATTTACTTACCTTGTCCCCTGGATCCTGTGATGTCTCCCCGCTGTGTGTGCAAGCTTTCTCCTCGCTCGATTCACACAGTGATTCACCAAGTGCCGCTGAGGTCCGTTCCCTATGACGTTGCGATGCACGGGAGCGGAGATCAGCGCCAAATTCAAGTAAAAACACAGTACACATACAGTACACTGTAATATTACAGATTACAGTACTGTATATAAAAAAAACAAATACACGTCGCCTTTGTCCCTTGTGGTCTGTCCAGTGCACTGTGTGCACTTTTATATTATAAATACTGTATTTTCTGCCTGGAATTTGGAGATTGTCCATAGCAACCAAAAAGTGTCCCTTTATTTTAAAAAGGGGTTTTAGACAAGCTAGAAAACAGCAATAATAAATTAGAATCACTTGCAGAATTGAGTGATATCGATTTGTGGGGAAATTCGTCATCAAACACTAAATCTAATGACAGCGACATTGAATTGACTTTTTATTATTATTATATTATTATTTGTTATAATTATTTATAGTTATTTATTTTATTATAATTTATGATTTTGTGTTTCAAACTTTATCATACCCAAGATGTCCACTAGACTCTGGTTTGGATATATTGAATATAAAATGCCAAATTTCCAAGCAAAACATTGTACTGCTTTCAGAAATCTGAAATCAGAAATAATCATACCGCCAGGGAGGTTAAATATTTCCACAAAAGGAATTTTACAATTAATCATTATTTAATGACGCATTAAAGGACCTGCCGAGTATGCAAACTTTACACAGTATGACGCCTAGGCATTTTGATGATTGAATCTTTCCAGCAAACGACTCCATGTCATGAGCATGATACCCACAGGGGGGCAATGTACAAAAGATAATAACTGAATCCTAGGAAAGGAAAACATATATGTCTCTAATTAGAGTATATATATGGGGAAAGTATGGGAGCCTAACCCTTTTTATCCCCATATAATGGTACATCTTTATAGAGTAATGAACAAAAATTACCTGACTCAATGTTGGTAGGATCAATAGGATTGAAAAGTTATCATTCAAGCTTATGTATTGGCATGAAAACAGAGACCAATTTGCTGGGTGCGGAAATAGAGGAGCAGGATCCAGCTCTATCTTGGAAATAACGTCCTAGTAAACCCCCAGGAATTGAATTATTCCAAATAGAAGTGACATCAAGAATGGCTTGCCTAGAAAAGCAAGCCAAACAAGAAATGGTAGTTTTCTTTTCAATTCTTTTTATTAAGTTTCAATAAAAAATAAACAAAAAGTACAACAGTAGCATACAGAGTACAAAATAGAGGAGCAGGATCCAACTTTGATACAACACATCCGTAGATTGCATTACATACCTGCAATTTATTCTATTAGTTGAAGGGACCACACATCCATTTGACATTGCAGATGCCACAGCTCCCTGCATAAGTAAAGTGTTCTATGTTTTATCAGAAGGGGAAGAGACTGTATATATTGCTTGTCTCTAGTAGGCATGTCATTGTATTGTAAACAGTATGTAAATAAAAGTATAGAGAATAAAAAAACTAAAACAAAAAAGGCGAAAACAAATATAAGTGTACCAGAGTTGGGGAAAGTCTCCTATCTGAGTTGGTAAAGAGGTATCCATTACAAAGGTTAAACGTTTTCAGGAAATCTAGAGGTCCAAGGTGACCACTGTTCATTAAAGCCCTGAACACAGTTAGACTGAATAGAAAAAATGCTTTTTGTAGGAATGTTGTGTTTTGACCCTTTGGACAACCTCCCCGGTGTTAGGAACCAAGACTTGGCTGTGATTGTCAGCCGGGCCGCAATAAGTATGTAGGTTACTATGCTCCTAAATTGGGTAGGTACCATCTTTATGGTGAGATTAAGAAGGGCCAATTAGCACAGGACTCCCAATATTGGCCGCGTAAGCCGGGAGCTCCTCGCTGCCCGAGCCAACAAGCCGCCCTAGCACCAGAGCTGAGCTAGCAGGACGCCCGCAAACAGCGAAAATCAATCGGGGGAACTCCCCCATAACATTCCTATGCCATGCAACTCGGTCTGCTGTGACCTGTGACCACAATTCTCCGCCAAGGGAGTTCAGGCCGAATCCAAGATGGTGACCGTGTCTCAGCCACAGGACACACACACAGGGGAACAAACGGAATACAGGCAAGTCATTGCCCTAGCCACTTTAGCCTTCACTCCCCAGGAAAACTCCAGCATCTCCCACAGTGTGACCCCATCGCCTGCATCCACAGCATCTCCCATAGAGCGTTTGATGGACAATTACACACTATCCCCACTGAATAATACTACGGTAAATCTGGAAGCCATTATATCCCCAGGAGGCCCAGACCATGATATACCCCAGAATAAAGAAGACTTATTCCTCAAATTGTCTGAGTTACTTTAAAGGGGACTGTCCTACACTCCCAACAAAATTACTAGTGACATTCGCTCTGACTTCCAAAATCTGGGCAACAGGATGGAAGCAATAGAGCATAAGCTCGATATTACAGTGTCCAGGGCCAACCAAAACACTGACCACATACATGTAATACAAGAGCAACTGGATGTGGCCCTGGACAGGATCGACAACCTTGAAAACTGTTCCAGGAGGGACAATTTCAGGCTCAGAGGTATCCCAGAATCTATCACAGATGTCCCCAAAGCTATACAGGACCTCATTAAAACCCTCATTCCTGCAATAATCAAACACAAATTGGAGCTGGACAGAGCACAAAGGTCACTGGGCCCCCTAGAAAGGACGGGTCTCCCAAGGAGCAGGTTCTCCTCTCCCTGAAATTCATTTTGCAGGACCAAGCAATGGACACCTCAAATCTTCAAGCAGGATGCTCCAAGCGCCCTACTCCTACAACCCTGGACACTTGTCTGGCACCTCAAGGACAATCACCAAGTTCTCAAGCTCATGAAGGTCTGGACTAAAGCAACTCACCCTGAAAAAGGGGCCTCCAGGGACGCAATTCATGGCATGGCTTTATATAGAAGAAATCATGGCTAATTAGTACACTATATAATAGGTTTCCAGGTAGCAACATACCTATATATAGTTGCCCATCATTAAATATACTGAATCCCTGTTGTACTAATATATGTCCTCACTAGACTGACCATAATAAATGGCAGATGGATCCCATGTTCTCATCATGTGGAAGGTAATGACAGATGGGAAAACCCCCGACGTCTCCACCTCAACTCCACCACCATGGTGTGGATAAGAAGGCTATTGGTTTCTTTGCCCACAGATAGATACCATGCCAAGAGGGACCCACCATGTCATAACTACGGTCAAGGCAGCCCCGCATCAATTCACATCCATACCATTCCAACACAAAAAAAAACAATTGCCAGAAGTCTGGGAAACAATTCCCTGAGAGAGAAAAAAAAATGCCAGAAGGCTGGGAAAGAATTCTCTGAGAGAGTAAAATAATTACCAGAAGGCTGGTAAAGAATTCTCTGAGAGAGAAAAAAAGGAAGGGAAGGAGATTGATCATAGGGATCGATTCTATTGACATTCCACATCACTCAATATCATTAAACTCCTCCCAATTCTATTTACAAAACAAAATTATATGTACAATAATTACATTCCAATTTCGATCTATGTACAATATCTTGGATTTATTATACCAACAAGCTCAGATAAAGGGTATCAATACTGGAGAGTAGCACAAGAATAAGGGGAGATAAGGGGTATCCTTTCTGAGGAGTAATATAGGAATAGAGGGCTCATCTACACCCTCCATTCTCCCAATTGGCCTTACAAAAATGGTCTAAATCTTAAGAAGTCCTTTAGGCCCAGTGCGTGTGTAGTATTTAACCTAAAGATCCATTTAGCTTCACGCTAAAGTAATTTCTGATCAATTTTCTTAAAGACCTAAGGCAAACGCTGTGCTATAACCAAAAATTTAGAGTAAATAAAAATATATATAATAAGCAGCTAGCACCAAAAAAAGTCCAGTACTGGAAACTTCTAAACGAACATACATTAACAAAACAGATGCAGCGCTAATAACAAACCCATATAGATGCAAGTGAAAAATAGTGACCAATTATAAATAGAAAAAAATGAGACAAAAAAAGAAAAAAACTAAAGCAGAATCCCATCAAAAAGGAATGATGATATAGGGGAAAAATCAAAGTGTCCACAAAGATCAATGAAGAAATAATGGTGACATCCGTGATATAACTTCAGAAACATGCAGAGTGTATCCACATCACCACCAAAAGTGTATGAATTGCCTGCTTACCAAAAGGCGATGACTGCAAAAGCAGTCTTGCCCAGCCTCGGGAAGTAAAGTCTCCCTCAACCCTATGGATACTCCGGTACTCCCGTATGGTATAGAAGATACTCAAAAATACAAAACAGAAAGAACTTCCATAGTGTAGTATGTAAAATCATTGTTTTTAATAAAAGAGAAGTTTGCACTTACAAGATAGCAGTCATCTAATAGCCGAATAGTAAAGCGAGGTAGATGAACATCAGATGCGGTATCACCATTCGTCTCACTCTACTTCCTGGTCCTCATGCTCTGCACACCGCACAAGTCCCGGCCAGCATATGCTATGGTGTTGCGGAGTGATATTCCTCTCTCTCTCCACGTGAGAAGAAGTAGCAGAATGAGAGGCGAGCAGAGAGTGCAGGGGCCGGGCGATCGAGCTATTGTGGACACTCAGGAAGAGGGAGAAAGTCATCTCTGCTGGGGCCAAGGCAGCTGAGCTAACAATTACACAGGTGAGGTGTATGCTTGCTTGGGGGGGGGGGGGGGGGGGGCAGGAGGGGCTTGAAGTTCAACATCTACTACTACTCTGCAATACATACCCTGCCAATACCCTGCCAATACTCTGCCAATACTCTGCCAATACTCTGCAATACTTACCCTGCCAATACCCTGCCAATACTCTGCAATACTTACCCTGCCAATACTCTGCAATAAATACCCTGCCAATACTCTGCAATACATACCCTGCCAATACCCTGCCAATACTCTACCAATACTCTGCCAATACTCTGCAATACTTACCCTGCCAATACCCTGCCAATACTCTGCAATACTTACCCTGCCAATACCCTGCTAATACTCTGCAATACTTACCCTGCCAATACTCTGCAATAAATACCCTGCCAATACTCTGCAATAAATACCCTGCCAATACCCTGCCAATACTCTGCAATATATACCCTGCCAATACTCTGCAATACATACCCCGCCAATACTCTGCAATACATACCCCACCAATACTCTGAAATACTGACCCTGCCAATACCCTGCCAATACTCTGCCAATACACTGCAATACTTACCCTGCCAATACCTTGCCAATACTCTGCAATACTTATCCTGCCAATACTCTGCAATAAATTCCCTGTCAATACTCTGCAATACATACCCTGCCAATACCCTGCCAATACTCTGCCAATACTCTGCCAATACTCTGCAATACTTACCCTTCCAATACCTTGCCAATACTCTGCAATACTTACTCTGCCAATACCCTGCCAATACTCTGCAATACTTACCCTGCCAATACTCTGCAATAAATACCCTGCCAATACTCTGCAATAAATACCCCGCCAATACCCTGCCAATACTCTGCAATACATACCCTGCCAATACTCTGCAATACATACCCCGCCAATACTCTGCAATACATACCCCGCCAATACTCTGAAATACTGACCCTGCCAATACCCTGCCAATACTCTGCAATACTCTGCAATACTTACCCTGTCAATACTCTGCAATAAATACCCTGCCAATACTCTGCAATAAATACCCTGCCAATACAATAAGCGCATCCTATTATGGTGTTGCGGAGTGATATTCCTCTCTCTCTCTCTCCGCGTGAGAAGAAGTAGCAGATTGAGAGGAGCAGAGAGAGCAGGGGCTGGGCAATCGAGATATTGTGGACACTCAAGAAGAGGGAGGGAGTCATCTCTGCTGGGGCCAAGGCAGCTGAGCTAACAAGTACACAGGTGAGGTGTATGCTTGCTTGGGGGGGGCGGGGGGGGGGGCTTGAAGTTCAACATCTACTACTACTCTGCAATACATACCCTGCCAATACTCTGCCAATACTCTGCCAATACTCTGCAATACATACCCTGCCACTACCCTGCCAATACTCTGCAATTCTTACCCTGCCAATACCCTGCCAATACACCTGAAAACTATCTACAGTAAACTATCTTTAACGAGACCTGGCTTGTTGTTTTTTTCAACCTTTGTCATTTGTTTAATCTCCCTAATTTTTTTCAAAGTACCATTTTATTTATTCATTAATGGCTTGTATTACATATAGATATTAACAAGGTCTGTTCTCATCTGAAAACGGTATTTCTTTTGGATAATCAAACCTATAACTAGCTGGAGAAAAACAAATATCACTTGTAGACAAACCTACACTTTGTTTCAAGGCGGGGTCTGGGGAGGGACAATGGGTGGGGCCAGGGGTGGGGCTAAATGAGGGACCAGGGGCGGGACCAGGGTGGAGCTGAAGGGGGCCCCATCAGGTAGGCTGTACGGGGCCCCATGATTTCTATCGGCGGCCCTGTGTATGTCCATCCACCGTCTCACAACAAACGTGATGACATCACTGTCAAGGGTGGGGCCTTGTCTCCATATATATATGTTCCAGTGATTTGACACCTTCAGCCATTTAACTGGAAGGGTTAGCATGTGGGCAGCCTTCCTGATACAAAGGGATATGATTATGCAATTAAAATAGGGTTGCTCCGCCCTTTTTCACATATCCTGTTCTCAGACAACCAACATCTGCCTTGAAACATTTTGTGGAGATAGGGTTAGGGAGTGTGTTAACTGTGTGAATGTAATTGCTGTGGTGTGTTTCTGACAATTTTAATAATGTGTTGCTTGGATTCTATGCAAAACATCTTCAACATTACAGAACAAATCCAGTTGAATGTGACTATTTTAACTTTGTCTTGCAATTGGTGTATAACATTCCATTACATTGATATGAATATGAAAAAAAAAAATCTAGAAACTATTGCATTTCCTGCTTTCAGAAACAAACATTCACTTCAGAATTGTGCCTAAAGAAGTATTAATTATCTTCTTATGCCCCATACACTATCAGTTTTTCTGCTGAGTTTTTCCTTCAGATTTAGCAAAACCATATAATATGAGGTCAAACCTTAGGAGTTTCAATTTGTATGCAATCAGGCAGGCCCTTGCACTACATGGTTTTGGTAAACCTGAAGGAAAAACTCAGCAGAAAAACAAATAGTGTGTATGGGGCTTTAGATGCATTCAAACATTGCCTCACCCCTTTTAGATGTTTGGATATCATTCGTACAGATCTATGAACTGGACAATCCTAGGCCCTAGACATTAGGTATGAACATGTCTGAAAGTAGAACTGTTGTCATTGGCATTATTAATGAACCAAATTAACAATTTCTTTCCTCTAATTTTTCCTCTAATTTGGCAAAAGACTTGATAAAGAATGTTGGATTGTCAACAAGAACAGTTTTTGGAGATAAATTTATACATAAATAGTCATGGTTTTTATTTTTGTAAATCTATTTTCATGCCATTATTGTTATCCTAATGTTGTTTTTAATTAACATAAGAATATTTTACGAGAAAGAACATAACCACATTTTAAATAAATGTGCTTCAGAGCTCCTTTCAATACTATTCTATCTTGCAGCAAGTCATTCACTTTGCTGATCAGTGTATATAAGAACATCAATATTAACCAGGAGACTACTGCATGGCTAAATAATTAGGGTGAAGAAGGCTTGAGAAGACGATCAATTTTCCAAAACAAAGTTTTATACATAGATAACAATGTTTTAGTGAAGTGGAGATTAATTTATAGTTACTGATTTTTCCTGTAGCATGATGAATTGGTTGCCAATGATACTATGGTACAGCATTTCAATATAGCTGAAGGCATACACCGTTCTCTATGGAAAGTATTTGCATGTACAGTTTTTATCTGATGAAGGTTGAAACACTTGCTGAAGACAGTTGCAAGCCTAGAATATATATTTTAAAATTCCATGGATTTGCATATAAGCAAGTATCTGCTTAATTTTGACATCATAATGGGACTTTGAGCATCATATTTAATATCATAGTATACACACACACACACACATATATATATATATATATATATATATATATATATATATATATATATATATATATATATATTAGAAATCCATTATATAGGCATATACACTAACCAACTGTAAACACCTTCTGCATATATTTCCTCTAAAGTACCTTATTCTTTTATTCATGCAGCGCTTTACTTTCTTCTTCTTTATTCTAATCTAGCCTTGGCATTTTGGGTCCCCTTCACATTGTATTATTGCTGAGTTTTTATATCATCACTTCTCCATATAAACTCTGCATGATTGGTTTAAAAGTATTGGCAATTACTTAGGGCTGGAAATACAAACAGAGGTGATGCTAAACTTAATGCTCCTCAAGAATTAGTTTGTCACTAATAAAACTATGCAGGTAGTAAGTAAGTAAGGAGTTTTGACTTTAGTATGACCTTCTAATCTCCATTCTTGTCCCATGTAAATGACTTGTAAAGTACTAAAGCCATATAAAGAAAAGCAATGGCACTTCCATGCAGCATTCACCATTTAATTGCACCCAAGAATAAAACTTGAATATACAGTGTCTTAAAAAAGTATTCATACACCTTGAAATCTTCCACATTTTGTCATGTTACCACCAAAAAACGTAAATGTATTTTATTGGGATTTTATGTGACAAAGTGGCATATACTGTAATTGTGAAGTGGAAGGAAAATTATAAATGGTTTTACAAATAAATACTGTATGTGAAACGTGTGGCATGCATTTGTATTCAGCCCCCCTGGGTCAATACCTTGTAGAACCACCTTTTACTGCAATTACAGCTACAATTCTTTTTGGTTATGTCTCTACAAGCTTTGCACATATAGAGTGAGTGAGAGAGTGAGATTATTGGCTTCTTTGCAAAATAGTTCAAGCTCTGTCAGATTGGATGGAGAGTGTCTGTGAACAGCAATTTTAATTTCTTGCCACAGATTCTCAATTTAATTTAGGTCTGGACTTTGACTGGGCCATTCTAAAACATGAATATGCTTTGATCAAAACCATTCCATTGTAGCTCTGGCTGCATGTTTAAGGTTGTTGTCCTGCTGGAAGGTGAACCTCACCCCTGTCTCAAGTCTTTTGCAGACTCTAACAGTTTTTTTTGTATGATTGCCCAGTATTTGGTTCCATACATCTTCCCATCAAATATGACCAGATTTCCTATGCCTGCTGAAGAAAATAATCCCCACAACATGAATCTACCACCACCATTTTTCATGATGGGGATGGTGTTCAGGGTGGTGTGCAGTCTTAGTTGTCTGCCACACATAGCATTTTGCTTTTAGGCCAAAAAGATCCATTTTGGTCTTATCTAACCAGAGCACCTTCTTCCACATGTTTGCTGTGTCCCCCACATGTTTTCTCACAAACTGCAAATGGGACGTCTTATGGCTTTCTTTCAACAGTGGCTTTCTTCTTGCCACTCTTCCATAAAGGTCTGATTTGTGGAGCGCATAACTAATAGTTGCCCTGTGGACAGATTCTCCCACTGAGCTGTGGATCTCTGCAGCTCCTCCAGAGTGACCATGGGCCTCTTGGCTGTTTCTATGATTAATGCTCTCCTTGCCCAACCTGTCAGTTTAGGTGGATGACCATGCCTTGGTAGGTTTTCAGATGTGCCATACTCTTTCCATTTTTAGATGGTGGATTGAACTGTGCTCTGTGAGATGTTCAAAGCTTGGGATATTTTTTATAACCTAACCATGCTTTAAACTTCTCCACAACTTTATTCCTGACCTGTCTGGTGTGTTCCTTGGCCTTCATGATGCTGCTTTTTCACTAAGGTTCTCTAAAAAAACTCTGTGAGCTTCACAGACTAGCTGTATTTATATTGAGATTAAATTATACACAAGTGGACTAATTAGGTGACTTCTGAAGGCAATTGGTTCCACTAGATTTTAGTTAGGGGCATCAGAGAAAACGGGGCTGAATACAAATGCACACCACACTTTTCAGATATTTATTTGTAAAAAAAATTTTTAAAAATGGATAATTTTTCTTCCACTTCATAATTACAGTATGTGCCACTTTCTATTGGTCTGTCACATACAATCCCAATAAAATACATTTACATTTTTGGTTGTAACATGACCAAATGTGGAAAATTTCTCTGGGTATGAATACGTTTTAAAGGCATTATATATTTCAGATTATCTGTCCTTAATTGGGGTGAATACATTTGTTTATTTAAAAAAAAAAAAATAGTACTGCTTTAATGCCTCCAAAACCTGTATTACTTGGATAAGCATATGCATAGACTGATGCAAGACAGACAGAAAACACAAAAAACACATAGACTCATATTTGGGGTCTCTAGGCCCAAACAGCAATGACTGCTTCAGATTTTGCGATTCAGAGCAGATGTTAATATAATCAGCTCAAGCATCCTGGTGTTGGGGTTCTCCTGCTATAGTTTGTTTATTATGGTGTTATGTGTTTATTAAGTGTGTCTCTCCCATTGTGTGTCTCCTAGGTGTGCAGTTAATTGAGGCACCCTATGGTTTCTGTCTGTCTGCTATTATTGTGTCCACTTCACCCTGTAATCAAATTATTGCACGATATTATATGTTTGTTGATTAACTTACTGTTTAATTAAATTCCTGTTTAATAAAGATCACTGTTAGTTGTTAATTGGATTTGTGTTTAAAGTTTGCATTGTCCTCCTGTGGGGTATAGTTTATGTCTGAGTTTCAATAAGCAGTCATTCCTTTGGTTCTTATCCCAACATCTTGTCTGTGTGTACGATGTTTGGGGTAAGAAGGGCTGTTATTAGCTCTCGGTCTGCTCAGAATGGTTTGGAGGGCAGGAGTCACTGTTTGGAGGAAGGAAGCAACCAAGCAGAGTGCCAAAGCAGTTCCATCACACCATCTTTTACCCATTTCAAATGTATGCATCATGGAGTCGGTGTCTGTGTGTGGACAGCCACCATTTTGTTGAAATACATTTATTTATTGTTTCGTTTTGCAGACTTTCTTTCCTTATTTTTTTTTTTTAATTGGTGCTCCTGCCATTTATCCAACTCCTGTCCTAAGGTGATAACACTCACTCACTGTACTGTATCTATGCAGGAACAGTGTTGTCACCCTAGGTATTTTTCTTATTATTTTGACTACTAAACACCTATCTCATCTCAACAATGCAGCAGAAAAGTGTTCTGTAGTTTATGAATAAGAACTGGGCAAAACTGATAACACTGTTTAACATTTCAGTCCACTAGAGGCAGAGAATACAAGAACTTACTAGCTTACCAGGTTTTGCACTTATCAAAGAGATACGATAAAATGCTTCCATTGGGATATAGAACAGACCAAGCAAGAGTAAAAAATTTAAGTTCATTGTTAGGGTTTATATACATTTTAAATTGACATTAGCTATTATAAGAGGGCTTCACTGTCCATTGTCTTTTGATTTATATTACAAAGAATGTTTTGTGAGCAATATAATTACCCCTGCAGCAGCAGGCATAAAGAGACCTCATGAACAGGAGAATAAACTGTGTTTGCTACAAGCAATCATTTAATGCAAATTAACCACTTTCAGACCGGACCATTTTGCTGGTAAATGACCAGAGGTCTTTTTACACTTTGGCACTGCGCTGCTTTAACTGGTAATTGCGCGGTCATGCAATGTTGTACCCAAACAAAATTTGCGTCCTTTTCTTCCCACAAATAGAGCTTTCTTTTGATGGTATTTGATTGCCTCTGCGATTTTTATTTTTTGCGATATAAACGTAAAAGGACCGCAAATTTTGAAAAAAAATGATATTTTCTACTTTTTGTTATTAGAAAAATCCAATAAACTCAATTTTAGTCATACATTTAGGCCAAAATGTATTCAGCCACATGTCTTTGGTAAAAAAAAAGTCAATAATTGTATATTTATTGGTTTGCGCAAAAGTTGTCACATCTACAAACTAAGGTACGTTTTCTGGAATTTACGCAGCTTTTAGTTTACGACTGCCTATCTCATTTCTTGAGGTGCTAAAATGGCAGGGCAGTACAAAACCCCCCCAAATGACCCCATTTTGGAAAGTAGACCCCCTAAGGAAATTGATAAGAGGCATGTTGAGCCCATTGAATATTTTATTTTTTTGCCTCAAGCGATTGAATAATGACAAAAAAAAAATTTTTTTTTTTTTTTTACACAAAGTTGTCACTAAATGATATATTGCTCACACATGCTATGGGCGTATGTGAAATGACACCCCAAAATAAATTCTGCTGCTTCTTCTGAGTATGGGGATACCACATATGTGGGACTTTTTGGGAGCCTAGCCGCGTACGGGGCCCCGAAAACCAAGCACCGCCTTCAGGCTTTCTAAGGGCGTAAATTTTTGATTTCACGCCTCACTACCTATTACAGTTTTGAAGGCCATAAAATGCCAAGATGGCGAGAGTGCGCATGCGCGAGGCTTCCAAGATGGCCGCGATCATCTAAAGCTCCGCTGCCTCGCGGAACGACGGAACCCCTACCGCACGACACGGCTACCCTTCCGCTTCCCGAGCTTTAGGGGCGGACTCCCGAAGTATTGGGGCACATTTCTGAATGACCGGTGGACTGGCTAAACGCAATCTGGGCCCGCTGTTCGCTTCATTGGACGTGAGGGAGAAATCCAAGATGGCCACCGCAGCACAGCTCCTGTCTCAGGATCACAGATCCGCAGGCACAGTGGATTTCAGGTCAGATACAGACTTTCCTCCTCTCCACGCCACCCCAGGCAACCCCAGGGGTCTCCCCAAGGAAGCCACACCGTCCCCGGCCTCCACGGTCTCTCTGCTGGAACGCACCATCCAGGAGTTCTCCCCCTCCCCAGCGGGGACCTACAGGGTTACCCAGGCCGCCATGGCCCCCCACGAGGCTGCTCATGCAGACCCAGTCTCCCACATGGATGCCCTGTTTGACAAATTCTCTGAACTATTAGAGAGGGGCCTCTCCCAAACTGCCCTGCAAATCACGGGGGAATTGAAAGCTGATTTTATTAACCTAGGCTCCCGGATCGAAACGATCGAACATAAAATGGAGGATACCATAGCCAGATCCATCCAAAACTCCAGGCACATTTACTCAGTACAGGAGCAATTGGACATAGCCATGGCCCGTATAGATGACCTCGAAAATAGGTCACGCAGATATAACGTCAGAATTCGCGGGCTTCCAGAATCAATAACTGATGTGTCCAGGGCGGTGCAAGACCTCATTCAACAGCTAATCCCTGACATCCCAGCTACTAAGCTTGAACTTGACCGGGTCCATAGAACCCTCGGCCCCCCTAGGAAGGATGGCACCCCGCGAGATGTTCTGGCCAAGCCACATCACTTCTCGGTGAAAGAAGAAGTTATGAAGAGAGCCAGATCCCTGCAACACGTCAATTACCAGGGCCGCCAGGTTCAGATCTTTGCGGACCTCTCCCCCTCCACTATACAGAGGCGGAGAGCTCTAAAACCCCTCTTGCTTGCAATGTCACAAAAAGACATAAAATACAAATGGGCATTCCCATTCGCGGTCAGGTTCACGGACAAAGGGAAGTCTTTTGCCTTCTCCACTTTCCCCGAGGGGGAAAAGCTCCTCACCAGGCTGAAAATCATTTCTCAAGAAGCTGACATGGACACTTCTAACCCTGGCCAAGGATCCAACAAACGACCCACTCCTAACAGCCCACAATCCCCGTTGTGGACCTCCGGAAGAGCCAAGAAGGTCAAGGATAATGCACCCACCTGAGCAACTTCCAGTCCCATTTTCAAACTCTCCATTCTGTGACTGACCGTCCGAGGTCCTGGAGAGGGCCGGAGGACTGCTCCCCAAACATTGAAAGTTTGGCCCTCCAACCCTTTTCGCCCTCCCCTTGCCTAGGACTTGTGCTACCCTTGTGCTACCCTTCTCCCCATTGCCTCCAATATTCCGGGACGCTATGCAGTACTTCGTCCACCTACTGGACTGCCCGTAACCCCTCATATTTTTTTTTTCTCTTTTTTTTTTTTTTTTTTTTTACATCCCCTCGATATGGGCCCTAAGGCTGCTTTGAGAATTTCCC
Source organism: Lithobates pipiens (assembly GCF_037356315.1). NCBI lineage: Eukaryota > Metazoa > Chordata > Amphibia > Anura > Ranidae > Lithobates > Lithobates pipiens. The sequence goes on along the minus strand of NW_027507764.1, from coordinate 397,361,775 downwards.
AGGGGGCTGCATTCCACAGCACCCCCCCTGGATATACCATCCTACCTTATGCCTAAAGAACAGCATTCATTGTTTAGCCCCAGTGTCTTCTAGACATTATGTTTAGCCGTGCCTAAAGAAAAATTCCTTTTTTTGTATATTGCTGCTTATATGTTATTGCTATTTAAAGTTGATTTCACAGCTCGGGTAGTTACCCGACTAGGGGTCCCCAGTTCCGCGAGGGACCACATGTGTAACTCTCCCTCCCTCGGCCTATCCCAGGCGTCTGAGGGTCGGGACTTCTGACCTTATGGGTCGGTTGTCTTCATTGTTTTTTCTTGGGATTTCGGGGGGTGTCTCCTGCCCTGATCTCCTCTTTCTCTTCTCAGGAACCCTTTCTTTCCTTGCCCTTTCTCCCCCTCTCTCCCCCCTTGATGGTAAGCTACCCCCGTTGAATGTTTACATGACACTATTTTTTTTCTCCTCAGGTTGGGCTGAGCCAACCCAGTCGACATGGTATCCTGGGAGACAACCTCGGGCCACCGATCCCAATGCTCTTACCAAGAACCCCGCTATGGATCGGGTAAGTGAGGTCGCTTTCAGATGCTGGGCTCCCCCTCTGCTCCATGGCTGATCCACAGGCTGCTAGGCTTAAGATAGCCTCCCATAACATTCAGGGTCTTAATTCCCCCATCAAACGGAGAAAGGCCCTTGATTTCTACAAATCCCTGAAACTAGATATAATTCTACTTCAGGAAACCCACCTTCCTATCCGGTATAGTCCCAAGTTCCTACATGCCCACTTCCCTCAGTTCTTCTTAGCCAACGCGGAATCCAAGACCAAGGGGGTGGCCATTTTGATTGCCAAAACATGCAAATTCAATAAAAGTTTTGAAAAAGCGGATCCGGAGGGCAGGTATTTACTTGTAAAGGGCACTGTGGGGGACCAACTTTACTCCTTGGTCTCCTACTACGCCCCGAACACGGGCCAGGCCAAATTCTTCGAATCCTTGCTGCGCACCTTAGCACCTCTTTTAGAGGGAACGGTTATTGTCGGAGGGGACTCTAACGTCGCCTTTGATCAAGGACTTGATAAATCCTCCCCCTCACGTTCCCGCTTAACCAGGCCCACGAAGGCAAGCTTACGGATCGCCAAATTGCTGCACGCTCATGGGTTATCCGATGTCTGGCGGGAATTAAACCCCACAAAGAGAGACTACACTCACTTCTCAGCGCCCCACCAATCATATGCACGCATAGACCACATACTTGTCCCCTCCTCGCTCCTTCCCAGGATGCTCAAAGCCTCCATCACTGACACAGTGATCTCGGATCACTCACTGGTAATTGTGACGGCCCTGGGGGGTTCGAGTGGGAGACACCCTAGGCATTGGAGGTTAAATGAATCCCTCCTTTCGGAGCCATCACGAGTTATGGATCTCGACAAAGCATTGCAGGAATATTTCTCTATTAATGCGACTCCTGATGTCTCCCCCGAAACCCTGTGGGCGGCGCACAAAGCATATATTAGGGGAAAATTCATGCAATTAGGTTCTCAAATAAAACGGGAAAGGCAATCAACCATCCTGAAGCTAGAAGAGGAATACTCTAAACTCAGAGCTCTTCACAAAAAGGACCCCCTCCGCACCCCCACCTCCATACTAGACAAGACTCGCTTAGAACTCAATCTCGCCCTCACCACGAAAGCTGAAAAATCGGTTAGGTGGTCTGGTCACAAATTTTACTCACAGGCGGACAAAATAGGCACACTCCTGGCTAATAGACTCTCCCCTAGAACCAAGCTGAGCACCCTCCCTAGGATCAGAAGCGCAGGACTCCCGCCCACGTCTAATCCGGTCACAGTTCTGAATGCCTTTCAGAACTTTTACACCTCTCTCTACAGTAGCTCCCCACCTCCCAAAGATAACCTCCTTCCAAAGTTTTTGGAGGGACTTCCCATCCCGGCCTTATCGGACGTTCACAAACAAGTTATGGAAGCCCCCTTCCAGGCAGAGGAGATACTGGAAGTCATAAAGGCTCTTAAAAAAAGCTCCGCCCCTGGACCCGACGGTCTTTCGATCCCTTACTATAAAGCCTTTGCCAACACGCTGGCCCCTCACCTGGCCAATCTCGGTAACCATAAAGCTAATGGAGACCCCCTGGATCCCCACCTTAACACGGCGTATATCACGGTCATCCCCAAACCTGGCAAGAACTTGGAAGATGTCAGCAACTACAGACCGATTTCCCTTATTAATAATGATCTCAAAATTCTCACGAAAGTTATGGCCAATAGGTTAGCCTCCTTTATCGGACGCTACGTCCACAAGGACCAAGTTGGTTTTATCCCCGGCAGACAGGGACCTGATCAAATTCGGAGGGCGATTGATATTATCTCCATTTTGCAGTCTAATTGGGAAGGGGGACCCGGACAATCTGGCTTCCTCCTTTCCTTAGATATTCAGAAGGCTTTCGACTCGGTCTCATGGCAGTACATCTTCCAGCTCTTTGACAGGTGGGGATTTGGGGCTCGCTTCCTGGGCTTATTACGGGCCTTATACTCCCAGCCGAGGGCCCAAATTCGAATGCAGGGATACCTCTCTGAGCCAATTCCCATCACCAGGGGGACCAGACAGGGGTGCCCCCTGTCCCCCCTCATATTTGCAATAGCCATTGAAACACTGGCGATCGCAGTCCGCCACAATATGGACATTGGAGGTGTCCAATGCGGTAGTCAAACGCACAAATGTGGACTCTTCGCGGACGACATACTGTTGTTCCTCACTTCCCCCCTCACAACCCTGCCCAACTTATCCCGGGTATTGGACGACTTTGCCAAGGTCTCAGGCTTGAGGGTTAATTACTCCAAGTCTGTGGCGTTGAATATTTCTCTCCCCACCCACCAAGTCCTCTCACTCAAACAATCCTTTCCGTTCCAATGGAGTGACACTGCCATCCAATACTTGGGTATCTCCCTTACACCTAAAATAGAGATGTTGTATGCCCACAATTACCCCAAATTATACAGACAGCTGGAAACTGATCTCTCCTCATGGTCTAAACACGAACTATCCTGGCTTGGCCGGATTAACTCCATAAAAATGACCCTTCTCCCCAAAATCCTCTACTATTTTCGAGCCCTGCCAATACCAGTTCGGAAGGACCACCTTTGCTCTCTGCAAAGCAAAATACTGAAATATATCTGGGGTAATAAGGGATACCGTCTACCGCAAAACACGCTCTTCCTGCACAGACGCAGGGGGGGGTTGGGTCTGCCCAACCTCCACAAATACTACCTTGCAGCTCGCCTAGCCCAACTCTCCTCGATCTACTCCAAATATGAGAAACCGGATTGGCAGTCCATAGAACGCTGTTCGGTACCCTCCTTTACACTAGATTTTCTATTATGGTGCCCGCCCAAAGCCAGGCCGCCCATCATGTCCCCATCCCTATCTCACTCCTGCGCCCTATGGGACGGTCTTCGCAAGGAGCCTTCCCTAGTCTCCTCGTTAAGACCCCTTGCTCACATGTTCCGTAATCATGACTTCCCCCCTGGCCTGAACATTGAGGCCTTCAGATGGTGGTTGGACAAGGGACTATACCGGATAGGTCACTTTTTCAATTCCAGGGGTCCGATTTCCCTAGCTTATTGTATCGAACACTTAGAGCTACCAGATACAGAGAGGTTCCGCTTCCAACAAATATCTCACTTCTTGAACTCACTTTGGAAAAACAAACCCCTTCCTCCTTCCTTTACTGAATATGAAGCCTGGTGTGGTAGGATCGGGGAGCAGAGGGGTGGTATTTCAGTGATCTACGCGGCTCTCACTTCCCCAACGGGCAAATCCCCCTATATGACGGCTTGGGAATCTGATCTCCAGACCTCTGGCAGTCTCGAAACCTGGCAGCTGGCCCTAGCCAGATCCTTTCGTGGGATCCAGAACACCTCACTAATGGAGGCTAGCATCAAATTGATAACCAGGTGGTACCTCACTCCAGTAAGGCTAGCCAAAATATATCCCTCGGCTAACCCCTTATGCTTCAGGGGGTGCCAACTTCGTGGCTCCATGATCCACATCTGGTGGGAATGCCCTAGACTTCGTTCGTTCTGGACTAAAATCTTCAACTTGATTTACTTAGTCACAGGCTGCCGGGTTCCGAGAACTCCAGAGGTTGCGTTACTCAATACCCCGGTTCCTTTGATGTCTGGTAATATTCAGAAACTAACTTATTTTATCCTATTAGGAGCCAAAATTGCGATTGCCTCCGCATGGAAGCAACCCAAACCCTCCTTCCTCGCAGTTAAGAGGAAGATATCGTGGATAATGTCCCAAGAAAAACTGTCAGGTATTCTGTCAGACACCACACCTAAATTCCGAAAGGTGTGGGACCCTTGGGCCCGTTACATGGGAATCTCGCTGCTGCCTGGGGTACCCCCAGGCTCTCCCCTAGTGACCAGACCTCACCCCTAAAGCGCCCTCTCTTACATTGAATGTGAAACATTCCCCCACTATAACCTTCCACCCTTTCAGGTCATAGCTTACCTCCCCTTACCCCTCTGCTCTCCTCTTCTCCTCCTCTTTACTTTTCTCTGTCCTTCTAGTCGTTCTATGTTTTTGGTTTGCTCAACAGAGCTGTAATTGACAGGTTCACCATACAGTCCAATTTAATGTTGCGGTACCCACTACAGACGATCCTCCAACTGCTTTATCCCTCTGAGAGGGAGGGGCCTGGGAGGATACTCCCCCATCCTGGCACAGCAAGTTCCCTATTAGGGGTGTCGGGTTGGGGGCTCCTGGGAGCTACCCCTAATAGTTCTACTTGGTGGGCTCTCCCGGGGGGGTCACCCTCCGTTTACCTCTTTTTCATGTAGCCCCTCGTTGAGGAAGGGCATGCCGACTGTACCCTTTTGATATTGTCTGTCTTTCACTAATGTCTCCTGTTTTCATTACTTACATTGTGACAGCAGGCCCTCCCTGCTGCAGTTAGTTTATGTACTGTTATACGTATGTAAGTGCCTTTACTATAAAATAAAATATTTTGAAAGTAAAAATAACAAGATGGCACAAAACCCCCACAAATGACCCCATTTTAGAAAGTAGACACCCCAAGCTATTTGCTGAGAGGCATGTTGAGTCCATGGAATATTTTATATTTTGCCACAAGTTGCGGGAAAATTACAAACTTTTTTTTTTTTTTTTTTTTTTTTCACAAAGTTGTCACTAAATGATATATTGCTCATGCATGCCATGGGCATATGTGAAATGACACCCCAAAATAAATTCTGCTGCTTCTCCTGAGTACGGGGATACCACATATGTGGGACTTTTTGGGAGCCTAGCCGCGTACGGGGCCCCGAAAACCAAGCACCGCCTTCAGGCTTTCTAAGGGCGTAAATTTTTTAGTTCACTTCTCACTACCTATTACAGTTTTGAAGGCCATAAAATGCCAAGATGGCACAAAACCCCCACAAATGACCCCATTTTAGAAAGTAGACACCCCAAGCTATTTGCTGAGAGGCATGTTGAGTCCATGGAATATTTTATATTTTGCCACAAGTTGCGGGAAAATTACAAACTTTTTTTTTTTTTTTTTTTTTTTCACAAAGTTGTCACTAAATGATATATTGCTCACGCATGCCATGGGCATATGTGAAATGACACCCCAAAATAAATTCTGCTGCTTCTCCTGAGTACGGGGATACCACATATGTGGGACTTTTTGGGAGCCTAGCCGCGTACGGGGCCCCGAAAACCAAGCACCGCCTTCAGGCTTTCTAAGGGCGTTACAGTTTTGAAGGCCATAAAATGCCAAGATGGCACAAACCCCCCCCCAAATGACCCCATTTTGGAAAGTAGACACCCCTAAATTTAGGGGTACACTAGTGAGACTAGGTAATAAATGGCGGGTGCCCTGAAACTATAAAAAAATAACTAACCAACCAGCGTCACCTGTAACAGTTATATGGTGATCACTGGTGAAAGGGTTAACTAGGGGGCAATCAGGGGGCTTTATGCGGTAGTATATGGGGGTCCCTGGCGCTATAAAAAGCTGCGGCGAACCTAAATACCTACCTGCCTAACTAGCGTCACCTGTGACACTAATACAGCGATCAGAAAAACGATCGCTTATTAGGCTGGGTTCACACTGGAGCGATGCGGGAACGCCACGAATGCGCGGCGGGTTCCCGCATCGCATGCCTCCCGGCGGCAGTTCACACTGCCCTATGCGAACTGCTGGGAGTGTCAGTGAAATGTTAATGACACCCCCAGATCAGTTCGCATATCGCAGTGCGATCTGCAAACTTGGATCGCATGGTGTGAACACCCATGCGATCCGATTCTGTTGGGACCAAAATAAGGGTCCCGTGCGAGTTTGCGGCGGGTGCGGCGGGTGCGACACGAATTCAGCCATACTATCTGTATAGCTGAACTCGAATCGCACAGAGATCGGATGTGATTTGCACTGCAGTGCGGTGCGAATCACATCCGTTCTCATAAACCGCTGCAATGTGAACCCAGCCTTAGTGACACTGGCGACGGGGGGTGATCACGGGGTTAAACCTTTATTGGGGGGGTTAGGGGGGTACCTTAGAACTAAAGGGGGCTAACCCTAACTGCCCTAACAGTTATTAGTCACAAATGACACCCGCCGGGTGATCAGGGGGTTAAACCTTTATTAGGTAATAAATGGCGGGTGCCCTGAAACTATAAAAAAATAACTAACCAACCAGCGTCACCTGTAACAGTTATATGGTGATCACTGGTGAAAGGGTTAACTAGGGGGCAATCAGGGGGCTTTATGCGGTAGTATATGGGGGTCCCTGGCGCTATAAAAAGCTGCGGCGAACCTAAATACCTACCTGCCTAACTAGCGTCACCTGTGACACTAATACGGCGATCAGAAAAATGATCGCTTATTAGGCTGGGTTCACACTGGAGCGATGCGGAAACGCCGCGAATCCGCGGCGGGTTCCCGCATCGCATGCCTCCCGGCGGCAGTTCACACTGCCCTATGCGAACTGCTGGGAGTGTCAGTGAAATGTTACTGACACCCCCAGATCAGTTCGCATATCGCAGTGCGATCTGCAAACTCGGATCGCATGGTGTGAACACCCATGCGATCCGATTCTGCTGCGGGCCAAAAAAAGGGTCCCGTGCGAATTTGCGGCGGGTGCGGCGGGTGCGGCGGGTGCGGCGAATGGCTGAACTCGAATCGCACAGAGATCGGATGTGATTTGCACTGCAGTGCGGTGCGAATCACATTCGTTCTCATAAACCGCTGCAATGTGAACCCAGCCTTAGTGACACTGGCGACGGGGGGTGATCACGGGGTTAAACCTTTATTGGGGGGGTTAGGGGGGTACATTAGAACTAAAGGGGGCTAACCCTAACTGCCCTAACAGTTATTACAGTCACAAATGACACCAATGCAAAAAAAAAAAAAAAAATGACATTGGTGTCACTGTGACTGGGGGGCAGGGGTAATTGGGGGGGTGATCGGGGGGTAAAGGGGGGGTGTGAGTGTGCCTGGCATGTTCTACTGTGTGTGTAGAGTGTTGGTGCAACTCACCGATCCGCTCTCCTCCGTGTCGGAACGAAAACTACCGACACGGAGGAGAGAATACATCACTTCCTCTCCTGTGTTTACATTACAGGAGAGGAAGTGATGTCACCGGGGATTTCTATTCGTCGGGAGCGATCGCGAGGGGGTGGCCATGAATGAATGGCCGTCCCCTCGTCCGGGATCGCTCCCGAACGAATACCGACCGCCGCAGGCACCGGGCGGGGGCCCGATTGGGCCCCCGACCCGCGGGAGGCAAGGGACGTACATGTATGTCCTTATGCCTGCCCGTGCCATTCTGCCGACGTACATCGGCGTGCGGCGGTCGGCAACTGGTTAAAAGTAATCCCATAACTTGATCAGTTTATTAAATGAAGCATGCCTGAGCACCATTTTGTTAAAGCAGTATTGAATCCAAAACCAAAAAGGTATTATATTGCAGCTTACAAATCATTAGATATGATGGCTGTATCAATTATCTTTGGCCCTTTGTTTTCACCTGGCGATCTGACCAGTAACATCTCCTGCATTAGTGAGACACAACTCTAGAGGAAAACAGTTATTTTTCCTTTTGGCATAATGGTTTTGCATGAATAAATAAATGCTGATTATTTTAATCACCCCTGCCAGTGTTTAATGGTTTATATCATCCATGTAAACTATAACATTCCGCTGGAGAGCTTAACCTTGTGAAAAACAACAGACTTGGTGGCTAGTTAACCAGATCAAAATAGAAGGAAGAAAGCCTAAAAAGGGAAACTAATACAGCCAGGCATAACATCTAAGAATTGGTAGGCTGCACTATAATACATGTTTGCTCTTGGGTTTAATACTACGTCATTAAGATAAGCTTAAAAAAAAACTCCCCTTTACTATGAAATGTCCTAAACCAGCCTGTGACACAGATTGTAACTGAATATGTTTTTTTTTTAAAAGAGTAACACCTGCTACCACATCATTTATCAGCAGATTGCAAAGATAAGGACAATTATCTCATGTGATAAATTGTTACATTCTGGCCTTAAGCATCCACTGAGCTGTATCTATCACTTTATAAAATCAATTAGTACTTGCTGATCCAGTCAGAAAATTGAAAAACAAAAAGCTTTTCTCATAAAAAAAGCAATTACAAAGGTTATGACTGCATCACTTGCAGTGTATTAATTAAGGATCCTAAACGCTCTTAATTTGATGAAACATTTTCTGTTTGTTGCTATAAAACAAAATGGCATGGTCTAAAAACTAAAACAGAGGTTTTAGTTGCACACATTTGCAAATATAGTATATGTGGAAGTCACCACCTCCAGGCATAACTGCCCTTAGTTTATCCACAGCTAGATATGCTTCAGTATGGGGACTAGCAAACATAAGAGTTATGACCACATTTTAAGGTGGAGTCTTTACAAAGGTAATGCAGCTTTCACATGAGGCAGCACACTGCTGACCTTGAGCAAAGAACAAAGGAACTGGATGTCCTTATCCACAATCATTCTGATGAACTAGAAGCTCTCAGAGAGGAAAAACTCATGCTACAATCACGTTTAGACAACTTTAAGAACAAGGTTTTCCCCTCTAATCTCTGCAACTGTGGAATCCCAGAGGCTATCATGGATCTGCAGTCAACATTTACATTGCTGTTTCAGGAATTGGCACCCTCCATTCCAATTGAGCATCTGGAAATGGACAGGGTCCATAGGGCACTTGCTCCCTGCCAATCAGATGGCCCCCATGTGACATAGTTGCCAAAATACATTTCTACCACACAAAAGAGCAATTGCTGTCCTTGGCATGTAACAAGGATTCACTCCTTTTCCAGGGCCACTCTTACAAACTTTTTCAACACATCTCACCAATCATATTGGCCAAGAGATGGGCCATGAAACCTTTTCTAAAAATCCTGCAACAACACCACATCATCTATCACTGGGGTTTCCCTTTCTCAGTCTGCTTCTCCAATCAACTCCGTAATTTCTCCTGCAAATCCTCAGATGACCTTCAAGCCACTCTTTAATCTCTGAAACTACTACATTCTGGCTCCTTACCTGATAACTCCCATTGTCACTCAGCCTCTTGCTCACCTCAGAAATGCCAGCCCAGTGGCCAGCCGGGCTTCCATAAGCAGAACCGCTCTTTCTCTCCAGCTCCAACACATGAGGATTCAATGGACTGAACTTAGCAAATACTACTTTCTGAGATCTTCTCCAAACTCCTGGTGAAGATCCATGTTTCATTTGATCTTTGACTGGCCATAGACCACTCTGTTGGTCTCACCTTTCTTCATCTAGTTTGTTTTCTTTTTTTCCCTTTTTGCAATCACTACTTTTTCAATACCTGTCTGATGGCTTTATCCTTCTACTCAGGGCTCAAGTCCTGTGGGAACGCATGGGAACGGAGTTCCTGTACTTTTTCCACAACAGGAACTCAGTTCCCATTAGCAGCCGCATCCTGCAAGACTTTGAAGTATGAGAGCTGTGTGGCAGGTGCTACACTAGAAGCTGCCGACGCAGCTTGCAATAGTAAGTGCCGCACACCTGACTATTCAGGCATTGCCAGTAGGGGGCCCCATGACAGCTTCCGCTTCAATCTACCTGTCAATCACAGCTAGCTGATGGGTAGATCAGGTCTAGGTCTAGCTGATGGGTAGATCAGCTATTCTGCTCACAGGACATGCAAGGAGAGAGGTGAGCTGAGGGAGGAACATCAGTTTGGGGTGGTAAGCTGAGCACAACACCTGGCAAAGTTTAATGCCAGGAGGGAAGTTTATGTGGAAATATGTGAAGAGTTGGAATAGCAGCGAGAGTGTGTTGGAGCCCTGCAGAATTTGCAGCCCCTCAAGCTAACATACATCTCCTAAGCAGGAACACATCACTATCTCCCCAAGTATTCTGTACCAGATAATGAGCAGTTAATTTACGACCTTTCCATTTAACCCTGTGTTATTCAAACTCTGTTCAATGAAAAGTGTAAACTCGCCACATAAAGACTCTATATACTAAATAACATTCCCCAATAAAGGTCAGGACATGATGTTCACATTTGCATAGAAGCACAATTGAATGAATGCTGATTATTCAGAGAATTACCGTATTTATGTTTATTGAGTTTTTTTTTTGAATGTACTACCAGTTAAAGCGGAGGTCCACCCTAAAATGGACCTCCGCTCATCGGAATCCCCCCCCCCCCCTCCGGCACCACAATCGGCACCTTTCAGGGGGGAGGGGGGTGCAGTTACCTGGATAATCCAGGTAACTGCACCCACTTCCGGGCTAGCTCTCTGCGGAACGGGGCGTACGTTACGCCCCGTTCCGCAAGCGCCCGCCCCCTTCAGCAAGTGCCCCGCTGCCTGCTGGGAAACACACAGCTCCCAGAGGCAGCGGGGACCGTCCGGATTGCGCCGCGCGGCTCGCGCATGCGCAGTAGGGAACCGGGAAATGAAGCCGAAAGGCTCCATTTCCTGATTCCCATACCCAAGATGGCGGCGGGACCCGGCAGCCGAGCGAGCGATCGGCTTCGGGTGCCGACATCGCGGGCGCGCTGGACAGGTAAGTGTCACTATTTAAAAGTCAGCAGCTGCAGTATTTGTAGCTGCTGGCTTTTAAAAAAAAAAAAAAAAAAAGCGCGGAGTCCCGGTGGACTCCCGCTTTAAGCTTCATACACACAATACGAAAAATTGGATGAAAAATACCACTTTTGAAGCATTCGTGCATATGAGCGTATCATTTATTTTTGGGGGGGGGTGGATCTCGTTTTTCCCCAGGACTTGACTCCTAAAGTAGACTGTATTGCCCTTAGGCATCCTAGTTTCCATGATTTCTAATTAATGGCATGCAGCACTATTTTCTTCCCCCCATTGCCCCCTAGCCCCTCCATATTAAGTTGCCCCCACTTAATATGCTACCACCTCCTATTTTCAGCTAATCATCATAATCCCTCGGAATGCCCTCAACCCTAACATTAATAGTGTTTACTCCCCTATATTGGTCTTGTATTGCAATGCATGCTCATAGCTCAGAGTGCTCATGACATTTTATTGATGCAGTGTTTCACTATTGCACCTACAATGAAAAAGTATTTGCCCCCTTTCAGATTTTTTATTTTTTTGCATATTTGTCACATTACTCAGATCATCATACAAATTTCATATTATTAACCACTTAAGCCCCAGACCATTTTGCAAGCCAAAGGCCAGAGCACATTTTGCGATTCGGCACTGCGTCACTTTCTTCTGGTGGTATTTGATCACTTCTGCATTTTTATTTTTTGCGCTATAAAAAAAAAATAGAGCATCAATTTTGAAAAAAACGCATTATTTTTTACTTTTTGCTATTATAAATATCCCCAAAAGATATATAATTTTTTTTCCCTCAGTTTAGGCCAATACGTAGTTTTCTACATATTTTTGGTAAAATGAATCACAATAAGCGTTTATTGATTGGTTTGCACAAAAGTTATAGCATCTACAAAATAGGGATTCATGTTATGGCATTTTTATTTATTTATTTTTTTACTAGTAATGGCGGTGATCTGCGATTTTTATCAGGACTATGACATTATGGCGGACACATTGGACAATTTTGACACATTTTTGGGACCATTGTAATTTTTACAGCAGTCAGTGCTATAAAATTGCACTGATTACTTTAAAAATGATGTTCTTGTTATGAAATGCTGTATTAGTTTTATGCCAGATGTAACAGGACACATACCTTCCAAAAAGTAAAATTTTTGTCTCATCAGTCCACAGAATATTTGCCTAAAAGTCTTGGGAATAATCAAGATTTTTTGATAAATGTGAGGTGAACCTTTGTGTTCTTTTTGGTCAACAGTGGCTTTGGCCTTGGAACGCTCCCATGGATGCCATTTTTGCCAAGTCTCTTTCTTAATGTTGAATCATGAACACTGATCTTAACTGAGGCAAGTGAGGCATTCAGTTCTTTAGATGCTGTTCTGTGTTATTTTATGACCCCCAGTGGTTCATTGAGTTCCAACACCTTATACATTTATACACATGCTTTGAAACAACACCATCTGCCTGGAGTTTGCATGTTCTCCCTGTGTCTGCGTGGGTTTCCTCTGGGTACTCTTGTTTCCTCCCATACTCCAAAGACATGTTGGTAGGTAGGGATGAGCTCGGTGTTCGTCTGTTCGGCGAATTCAGAACTTTGTGGACTGTTCGCACCAAATTCGTGTGGCACAAAGAGTCCACAATGCACTACGCCATCACAGTGCATTGCTGGCTCATGATTGGCCAAGCATGCACTGTGACCCCGTATGTTTGGCCAATCACAGCGCCGGCAGCGAGGAGAGCCAGAATTGACCACAGGCAGGATGCCTGTGGCTAATTATAGCTAAGGGGGTTTAGTACACGACCCACACTATATAAGGCCGCCAGCGTGGGGGCCTTGTGTAGTGTGTTGGTGTGCAGGGAAAGAGCTAAATAAGCAGGGACAGTGTGTTCTTTTCTCAGCCATCTGCAGGAGTTAGTGGGTGTTGTGTGCCTCCAGCGCAGTACACACCTGTATCTACCCTTTATTGCTGTTGCTCTCTAATACAGCCATCTGCAGGAGTTAATGGGTGTTGTGTGCCTCCAGCACAGCACAGTATACACCTGTATCTACCCTTTATTGCTGGTGTTCTCTAATACAGGCATCTGCAGGAGTTAAAGTGTGTGTTGTGTGCCTCCAGCACAGTATACACCTGAAGATACCCCTTATTGCTGGTGTTGTCTGTTGCATAGCTTGCATATTAGCCTTTAAAATTAGCACTTTTGATTTTGAACATTCAAGTCCCATAGACTTTAATTGGGTTCTAACATTTGTACGAATTTTAGGTCCGTTCAAAGTTTCTGGTACTAACCGAACTGGGGGGTGTTCGGCTCATCCCTACTGGTAGGTTAATCGGATCTGTCTACAAAATTGGCCCTAGTATGTGTTTTTGTTTGTAAGCGCGTTGGGACCCTGCAGGGTAAAGGACCGCGCTATATAAAGATGCAACTCAACTCCTAGACCGATACATCTACATTACTTTGAATTTTTTAGATTGTGCCATGATGTGTGGCTTTTCATGATCTGTTAGCATGCTTCACTTTGTCAGACAGCTTCTATTTATGTGATTTCTTGATTCAACAGGTCTGACAGTAATCAGGACGGGTGTGACAAGTGCAATTTAACTCAGCTTTCCAAAAAATTTTGGTTAATTCATGATTCACCAAGGGAGGGAGAAATTACTTTTTCACATAGGGCCAGGCAGCTTTTTCCCCTAATAAATGAAATAATAATTTAAAAACTGCATCTTGGATTTACTCAGGTTATCTTTGTGTTAGCCCTTGTACACACAGTCGCGTCATTCTGACAACCAAATCCGTATGATTTTTTGCAACAGAAACTTAACATTTGCTTTTTCTAACACCCTTACTGACATATACGCTATCATAAACACACTACACCAACTTTGCCTCCTCCCACTTCTATATGTTCAATATGTTTAAAATGTAAGTTAATGACAGCATATTAGTATTATGAGTTTATTGCACTGTATTCATTTATGGTTTAGAAAGAAAACCTTTTTGTGATCCCATGATTTTCTAAAGCTCTAATTTGCTCTGTAGTCTCAGTGCCTACTTTGTAACATCTGTGTACCTTTGGATATTTTTGTCTTTTCTTTTCCTTTTCACTTAATAAAAACATTAAACAAGAAAAGTGAATTATACACTTTGATTTGATCAATTATAAATCCCTTTTGGGGACAGGATGTGTGTATGATGCCTTTGTCCTCTGAACATGGTTCCTTGCAAGGGGGTGAGTATTGCCTGCATGCAGATTTATTAAAGACCCTAGCCAGGCATGCAGTATTTTTTAAAAGAAAAAAAAATAATTGCCACATGTCCCTTATGGCAGTTACCCATGCTATTTGTTTTAGTTATAACTTGCTCTATTAAAGCGGAGGTCCACCCTAAAATGGACCTTCCGCTCATCGGAATCCTCCCCCCCTCTGGCGCCACAATTGGCACCTTTCAGGGGGGAGGGGGGTACAGTTACCTGGATAATCCAGGTAACTGCACCCACTTCCGGGATAGCTCTCTGCGGAAAGGGGCGTAGATTACGCCCCTTTCCGCAAGTGCCCGCCCCCTTCCGCAAGTGCCCCGCTGCCTGCTGGGAAACACACAGATCCCAGAGGCAGCGGGGATCGTCCTTATTGCGCAGCGCGACTCGCGCATGCGCAGTAGGGAACCGGGAAATGAAGCCGAAAGGCTCCATTTCCTGATTCCCATACCCAAGATGGCGGCGGCAGCACCCGAGTGATGATCTAGAGATCGGCTTCGGGTGCCGACTTCGCGGGCGCGCTGGACAGGTAAGTGTCACTATTTTAAAAGTCAGCAGCTGCAGTATTTGTAGCTGCTGGCTTTTAAAAAAAAAAAAAAAACGCACAGTCCCGGCGGACTCCCGCTTTAACCTTGAAAAAAGACAGAAATAAATAACATTTAAATCTCAAAGACTTCAATAATGTTCTATGCAAACTTCCTTGATTACTTCAATATAAGGACTCCATCCTGAAACAACCCACATGTAAAACCAGCTCACATTTTACCAATTGTGCCCCTAAACCAGCCATTTTCAAGAAATCCCTCTGTGCTATTGCAGTATCACTCCATCTCAGAGGTATAATTACAGGTTCATAGCCATCAAGAAGTCTATTTATAATGGTACATTTTTTCCCTAATTCTGATGATGAGGCATTTGGGATTTTCTGTATTCTGGATGCTTGATATGCCTGTGACAGACAGAGATTGCAAATTAGAATGGGTAATACCCAGATCCCTCTTCATAGGGTGTGTCTGCACTGGTATAGATAATATGTGTAGGTGTAAAACTTCCCTTATTAGCATACCATACCTATAATAAAGTGCAATAAAATCAATACAATTATACTCCCGTAATTAAAGTGTCATCTGTGCTTCATAAGTGTACCAAAATATATGTGCTGCCTCCCCTATCTGAGGGAGTAAACCTATACTTAATATTACTTAAATGTATAAAGTGCAAACGCAGTAACCATATGTTCATATAAAAAGAACTAAAATGTGCTGAAAAAATGTATATGTCAAAGTCATTGGAAAACAAGTCTTTAAAAGAGGAATTCCAAAGGGACGAGTGCTTGTAAATGCAGAGATATCCAGGTGACTTTCGTGCTCCCCCTCCTGGGTCCCCACTCACCCCTGCAAGGGTATCTCACATATAGAGTAGACTTCCTGCTCAGGTCAGGATGGTCCTTCTAAAGGCTGGTCAATCAGAAAGGATCCCTCCAAGCTCTTCGTTGTCACCCTCTGATATCCAGTACAAGGTGGTTACTTCTATTACTTTCAGCGGTTAGATCTCATGCAAAAAACGAGATATAGGCTCCCATAGTGTAGCATTCAAAAACTTGGAAAAGTTTTATTTAAAGAATAAAATTGATCAAAAACAATCAAAAAATAATAAAAAATAAAGTCAAAAGTTCCATACACAGTAGGAAATGTCCTAAAATATCTACAGCTATGAGGGTAACGAATAGTCTCAGAGCCATTGTGGTTCACATGCAGTGTGTGTACCAGCTGTGTTCCACAGGCTCAGCGAAAGGCTATCATACCAGGAAGTGACGTGTATGCATGGCTCGTCTAAAGCCCCGTACACACGAGAGGACTTATGTCCGACAGACTTCCGAAGGAGTTCCGTCGGAGTTCTGCTGAAATTCCGACGGAGTTCTGACAGACTTTTCGGCTGAGCGGACTTGGCCACACACGATCACACTAAACTCCGACGGATTCAAACGTGATGACGTACGACTCGGCTCGAATAAGGAAGTTCATAGCCAGTAGCCAATAGCTGCCCTAGCGTCGGTTTTAGTCCGTCGGAGTAGCATACACACGAGCGGATTTTTCGAAGGGGACCGGGTCCGGCAGAGTTCCTTCGGAAAAATTTGAAGCATGTTCCATATTCTAAAGTCCTTCGGACTTTGGCGAGTCAAAAGTCCGTTGCAGCCCACACACGATCGGATAGTCTGACGGACTCAGTCCTTCGGACTTTGGATGTTGAAAAGTCCGCTCGTGTGTACGCGGCATTAGGCTTTTCATCATCTATGTCATCTGGGTTCTCCCCACTCTGTAGCCAACATCAGAGACAACATCAGAATCAAGTAATGTCTGTGCATCCTCAAGAAGCAAGTGGCTGATGCTGAATTTTAAATAATTCAGCTGACTCCTCCCTGCACGATGCTGGGGCTATGGCAGGAGTAGCTTCGGATAAGAAGGTGGAATAAGCCACTCTAGCAGCTGCTGTGGACTGTGTACTAGTATCAGCTCGGGTCATAGAGGATGAGGAGAATAAGGATGATTTAGTAAGCAAGTGCACCACCTCCTCTGCATGGTCTGGCTGGATAGCATGGGCAACATCACTAAAGAGAGACAAGTGTGCCCTGCCTGAGGACGGACCATGTCCACCTTTGCCTGTAGACATAGATACTGCTGGCCCCCTCATAGTGGCATGGGATTGTCTGGCTCTCCTTGTTGGCCCCCCAGACATGATGGGGGGCTTATTACCAAAATTGAATAGAAAATGGGAAATGTGTGATTGGATGCACTTTATTGAATGAAAAGTGGTGTTTGGTGCACTTTAAATTGAGGACGGATGCTGACAGAAATGTAAAAACTATAAAAAAAATCAAAAAGGGGAACACCAGCGTCACAGTCAGAAAAAAAAGATAAAAAAAAAAAACATGCAGCAACAAAAAAAAGGGTATACAGCACTGTATACAGCACTAAATGTTATGTAATGCTGTATTAGACACTGCAATACACTAACACATTACACTGACACTATACTCACACTATACTGACACACTACACCACACTAACACTATACTCACACACTACACTATACTATACTATACTATACTATACTATACTATACTATACTATACTATACTTCTGAGATAAGTAAGAAGATGTCTTTCCAGAATTATCGGATGATGTCACATTCCCAAAGAATGTGTAACAAATTGCCTATGCATTTACACTCCCTCCAGCATAAAGGAGACAAGTTTGGCTCAAAGTTATGCAATTGCATGAGTGTCATATACCATCCATGAAGAATTTTCTGAGCAATATCCCAGTGGTCTACACATGCTGTTGACTTGCTGTTGATTCTTATAGCTTTCTGCCATTGCGTTAAGAGTAGGTCTGCCCTACATCTTTTTCCCATTTTAGCACAGTTGCTAGCCTGTCAGTTAAAATAAAATTGTAGTAACAGTAAAATAATGATATATCTTTGGACCTTGCTGAGGATTTATTCAAAAGAAAATTACATAGTGGATGAGGTAACTTAATTGGACGGGTTCAGTTTGAAGCCCAATAGTGTTTAAATTGGTGTATGCTATATGCATCAATAGCATCTATTTCTCCTAGATCAGTTAATAATGGTAATTTACCCCTCTTTTCTTCCATTGTTGAACCAATAAACATGGTATTAGACACTTCTAGGCTTTCAATGGCACTCTTAGTCCGAAGGTTCTTTTGTTCATAAAATTCAAACTAGTCAGGGATGACCAAGAGGATAATGTGGCTTGTATAGTTGGGTATTCAGGGCAAAGGGTTTATGATTTAAGATAGAAGCCACTACTGGAGCTGAGGGATCATGTCCTGGGGTGACCTCTCTTTCAACTTACCACTGATATGAAAACAAAATGTCCAAATACCGGTTTTACTTACCTGAAGCTATGGTCATGTGATGATCCTTATCTTTTTTCTGTGTATTTATGAGGGTCCTTCTTTGGGTGTCCACTTTACTGCCTGCATGATTTGGGTACCTCCTATTGGTGAAGACAACATGTCTAAAGTCCTCTCTCATAGGCTCCAGAGGCAAAATAACTCATTAGGGGGATGAGGGGGCCAATGACCAAGAAGATA
The DNA here is from genome assembly GCF_037356315.1 of Lithobates pipiens. Classification (NCBI taxonomy): domain Eukaryota; kingdom Metazoa; phylum Chordata; class Amphibia; order Anura; family Ranidae; genus Lithobates; species Lithobates pipiens. The sequence goes on along the minus strand of NW_027507764.1, from coordinate 397,343,294 downwards.
ATGAGTAGGGAAAAATGCCTTGTCCACAGGGCAGGAAATTAACTTGGCTCATCTCTATGAAACTGTGACTTTGATCCTTTACCCTGCAGGGTGGCTTAGGAAAAGATGTTTGGAATCAATACAGAGGAGAAAGGTAATTGATACACAATACACTATTTAAATAAAATGTTTAACTGGATTTGGGCTTTAAAGCAAAACTTCACCCAAAAGGGAAGTTCCTCTCTTCCTCCTTTTAACCCCCTCCTCCTTCATATTTGACACATAATTTTTTTTTGAGGGGAGTGGGTTCCTGGTTTTGACAGGTACCTGCTCCTGCTCCCAGTCAGATTGCAATCATGATCCAAAGGAAGGTTCGGCCCCTCCTCCTTCAGGATGCTGGATCGAAAGTCACATTTACTATAGTTCCCTGAAAACGAATAGTGCCCAAACCCTTACTCTGCTAAAACCTGGAGTAGTGCTAGTAATATTATGGAAATAATGTTTAGAGCATGATATACTTGCCTAAATGGTACTGAAATATGCAGTATTTTGTTTAATGATAATCAGCCTTTAAACTGTGTGAAAAAATTATTTCTACACTGAAATATCTTTAAAAGTCTGAAAAGAGATAAATTTGCTGTCTCTGTACAACTAGGTGCCAACACAACTGAGCATGCTCAGACCTGCAAACTGCCCTCATTTTAGCTCCCATGGCATTTTTACAAGGGGCTAAAGTAAATACCAACATTAGCGCTGGGCAAAAATGCATTTTTGGGAATGAAAATCAACGCTATTATACTCCAATGCAAGTTTCAGCCAATGATTCTAATGGTACAATTGTAACTTCCCCAAATATATACTTTTAATGTTGAGATGCAATGTATCTTTCTCTGAAATAAATGTTCCTTGCAACAATGTTGCTGTTTCTATTTTGTTTTTTTCTCATCTATTTTGTTTTTAAGAATGCTAGAATGTGGAATGTTTTGATAAAATATATTTTTCTCTGTCACTTTCATGTGTCAATCTCCATCTAATAGAAGTTTTAACCAAACTCACATAGGTGTCTTTACAAATCACAAACAATACCATTTCTGATGCAAATTTTAAAATCACACTTTTGTATGTTTTTTATTATTTACAAATAATCATAATTTGAGCCCACAAAATGTGATATGTGTACCAACATCAGAAATCAAAATTTAATTCCCAAGAATTAGAGGGACACATCACTATTCTACACTCACCCAACAAGAACCACCAAATATCACAGAATAAATCAAGAAGAATAACTCTTGAGTAATGTAATTCCACCACCTATATATCAAAAGAAATGCAGTATTTACGTGTATTTACATGTAGAAGTTTTCCATATGTGGTAGCTCTGTGGCTTAGAGTTTCAAACTTCTGCTTAGCATCCCTGAGAGTCTGGGTTTGAATCCAAAACATGCAGTTTCATGTAGAAAATGTCCCTATGTTGTTAAACATGACTCCTGACTCAGGTCCAAAAACTTTGTCTAAATTTAGTATTTATGTGTAGGAGGGTTCCACCACTATTGTAAATCTTGGCAGATACACTATCTAGCCAAAAGTATTAGAATGCCTGCTATTACACACACATGAACTTTAATGACAGCCCAGTTTTAAGCCTTGACACAATCAGATTTTCCGACGGGAATTGTGTGTTGACAGACTAAAATCCCACCATTTTTTATGCTCAATTGTTGTTGGATTTTCCATGGACAAATGTTGGATGGCAGGTTTATAAATTGTCCGTGGACAATAGTCTGTTGTCAGATTTTTCTATTGTGTGTACACAAGTCCATCAGACAAAAGTCCAAAGTACAAACACGTATTCTCTCAATCAATGTTTACCAAACACAACATTAGCAGAAGGTGACCAAAGGGTGTCACTAAAGAGCTGAAAAGCCATATAGTATGTCACTATGTTTGTGTTTGTTTGCCAACTATTATGTGCCATTTGTATGCAAAACAAGTTCATGGCCAATGCCCTTCAGACAAAAGTCTTATGCTTTGTCTGCGGAAAATCCAATTGTGTGTACAAGGCTTTAGTCCATAGGGTTAAAATGTGATTTGGCCCACCATTTGCAGCTATAACAGCTTCTGCGAAGGCTGTCCACAAGGTTTAGTGTGTCTATGGAAATGTTTGACCATTCTTTCAGAAGTGCATTTGTGAGGCCAGGCACTGATGTTGGATGAGAAGGCCTGGCTCGCAGTCTCTGCTCTAATTCAGACAAAAAGTGTTCTATCAGGTTGATGTCAGGACTTTGTGCCAGCCTGTCCAGTTTCTCAACTCCTTCCCCCAAATGATTTTGACCAGTGCACAGCAAGGTCCATAAAGACATGGATGAGTGAGTTTGGAGTCGAGTAACTTGACTGACCTGCACATAACAGAACACCTTCAGGATGAATTCGTGCGGAGACTGTAAGCCAGGCTTTCTCGTTTAACATCAGTGCCTGACCTCACTTATGCACTTACAGAAGAATGGTCAAACATTCCCATATACACACTCCTAAACCTTGTGGACAGCCTTCCCAGAAGAGTTGAAGCTGTTATAGTGGCAAAGGGTGAGCCAAATTAATTTTCAACCCTATGGACTAAGACTGGGATGCCATTACAGTTCATGTGCGTATATAGGCAGACGTCCTAATACTCAGGACAATATACAGTGGGGATGGAAAGTTTGGGCACCCCAGCTAAAAATGTGTATTAATGTGCATAACGAAGCCAAGGAAAGATGGAAAAATCTCAAAATGGCATCAAATTACAGATTAGACATTCTTATAATATGGCAAAAAAAGTTAGATTTTATTTCCATCATTTACACTTTCAAAATTACAGAAAACAAAAAAATGGCGTCTGCAAAAGTTTGGGCACTTGCACTGCCCCCTTTGCAAAGCTGAGACCTGCCAGTGTCATGGATTGTTCTCAATCATCCTCTGGGAAGACCAGGTGATGTCAATCTCAAAGGTTTTAAATGGCCAGACTCATCTAACCTTGCCCCAACAATCAGCACTATGGGTTCTTCTAAGCAGTTGTCTAGAAAACTGAAACTGAAAATAGTTGACGCTCACAAAGCTGGAGAAGGCTATAAGAAGATAGCAAAGCGTTTTCAGATGTCAATATCCTCTGTTCAGAATGTGATTAAGAAATGGCAGTCATCAGGAACAGTGGAAGTTAAAGCAAGATCTGGAAGAGCAAGAAAAATATCAGACAGAACAGGATTGTGAGAAAAGCAATTCAAAACCCACGTTTGACTGCACGATCCCTCCAGAAAGATCTGGCAGACACTGGAGTTGTGGTACACTATTCCACTATAAAGAGATACTTGTACAAATATGGTCTTCATGGAAGAGTCATCAGAAGAAAACGTCCTCACCACAAAAATCAGCGTTTGAACTTTGCAAATGAACATATAGACAAGCCTGAGGAATTTTGGAAATAAGTTCTGTGGACCGATGAGGTTAAAATAGAACTTTTTGGCCGGAATGAGCAAAGGTACGTTTGGAGAAGAAAGGGCACAGAATTTAATGAAAATAACCTCTGTCCAACTGTTAAGCATGGGGGTGGATCAATCATGCTTTGGGGTTGTATTGCAGCCAGTGGCACAGGGAACATTTCATGAGTAGAAGGAAAAATGGATTCAATAAAATTTCAGCAAATTTTGGATGGTAACTTTCTGTGATCTGCTATCTGTGAAAAAGCTGAAGTTAAAGAGAGGATGGCTTCTACAAATGGATAATGATCCTAAACACACCTCAAAATCCATGGGGGATTACATCAAGAGGAGTAAACTGAAGGTTTTGCCATGGCCTTCACAATCTCCTGACCTCAACATTATTGAAAATCTATGGATAGACCTTAAAAGAGCAGTGCGTGACAGCCCAGAAATCTCAAAGAACTGGAACACTTTTGTAAGGAAGAATGGGCAAAGATACCTCAAACAATAATTGAAAGACTCTTGGCTGGCTACAAAAAGCGTTTACAAGCTGTGATACTTGCCAAAGGGGGCAGTACAAGATATTAACTCTGCAGGGTGCCCAAACTTTTGCAGACGCCATTTTTTTGTTTTCTGTAATTTTGAAAGTGTAAATGATGAAAATACAATCTAACTTTTTTTGACATATTATAAGAATGTCTAATCTGTAATTTGATGCCATTTGAAGATTTTTCTATCTTTCCTTGGCTTCGTTATGCACATTAATACACATTTTTACCTGGGGTGCCCAAACTTTCGATCCCCACTGTATTGTATATTTCTTGTGACACTGAGCATGGCTATGGACTTAGGGCTGGTTCACACCACAGAGATGCAGATTGCATGTGTGAGGCTGCCTGCTGGCTAAGTGGGTAGCAATTCCATCTAGCAGCACTGGAGTTGCTGGTTTAATTCCCCAACATGCTAATGTTTGTGTTGAAGTTTAAATGTTCTCCATGTGTGAGTTTCTCACCACAATCCCAAGACATGCTGGCATTTTATTTGTCTCCTGTCGAAATAGTCTCTAATGGAAGAAAGTTAGTTTTGGACTTTAGATTGGAAGCTCATTGCAGCCAGGGACTGATGTAAATGTTTGTTAGCACTAATCATGCCCAGGGAATTGTACATTTTAAATTGTAGGGTTTACACTGCACAGGCACATATGCTTAGAAAACTGTTGCTTTGTTTATGTACATGCAAAGGTATTTCAATCTTTGGCCTGTAGTTGGAGATTTGATGCACATAGCCAAGGGCTAGCACAGTTGCAAACAGTATTATGTGTTCCTGCCCATTGGGTGCAATCACTTTAGACATACATGAAGAGACAGATTGAAAGATACCTCTGGGAGTGTACTTTTATTGGGCATGTGGTAACAATACAACCAATCTTATATAAAGGACTGCAGTGGGGGGGGGGGGGGTTCTCATTTGGCCCAAGAAGGCCAGGTTTTTTGCTGTGATTTGTGGGGAGAAGCAATGATATTGTGCATATTGACAAACGTTCAACAAGAGCTGTTTGTTTGCTGAAATTCTTGTGCATTCTTTCCATCAAAAGTGGGTTTATGTAGCCATGCTGTCAATGTTGTGTGTGTATTGTTCCTGCCTGACCATGAAAACATGGTTTGGGACCATCTGCTGAACTTCTGCTCATTGAGCTCATTGCTTAATCATGTGCACAGAAATACAGCTTCCAGCAGAACATGGTCACCAATGTATGTGTGTGGATTGTGAGGTGGTGGGTGTTAATTTGGATATGTGCTTTTTTTAATAATATGTAGGAATGATTTGTACAAATAATGACTGTTAAGCATGTTTCTATAATCTTGCGGATAAAAATGTGATGTGGTATGGTGGGTGAGTAGTGGTACTATAAAATGTGTTGCCCGTTATACACTGAAAATAAAGTTGTGTCCACTCTAAGGTTTAGACAAATTTTAGATTATAAGCTCCTATGAGTAGGACCCTTAAAACCCAATTGCTAACGGTTTTGATAAATAGAGCACCATATATACTGTATATTTTTTTATGCTAGTAAATGAATGTACATAATTTTGCTTCTGCTGGCAAAATATAAGCACATTATTGAGCTTGTTTGTTGTTTTTTTTCCTCTTTTCTTTCTTCTTTTTAATTTGTTTTGGGGTGGTGGTTTTGGAGAAGTGCAATATCTTTCTTATACCCATAGAAGTTATAAGATATAATTGTGCACCAAAAAACCTAATCTGTTCAGCACACCTTCAAGTAAATAATTAATGTGTTAGGTGTATATAACAGCTGTGGAGAATTGCAGTTAATGAATTCAAATGGTGGATAGTCAATGTTGTATGTGTCAGCCCTGGTTCACATTGGTGCGATTTGACATGTCAAATTGCATGCAAAATCGGCAGCGATTACCCCGTCATTTCCAAAAGTAGGTTATGTGCTACTTTTGGTTACTTTGGGGTGCAATTTCCTTTGAAATCCGTGCAGAAACCTGCACAGATGTCTCGGAATTTCTCCCCACAGGCGGGACTGACACTGTGGGAGTTCAGCTGAAGTCGCAACATTTGCTCAAACTGTCAGTGTGAACCAGGACTCAAACTGGGCCTTTGTAATTCACCTGCTGTAATCCCAGGGACGCCGTTTCTTATCAAACTCCCTTAAGTTTGCCTTCAAATATCGTTATATGTAGAAATACAGATTTGCTTATCTGCAAATAAATGAAAATAAAAAATTCTGATCAAATATTCACAACTGCAATCAAGAGCGTAGTTTCACCTTCTGACCCAGAAATGAGTCATTGTAATCACCTGGAAGTTCCTGTGCTGGTCAGGATCTCCATCTAGGTGGATATGTACTTATACTTACTCAATGTGGGGTGGGTGTGGTAGTTAGATTTGGTGTGGGTGGGGTTCATTGTTTTGTTTGGCATCACCACACATTTTCTTTTGGCTCATATGCACACATCACTTCCTGCATTTGTTCTGCAGATGTAAATCAGTAAGGACAATGCAAATATAAATGAGAGCTCCTTTTATTAATATATATATATATATATATATATATATATATATATAGCTTGTTTCACACTTGGGCAACTCCTCCAGCAAATTTGGGCCTCCGAGTTGTATGACAAGTTGTACCCCATGATTCTCAATGATAACCATTCATCTCTGTGCTACTTCAAGTTGCACCAACTTCAAAGTAGTCTCTGTAATACTTTAGTGTGACTTTCATGTGACTTGAAGTTGGAGCCAAGTTACAGCAGAAAAGTGGCAGCAAAATAGTGTGACTTTCAGGTCGCAGCAGTGTGAATGAGATTCATGGATAACACCTTTGAATTTGGCGATATTGTCATTTGTGCATCCTAAAAATGGGGCAAATTTGTCCCTTCACTACCTTGTTTTGACTTGGACTTTGAGGTCCATACACCACAAGATTACACAGGCAATGCTTCAAGTCACGGCAAAGCTGTGAAATTTTAAGGTTGGAGCCAAGTTACAGCAGAAAAGTGGCAGCAAAATAGTGTGACTTTCAGGTCGCAGCAGTGTGAATGAGATTCATGGATAACACCTTTGAATTTGGCGATATTGTCATTTGTGCATGCTGAAAATGGGGCAAATTTGTCCCTGCACTACCTTGTTTTGACTTGGACTTTGAGGTCCATACACCACAAGATTACACAGGCAATGCTTCAAGTCATGGCAAAGCTGTGCAAATGGGCCTAATTAAAAGGTGTTATCAATTAACCAGTTAACAACCGGCCCATAGCCGATTAACAGATACAGGGCAGTTGTTTAACTCTGAGAGGCCGTTAATTAACGGCCTCCCAGAATTCCGCTCTTGCTCATTGCGGCCGTTTACCACGTGATTGCTCCGTCAAATGACAGAGCGATCACTTGTAAACAAACCGGCGTCATGTTATGTTATATGTTCCTCCCTCCCCTGTCTGTACCAATCGGTACAGCGGAGGGAGAAGAGATCAGTGTCAGCAGCACTGTGGGCTGCATCTGCAGTGCCCACATCGCTGCTCAATGAAATTTAACCCCTTAATTCCCTGCCAATACTCTGCAATACCCTGCCAATACTCTGCAATACCCAATACCCTGCCAATACTCTGAAATACCCAATACCCTGCCAATACTCTGCAATACCCTGGCAACACTCTGTAATACACGCCAATACTCTGCAATACCCAATACTCTGCAATACCCTGCCAGTACTCTTCAATACCTTGCCAATAATCTGCAATACCCACCAATACTCTGCAATACCCTACCAATACTCTGCAATACCCAATACCCTGCCAATACCCTTCCATACCCTGCCAATACTATGCAATACTCTGCCATACCCTGCCAATACCCTGCCGATACTCTTCAATACCTTGCCAATACTCTGCCATGCCCTGCCAATACTCTGCAATACCCTGCCAATACTCTGCCATACCCTGCCAATACTCTGCAATACCCTGCCTTTTTTTATTTTTTTATTTTTTTATTTCAGGCTTCCCAGCCTAGAGGTGAGATGTGGGATCTTATTGACCCCATATCTCACTGTAAAGAGGACCTGTCATGCCTATTCCTAATACAAGGGATGTTTACATTCCTTGTAATAGGAATACAAGTGATCAAAAAATGTATTTTTGGGGAAAAAATGTCAACCTAAAATAAAGTAAAATGAACAATAATTTTTTTTTTTTTTTAATTAAAGCGCCCCTGTCCCCATGTGCTCACATGCAGAAGCGAACTCATACGTAAGTCCCGCCCACATATAAAAAACGGTGTTCAAACCACACATGTGAGGTATCGCTGCGAACGTTAGAGCAAGAGCAATAATTTTGGCCCTAGACCTCAAAACATGTAACCAGTAAAAAAATTTAAAGCCTCGCCTATGGGGATTTTTAAGTAGAGACATTTGGTGCCATTCCATGAGCGCATGTAATTTTGAAGGGTGACATATTAGGTATCTATTTACTTCATCTTTCACATTATGCAAAAACATTGGGCTAACTTTACTGTTTTGTTTTTTTAAGCACAAAACAGTTTTTTTTATTTTTTAAACGCGACTACCATTGTATTCTCTAGGGTCTTTGCTAAAAAAACATATATAATGGTTTGGGGTTCTATGTAATTTTCTTGCAAATAAATGATGATTTTTACATGTAGGGGAGAAATGTCAGAATTGGCCTGGGTGCTTCAGAAAGCCTGATGGTGCTCCCTGCATGTTGGGCCTCTGTATGTGGCCACGCTGTGTAAAAGTCTCACACATGTGGTATTGCCATACTCGGGAGTAATAGCAGAATGTGTTTTGGGGTGTAATTTGTGGTATGCATATGCTGTGTGTGAGAAAAAACCTGATTATATGACAATTTTGTGAAAAAAAAAGGAAAAAAAAATCTTGATATTGCAAAGAATTGTAGGAAAAAATTACAACTTCAAAAACCTCACCATGCCTCTTACTAAATACCTTGGAATGTCTTCTTTCCAAAAAAGGGGTCATTTGGGGGTATTTGTACTTTTTTGGCATGTTAGGGTCTCAAGAAATGAGATAGGCCGTCAGTCCTTTGGGTGTGATCAATTTTCAGATATTGGCACCATAGCTTGTGGACTCTATAACTTTCACAAAAACCAAATAATATCCACCAATTACTTATTTTTACCAAAGATATGTAGTAGTATAAATTTTAGCCAAAATTTATGAAGAAAAATTACTAATCTGCTAAATTTTATAACAGAAACAAAGAAAAATTCATTTTTTTACTGAATTTTCTGTCTTTTTTCTTTTATAGCACAAAAAATAAAAAACTCAGCAGTGATTAAATACCACCAAAAGAAAGCTCTATTTGTGTGAAAAACAGGACAAAAATTTCATATGGGTACAGTGTTGCATGACTGAGAATTTGTCATTCAAATTGTGAGAGCACCGAAACCTGAAAATTGGTCTGGTTATTAAGGGTGTTTAAGTGCCCAGTGGTCAAGTGGTTAATCTTATTAAGCCCCATACACACTATCAGGTAAGCCAGCCAGGAGGGGTTCCCAGGTGACTCTGAGTATCCGAAACGAGGAGCTTGCAATGATCCGGGAATTTCTGATAATCAGCCGACTGAGGTAAGCCTATTGCTTACATTTGAGTTATCAGACTTCCTTGATTGGTAAGGCATTTTCAGGACAAAGGGTACCTATTTTACTCCCCTTAATCGAACTGTATTGATTGGTGGTTATATGTTATGTTGTCACTGTCTACTGTCCATCGGAGTGTTATAGATAAGAAAGGGAAGAACAGTGCTGTTCACAGGTATATGTATTACATCTGCTAGATAAAGTAGTTTAGAGGCAAGAGGTATAGGCACACATAGAGAAGACTGGCCAGTCATTATGGGCATTAAATTAAGTAAGGGAATGAAGGGTAAGAGACCCTCAAAAATGCCCAGTGCAAGAGGAGCGATATATATGAACCGAAGGTGCGGTTCCACCTATACTTAGCCCCTAGATTAATGTTTAAAGTGGACAGGGATCCACAGTGGGTAACTGGGTTACAACCAAAGTCCACAGGGACTAAGATTTATGCAGAGTAAACAGCTAGAGAAACAGCTATCTATGTGAGCAGGATGGATCATGGGTGACAATTAACACTAGACAGAAAGGGACATTTTGATGTTAAGTTATGGGATGAATTTGGGGTCAGGCACTACAACTAGTAAAGTCAAGTAACAGAGAAATGAGAGTTAAAACAGAATACTTTATATGTTGTCAGAGAGGGAAGATGGGATGAGCACTATGGCTACCCATCTGATCAAAGAAGGTATTGTATGTGAAGTATGGTATTACAATACACTGGATGCAAAGGATATCAGAACAAAATAAAGAAAGCATTAGTTAAGCAGGGGAAAATTAAAACAGTTAAAAGAAAGTGAGAGAAGGATATGCATGTGTTGTGTACAAATGGGAAAAATGTAAGCGATTTTAGAGAGATATTTGTGTATGTGTGTGAATGCTGGAACCTTTAGTTCTATCGCTTGTGTGTGTCATGTATGCAGATGTGACCCCCTCCATTATGCTCTCTTGAAAGAATGTGACTGGGATGAGAGGTCAGTGATAAGCTGGAAGGACACCATGCCAATTTAAATTTTTTAGACAAAACATTTATAACAAAATGTGCCTGGTTAATGAATCTAATGATAAACAATGTGATCACAATTATTTTTTAATCTGTTTTCCAAACATGGTAAAATGAAGGCTACATTTAAGCATGTATTACACAAATTGACTATCCTTTGATAGTGGAAACAGTGCATTTAAGAAAGGAAAATTGAGTAAAATTAAGTAATATGTCCCCCTTTAAGGAAAAAAAAGATTAAGATGAGGTTGTTAATTGGAATACAGCTGCCATAATGTTTAACAACGCCAAGATGGATGGGATACATAATAAGTTTTTATACAAAAATGAAATCTTAAAGTTTGATAATAACTTGATGTGCAGTCCATGATGTGAGAGTAATAATACATTTTTTTTAAATATAACAGACCCATCACATCAAGTCCACACACCCTGTTAGGATAGATGCTGCCTGCACCCAGTTGTTTTATAGTTTTTGATGGCCGAGTGCTTTCTGGTCCATCATACATATTGTTGGTAGACATGTGCATTCGTTTTCGTCCGAATGCATTTTCGTTCGAATTTCAGGTATTTTTGTTTTCGTTTTGACAAACGATAACGAAAGTGCAGAATCTGAAAAACGAAAGATCCAACATAAATAAATGCTATATTTTGGTTTTCGTTGTTACAACAGTTCGATATAGAATAGGAGATTCGACGTGACTCTGACAATAACAATCTGTGTCTATTGAACCCTGTGGTCGAATGTGCCTAACCTTACCTCTATTAGTCCAAGATAATATAGAGAAAGTATTCGACAGAGAGAAAATTATCGACATAGAGAGAAAAGATTTGACAGAGAGAAAAGATTCTAAAGTTCTAATTTTAAAGGCTAATATGCAAGTTACTGTCCTAAAAAGTGTCTGGGGACCTGGGTCCTGCCCCAGGGGACATGCATCAATGCAAAAAAAGTTTTAAAAACTGCCGTTTTTTCGGGAGCAGTGATTTTAATAATGATTAATGTGAAACAATAAAAGTGTAATATTCCTTTAAATTTCATACCTGGGGGGTGTCTATAGTATGCCTGTGAAGGGGTGCATGTGTCCTGTGCTTAGAACTGTCCCTGCACAAAGTGTAATTTCTGCAGGAAAAAAAGTCCTTTAAAATCACTCGTGGCTATAATGAATTGTCGTCTCCCGTAATACAGAGAACACTCATTGAAAGTCATTGATAAAAAAAAAGCGTGGTGTGCCCCCAAATTCAATTACCAGGCCCTTCAGGTCTGGTATGGATATTAAGGGGAACCCTGCATCAAATGAAAAAAAAAATTGACGTGGGGGTCCCCCTAAAAATCCATACCAGACCCTTTATCCGAGCATGCAACCTGGCAGGCCGCAGGAAAAGAGGGGGGAATGAGAGAGTGCCCCCCCTCCTGAACCGTACCAGGCCACATGCCCTCAACATTGGGAGGATGCTTTTGGGTCCCCCAAAAGCACCATGTCCCCATGTTGATGGGGACAAGGGCCTCATGCCCACAACCCTGGCCGGTGGTTGTGGGGGTCTGTGGGCAAGGGGCTTATCAGAATCTGGAACCCCCTTTAACAAGGGGACCTCCAGATCCCGGCCCCCCATTTGAAATGGTAAGGGGGTACAAAAGTAAAGTGTAAAAAATTGTTAAATAAGACAAACACTTTTGAAAAAGTCCTTTATTAAAAATAAAAAAAAATAAAAAAAGATTCCAGTGGTGGTAATCCACTCTTGCTATCCAGCGACGGACGATCATCTCTCCGGGGTCCAGCAGGTTTCCAAAACATCGGGGGGGGGGGGGTCATCCATACGTCATTGGGGAAGCCCGGCTTCCCCAATCGCATCAGAGAGGGGCGGAGTCAGGTGACGGGTGGCCCCGCCCTCTGCATATAACAAACGTCAGGCCACCGGGATCCCACAGTGTCTCCTCCGTGGAGACAGAAGATGGATGGATGCGCTGCGCTGGATCAGATCAGCCATTGCTGGACCCGGAGAGATGATCATCCGTCGCTGGATAGCAAGAGTGGATTACCACCTCTGGAATCTTTTTTTATTTTTTTTTATTTTTAATAAAGGACTTTTTCTAAAGTTTGTTTGTCTTATTTAACTATTTTTTACACTTTCTTTGTGAAATGTAGGGGTGCTTTTGTACCCCTTACCATTTCAAACAGGGGGGGTGGGATCTGGGGGTCCCCTTGTTAAAGGGGGCTTCCAGATTCTGATAAGCCCCCCGCCCACAGACCTCCACAACCACGAAAAACTAAATAAATAAAAATTAATTTCGGGAGTAACTCAATATATTTCTTTTTCGGACAAAAACTAAATTCCAAAACAAAATATTTCACTCTGCACATGTCTAATTGTTGGTCCTTTTGTTTTTATTTATTTTTATGTTTGAAATTCAAAGCAGAATGTGTGGATTGTGAAATGATGTGCCCCTTTTCCTTGTAAGTGCAGTGGGTATAAGTAGAATAATATTTTGGATTTATGGACATCTCTGCATGACCGCAGGGTATTGTTATCATTTATTATAATATTGCCAGGAAAAACTTGTCTTTTTGAAACATGAAATGGAGTTCTTACACAGACAGCATGATAGAAAACAAGCCATTGTTATATTTACGCAAGCTGGACCCAGTAATAAAGGGTTCACCCCAATATATCAGAGCTGTAGCTTTTATGCAAAGGTGCTATTAGACAAAGTTACAGACATTATTTTAGTCAAATATTTAATGTTTAATGGTCCAAAATTCTGCGTAGCAAATATATAGCTAACTAAATGTTTGTCTAATGAAAGGTTCAAAATATGGGTTTGTTTATGTACAAATCTAACAATGAAAAATGCGTACATTTGAATTCAGCCACCTTATTGCCTCTATTGGAGAAAGCTGGAGACAAAGAAAAACCACATATGTTAAATTGATGACGTAGGAATCAGCTTCTGTGAGCCCAGTGCAGGACACACTCCCTGAAGACCAGAGTATTTAATTTTTTGTAGTGTTATTCCTGGGTTTATATGAGGATGGCAATACCCATACTGAGTATGCAGTTTATCACCCAGAAGGATACTCTGTATTCAGAGTCATTGCATCCTTTTTCCCAAGCTCAAGAAGCAGAGCTCCATGTTTAGCAAAGCCTGTGAGCTATAAAAAGAGTATATATTTATATAGATAGTCAAGATATAGAGAGCTTTTGGTTCCATTTGAAGGGCCAGAAGTTTGTTTTTACTTTGGCAAGTAAGCCAATAAAGCATGCTAAGTTAATTTGATTGGCTGTTTTCAGCCTTCCAGGTTCTTGCTGAGGTAGCCATACTAACATTAAAACTCATACATGGAAGCAGACCAGGCGACCAAGGATGCTGCATTTACAGCCCTGGAAAATTGCTGGGTCTGTGCAACTCACAGATTCTACCCTAGTTCTGGCCCAGTATAGCTGGGATTAATAATGCAACTTTAAGGACCCCAGAATTAGAAGAACAAGTGGTCCACAGGGGGCAACTTCTTACGAAACAAGACTTTCGAAAAGGTGATAATTTATGTCTGCCAGCCACTCTTTTTCCCTCCAGCTTGACACATGGACCGTTTCATCAGTCACAAGCAGTTATGGCTGCCTTAGTAAAAGAGCGTGAGATAGAGCCAGGGTTCCCCACAGTTGTTTTTATAGCATACCACTTCTTGTTTTACCTGTTACCAGAGGTGTTACAAAAAGCTGAACATCCCTTCCAGAGATAACAAAAAGATATATCCAGGTGCCCAAGTCAGGATCTTATGAGTATGTATTTTGTTTGTATGGGCATGTTTTCTGGATGTCCAGTGGCAAATGCTACTGCAAAGGCCACGGTAAAAAGTGTTATCAGAAGTAGTTTGTAACTACAGAGTGCAGAATCTACAGAGAGTAACAGAGGAAATAATTTTTATAGGAGAGTCCTTACTAGAAGTTTTGAGGTTTTTATTTTTACACCCCTACTGTCTACAATGTAGCAAACAAAGTAGAGTAAGAAACTAGAAAACTTGAATGTTTTCTTATATTTTTTTTTCTTATTTCAAATTTATTGACAATAAAGAATATACATACGTGTATACATTTGCTTATGTAGAAGGCAGTATCTTTACAACTATTACATATGCAATAAAGTAGTTGACAAATGGTATATTCGCTATCTATTTGAGTTTTTTTGATAATCACTTACATCACATACTTGTTAACCAATAGAATTCGCTGTTAACTAATATTCTATATGAACTATATCCATATGATATAGAATCTTCTACATTAGCGGTAAAGTGTAGAGTAGGTATATAGAGGGGATATGGGGGAATAAGGGGAAAGGATAAGGGGGTTAGGAAGGTGAAGAAGAAGTACGGAATTAGGAAGTAGTGGTTGTACATCATTGTGGTGTTACAATCATCCTATTATACGTACTTATTAAACCTGTTTTGTTCCCATTATATTGTTGGTTCAGGGAAAGAAATACATTGTTTTTTTCTTACAAGGATGTCAAGAGGCTCATTGGTCTGGTCTCATTTGTTGTTGCTTACTAGTCTGTTGCGATGGTAAGGAATGAGATAGGTAAATTTAGTAACAGTAGCTAAGGTGGAGTGAAGTGGCTTTTTGGATGTGGGATCCCTCCAGGCACACTGATTCTATCTCTGTTATTTGTCTCGTGAAGTGTTCTTTACGGTTTTTCCTGTTAGCGTAGCTGCAGAGTTGGAAGTATGTCCATAAAGGCAAAAGGTAGCATGTCATTGTCTGTTTTGAGTGTTGTGAAGTCTTTCATTTGTGCATTTTGGAAGCAGTGTTTAGCTAGAAGAGGAGTGCGTGGATTTGAGGCCCTCAAGAGTTGCCTACCTTCCCCCTGGTGGGAAATCTGGGTTGTGGTGTAATGGCATAAGCGGGCTCAGAGGGGTAGATACGCTTGGGTTTTTAGCCAATTGATGAAAAATTGAGAGGGTAGTGTTGATCAGGGGGTGTTGTTTTGTTGTGGGAGGGTATTTGGACTCTGACTCTCACTGACTCTCTCAGTGTGATGGGACTCGACTCATTCTCTAAAGTAACCCAGTCTTTAATGTCATTGTGGCAGTGCCAGTCAATGATCCTGGTAATATGTGCTGCATGATAATATTTCTTAAAGTCGTGGAGTCCCATCCCACTTTTATCTTTGGGTTGGGTCAGAAGTGAGTAATTAATTCGGGGATGTTTGTGGGCCCAAACAAATTGGAGTTGGATAGACTGAAGTTTTTTAAAGAAGGTTGTCTGGATTTTTTTTGCGAGGGTTCTGAGAAGGTAGAGAATTTTGGGAAGAACTACCATTTTACGATCTGCCGAGCCATGAAAAGTTTTTAGGATGCCAGTTCACCGGGTCTGCCTCTAGTATTTGAGGAGTTGTGGGAAGTTGTTATCAAATATCTGGGAGAGCTGTGGAGTCAGCCATATTCCCAGGTACCTGAGAGCCTTCTTCTCCCATTTAAAGGGGCAGTTATCCTATACTTACTTAAGTGAAAGTTCCGGTATGCTTATGTTTAGGGCCTCAGACTTAGATTAATTTTCAGGATGGAGATGTATCCGTATATGGAAAACTCTTGTGGGAGATTTGGAAGGGATATATGCGGTTTTGTTAAAAAGAATAACAGGTCATCTGCATATGCGGCTATCTTGTATTCAGTGCTTGCTATTTGGAAACCCTTAATGTCTGGGTTTGACATCAGTTTTCTAATGAAGGGTTTGAGTGAGATTATAAACAGGGTGGGTGATAGTGGGTTATAGTGGGCACCCCTGCCTCGTGCCATTGGTAATTTGCACTGTGTCTGACAAGGAGCCGTTAATGCGTAGTTTTGCTGTTGGGTTTTTGTATAGAGACGATATCCACAACATCATATGCGAGCCCAGACCTATGTATTTGCAAGTTTCCAGCATGAAATCCCAGGCTACTCGAAGGCCTTCTCCGCATTCGTAAAGAGGAGAAAGCCCTCGATTTTTTGCACATGGGCCGCATGGATGAGATTGAGGGATTTCGTAACATTATCTTTCGCCTCTCTGCCTGGCACAAAGCCTGCTTGTTCCAGGCCAATTAGTGTGTGAAGTAGGGGTTTCAGTCTGTTAGCTATAATCTTTGCCATTATTTTTACATTGAGATTTAATAAGGAAATTGGTCTATAGCTGGTGCAGTGCGTTGGGTCTTTGTCAGGTTTGGGCAACACAGTTATATGGGCGGCTATAAATGTTGGTGGACTATCTCTAGGGTCTGAGAAGGAATTTAGCGCTTTTGTGAGGGGATTTGTCAAGATGTCAATGAATGTTTTATAATAAATAGGTGAGTATCTGTCTGGGCCGTGTTTTTTCCCTGTTTTCAGATCTTTGATTGCCATTTGAACTTCGTCAGTGCTTATGGGATGGTCAAGGAGTTCAGAATCTGTTTCAGAGAGTTTGGGAAGTTTTGAGAAGGCTATGTATTCCTATAGGCTTGTGTTGTTAGGGGAGGTTGTAAAATTGTGTTGAGAAGTGTTGAGCTATCAGATCATCGGTTACATCTAACTTGCCTTCTTTGTTGGTTATTCCCAGTAGGTTATTTCTATGTCGTGGACTTTTCAGAGCTCTGGCTAAGAATTTACCGGTTTTATCGCCATATTCATAATATATTTTCCTTTTGAAAAAAAGGAGTCTTTTCGATGTAACATCTAATGTCTGTTGTAGTGTTTTCCTTGTTTCTAGTAATTCAGTTGCTATATGTGTTGTCAGGGAGTGTTTATGTAAGGTCTCGAGGTTAGAAATTTTTTCAGTTAGTTTGATCATTTCTTTTTCCCCTTTCCCTTTTGCGTTGAGCTCCCATTTTCATTAGCACACCCCTTATGGTGCATTTGTGGGCCTCCCAAACCATTAAGGGGTCCGTATCCTGAGTTGCGTTGTGTTTAAAGTATACCTGTAATTGGGAAGTGATTTTGGGTAGTAGCGTATGGTCCGAAAGTAATGATGAGTTCAGTCTCCATGTTGGGGGTTTTCTTTGTGGGGATTGATGTGCAAGTGTGAGTGATATAGGAGAGTGATCGGATAGAGATTGGATCCCTATCTACGCTCCATAAATACGATGCAGATCTCTATGCGAGACAAATAGGTAGTCAATCCTAGAGTATTTAGCATGGGGGCAGAATAGAATGTAAAATAACTATCCTCAGGGTGGAGAGAATGCCAAGAGTCTATTAGGTGTAGTGAGTGCAAGAGCTTTTTAAATGTCTTCAGAATTCTATACGTTATGTGTGTTTTGCCAGTGGAAGTATCCGTTAAGGGATTTAAGGGAAGATTGAAATCGCCCCCCAGGATTACACATCCTGAGCTAAACCCTTCTAGTTCTCTAATAAGTTTTCTGCAGAAAGTTAAATGAAGTTTATTGGGAAAGTACACATTAGCTAATGTGATAGGGCGTCCATTGTATTGGCCCTTGAGGAGGAGAAATCTGCCTTCTGGGTCTGTCAGCTTGTCTGATAATGCAAAGGGGGCTTCCTTACTAATCAGGATTGATACCCTTTTGTCTTTGAATGATCGTTCGTCGCGTGATGTGCCTCAGTAAAGAATGAATCAGTGATTCATTTGGATTCACTGGGATTTAAAATGGGTTTCTTGTAGGAAGGCAAAATGCGGCCTACCTTTCTGTAGCTCCCTCAATAGGGATGACCTCTTCTCCGGTATGTTTAGCCCTTGCACGTTGTGAGAGACTACTGTGGGGTTTGGACCCAAAGCGGAGTACGGCATGGTGCAGGTGCAAAAAGACTCAGAGAGACAAAACCTGTTAACAACACTAAAACAAAGTATGTTAAAAATGAAAAGTTATTCGGTATTTCTGTACTACATGTACCATGTGCAACTACTAGATAGAGAAACAAGTACTACACAGAAATGTAGGAGGGGGGGATTCAGATGGGGGAATATGTGAGTTATCAAATTTGAACCTTTATAATAGTTACCCTATCGTTAAGGTAGTTAGTAGTGAGTCCTACATTGGCTAGCTGCCCCTGTCTGACACACTTTGGAGGGCTGAGGGAGACATCAAACTGCGTTGGCCGCAGAAACCAAGCGTGCTATCAAGTTAGTGGGTAGTGATCACTAAGTTTAGAGGGTGGGGAGCCGCAACCAGTGATAATATATAATTATAAGGTTCAGAATTGGCACTTCTGCACATCAATGTGAATCGAGCTACAGAACAGTAACGGGTAATACCAAAAGGTAAACAGACTATCTGAATATTGCATGAAAAATAACTGAGATGCTTAAAACAACAGAGCATGTCATACAGCTTCCAAACTGATAAACATATTGATTCAAGTCAAACAGATTCAATAATGGATGTAACAGAATGTGCCACGAGGGTGGTTGGTGATTGTCTGCCTAGGGTATTAGGTGAAAAGGTATAACCATGTGAGAACCTGTTTAGTGCCGCAACTGAATTATACATTGTATTAAAGTTGTCAGAGATCTAAGTCTAGCAAGATAAGTGGTTAATCCCTTAACCAGTAGTATATAAAAGTCTGCTTGAGGCTATAAATGGGTAAAGTAAAAATTATCATGACAGGGTCTGGCCTCAATCCTCTGTAAATTTGTTGGAATTCAGTGACTGCTACATCTCAATGAATTTCACCAATCATAGTGTATAATGGGTGGTGTGGGTGTACTTAAATGATTCCATTATTTGGGTGAGTGTCATGGCTGCTCAGGAGAGATCCTCATGCATCTGTCCGTGTGAAATCACTCTCAAGCCCCATACACACTATCAGTTTTTTCTGCTGAGTTTTTCCATCAGGTTTACCAAAACCATGTAGTGCAAGGGCCTGTCTGATTGCATACACATTGAAACTCCTAAGGTTTGATCTCATATTATATGGTTTTGGTAAATCTGAAGGAAAAACTCAGCAGAAAAACTGATAGTGTGTATGGGGCTTAAGGAGCAGAGAAGGCAAAGGTGTGCCCTATCTGACCATAATCTTCCTGGTCTGCAATATGTTAAGGAGAAATAAATTCCAAGCGGGTCAGCAGAGAGGGAAAACTATATTCCTAGACTCATCCAAAAATAGTAAATTGGGCGCCGCATAGGCGCAAAAATAACATTGTAGGGATGAGAGCGAACAAAAAGGAGGGTGAACAGGTCTTGTGAGGCAAAGAAACTTGGATCAGTTGGTATGACATTTCAGAATAATATCGGCATTCTATTTCCTAGGGGGGGTCAGAAGATGTCGTGCTGTGCCCTGGAAGAGTGTGCTCTGCTGCTGTTTGGCGTGCCCGCCATTGAGCCTCCAGTGCGGCTTTGTTTTATTTTTTTAGGTTGCCCTTTCTCTGGGGAGGTTACCAGTGATCAGGGTGGGCTCCTTTCCGGGGGGGAGTAGGCGGAATTCCTGATACCTCTCTGGAAGTTCGACCTGGCCTAGGTGTAGAGCAGAGCAGAACAGGTGATTGTAGAGCATGTTGTCTGCCATTGTGAGTCACAAGCAGAGTGAACGGAAATCGGCAAGTGTATCGCACGTCTTTTTCACTGAGCTTATCCAGGAGTGGACGCAGGGCCCTTCGGTTTTTCAATGTTATTTGGAACAAGTCATGGAAGAGCATAATGGTTTCTCCATTGAATATAATCTGCTTGTTTCTGCATGCCTTTTGCATTATTTGCTCCTTCAGTGTGAAACTCTGCAGACAGCAAATGACGTCCCTTGGTGGCATGATGTCTGGTCCTTGGGACCTCAGGGCCCTATGCGCCCTGACAAATTCTATGTCTGTGTCCTCTGGACTCTCCAACAGACTTTTAAATACCCTTCTTAAGGCAGGGGCGATTTGATCCGTTTCAACTGTTTCAGGTATCCCCCTGACCCTGATGTTGCTCCTTCTTCCTCTATTATCAAGGTCCTCTAAATGCCTATTCATTTCAATGAAATGATTGGAATGAGAGAAGGTCACTTTGTCCAGCCTGTGAATCGCCTTCCCCCTCTGTTTCCCAGAAGATTCAGCAGCTATCATGCGGTCGTTTAAAACCAGCAGACTCGATTTAAGGTCTGTGATGCCCGCAGAGAATGAAGATTTTGTTTCAATAGATTTTTATTGAAGTTTCCATGTAAAACTTACAACAAAGCAAAAAAAGAAAACATTACAAAACTGACAAAACTGATGTGCCGTACACTGTGCCAGAGAAGCAATCATAGCATTAACATTGCGTGCTATGTTAGATAACATTCAAATGGTGAGTCAGTGGACAGAATAGAACATGGTTAAATACGAGAATTGTTCCTCCGAACCTCGGCACCCCATCTGGGTGCAAACTGTGACCGGGGGGAGAAACAAGACTTTAACGTGCTTGTCCACATATGAAGTTGAATTACCAGCTAAGATCTAGTTGTCTTTTATCCTTTGTAGGAGTTATTCAGACAGAAAAAAGACAAGAGATGTAAAGAAATAAGTGTAGGGAAAACGAGGTTGTTAATATTCCCAAAACAAACTACGGTAATCTCCTTACACCAATCCGTTAATACCCACCTTTGGCATGGTGTATGTGTCAGGAAGAAGTGGTTAGAACAGCATGACAGACTATGTAATCTATTGCATTTTTATGGGGTAGACTTATTAATGACTTTATTGTACCAGATGGACCATAGAGACCACTCTGCTTGTTTTGACCTTAGGCAGCCATCGCTGGAAGCGAATATACATTAATAGGTGCTATGTAACTGGGTGGTAGCTATGACTTCTGAACAAGAAGGACTCAGTTTGGAGCGCCAGTTGTGTGTAAGAGTTAATTTAGCCGCTAGTAGGATGTGTATGATTATACCTCTGATCGGATAGGGGAATTTATCAATTCCTATCAAAAAACGAAAGTATCCCCAAAGTGGGGTTTTTTAACAGCGTAAATTACCTGTGGAGGCTAATTTATGTATATATTGAAATAAATACTGACATGTGGCAAGAAACTAATAATACAAATATTTATTAGTAAAAAAGAGGATTGAACAGGTGACACAGTGGTCAGGGACTGAGCTCCACTATGTGAATAAAAATATATGATATTACATGGATAAACAGAATACAATTATAATGCCTAGACCATAATACCACTGTAGATACAATAAAAAATAGATAATGTGGACCCTTTACGCGTTTCGACCCTCTCGGGGGTCTTCTTCAGAAGGTTTTTATCTATTGTAAAAGAGGGAAGACAAACATAAATACATATCCATACATGGTGCACTGTACTGTACTAGAAATAATCTGCTGTAAGCAGAATATACACCAAACATTGCATGGTTACATAATTAACAGTCAATTGGTATACATTGCATAATAGATACCTATATCATTCACGTAGGAGATCCTCTTTAAAAGACAGAAATAAGCTCCGCCATTTCTCCCATATCCTTCACAGATGCGCCAAACTTGTGTAGTTGAAATTGGTCGCTATGCTCTACCGAAAAGGGAGAGCAAGGGAACTGAGTTCAAGGGATAAATAGCTTACAGGGGATCACATCACTATTGCTACCTCCAATATAAAATAGTGGAGGAGGGTATAGGTATAGGTAGACAGAAGTCGGGAGGGGGACAACCTACAATAAAAACAAAAGAAGATATAAGGATGTATATATATATATGAAAAATCCCTATTCAGGGGCTGTCCCCCCTGTGTAGGGGGACAGAAAATATACCCACATGTAGTATGACGGGTATATAAATATAGAGGTAAGCCATACTACTTGAGTGTAGCATGCCATACACGATTAGAGTTTAAGCAGATGATAATAAGAGCTAAAGATCATTGTAAGTGCCCAGTGATGAGTCAGCAACGACAGACAACGCCAGATGACGAAGAAGAAAATAAGTGAAATAAAGACACAGCATGTGCAAAATCTAATAACACAGCGTGACTGGTGGTGAAAGTAAAATGGTGAAAAGTGAAATAAGAATACACCATGTTCTGGAGTCCAACGTGCCCCAGCGTGACAAAAGTAAGTGTGGAAGAAGGCGGTATATATATACCTGTGGTTAATATCAAGTAAGTGCACGTTATGTAGCAGAGCCCAAAAAGGGGCAATATAATGGGGATAGTAGTTGATTAGAAATAATGAGCTTTACAATCAAACCCCTCAGATACTTATACTGTCGTGGGACAGAAAAGACCTTTTATCTGCAAATAAACAAGAGATAGTATTAAACTCCTGCAAGCAGAGCTATATATAGGCAGTAAGGAGAGTAGTAAAGCATTCAGTAAAATAATCCAGTGACTTACCCTGCACCTAAAGTCAGTGCTAATGCTATCCTGTAGTAAGCAGAGTGAATTGCCAGTGTGAGGAGGTGGGATATAAATATCCCATGTGTCGTTCAATTAGCTGAATCAAATTAGGAGCTCCACCTGTCTAACCATAGCCTCGTTTGGTCGCCATATTGGCCGACCGGATGTGGTCCCCTCGGCGTTCCGGAAATGACCTTCCCAACATGGCGGGAAGGTACACAGTAGCGTCGCACCGGCGTGACGTCGGCACGTCGCGTCGCACGCGTGCAACACGCGTGCGCAGTGAGGTGCCGCGTCCGATACTGTTCCGGAATGCCGCCGACCAGATGCATTGTCCCGGGGGGACGGGTGGTACCTACCCGCACAAGCCCCGGGACGAACGGGGAGAGGCATGCGCGCGCCGATGCCGCTCCCCTCTTCTGGTCGGGAAGCCATACCCAAGCAGTCCGCCCTATGTGCAGCGAAAGGGACAAGTATGCTCAAATGGCACCATCTGATGGAGAAAGAGGCGAAATGCACACGAGTTTATCCGTCATAGAGTGTATAGAGAAATATGTAAAAGGACATTTTAATACATTTAATAGCAACATGTCAGGGGTAAAAATAAATATAAAAATAGCACAAAAACATTTCATAATGAATATATCATTTACAGGTAAACTGGGTATACATGAGAAAAACATCTACTGGTTGATATACAGAATATGGCAAGCTGGTTATCGGATGGTGAGGACATATATACATACTACGTTACTGTATCACATATATGCACATATACTCCCATCAGGCGCAGAGAGGAGCAAATAAGGATAATCAATATAATCAATATAATCATCCTATTGGGGAATTAGTGGAGGACCTATGTAAATGTGAACATTTGCACGTGTGTGATATGTTAACTTTATAGGTGCCTTGGGGGGCTATATCTAAGGCCCAAACCAAAGTAAAATAAAACAAACTAAAAGCCGAGACAGAGCAAAAGGATATTTATATTAAGAAGGAGACATGAGGGGCATGTAGTAGGTTCACAATGCATTATTGTGTTTTGCCTGAGGTGAAGCCCTTCAGGAATGGGGCGAATGATATGGCTTAATTAAACCTGGAAAAATGGTAGCATTAAGTTTAAAAATCCATCTCTGTTCGAGTTGGAGAAGGGCCTTATTCCAATCTCCTCCTCGATTCGGAATATGTATCCGATCAAGAGCAACAAAGGAGATTGTAGGCATCTTATAATCATGTGCAGTGACTACATGTCGTCCCAGAGGTACATAAAAATTACCAATCTCCATATGATAAGTGTGTTTAGCTATCCTTTTGTGTAGTTCCAACTTAGTTTTCCCCACGTAGTATGCCCCACATTCGCACTCCATGAGGTACACGATCCCACGTGTCTGACAATTAACAAAGTGGGACGGGTGGAAAGTGCGGCCATTTGGAAGACGAAAGATTTTGTCTCGTTTGATATACTTACAAGAGGAGCAGTGCCCACAGGGGAATGAACCCAAAACTGAGCAGTGCCCTGCTCGCTTTGCTTCATCTCTATATTCACTTTGTACCAATTTGTCGCGAAAAGAAGTGGCACGTCTGTAGGCAATTGAAGGGTGTTTCGAAACCAGTTTCCCAATTTTTTGATCATCCTTCAAAATCGACCAGTGTTTCTGGATGATATGGCGAATCGGAACATATTGTCTAGAAAAACGAAGGATGATCCTGGCGGCATGCATGCCAGGGTCATCCCTCGCCACCTTAGGGTGCAGAAGGTTACTGCGTGATTGAACTAGTGTCCGATTGTACGCCTTACGCAGACATGATCGACTATAGCCACAAGCTAGAAGTCTTGTCTGTAATTGGGCGGCTTCAACCTTAAATAAGGCATCGTCCGAACAATTCCTGCGCAACCGCAGGTATTGGCCATAAGGTATGGACCATTTTAACTTTGTTGGGTGGAAACTATCTGCATGGAGTATAGTATTCCCTGCGGTACTTTTCCGATACAAAGTGGTAAAAATTGAATTAGTGGGGGAACGCCCAATCTTAATGTCCAAAAATGTGATCAGATGGTGATTGTATGACAAGGTAAATTTTAGGTTATACTCATTCACATTGATTTGAGATATAAATTTAAGTAGCTGGTCCTCCATGCCCTCCCATATGACGAGAATGTCGTCGATATAACGTCACCACAGATGAATGTGGCGCGTGAAATCGGCGAGTCTCTCTTCGGATAGGAGGGATTCTTCCCACTCCCCCAGGTACAGATTGGCGTAGGCCGGGGCACAACATGTGCCCATGGCCACGCCCTGCACCTGGCGGTAGTGGGAATTGTTGAATACAAAGTAGTTATGATGTAAAATGTACTCAAGGCCATGAATGATAAAATCGCTCAAGGTCTGGTCATACAACCCCCTGTGTTGTAAGATGTTACGTATAGCTGCAATCCCCTTGGTAGGGGGTATCGAGCTATGAAGAGCTTCTACATCAATTGCTACTAACCAAGCATTGGTCGGTAGAGTCACATTATCAAGGGTCTGCAGTAGATGTATGGTATCCTTGATAAATGACGGCATCTCCATCACAAGGGGTTGCAGAAAAGAGTCAATCAGTTTGCTGAGGTTTTCAGTTAACCCCCCCCTGCCCGAAATTATGGGTCTGCCAGGTGGATGAGCTAGGTTTTCCCAATTTTTTCCCAAAAAATTGGGAAACTGGTTTCGAAACACCCTTCAATTGCCTACAGACGTGCCACTTCTTTTCGCGACAAATTGGTACAAAGTGAATATAGAGATGAAGCAAAGCGAGCAGGGCACTGCTCAGTTTTGGGTTCATTCCCCTGTGGGCACTGCTCCTCTTGTAAGTATATCAAACGAGACAAAATCTTTCGTCTTCCAAATGGCCGCACTTTCCACCCGTCCCACTTTGTTAATTGTCAGACACGTGGGATCGTGTACCTCATGGAGTGCGAATGTGGGGCATACTACGTGGGGAAAACTAAGTTGGAACTACACAAAAGGATAGCTAAACACACTTATCATATGGAGATTGGTAATTTTTATGTACCTCTGGGACGACATGTAGTCACTGCACATGATTATAAGATGCCTACAATCTCCTTTGTTGCTCTTGATCGGATACATATTCCGAATCGAGGAGGAGATTGGAATAAGGCCCTTCTCCAACTCGAACAGAGATGGATTTTTAAACTTAATGCTACCATTTTTCCAGGTTTAATTAAGCCATATCATTCGCCCCATTCCTGAAGGGCTTCACCTCAGGCAAAACACAATATGCATTGTCCCGGGGGGACGGGTGGTACCTACCCGCACAAGCCCCGGGACGAACGGGGAGAGGCATGCGCGCGCCGTTGCCGCTCCCCTCTTCTGGTCGGGAAGCCATACCCAAGCAGTCCGCCCTATGTGCAGCGAAAGGGACAAGTATGCTCAAATGGCACCATCTGATGGAGAAAGAGGGGAAATGCACACGAGTTTATCCGTCATAGAGTGTATAGAGAAATATGTAAAAGGACATTTTAATACATTTAATAGCAACATGTCAGGGGTAAAAATAAATATAAAAATAGCACAAAAACATTTCATAATGAATATATCATTTACAGGTAAACTGGGTATACATGAGAAAAACATCTACTGGTTGATATACAGAATATGGCAAGCTGGTTATCGGATGGTGAGGACATATATACATACTACGTTACTGTATCACATATATGCACATATACTCCCATCAGGCGCAGAGAGGAGCAACGTGCCGACGTCACGCCGGTGCGACGCTACTGTGTACCTTCCCGCCATGTTGGGAAGGTCATTTCTGGAACGCCGAGGGGACCACATCCGGTCGGCCAATATGGCGACCAAACGAGGCTATGGTTAGACAGGTGGAGCTCCTAATTTGATTCAGCTAATTGAACGACACATGGGATATTTATATCCCACCTCCTCACACTGGCAATTCACTCTGCTTACTACAGGATAGCATTAGCACTGACTTTAGGTGCAGGGTAAGTCACTGGATTATTTTACTGAATGCTTTACTACTCTCCTTACTGCCTATATATAGCTCTGCTTGCAGGAGTTTAATACTATCTCTTGTTTATTTGCAGATAAAAGGTCTTTTCTGTCCCACGACAGTATAAGTATCTGAGGGGTTTGATTGTAAAGCTCATTATTTCTAATCAACTACTATCCCCATTATATTGCCCCTTTTTGGGCTCTGCTACATAACGTGCACTTACTTGATATTAACCACAGGTATATATATACCGCCTTCTTCCACACTTACTTTTGTCACGCTGGGGCATGTTGGACTCCAGAACATGGTGTATTCTTATTTCACTTTTCACCATTTTACTTTCACCACCAGTCACGCTGTGTTATTAGATTTTGCACATGCTGTGTCTTTATTTCACTTAACCATGCAATGTTTGGTGTATATTCTGCTTACAGCAGATTATTTCTAGTACAGTACAGTGCACCATGTATGGATATGTATTTATGTTTGTCTTCCCTCTTTTACAATAGATAAAAACCTTCTGAAGAAGACCCCCGAGAGGGTCGAAACGCGTAAAGGGTCCACATTATCTATTTTTTATTGTATCTACAGTGGTATTATGGTCTAGGCATTATAATTGTATTCTGTTTATCCATGTAATATCATTTATTTTTATTCACACATTCAATCCTCTTTTTTACTAATAAATATTTGTATTATTAGTTTCTTGCCACATGTCAGTATTTATTTCCATATATACATAAACTAGCCTCCACAGGTAATTTACGCTGTTAAAAAACCCCACTTTGGGGATACTTTCGTTTTTTGTTTTCAACATACCAGGGGTGATCAGCGCCCTCTGACCCTGCATTGGGGTGTTACCGTCCATTTTTTTTTTATCAATTCCTATATTCAATATCGCAAGTTCCCGGAGAGGGATTGATCTGAATATGTGTCACTTCCTGAATGAGGTTGAAAACTGCAGACCAATATTGATTAAGAAATCTACATGACCACAGGAGGTGTAGGAGTGAGCCGTGGGTTCCGCACTCTCTCCAACATAGAGGTTATTTGGTGGAGTCTATTATATGTAGGACATGTGGGGTTCTGTACCATCTAAAGGCAAGCTTAAAGGATAATTCCCACAGATTGGCTGATTTAGTTACCTTGTAGGGTGTGTTTAAGGCCTCTGCCCATTGCTCGTCTGTAAATTGAGAACCTATTTCTGTTTCCCACTTGATCTGGGGTCGGGTTTTAGTGAAAAATGTCTTATTTTTAAGTGCTTGGTAGAAAAGTGATATACCTTTAATGTGTGGGGTGTCTCCAAACCAACATTTTGATAGATTGGTAGGAATCTTCTGGAAGATAGTAGGTGAGTGAATTAGGCAATGTGTTATTCTAAGGTATTGATAGTACTCCTTGTTTGGGAGATTGAACTCCTTTTGAAGTGTAGGAAAAGGTTTCAGTGCTCCGGCTGCATGTAGGTCTGAGACTAGGGTTATGCCTCTTTTTGTCCACGTTGAGACATTAATATAAGATGTTACGAGAGGAATCAGAGTTAATGGGATGGGAATTGGAGCCCCCGTGTGGTGTTTTAGATCAGATGGTGGAAGGCCTTTCTAGATGCTAATATTGTAAGGGATAGGTGTGAATCTATCTTGCGTTTGCGGAGTGTGCTGAGAATCCAGTCGTGTAGATTCTCACCTGGGACTTGTAAGTTCTCTAGATTTATCCATATGTTCTGTGGGTGTGTTTTGAACCATGCTTTCAACTGTGCTAATAGAGTGGCTATGTAATAGTCCCTAAGGTCGGGGAGTCCCATGCCTCCAGCTGTTTTGTGTTTGACAAGTTTGTCGTGGGAGCATCTTGCTTTCTTTCCCTGCCATATAAAGTTGTTTACTACCCTTTGTAGTTTTCAAAAGTATGAATTGGGTATTGGGATAGGAATAGTGTGGAAAAGATATAGTAGCTGTGATAGCTTCAGCATCTTGAAAGACGCCAGTCTACCCATCCATGAGAGTGTTAGTTTGGCAAATTGAGTTTGTTCGGGTTGAAGGGATTGGAGGTAGGGAACAAAGTTTTTCTGAAACAAGGATTTAGGGTTAGCCGTGAGTTGTATTCCGAGGTATTTTATAGCTTTTACCACCCAGAGAAACGGGAAACGTTCAGAGAGGGCCGTCTGAGTTGCTGTAGGTATATTAAGTCCCAGGATTTGGGATTTGGACTCATTAATTTTATAGTATGAAATAGAGCTAACCTCTTGCAAGGTATCATACACAGCCTCTAGAGAAGCTTGTGGGTCTAATAACATGAGAATTACGTCATCACAAATAGGTTAATTTTATGTTCGGCTGTGCCAATTTTTATTCCTACTAGGTTGGGTTGGGATCGAATCTTGTGGGCTAATGGTTCCATAAGGAGGTTGAATATCAACTGGGAAAGGGGGCAGCCTTGGCGGGTCCCATTGGTTATAGGGAAAGTGGAGGAGAGCATTGCTGAGCTATAAGCTTGGGCTGAGGGTTTGGAGTAGAGGGCCATTATAGTGGAAAGAATATGGCCTTGAAAACCAAATTTTTGTAGGGTCTGTTGGAGATATGACCAATGTATTCTATCAAATGCCTTCTCTGAATCTCTAGAATCAGAGAAGGCACTTTCTGATTGTTGGAGTGGTGAATTATGTTAATTAAATGTCTAGTGGTGTCTGCTGTTTGTCTCCCCTTTGTGAATCCAGATTGGTCCGGGTGAATTAGAGTTGGAAGTATATCAATAATTCTACTCACTATTACTTTGGCAAAAAGTTTCAAATCATGGTTTAGCAAAGATATGGGCTGGAAATTTTGGGGTGAAGAGGCTTCCTTACCAGGCTTAGGCAATGTGATAATTAAGGCTTTTAACATATCATCAGGGAAAGAGGAAGAGATTGCAGCCGCATTGAGCACCGAAGTCAGAGGATCCATTAAAATCGTCGTGAATTGTTTGTAGCATTCGGCAACAAAGCCGTCAGGCCCTGGAGCTTTGTTGTTAGGAAGTAGTTTAATAGCTATTTCTTGGTTGGTGAATGGGGAGTTTAAAGTTTCAAGTTGAGAAGAGGATAGAGTGGGAAGGTTGATGGATTGTAAGAAGGTTGTTATGTCAGAGGGCGAGGGATGCTTGGTGTCGGGGTCATTTTTCAAGTTATACAAGGAGCTATAATATGCACTGAATGCATTAGCAATCTCTTATCAACTTTTCTTTAGTGAACGGGTGGTACAGAAAGGGGATGGACGTTTTAGAACGTGCCCCTTTAATTTGTTTGGCAAGGAGTTTCCCAGCTTTATTGCCGGTGGCATAAAGGGTAGACTTGAAACGTTTGTGGTTGCGTTTGAATTGCTCCAATAATATGGAGCGAAGTTCTAAACGGAGTTGGCCCAATTTAGTTTTTAAACGGCCGGATGCTTTTAGCTTGTTTAAGTCATCCAGATAATTGATTTCTTTAAGGAGGTTATCAATGCGGTGCAATCTCTTTTTCTTAGCCTTAGAACTCTGTTGGATAAATTTCCCCTTCATATAAGCTTTATGGCCTGCCCATATCATTGCTGGGAATACCAACAATTATGCTAGAAGGCCATTCTGGCCACAGGAGTGTACATCCAGTACTCTGTAAATATGTCTTATCAATCATTTGTTTTTCACAATGAAAAGTAATTTTGTAATGAAAAAAGCTGCTCAGCTATTATTTTCTCCACAATGGAGTTTTTGCCTCTTTGGCCAGGACTACCTCCACCTGCGTGTGGAGGTTCCAGGTTAAAGGTGATAGCAGGTATGGTTAGTGATCAAAATATTGATCAAAAGAGAGGAGACTATAATGGAAATGTGTAAGTTCTGTATATAATTGTATTCTATTTTATATGTATTGCACAATGCCCTTACTGTGCACACCGCACTAATAATGTTTTCAGTACATGTTTTGCATTCTTTCATGTCCTGATTAGAATTAGCCTGCCTATGTAACACCCTTTGTTACCATAAACGTACAATTGTAATGTTAATGTGATACCTGTGTAATCATGTGTATAAAAACCTTCAAAGGCGTCATAATAAAGGAGAACAGTTATTTGGAAGGATGCTGGGCATATCTTTTGTGTCTTTTCCTTACTGCAGTAGTTATTATTCATTTGGAACCACTAATCAATATGAGGATTTCTTGATGATACATCACGGGACACAGGAGCTTCATTACATAGTGGGTTATATAGGCACCTTCAGTGATTGGACACTGGCTAACCCCAATTAAGGAGAATTCCTCCCCTATATAACCCCTCCCATATGGGAGGCACCTCAGTTTTTTCGCCAGTGTCTAAGGTGGTTGGTCACGTAAAACATGTGCTATGAAGAAAGCTCTATGCAGGTCCCTGCGGGGGTCAAAGGGCTATGATAACCGGATCCATATCTCGGGCCGATATTTGACTCCCAAGATGATATGGTACCTGGGCCTCGTCAGCCGAAGAAATTAGGTTTTGCCTGTAAGTCCTCTCCTGGAAGACTGGGCTCTGGGAAAACCAGACTTGGTGTACTATTTAAACAGTGGCACGAAAGTTTCTGGCAGTCTTTTACAAGGTCCAGGTAAGAGGTTCCTCCGAGAAGGAACCCAAAAAATTCTGAAGGTTGGCACAACTCTGCCCGCCATGATAGGTGAAGGCTGGAATCTGTCTGTTTTCAGCAGTTTCTGCAGCGGGGACAGGTAAGAGAAGTTAATCCTATATAAATCATATATTATGGATTTCTTCATATGAGTAGTTGAATGTCTTGCCTGGTTTCCGCCACTAGAGGGAGTAAGAGCAGCCTGATGCATACTTACATGCCTTTCTAGTATACACGCTCAGTGAAGCCAGTCTCCGGATGGCTCACATCCTCCGCTGCAGACTCTGCCACAATAAGGTAAAAAAGAGGTCCCACATAGTCTGGGGGTCCCGCGCAGCTCTGTAGGTGGTCCTCTTCCCCCCCTCGGATGCCGGCAGTCCTTGTGCACGCGCAGTTGGGGCTCTCCCCTATTAAATGAAGAGGGGGGGTGTGGTTGCGTGCCGTGCATACCAGCATGCACGGCGCTTACTGCGTAGGTGCCAAAGTGGTAATTTTAAAAGCCCAGGACACCAGAGGACTGTAAGTGGAGGAAACAGAGCTGTGGGCAGTAATCATCCTAAGGGGTTGGATCCAGGCAATCCTAAGACACCTACTCAGCATCAGGTTGTGCAGTTTAAGCATATATGTTTATTGTGAGACTTGTAGCACAACAGTAATTGCACTTTTGTACTAGTACCTCTGATTTGTAGCTTAGAACTATGTCTCCTCGTAAGAGGGTCTTAGGGGGAGGTAACAAGGGCACTGGTAAATCACCGCCTAGGTCTAGGGGTCCTAAAGATGCCTGTAGATTACCATCCCCCCGCAAGACTGGAGCCAGCCTCACAGGATGAGTCAGTGCCCCTGTCAGGTTTTGCAGCCTCTCCTAATGTTTCAGCCCCAGTGTATGTCACTGAAGACTCCCTTAAGGCTACATTGGAGGGTTTTGAAGGGAGGGTTATGAATTTTAGTTCAGCTTCCCTGAAAGATAGCAGAAAAAGGAGTATATCCCCTCCCTCTGCTGAAATTCCTCTTTCAGATTACACCTCTGACAATGAGGAGAGATCCCTGTCATGGGATAGGGATCAAGAGCAGTCGGATGAATCAGAGGAAGAGGAGAGAGTCCCCTCCTCCTAGGCACTTAGAAAGCAAGTTCAATATTACACTGAATTGGTGCGTACCACTTTCAGAATGCCCACTGCTGAGGTCGCTACTTCCTCTGTTTCTTCCCTGGGGATCAGGAGAATCCCACAGACTGCCTTTTCCTTTCCAATTCATCCCTTAATGGATAAATTGTTGTATGAGGATTGGGGACATCCCGATAAACTGTTTGCTCCTCCTAAAAGGTTTTCTATGCTTTTCCTCTGGAGGAAAGTTTCACCAAGAAATGGGGGGTCCCATCCGTCGATGCGGCTGTTTCTTGTGTGAATAGAAACCTGACCCGTCCTTTGGATAATGCTCAGGTATTTAAGGATCCAACTGATAAGAAGCTGGAAACGTTATTGAAAGCCTCCTTTTCCATGGCTGGCGCTGTAGTGCAGCATACAGTTGCAACTGTGGGGTTGTGTCAGTTCCTCAAGGAACAGGTTAAGCAGATGCTTGGCCTTCTTCCCAGTGAGGAAGTGGAGATTTATGCAGAAATTCCTCAAATTCTGTGTTTTATGATTGATGCGATTTTGGATTCTGTCCAACAAGCATCTCGTTTGTCTCTCCTGTTGGTACACATGTGAAGGGCCCTGTGGCTCAAAAATTGGGCAGCTGAGCTGTCGTGTAAAAAATATTTGACTGGGTTCCCCATTTAAAGGGGAATGCTTACTTGTGGAGGAATTGGATGAATTCGTCCAAAATATTACAGGGGTTAAATCTACTCTCCTGCCAATCAAAAAGAACAAACGCCCATCATTTAGGCGTTCTCTTTCTCCCGGAGCATCAAGCTCCAAGCAGTTGACGACAGCCTTCCCAACGTCCCTCTAGAGCAGTGATGGCAAACCTTGGCATCCCAGATGTTTTGGAGCTACATTTCCCATGATGCTCCACTACACTGCAGAGTGCATGAGCATCATGGGAAATGTAGTTCCAAAACATCTGGGGTGCCAAGGTTCGCCATCACTACTCTAGAGGAAACACCCAAGGTCACGCCCAGGGGCAGAAAAAGACTTGGGGGCGAAAGCCTGCCAAGCAGAGCCCAAAAGCTTCCTTGTAAAGGGGCGCCCCAACTCGGCCGAGTGGGGGGAAGGCTCCTGCAGTTTGCAGAAGCCTGGCGGGAAGAGATTCGGGACAGGTGGGTAACCTCCTCAATATCTCTGGGCTACAAACTAGAGTTCGAGGAGATTCCTCCATCACGCTTCCTAAGGTCAAGGATCCCCAGGGATCCAGTAAAGCAAAGACCGCTACTTCTGGCCTTAGATCACTTACTATCCCAGGGAGTGATAGTGGAAGTGGACCCAAAAAAACAGGGTTCAGGCTTTTACTCAAATCTCTTCACAGTTCCAAAGCCAAATGGAGATGTCAGACCTATCCTGGATCTAAAGGATTTGAACCAGTTTTTGCACATTCGGTCTTTCCAAATGCAGTCAATACGCTCTGTCGTCTCTTCCCTGTAAGGGGGAGAGTTTATGGCATCAATAGATATCAAGGATGCATATCTTCATGTGCCAATATTTCCCGCACACCAAAAGTATCTAAGGTTCACGGTAGATCAGCGCCATTTTCAATTTGTGGCCCTGCCTTTCGGTCTCGCTACAGCTCCTCGAGTCTTCACAAAGATTCTAGACCCTCTCTTGGCAAACCTAAGAGCTCAGGGTATAACCGTGATAGCTTATCTAGACGATTTTCTACTCATAGAGCAAACAGCAGCGCTCTTGAACCACAGTGTTATCAAAACAGTAGAACACCTGAAACACCTAGGTTGGATTATAAACCTAGAAAAGTCGTCTGGGCATGGTCGTCGACACCGCTCAGGGCAGGGTGTTTCTACCAAGGCCAAAGGCCATAGCTATAGGGGCTCTGGTGCGCCTAATACTGGGAAGAAGGACTTCTCCCATTTGGCTGTGTATGAGACTGTTAGGGAAAATGGTTGCCTCTTTCGAGGCCGTTCCATTTGCCTAGTTTCACTCAAGGCCTTTGCAAAGATGCATCCTTGCGGCTTGGAGCAAGAAGCCCCAGGCCTTGGACCTTCCTATGTGTCTATCTCCAGGGACACGCAGGAGTCTCGTTTGGTGGTTACAGACCAAGAATCTGCTGAAAGGCAAAACTTTTCTTCCCCTTCCATGGAAGATTGTAACTACAGATGCCAGCCTGACAGGCTGGGGAGCAGTGTTGAAGGAAGTATGCACGCAGGGCAAATGGTCTGCGACCGAAAAACTACTGCCCATAAATATTCTGGAAATTCGGGCAGTTTATATGGCCCTCATGAACTGGTCCTACAGACTACAGGGTCTCCCTGTTCGAATACAGTCTGACAATGCTACAGCTGTGGATTATATCAATCACAAGGGTGACACCAGGAGTCCGGTTGCACAAAGAGAGGTGAATCGCATACTTGCTTGGGCAGAGAGGCATGTTCCATGCCTTTCTGCAGTCTTCATTCCAGGAGTGGAAAATTGGCAAGCAGACTTTCTAAGTTTCAGCAGTTATGCCCAGGAGAATGGGCTCTAGACCCCGACATATTTCAGACCATATGTCACAAATGGGGCACTCCAGACGTAGATCTGTTTGCGTCCAGATTCAACAGGAAGCTGGACAAGTTTGTGTCAAGGAC
Source organism: Lithobates pipiens (assembly GCF_037356315.1). Classification (NCBI taxonomy): domain Eukaryota; kingdom Metazoa; phylum Chordata; class Amphibia; order Anura; family Ranidae; genus Lithobates; species Lithobates pipiens. The sequence continues at coordinate 397,308,111 of NW_027507764.1, read as the reverse complement.
AAGAGATGTATTTGCTCAGGGGTCAGATGCTCTGACAATTCCCTGGGATCGGTACAATCTAATTTATGCCTTCCCATCATACCCGCATCTGTCACGGTTCCTGGGAAGAGTCAAGAGGGAAACAAAGTCGGTTCTATTGGTAGCCCTGGCTTGGCCCAGGCGACCTTGGTACTCAGAGATCATGAAGTTGGCAGTAGGCAGGCCTTGGATCCTTCCTCTCTGGTCAGATCTGCTCTCGCAGGGTCCAATTTACCATCCTGATTTACACCGTCTGAATTTAACGGTTTGGCTGCTGAGACCCACATCCTGAGAGACCGTGGGCTCTCGGAGCCAGTCCTTTCTACTCTGGTCAATGCCAGAAAGCTGGCCTCCAGGCTTATTTACTACAAAATCTGGAAGGCATATGTTTCCTGGTGTGAACCCAGGGGATGGCATCCTAGAAAGTATGGCGTTAGCAGAATCTTGGCTTTCCTCCAGTCAGGCCTGGAAATAAATTTGTCCGTAAGCACTATCAAGGTGCAGATTTCAGCCTTGTCAGTGTTTTTCCAGAAGCCACTTGCATCACATTCTCTTGTGCAGGCTTTCATTCAGGGGGCTATGCGGTTAAGGCCGCCAGTCAAACCTCCGGTATACACATGGGATCTAAATTTGGTTCTCTCGGTATTGCAGGGACAACCATTTGAACCATTGAATCAGGCTTCGTTAGTTCTTTTGACTAACAAATTAGTTTTCTTGATAGCCATATCCTCGGCTAGAAGAGTGTCAGAGCTGGCAGCTCTCTCGAGCAAGGAACCTTATCTAATTATTCATAAGGACTGAGTAGAGATGCGTCCTAATAGGTCCTTTCTACCTAAGGTGGTTTCACGATTCCATTTGAATCAAGATGTAATCCTACCATCCTTTTTTCCAGATCCACAGTCCGCAGAAGAGTCTTTGCACACTCTAGATGTGGTAAGGGCAATCAGTATCTATCTCCAGGCAACTGCTCAGATAAGAAAGACTGATTGTTTGTTTATTTTGCCAGAAGGCCCTAAGAAGGGCCAAGTGGCATCAAAATCCACTCTCTCAAGATGGATTAGACAAGTTATTCTTGAGGCCTATGGTGTAAGGGGGAAGAGTCCTCCTTTTCAAGTGAAAGCACACTCAACTAGGGCTGTAAGTGCTTCTTGGGCAGTGCATCACCAGGCCTCTCTGGCTCAGATCTGTAAGGCTGCGACTTGGTCATCAGTCCACACATTCACCATATTTTATCAGGTGGATGTCAGAGGGCAAGAGGATACCGCCTTTGGGTGCAGTGTACTGCAGGCTGCAGTTTAGATCCTCTGGTCCATGGTGGTCTATAATTCTGATTTGTGTCTCCCTCCCCTCAAACTGAGCATTGCTTTGGGACATCCCACTATGTAATGAAGCTCCTGTGTCCCGTGATGTATGATCAAGAAAATAGGATTTTTATATACAGCTTACCTGTAAAATCCTTTTCTTGAGAGTACATCACGGGACACAGAGCTCCTACCTTCTTGGGTTTTACGTGGTTTCTTATTGCTTTGCTACAAAACGGAGGTGCCTCCCATATGGGAGGGGTTATATAGGGGAGGAATTCTCCTTAATTGGGGTTAGCCAGTGTCCAATCACCGAAGGTGCCTATATAACCCACTATGTAATAAAGCTCCTGTGTCCCATGATGTACTCTCAAGAAAAGGATTTTACAGGTAAGCTGTATATAAAAATCCTATTATTTCAATCTGAAGAAAAAAATCTGCAAAAATTCTGGGGCTTTAGGTTACTTTCACACCTGGGTGACTTTTCATGCAGATTTGGACCTCAGAGTTGCATAAAAAGTTGCCCCCCATAATTTCTATTCATATTTATGCAACTTTACCCATGTTTACATAGCTCTGAATTTACATGTCAAATTGCAGGCCAAATCGGCTCTTATTGACAGCAATGGAACTGTCCGAATTGGTTTCGGACAGTTCCACAATGACAACGCTGCACGAATTCCCAAAAGTAGTTCCTGCACTACTTTGGCCATTTTCTTACCTCCCAACTTTTTGAGATGGGAATGAGGGACACCTATTAGCAAAAGTATGTAGGCATAGGACACACCCCCTAACATGCTTCCTTAGAGAGGAAGTAAACTCTCCCACTCTGATGCTTCTTTTAATTTAGTCCATTATAATAAGTAAGGAGGAAAGAGGGAGCATGGGACTTTGTTCCAAATCAGGGACAGTTGGGACATATGTGATTTCACTAGACATCTGTGCAGAAATGTGCACTGATGTCTCTGAAACCACTCACAAAGTCGGCTGAGGCCCCTTTTACACTTGTGTGACTTTTCCTGCAACTTTGGACATCAGAGTCACATGACAAGTCATAAACCATGATGAGCATCATTCATATCTGTGTGACGTCAAATCACACCGACTTCAAAGTAGTACAACTTTGTTTCTACTTTGATGCGAGTTGAGGTCCATAGACCTCAAGTTTACATAGGCATTCCCTGAATTTGCTGCAAAATTTGCCGCCGCAGAACCGTGAGAAAATCGCAGCAAAATTGCATGACTTTCCCTGCGACTCCTGCATCCATAGACCTCAAGATTACACAGGCATTGCTTAAAGTTGCATCAAAATCGTGGCAAAAAGAGCTGCAAATTTGCGCGACTTTAAGGTCGCACAAGTGTGAAAGGGCCCAAGTCACTGTGCTGAGTACTATTATACCTAGAATATAAAGTAGTCCCACCATTAAACACTAGTAAACTGATGTTCTCAATATAATTGTGCTCAAATGGCTGAAAATCACACAGATGGTTTCACCTACTGAAAGCTTGCATTGTACTCAGCAGCATATGCTGAAAAGATGAGAATGCCTATTAGCCAATGTCACATTAGCAGAGAATGGTTGTTACTATAATATTAATGCCTGAAATGCAAAAACATTATTATATAGAATCAAACATTAGTAAATGTATATTCTATGTAGGTTTGTGCTCAGGTCTGTAGTTTAGTGCTATACCCTGCTACCTCCAAAGGTTGAAGCCATAAGTTTGAATCCCACCGACAGTATCACCTCCTGAAAACGTGCATTGTACTCAGCAGCATAATTAGCCAATGTACATCAGTTTGGTTTATTACATAATTTTAACTCTTCAAATGCATGCAATGGTATGCAATTAGTCAATAATATTATGGGGGGGGGATTCCAAAATCAAGGAAAAAAACATTGTAGCCCCCCCCCCCCCTCCAGTACATGCTAGGTCCTTCGGGTCTAGTATGGACTTTAAGGGTAATCCCACACCAAAATGTAAAAATAATTGACGTGGAGCCCCCCAAAATCCATACCAGACCCTTATCTGAGCATGCAGCCTGGAGGTCAGAATGGGGAGGGAGCAAGCAACCCCCCTCCTGAACCATACCAAGCCACATGCCACATCCCACAGAGAGATACTAAAATATTGAATTGGTGAAAAAAAGCGTATGCTGAAAATAGGTGAATAGTGTGGAATTCCAAATATCACACACTAGTTAATGGGCAGTGTACATTTCTTTGTTTGTTTATTTTAATTTGCTTGTGCACTGAAAAAATAAACATAGCTGGTAGATGGTAGTTGGTAGGTGGCTGGAATTTGAACTCATACTTTGAGTGCTGTGGAGATATCTGAGCAGACCACCAAGCCATTGTGCTAAGTTCGCTGAGACCTGCATAATAGTGTAGCATGATTAAAGAATGAACATAAATAATTACTGCTTTATAGTCACCTAAATAAAAAAAAAAAATAAAAAAAAAACAACATACAACAAATAGGTAACCTAAATGTTCAATACATGTAACTTTACAGATCAGCAGACATTACTCTGTAATAATCATTCATAACTGCATTCATTAGCAAAAGAAGGAAAAAACTAGGAATACTAATTGCAATATACATCAAAAGATGCACACGAGGTAAAGCACATCTCACATAAAAATGTCTCTTTCACATACATGGATCATGGTTGCAGTGTAATGCTATATAATAACTTAGTAGAAATTGGCATTTGCATGTCCACGTAATCGGTAATTAGCGCTAATTTCCGAATTTACTAATGTAAGTTCGGCGCTAATATAGCTCTTTTTCATTTACATGTTCACCTGTTGAAATCTTAATTGCCTAAAATGGACGCTATTACATGTAATAGTGCCCAGTACTTCCTGGCGCTATAGTAAATTGCCCCCTGTGTTGGTAATGACAGCTTTAAGATGCCTCCTGTTTGAAGAAATTAGTCGCATGCATTGCTCAGGTGTAATTTTGGCCTATTCTTCCACTTAAAATCTTGAAGGTTCCATAAGCCTCTTCTACAAGATCAGATCCTTAGTTGTTTCCATAGATTTTCTATTGGATTCAAGTCAGTTGATTGGCTGGGCCATTCTAGCAGCTTTATTTTCTTTCTGTGAAACCAACCAAAACCAGTTTCCTTGGTCTTGTATTTGGGATCATTGTCATGCTGAAATGTCCACCCTCGTTTCATATTCATCATCCTGGTAGATGGCAGCTTCCTTCAATGACATGTTGTTTGCCAGTACCATATGCTGAAAAACTGCCCCTCACCATGATGTTCCCACCTCCAAACTTCACTGTTGGTGTGGTGTTTTTGGGGTGACATGCAGTGCCATTTGACCTCCAAACATGGTGTGTATTATGACATTCAAAGAGTTACATTTTGGTCTGACCAGATTATATTCTCCCATTATTTCACAGGCTTGTCTAAATGTTGTGCGGAAAACTTTAAATGAGCTTCAACATGCTCTTTCTGCATTGCAGTCTTGCGTGGTTGTACCGGCTAATTCCAGGCCTTTCTGATGCTCTCCAAAACCGTTTGGCTCCCACTGTTCAAATCTGGTGACACGGGAGGGGGGGGGGGGGCAGGGCCAAATTCAGCTGTCTGTGTAAATGGGCGCAACAGCAGGACTTGGGAGCTAGCATGCACGAGTGCCCCCTGGGAAAGTTGCTTTCCCTAGGGGCACCCGATGAAGAGGATAGGCCTAGAACACCAGCGGAGGGCCCTAGAAGAAGATCAGGGCTGCTCTGTGCAAAACGAATGCATAGAGCAGGTAAGTATAGGCATGTTTGTTATTTTTAGCAACAGTATGTAGCCCAAAGCAAACATTTAAGCTACTTTCACACTGGGGCAGGGGTGCATTAGCAGTGAAGCACCACTAGTTTTAGCGGCACTTTATTGTTGTTATAGCATCACTTTTCAGTCACTAGCAGGACACTTTTAACTCCCACTAGCGGCCAAGGAAGGGGTTAAAAGTGACAGTGTTTCAGCCCTGCCAAAGTGCTTTGCAGGCACTGTGGCAGCGCTGCCCATTAATTTCAATAGGCAGGGCATTTTGGGAGTTGTGTATACACTCCCACACTGCCCCAAAGATGCTGCTTGCAGGACTGTTTTGCTGTCCTGCAAGTGCACCGCCCCGGTGTGAAAGCATTCAGGCTTTGACACTGGGGAGGCATGAAAGGCTCTTTTCAGGTGCTTTACAGGTGCTATTTTTAATGCTAAAATGCCTGAAAAGCATCCCAGTGTGAAAAGGGGTCGTATTATATTACAACTTACCATTTTTTAGAAGTGATGGCTGCATGAGCTTTCTTTTTAGGATTTCTTTTTTTTATTTTCATCTGGTGATCCAAACAGCAAGCCTGATTTTTTTCAAAATAACAAGCTCTCCAGCATCATGTATCTGTTACAGAGATGAGACAGACATAGAATTAAAAAATCCTCAAATCCACTCAACAAAATATCAATTTATATGTCACCAAAGAGCAAATCAGGGGAGGGTGAACAATGGTATGATTAAACAAAATTATGGCTTTATTGATGAAACACACAATATAAATAAAGTCCAGCCGAACTGGCACAATGACTATTCGGGTGGACCACGTTCCTCCAAGGTACCCAGTAATAGATAAAAAGAATCACTGTAGTAAATTAACAACATTGTCATTAAAAACATGCTAAACCCAAAAACCCTGCAACTCCCACTATAGCAGTCCCATCTCAGGAACATGGGTAGAAAATGGTGCTACTAATTAATGTTGTCCTGCTCGATGCAACAATGCCCTATTGAAATTTTGCCCCTTAATTAACTAATTAATATCTTGTGTCCATATAAAAGGGCTTGTACAAGTATTGCAACATATGGTCATATAATAGGAGAGAAGGACAACAGCTTGATAATCATAGCATCCCAGCCATTTGCTTCTGCTAGTGAAGTAAGTCTGTCATTCACATCAACAAATGATGGCTATCAATATGCGGTATTCAGTATTCGGCCAGTCTCAGAATGAACAATAGTAGCCACCTTACGCTAGTTAAGTATTAGTTGTATTGATTTGTGTAAAGGGCTGGGCACGTTGCAATGGTGAGCTACATGAGAAGTAGGGCGTTCATCACAGTTCAAGTTGAATCCTTAGGTAATCACCATAATGGTGCACTGAAGGGAAGAAGTATGTAAGAAATGTACGCCCTTATCGGACGTTTACCCTTTCTGTACCGAACTGGCTTTGCCTCGATATAGTATCACTCGATATGTCCTCTGGTTAGGAGACCATGAAAGGTGACTGTGATGCCAGTTGCTAGATTCATGCTGCTTGCGTTAGCTATTCTTTGTCCGAGGAATTTTTCCGAGACTTCCGGTTCAGCGTCTGGAATGCAGAGCTACAGTGGCTGGAATGGTCTGCTTGTGATTGCGGAAGTAGACTTATCCAAAAACTGACCTGTAGATGTCAATAGTAAGGAGACACCTTACATTCACGGATTGGGAGCCATAGCCAAGTACGGGGATGGGCTTGCGTCAGCTACATCAACGCGTTTAGCCGTGCACTTCATCTGGACATTATGCATAAGTAATCATCATCTTTATATAGGGAACAATGTCCAATCAGCTTCACTTACGTCATTTTTCTTATAGACTGCCATCTTGTGGTGACGCGATAAAATACAGTTAGTTAAAAAAGGCAGATGTATTGTCTATAGGGCAATGCAAATAATCAAATTGATGAAAAATTTAATGAAAAAAATATATAAAAGGGGGGAATTATAGAGCAACCATTAATTTACACGAATCATGTCTAGACCTTTCTGTTGATTCCTAAAAAGCTCACCATGTAGGGGAATGGCAATCATTTTCAAGGTGAAAAAATTGCAGGCTCAATAACTTGGAATCATTTAGCCCATTACTGGAAAGGGCCAGTAGGTTTGAAAAATAGAAAATAAACAAGCTGACCAGCTAGATAATAATATTACTTAATAACATAAAAATAAAGAGGAGGGAGATAGAAGTAAAGACTACAAAACAGGGCATGATGATGAATGCTGATAGAGAGGCATATGAGGCATATGAGGCATATGAATAGTAATTAATATATGGCCATAACTTTCCAACAATCATTGGATATGCCCCTGTCCAATATCACGTGAAAAAGTTGTGAATCATGTATAAATGATCAATACCACCACCAATACCAATAAAGAGTCATAAGAATAGTAACTGAAATATGACCATAGATTCCCAATAATCATTGGATATGCCCCTATCCGATATCAAGTGGCAAAGTCACGAATCATGTATAAGTGATCCATGTCACCCCTGAGAGGGGCATATAAATGTTTAGGGTTCAAGAAAGATCTTCAAACTTAACTCAATATTCAAGCCGTTAGGTTGGAGAGTAGAGTATTGAGCTTGAAGATCCAGGATTTTTCCTTTCTGAGGAGCACAGTGTCAAAAATCAGATGAGATTAAGGGAGAAAAACCCTTTACTTTAAGCCCCAGCATTTACCCTGATGGTATTGTAGAAAATGTTGAGCTACAGGAGTATCTTCTTGCTGTCTTATACTTTTAAGATGCTTACTAAATCTAACACGGAGCTGACTTTTTGTTATTCCAATATATAATTCCTTGCTTGGACATTCCAAAGCATACAGGACCTTAGTTGTAGCACAATTTATAAATGATCTAATCTCATATTCTTGTTTTGCTCCTGAGTCTCTGAATAACTTGGAACAATCTACATACTTGCAAGTATCGAAATGTCCACAAAGGAACACGCCCGTAATTTTAAGCATGTCCGTAAGCCAATTCCTGTTCTGGGGACGTACAAATTCTGAATGGACGAGCTCATCATCCAGATTCCTAGCTCTTTTTTCAACCATTAGGGATCTGTCACCAACCATTTTCTTCAGATCATCTGAAGGAGTCAGGATGTGCCAATGATCCAAAAGAATAGAATTGATCTAATGCCCCTGAGTTACCGAATGGAGTGATAAGTCTCACTGGCCCATCCGTCTCATTTTTAGTTTTATCACGGGGCTGAAGTAGATCCACTCTCAACCTCTGCCATGCAATTTTTTTTGGCCCTTCTGAGTATGCAGTGGGAATACCCACGCTCCCTGTATCTGCAATACAGCTGTTCCGACTCATGCTGGTAGTTCTCCTTAGTGGAACAGTTCCTTCTGATCCTTAGGAACTGTCCCACCGGGATTCCTCGTATTAGAAAGCTAGGAGGATGGCTATCTGCTTGGAGTAGATTATTGGCTGCCGTTTCTTTCCTGAAAGTTTTAATTTCCAATCTACCATTTGTAAACCTAATGGTAAGATCTAGAAACAAGATTTCATGGGGGTGCCCTCAACTAGCGAAGCAGGGGGAAGAGTGCCTTGAGGAGAGTAGCTTAACCACCTCCCGTCCAGGCTATAGCCAAAATACGGCTACAGTGTGGACCTAATTTGCCGGAAGGGCATCCATAGATGTCCTCCCATGCTCGAGCGCACTGCGTGCCCCCTGCAGGGCATGCAGCGTGCTCTGTGATCAGCGTGTCTATGAGATTCAGCTGATCACAGATCGGAGTAAGGGGTCAATTCTGACCCCTTACCACGTGATCAGCTGTCAGCCAATTAAAGCTGATCATATGATGTAAACAGAGCCAGTAATCAGTTATTTTTCCTCCTCATGCTTGTGGCATGAGGTGAAAAAAAAGCCGATCACTGGCAGCTGTGAGAGACATGAGTCCCAATCACGGAGAGCCTCTGCAGAGGCTTCTGTGCCCACCTGTGCCACCTACCAGTGCCCACAAGTGCCACTTACCAGTGCCCACAGTACCACCCATAAATGCCCACAGTGTCACCTATCAGTGTCCACAGTGGCACTTATAAAATGTCACCAGTGCCTTATCACCAGTGCTGCCTATCAATGCCACCTACCAGTGCTCATCAGTGCCACCTACGAGTGACATTCATTGCCCATCAGTTCCACCTATCAGTGCCCATCGGTGACATCTATCAGTGCCAACCATCAGTGTAACCCATTAGTGCCACCCATCAGTGCCCATCAGTGCCGTCTTATCAGTGCCTATCAGCGCCGCCTTATCTGTGCCTATCAGTGTCGCCTTATCTATGCCTATCAGTGCAGCCTCATCAGCGAATATCAATGAAGGAGAAAATTACCCATTTGCAAAATGTTATAACAAACTATGAAACGTTTTTTTTTTTCAAAAATGTGTGTCTTTTTTTGTTTGTTTAGCAAAAATAAAGACCCAAGAGGTGATAAAATATCACCAAAAGAAAACTCCATTTGTGTGAAAAAAATTATGAAAATGTAATTTGAGTAAAGTGTAGCATGAACACGCAACTGTCTTTCAAAGTGTGACAGTACTGAAAGCTAAAAATTGGTCTGGGGAGGAGGGGGGCTTAAGTGCCCAGTAAGCAATAGACATGTGCATTCGTTTTCGTCCGAATGCATTTTCGTCCGAATTTCAGCTATTTTCGTTTTCGTTTTGACAAACGATAACGAAAGCACAAAATCCGAAAAACGAAAAATCCGACATAAATAAATGCTTTATTTTCGTTTTCATTGTTACAACAGTTCGATATAGAATAGGAGATTCGACATGACTCTGACAACAATCTGTGTCTATAGAACCTGTGTTCGAATGTGCCTAACCTTACCTCTATTAGTCCAAGATTATATAGAGAAAATATTCGACAGAGAAAAAAGATTTGACAGAGAGAAAAGATTCTGCAAGATACTGTCCTAAAAAGTGTTTGGGGACCCGGGTCCTGCCCCAGGGGACATGGATCAATGCAAAAAAAAGTTTTAAAAACGGCCGTTTTTTCGGGAGCAGTGATTTTAATAATGATTAAAGTGAAACAATAAAAGTGTAATATTCCTTTAAATTTCGTAGGGGGGGGTTGTCTATAGTATGCCTGTGAAGGGGCGCATGTTTCCCGTGCTTAGAATTGTCCCTGCACAAAGTGTCATTTATGCAGGAAAAAAGTCCTTTAAAATCATTCGCAGCTATAATGAATTGTCGGCTCCCGTAATACAGAGAACACTCATTGAAAGTCATTGATAAAAAAATAAATAAATACATTTTAAAAAAAAGCGTGGGGGTCCCCCAAATTCAATTACCAGGCCCTTCAGGTCTGGTATGGATATTAAGGGGAACCCTGCCTCAAATTTAAGAAAAAATTTGACGTGGGGTTCCCCCTAAATATCCATAACCAGACCCTTCAGGTCTGGTATGGATATTAAGGGGAACCCCGCGTCAAATTTTAAAAAAAATTGACGTGGGGTTCCCCCTAAAAATCCATACCAGACCCTTTATCCAAGCACGCAACCTGGCAGGCCGCAGGAAAAGAGGGGGGGACGAGAGAGTGGCCCCCCCTCCCTCCTGAACCGTACCAGGCCACATGCTCTCAACATTGGGAGGATGCTTTGGGGGTCTGTGACCCCTCAAAGCACCTTGTCCCCATGTTGATGAAGACAAGGGCCTCATCCCCACAACCCTGGCCGGTGGTTGTGGAGGTCTGCGGGCGGGGGGCTTATCAGAATCTGGAAGCCCCCTTTAACAAGGGGACCCCCAGATCCCGCCCCCCCCCCTGTTTGAAATGGTAAGGGGGTACAAAAGTACCCCTACCATTTCACAAAGAAAGTGTAAAAAATGGTTAAATAAAACAAACACACTTTTGAAAAATTCCTTTATTAAAAATAAAAAAATAAAAAAAAGATTCCAGCGGCGGTAATCCACTCTTGCTATCCAGCGACGGACGGTCATCTCTCCAGCGATGTCTCATGTCATCTAGCGCAGCGAATCCTCCGTCCTTCTTCTGTCTCCGTGGAGGAGACACTGCAAGGATTCCGGCGGGTGACGTTTCTTATATACGGAGGGCAGGGCCACCCGTCACCTGACCCCGCCCCCCTCTGACGCAAGGGGAAACCCGGGGTTCCCTGTGACGTAGGGGTGACCCGCACCCCTCTGATGTAACACAGGCAGGTTTCCGTTACATCAGAGGGGGGCGGGGTCACCTATACGTCACGGGGAACCCCGGGTTTCCCCTTGCGTCAGAGGGGGGCGGGGTCAGGTGACGGGTGGCCCCGCCCTCCGTATATAAGAAACGTCACCCGCCGGAATCCTTGCAGTGTCTCCTCCACGGAGACAGAAGAAGGACAGAGGATTCGCTGCGCTGGATGACATGAGACATCGCTGGAGAGATGACCGTCCGTCGCTGGATAGCAAGAGTGGATTACCGCCGCTGGAATCTTTTTTTTATTTTTAATAAAGGAATTTTTCAAAAGTGTGTTTGTTTTATTTAACCATTTTTTACACTTTCTTTGTGAAATGGTAGGGGTACTTTTGTACCCCCTTACCATTTCAAACAGGGGGGGGCGGGATCTGGGGGTCCCCTTGTTAAAGGGGGCTTCCAGATTCTGATAAGCCCCCCGCCCGCAGACCTCCACAACCACCGGCCAGGGTTGTGGGGATGAGGCCCTTGTCTTCATCAACATGGGGACAAGGTGCTTTGAGGGGTCACAGACCCCCAAAGCATCCTCCCAATGTTGAGGGCATGTGGCCTGGTACGGTTCAGGAGGGAGGGGGGGCCGCTCTCTCGTCCCCCCCTCTTTTCCTGCGGCCTGCCAGGTTGCGTGCTCGGATAAAGGGTCTGGTATGGATTTTTAGGGGGAACCCCACGTCAATTTTTTTTTAAATTTGACGCGGGGTTCCCCTTAATATCCATACCAGACCTGAAGGGTCTGGTTATGGATATTTAGGGGGAACCCCACGTCAAATTTTTTCTTAAATTTGAGGCAGGGTTCCCCTTAATATCCATACCAGACCTGAAGGGCCTGGTAATTGAATTTGGGGGACCCCCACGCTTTTTTTTTAAATTAATTTATTTATTTTTTTATCAATGACTTTCAATGAGTCTTCTCTGTATTACGGGAGCCGACAATTCATAATAGCTGCGAGTGATTTTAAAGGACTTTTTTTCCTGCATAAATGACACTTTGTGCAGGGACAATTCTAAGCACGGGAAACATGCGCCCCTTCACAGGCATACTATAGACAACCCCCCCCTACGAAATTTAAAGGAATATTACACTTTTATTGTTTCACTTTAATCATTATTAAAATCACTGCTCCCGAAAAAACGGCCGTTTTTAAAACTTTTTTTTGCATTGATCCATGTCCCCTGGGGCAGGACCCAGGTCCCCAAACACTTTTTAGGACAGTAACTTGCAAATTAGCCTTTAAAATGAGCACTTTAGATTTTGAACGTTGGAGTCCCATAGACTTTAATAGGGTTCTAAAGTATGCTGTATACTAGCTCCGTCGAATCTTCTTTATACATTCGACAGACACCATAAGCCTTCAAAGACAGATTCGACCGTGATTCATGTGGATTTTCGGACGAATGCAATTTTTGAACGAAAAACGAAATAAATAAAAACGAATTTCGGGAGTAACTAAATAAATTAAGTTTTCAGACGAAAACGAAATTCCGAAACGAAATATTTTACTCTGCACATGTCTAGTAAGCAAGAGGTTAATCTGTCTGCAACAAATGCATAAACTCGGCTAGAGTATATTTGTTGAATAAAGTATTGTGTTTACTTATTAACTTATGTATCTGCATAGAAATGTTTGCAGATACCAGAGTCATCTGTATATTTAGATGTTTAAAAAGAAAACTCTAGACATCCTTAATTCTAGTTTAATATAATTAGGTGTCCGATTAATGAATACATATTAATCATATTTAATGATTCATTAACAAGACAAAGAAAAAAAGCTAATTAAAGTTTATTTTTAAATTATATAACAAAACTTTGTGCTCTCCTATAGTGTAGAATAATAAAATTGAAGGAAAAGCAGCAGCAATCAAAGCAAACCAACCTTCAATATAAATGATATTTACCAAAATGTGCTGCGCAAAATCATCAAAAATGTGTTTATATATATATATATATATATATATATATATACACACATCAGAAAAAAATAAAAAATTGTGATTAATTAACCACTTGTGACCCACTCATAGTACTTTTACTGTGAGTGGGCGGCAGCTACAGGCTGAGTGACATACTAGTACGTTGCTGAGCACATGCGCACTGCCATGTCCCCTGGGGTGGGCGGTGGACACAGCAGATTCTGGCACTTTGTACTCAGCCGCTGTGAATGGCTCGGGTATTATGTGATTGCTATGATCAATCATAGTGACCACATGATTACAATGTAAACAAAACAGTCATGAATGGCTTCCATTCATCACTGCTTGCCTACTATTGTGATACTGTGATTGGCCCAAAGCTATCTGCTATGCCAATATGGCATCCAATATCATGTGATTAGTTGTAGCCCATCACAGATCACAATTGAGCGATCCCCCACATTTGATGGATATTTGTACTGTCCTGGTATTTTCGGGCCTCAAGAAATGAGATGAGGCTGTCAGTGCATCAGGACCAAATATATATAGTTTGTAGTCTCTATAACTTTCACACAGACTAAATAAGACACACTGATATGGGTTATTTTTACCAAAGACATTTTGCAGGTTTAGCAGGTGTACCCACTTTTGAAGTTCTGTCTCTACACTGGGAAAACTTGCATTTTGTGTGTTTCATGGACTGTGCATGTGCTTTCAATTGCCTCATTAACACGCAAACCTATGTTATATCAAGCTTGCAGATAGCATTCTTTACCTTGCCCAACAAAGAAGCAAGATTGTGTGTGTGGGGTCCACAAGAGAGTACATTTAGGTGTGCCTATAGAGTTTGTAACACGTGTATTTTCTCTTTGTTTTTTGTTTCTTATGTCTTTGCGAAACAGATGTGTTTTAGAGCAAATTTTTTTACTTTGTTTTATTGTATTTTTTTGGGGGGGGGGATATTTTACCCAGAATTTTTTTGTTGATGTTGTCAATGTGTGTCATTTTGTAGGTTGTTTCACTGCAGTCTGTGCTGCATTATTTTTCAAAATCTTCCTCAAGATGTTGTGACAAATTAATGTTTAAATCCTTAATAGATGTCCGTTTGGGCGCACTCCTGTTAATTTCCTTTGCAAAATGGTCAGACCTCAAAACCATATTCTGTTAGTGTCTAAAATTAACATATATGTGTTTTTGCTTTCCTTGCTCTTTTCCAAGTCCAGTTTGTTTGACCAATAAAATTTATAGACAATTTTTAAGTTGTATGTGTTTTTGTTAATTTCATGCAACAGATTTACCAGCTGTAGCTTAACTAGGCTGATTGGCATGGCAAAACAAAAAGATGTGACTTACTACAAGCTACTTTCCTGGTGACTTCATCATAGCATGTGCATTGATTGTGCATATGCTGCCATGGGTAGGTACCAGGAAAGGGAAATTACAGAGCCTTAAGTATTCAATTTTCCATTTTAAAGCGGTGGTTCTCAGCCTCAGTTCTCAAGTACCCCAGACAGGACATGTTTTGGGAATTTATCTTAGCTAAAATAGCTGATCAAAATACCAAGCCATTGACTATGATTTAAAGCACCTGGGCAAGATGAAGGAAAACCTGCAAACATGGCCAGTTGGGGGTACTTGAGTACAGGGTTGAGAACCATGGATTTAGAACACTGAGCTAAAATCGAGAAAAGGATAGTTGTAATAATAATGAAAAATGATAATAGATATGCGATAGATATACTAGTACAACGGAGGTAAGACTGGAACTCCATGGAGAGGCCGTAGGTAGTTGTAAGTATAAAATATAATGTACTATATTATAAAGTATGAAAAGGAAGGAGACTGTGTGTGTAGTCTGATCTGTTCGGAATTGGGAAACACTATGAGGGGAAGGTATTAGAGAACCGTATTAGTTCAACTATCCATCACAAAATATTCTCCACTTTTTCGTTATTCACTTTTATTGTCATTCTTACTGTTTTTATCTTCATGGTTATTTTTATTTTCAGTTTTATTTTTATTTTCATCCTTGTATTTATTTTCCCTTCTTTTTTTATTATTATTATTTTTTGTTTTTATATTTATATTTATTATTTTTATTTTCATTTCTATCTTTATTCTATTAGTTCTCAATTTTATTATCATCTTCATATAGTAGTAGTATTATTACTATTTTTCTCTTATTTTTTTTATTTTTTTTTTCCTTCAATTTTCCCCTTATTATTTTTTTATTTTTATTTGTTTTTCATTTAATTTCTCTATTTTTTTTTCATTTCATTTCCTCCCTTCCCCATCTCCTCTATCCCAATCATCCTATTTCCCTCTATTTATATATAATGGTTGCGGTTATCACCAATATATATGTCCCATACACACATGTTCATACAAAATCTCAGTCCCTCTCCTAAATGTATATAAAAGTATTTTATATGGTCTCATATAGTGCTGCCCACATGTTTTAAATTATATATTTTATATATATAATTTTTATATATATAATGTTTCAATATTATTTCGAGATGCTACAGTAATTTTTCAGTTATTTGCTTGGCAATATATCTATACAAGTCTGTTGTCCAATAGTATCACAGGTCAGCCCCTCCTTCTGTGTATATATGCATCACTTCCTGTTTAGAATATTAGAACTGAGGAAACAACTGAAGTTGTGAAACGCGTCTTCTGATTGGCCCACGCATCACTCCCGGATCACAGAGCTTGTGTTCCACGCTGGAACGCACTTCCGGTTCCGGCCATCCGACCATCCGGACGCTTAACAAAGCTGGAAACTGATGAAAACCATTGGAAATACAGAGGTGCTGCTCCAAATAATCTTTTGGAACACAGAGGCAAGCCTATTGTCGTCCCCCATGTCTGCTTTTATACTCCATCAGCTCTGCAAACCCCGTGGACCGGATTGAGACATGGATACATCCCTATTTCATTTACATGCCTAAATCACTCTGACCTTTGTGAGTAGCCATTTGGCCGTATGTTTTTTATTTTAATAAATACTTTATCTTTTATACTGCACTTAGTCTGGCGCACCTTCTCCCTGTTCTTTGTGTTTTCCCATTTAGACCTTGTTTACTATAAAACACCAGTTGCCTTTCACTAGAAACATTTTTTAGTCCAGTCCTGGAAATCTGTATCCGCTTTACTATTAATTTACATCTGGTTCCCGGAAGCTGCTGACAGCACACAGGAATGACATCACGCCCCTACAGGAAGTTGCTTGTACTGCTGCTAATTTCTTCCCACCACCATGCCCCGCTCACTGTTCTGAGGAAGTGATGATCCTTATTTGCAAATTAAGAAATTTTTTTTTCTTTTTTAAATGGGATGGTGTTTGCTTGGGTCCCTAACACACATTCATTAGGGCCATTTTAGACTGGATCTGATTTCCCTACCAGTATGTTTTTAGAGTGTGGGAGGAAACCGGAGTACCTGGAGGAAACCCACGCAGGCACTGGAAGAACACGCACACTCCATGCAGATGGTGTCATGGGCCAAATTCAAGCTAGCAACCCTTTTTATTTCTAGGTGAAAGTGCTAACCACTATAACACTGTGCTGCCCAAATATATATCTATAGATGAAGGTTCTTATGTCCACTAGCAGAGAGAAGTTGGGTAGATGCCATGCTCCCAATTCTGGAGGCATAATAATGGTCTAGCACAGGGCTCTTCAAACCACAGCCCTCTAGTTGTTCAGGAACTATAATTCCCGTCATGCCTAGTCATGTCTGCGAATGTCAGAGTTTTACAATGCTGGGATGTGTAGTTCAGCAACAGCTTGAGAGCCGTAGTTTGAAGATTCCTGATCACTCTAGCATGTCTTGAAAAAGCAGTTTTTTCATGTGCATTGTAATGCCAAAGAAATATCAATAGAAAAATACAAGTGGGTCATGGCACATCTACGTTCCAAATTTGGCACTTAAGATGGTCATGCACTATGAAATCTGATTGACCAATCTCCGTACAACTCAATATTTAGGCAAAATAGGTAATATGAAGATGCACTTGAACAATTAATTCAAATTATAGGAAATCAAACAGGTTCTTGCACTAAATCATTTTTTTTTAAAGATCTGATTACAGTGTATGGTCACCTTTTAAAGATCAAGATCTGATTAATTTATTGGGTTTAGAAACACTTCTCTGTTCTTTGTAATGTATTGAAAGATTTGGGTAAAAATATAAAAAAAACACATTCCATAGATATATTAGCCCACGTACACACGGTCGGAGATTTTGCCAACCAAATCCGTCGGATTTTGCCCGTCAGATTTAGTCCGACGGATTGTGTCCGAAACTGTTGCATACACACGGTCGGGCCAAGTTGGCGAAAAATCCGATCTTTCAGAACGTGATGACGTAATTTCGTTACGATGGGACTACATTCAGGCTAGGAGCCAATAGCTTTGATGTAGGAATTTGATCTGAGCATGCGTGGCACTTGGTCCGATGAAAATTCTCTACACATGATCGGATTAGGTCCGTCCGGCCAAGTTGGTCGGGAAATCTTTCCAACATGTTGGAAAATTGGGTCGGACGGAGATTCAGACAGAATCAGTCCGATGCATACCACACACAGTTGGATTATCTGACGACACGGTCCGATAAGACTCATTCCGACAGATTCTCCGACCGTGTGTACAAGGGCTTGGAAGTGATAGGAATGAGATTAGCATCAAAAGGGTTAATTCACTGAGAACAACTACTACTTGCCTAACAGGACACATCCAATGATATGAAATTAACCAATTGTATTGGGTATGCGCTATTATCAATGAGAAAACCGCAGTTACCCTAGCACCAGTTGCAGTTTATATATTTATTGTGTTTTTTTGGTGCAACAATTAAGGTGTGAACCGGCGCAGCATATTCGTCTTAGTAAATCACCTCCAGGGCGAAACAAGATCAGAGACTAAACATCACAAGTACGGAGCAGGATGTAACCTGCAGCTCAGCTCTACACAGAGTCTGGCTGACAGTTTGCTGGCCCAAAATGTTTTATGGTGGATTATGGATTATAAAATATGAATAAATACAACTTTCCAGTTGCTTGACCAACTTTTTTACTTGCTGTGTGCTTCATTTAAAGTCCCCCCCCCCCCTTTCCCTCCTTTTTATATTGTTTTTACAGTTAGTTGAATTTGATGTGGGGACTCACTGGATGCCTTTAGCTGCCATTGTGCTCTTGTTGGGAAATTTTGTTTGTTTGTAATGAAAGAACCCGTCCTGGTTGGCAATACTAGCATGGTTACAAAAAAATCCAAATTTAGGAAGAATACAAGTGAAAAAAAATGTCATTTTCATTTTCACAAGTTGTCTAAATTTCTGTGCTGTGAGTTACGCAGGAAACAAGTTTGACAGATTTCTAAAATACATGGAAACTACTTGTAACATACCATGCAATCACTGAGTTGACACCTTATCAGCAAGTGTTTCTGCTTTGTCTGTTGCCATGCTTTCTAATGTTTTTAAGAAGCGTTTTCACCTTTTAAGGTGATTGCGGGAGTCTGTTATCCTTCTGTTTCATTTAATACATTTATCAGTATATCTACCACAACAACTTGTAATTGCACACTATGGGGTTGATTTACTAAAGGCAAATTGACTCTGCACTATTCAAAGTGCAATTGCACTGTGCAAGAGTGGTTGCTCCAGAGCTTAGTAAATGACCAGAAGCTCTGCTGACTTCCATCATCCAATCATGTGCAAGCAAAATATAGTTTTTTCTATTTCCCTTGCATGTGATTGGGTATTCTTTGCAAAATTAAGCTTTACCTCATTTTTTTTAAGCTCAGGAGCAATTGCACTTGCAGAGTGCAACTGGATTTTCAAAGTACACAGTCTAGTTGCCTTTATTAAATCAACCCCTATATGCTCCTATATTAAAGTTTAAAAATACTAGAATAGGAAGAACAAGTCATTTGCATCCTTTGTTGTCCATCCCAGTGGCAATTGGTATTAATTATGTGTTACAACATTCTAAGAAGGGTAATTTTTTTATTTAGTTTACTGTATATACTCACAATTTTTTTTAATCAATGTGTTTATTGAGTATTTTGCAAAGAAATTCCAAACGTTGGGAATCAAATAATTGAATATATTGACATACAATGTCTGGTTGAGTAGATTGGCTGTGTTTGAACATAAACAGTGGTACATCAAGAAGTTGTTTTGAGAACTAAACAGGAACATTAACAACAATAGCCAAAATCTTTCTATCCAAAACTAATAATATAAAGTATAGGGGGGGTAAAAAAATAAATAAATAAATATATATATATATATATATATATATATATATATATATAATTGTTGTACTATACACTATTAGTTCTAGTGAGTGATTTCCCATAGGAGTGGTTTATTTTTACTTCTTGAAATAAAGTTGGGGATGGACGACCACCTCCATCCGGCCACCCCTCTGGGAGCAAACTGGGGCAAGATGGGTGCTGGTAGCCATCTCGGGGTCTTTCTCTGATATTTCTGGAGTGAACTCGTCAGTTTTGACTAAGACTTTTAGATTTATTATATTAGGAGTAAGTCAAGAGGGAAGCAAATTTTGCCTGTGAGTTTATTTCTCTAGTGACATGGTCCGCAAGGAGTTCTAGTCAGCGTTAGTTAAAGGTAGTCAGACTGCTCATAAGTATGTTGGGGCTGTCTGTGTTTTAGACATATCAGGAGGTTTTCTTTGGATGCAAGTGTTTTGCAGCGACTGACCATTGCAGCCATGGTTGCCACTAGGGATGAGCCGAACACCCCCCAGTTCGGTTTGCACCAGAACTTTCGAACGGACCCCAAATTCGTACGAACGTTAGAACCCCATTGAAGTCTATGGGACTCGAACGTTCGAAATTAAAAGTGCTAATTTTAACAGCTAATATGCAAGATACTGTCCTGAAAAGGGTTTGGGGACCTGGCTCCTGCCCCAGGGGAATGGGTCAATGCAAAAAAAAGTTTTAAAAACATCCGTTTTGGCGGGAGCACTGATTTTAATGACAATTAAAGTGAAAAAAAAAGTGTAATATTCCTTTAAATATCGTGCCTGGGGGGTGTCTGTAGTATGCCTGTGAAGTGCCACGTGTTTCCCGTGTTTAGAACAGTCCCTGCACAAAATGACATTAAACGGAAATAACATCATTTAAAACTGCTTGCGGTTTTAATGTTATATCTGGTTCCTGCAATATGGTTGAAAATCATTGAGAAAAATGGCATGGGTAGCCCTCCCTGGCCATTACCAGCCCCTTTGGGTCTTGTATGCATATTAAGGGGAACCCCGTACCCATATTAAAAAAAGGAAATGCGTGTGGCCCCCAGGCCCTATATACTCAGAACAGCAGTATACAGGCGGTGCAAACAAGACAGGGACTATTTCATCTATTTCATTTTGTTTGCAGATCTCCTGCAGACTATTAGCATCTATTTCTTTTTAAGCAGATCTCATGTAGACTATTAACAGCCATTTCACTTATTTTTTTTGCAGATCTCCTGCAGACTGTTAGTAATCTGCAAAAAAAAAGAAAATGAAATTGATTCTAACAGTCTGCAGGAGATCTGCAAAAAAAATAAGTGAAATTGCTGTTAATAGTCTACATGAGATCTGCTAAAAAAGACATATCCAAATTTGGGGGTTCTAGCTCCAAGTGACCCTGAGTTATGGGGCCCCAAATTCGGGTCCCAAAATGTCAAGCACTTTTCTGTAGCAGAGAATGACATTTTGCGACCCGAATTTGGGGCCCCGTAACTCGGGGTCACTTGGTGCTAGAAACCCCAAATTGTATATGTTGTAGAGCTAGTTCTACTATGTTTGAATACCAAATTTGGGGTTCCTAGCTATAAGTGGCCCTGATATATATGGCCCCAAAGTCGGGTCGCAAAATGTCATTTTTCGAATTTGATTCGAATTTCGCTTGAATTCGTTAGCATTGTAATTCGGTCATTCGGATGCATCCGAATGTCCGAATAATGAAAATTCGTCCGAATTTTGATTCGGAACGAAACGAAATGCACATGTCTAGGTAGGGATGTCTTCAAATGTTAGATTTAGGAGCACCAGTGCAGGAGACAGGGGGAAGTGGCAATTGGTAAGGTTTCGTAGGATTTGGAATATAGTGGACCAGTAAGAATGTATTTGGGACATGCACATAAGATGTGGAGTAAATCTCCTCTTGCAGTTTGGCATCCCCTGCAGGAATCACATGTCTGGGAGTTAAAATAGGATTACCTTTGTAGGAGTTAGGTACCATCATTGTGAAATCTTTTGGGATAGTTCCCATAGGGCTGAGTAACTGGTAGATTGGTATATCAGTTTAAATGCTTTTTGCCATTGGTCCTCTGAGAAGGGTTCTCCCAGTTTCGATTCCCAGTGCAGATGTGAGGTGTGTTTAATAAAGTCCTTTTTTTTTATGTAAGGTGTTGTAGATCAATGAGATACCTTTTCGTGTTGGAGATTGGTGGGTTACAAAAGACCATATGGTGGAAGGTAAGGAGTATATTGGATTAGGTTTGGATAGGAAGGATAAGCAATGAGTTACTCATATGTGAGTGAAATATTCAGAGGGTGGGAGTGCATATTCTTTTCTTAGTTGGGAGAAGGTTTTTTTTTATTTGGAATCAATGAATAGGTCTTGAATGTTGAGGATGCCTTTGCTTGCCCATTTGGACAACTGGAGATCTGGTGTGAGTTGTGTAAGAGTTCCTATCTGGAGGAGGGGTGATGTAATCTTCGAGGGTGGTAGTTCTATGTCTGTACTTGATTTCCATACACGTGCAGAGGATTTCATTGTAGGGGAAAGAGCGGTCGGTATAGTGATGCACAAAGGGATCCCTAGAATCTTCAGGTCTGATCTTATAAGTGAAGAGGATTATATTTGACTCCAATGTTTGTTAGGGATAGGGCTGAACCATTCTTGTATTTGCATTAGTATGGTGGCTTTGTAGTAGTCTGCAAAGTCTATGTACTCTGATCCTCCTACTTGTCTGTGTTTAGTAAGTTTCGAGTGGGCACTTTGTGGTTTCTTACCTTGCCAAATGAACTTACTTAGAATAGTTTGTAGTGATTTAAAATAGGATTGAGGTATCAAGATAGGTATTGTTCTTAAAAGGTAGAGCAGTTGTGGGAGATGGTTCATTTCAAATGATGCTAGTACTCCTGACCATGAAAGTTAATGTCACGCTAGTTTTTGCAGATCATTTTTTTTTATTTTTTTTTTATATTTTATTAACAAGATAGTGATAAAAAAATACAACATGTCAAGAACAATACTCACAAAAAATACAGATTTCCACATACAACTTCAGGAAAATCGTAGCACAGAGCAATCTTTCGGCCTAATTACTATATACTATGGAATAAAGAAAGTGAACTAGGAAGATTAAGAGGGAGGGGCAGGGAAAGGAAGAGACAAAAAAAAGGGGGGGGTGTTAACAAGAAAAGTTCGTAAGATGAGATATAGTACTGTGGGGGAAGAATAGATAGGCCCCAGCACAGGAGACTCCACTCACCCCACGGGGGGGGGGGGGCTATGGGGAGGCGTGTGGACAGCCCATAGGCTACCATCCTGGTGACAAATGAGTGAAGCAAACACTCCGAAATCAAGGGGAGAGTCTCACCCGGCTGCCAACTTTACTCATGTATCAGAAAGTTTGAAATGGAGCCATGGCACCCAGGTTCTATGAAAGCTATCCACCGATTCTTTGGCTATGGGCAGCATTTCTTCAAGTTTAAAAATGTGATTTACTGTAAATATCCATTCTCTAATCGAGGGAGATGATGTAAGTTTCCAGTACTTGGGTATTAGCGTTTTGGCTGCTATTAGAAGGTATTTAGTTAGGGATGTTTTGTATCTGGCCAGGCGGGAGTCTGAAATATGCAGGAGACAACATGCAGGCGTAAGTTTGATTTTGGTTTGGTAATATGTCAAATTAATTCTCGGATTTTGTCCCAAAAGGTGGATATATGAGGAAAGCTCCACCACATGTGTAGCATGTCACCTCTCGCTTCCCCACACCTCCAGCATAAGTCTGAGACAGTTGGATAGCATTTTTTCACCTTGTCAGGCGTGGCATACCAGTTTGAAAGAAGTTTATACGAGTTCTCCTGTATTCTCGTGCTAATAGAACACTTATGGGCCAGAATGCATGCACTCTGCCATTGAGAGTCTGTAAATTGGGTCTGCAAAGCAGACTCTCATTGTTTCCTGAACCTAGCTGAATCTGCCCCTTTTCCACGCTGGAGGTGTGCATATAGGAATGAGCTAGTTTTCCCAAAGGGGTCCCCTTTTAAGCAAATTGACTCGTACAACGTCGGTTCTCTAGAGATTTCCCGTGGCCTATCCGCCGATGACAGGAAATTATGAATTTGCCTGTAATTCCAAAACGGGTGTACTGTAGGCGAAAGGTTCTGCAGCAACTTGGCATGTGTGATGATCTGACCCCTCTTTATAAACTGTAATGCAACATACGGTGTATTGTCTTCTTGTATGAAGGCCTTTGCGTCTATACCCGGGGGAAAATCTGGGTTATTCGACAAGGGGGTCATCAGTCCAGGGGCAGGGGCAATTTGATGCTGGGTGGCTGCTTTGTGGAAAACCCTGAGAGAGGCACCTATGATCGGATGCTGCACGAGATCAGGGGGGCATTTTGCCCATACAATCCAGGGAGCGAATTTAAAAGACATGGTGGAGTAATTTTCTTCTAGGGATACCCAGTCCTTGTGGGTGGTGTGGCAGTGCCAATCAATTATCCTAGCCAGGTGTGAAGGATAGTAATAGAGCTTGAGGTCCAGTAAGCCAAGACCCCCCTCTTCTTTAGGCTTCATCAAAATGCGTAGATTTATACAGGGTCTTGTTTGCGCCCACACAAACCTCCACACCGTGGACTGAAGTTGTTTGAAAAAACTGGCAGGGATAAAGATTGGCAGAATATGAAACAAATGAAGCAATCTCTGAAGTATAACCATTTTGATAATGGCTGCCCTTCCGAACCAGGAGAAGGGCCTGGGGGACCACCTAGCCAGATCAGTTTCAACTTGATGTAGCATGGGTTTAAAATTTTTAATAAACACACTGTTAAGAAAAGGGGTCAGTCCAACGCCAATACCCATTTGAAGGGGTAATTCTGTTGGACCAGAATCAGTGAAGGCGTAGGTAGTGTGAGATTCATTGCCTCTGACTTGTTATAATTGATATTTAATTGGGACACATAACCATATACAGAGAAAGCCTGTAGTAGGTTAGGGATTGATGTAAGTGGATGAGTTTAAAAAAATAACAAATCATCCACGTAAGCGGCAATTTTGTAAGTTTTGGGGCCTACTTTGAATCCAGAAATAGATGGGGAATTGTTGACGGTACAGATGAAAGGTTCCAGAATTAGAATAAATATTAGGGGTGACAGTGGACCCATTGATTTTTAACGTCATTGTCGGATTCTGGTACAAGGAAGAGACCCAGGCAAACATGTGTGAGTTCAAGCCAATGTGTGAGCAAGTGGCTAAGAGATAGTCCAAGGAGACCCTATCAAAGGCTTTCTCCGCATCAGTTGACAGGAGAAAGCCCTCGAGACCTGCCTTAAGGCAGTGGTGAATCAGATCAAGGGCTTTAGTCACGTTATCCCTGGCCTCCCTACCCGGCACAAACCCTACTTGCTCCAGTCCAATCATCTGCGGGAGGAATGCACTTAACCTATTTGCTACAATTTTGGCAAGGATTTTTAGATCTAGGTTCAGCAATGAGATTGGCCTATAACTGGTGCAATCTGTCAGGTCCTTACCCGGTTTGGTTATCACCATAACCTGCACCTCCAAAGTTTAATGTGTTTAGTAGGGGCTTGTTCAGGATATCACTAAAGGTCTTAAAATAATGGGCTGAGAAACAGTCAGGGCCAGGCTCTTGCCAGGTTTGAGGTTTTTAATAGTGTCTGCCGATGTTATTGGGCCCTCCAAGGACTCTGCTTCCTCCAGGGAAAGGGTAGGTATTCCATTATGGGTCAAGTAGCTCTCAATGATGTGGCCCCTATCCCCACTAAGCTTGGGGGGGTCTGTGTGGCTGTGGGATGTTATAGAGTTTAGCGTAAAATTGTTGAAAGCTGGCTGCGATTTCATCCATGCGGTTAGTCAAATTGCCCTCAGTGGTTTTGATAGCCAATATGTTATTGGCCAGAGAAGCCTCTTTCAAAGCATTTAGCTAGTAGCTTCCCCCCCCCCCCCCCCCCTTATCTCCATGTTCATCATACACCTTCTTTTTTGAGAAAAGGGCTCTTTTACTCTTTGAGTCAAAAATACTCTGCAGCTCCTGGTGCAGCAGTAAAAGTTCCACTGCCACTGCTCCGTCTAGTGATTGTTTATGTTGGCCCTCAAGACATGCAATCTGGGTTGCTAATAGCTTGTCCTTGCTTTCAGCTTGAATTGTAGCCAAAATGTATTCTGCTACATGTTTTTGGTAAAAAAAATTCTGTTAAGTGTATAATAATTGGTTTGTGTGATCACGGACATATGTACGCAAATGATCATGTACATATGTGTGCAGGTGATCACGTACATATGTGTGCAGATAATCATTGGGACATGTGATTTTAGTGGGGCATATGTGGGGGACATGTTTTTATTATTAGGGACATGTGTTTTTATTATTTGGGGGCATGTATGTTTTGGGGACATGTGTGTTTTGGGGACATATGTGGGGACTGTGTTTGTA
This sequence comes from Lithobates pipiens, assembly GCF_037356315.1. Classification (NCBI taxonomy): domain Eukaryota; kingdom Metazoa; phylum Chordata; class Amphibia; order Anura; family Ranidae; genus Lithobates; species Lithobates pipiens. The sequence goes on along the minus strand of NW_027507764.1, from coordinate 397,282,163 downwards.
CTGTGTGGTGTGTTGTGTGTTTACACTACACTGATGATCAGTGAGTAAAAAGCTGTAAAAAGCAGCCCATACTCACTGATCATCAGCCGGCTGCAGCGTTCTGCTCTCCTCAGCGGTGACTTCCGTGTGAGGAGAGGAGAGCCGATTGCTTAGCAACCGGCTGTTTGTTTACATCACATGTTGGCCGTGATTGGACACGGCCGTCATGTGATCAGGAGGGCCAATCACAGAGCCCTCCTGCCGATCTGAGATGTGCCGTGTCCGGGTGACACGAGCACATCGGGATCGCGCCGCTGCGCGGGCACGATCCCGCTACTCCTGAAGGACGTTCCTGAACGTCCTATCAGGAGTAGACGGCTCCCACCCGGCCGTATATATGCATTGGCCGGGTGGGAAGTGGTTAAATATGTACGCAAAAGCCATCGCCATCAGACTAAATAACATACTGTCCACCCTAATTCACCACGACCGATCCAGTTTCACCATGGTTTGTCAAAAACCTGACACCACTCGAAGGCTTATAGACATTATCTTCACACTGAGTCTAACAGAATGCCATCTCTGCTTCTATCTTTGGATGAAGAGAAGGCATTTGACAGGATTCGCTGGACTTATCTACATAGAGTGCTCCTTAAATTTGGTTTCCGTAGCAATATACTGCAAGCCGTCCTAGCCCTGTACACAACACCCTCCGCTAAAGTATACTCCTCTAAAATGATATCCCAATTATTCCAAATAACCAACGGTACGCGTCAGGGTTGCCCATTGTCGCCCCTGAATTTAAATCTTCTTATGGAACCCCTAGCAGAACATATTAGAACTAACCCCCTCATCTCTGGTATTACCTTCAATAGAACCCAACATAAAATCAGTTTATTTCCAGACAATGTCATCCTAATGGTCACCAACCCCCCCTCTTCCCTTTTGTATTACAAAATGAATGACACCAAATCATTCATACTCAACCTAGGTATAGATGCTACAACTACACATCTGTTACAAGCTAAATTTCAATACAATACAAGAGCAGGGAAAAATATCTCACTGAGGCAGCTAGATGAGGTGGTTTAGAAATTCTATGTATGTGGTCTATGGAGATTTCAAGTGAAGTAGTGCTGGGAAGGACAGCATGCATGATGTCATTTGCAAATTTTGGAAGTTCAGCAGGTGGTATTGATTCAGGTATACTGCAGATTTTCACGTTGTTACGTTGTGAGCAGTCTTCTAAATCTGCTAATTTAGCTTTGATCCTGCACCTCTAATCACTTCATCATAGGCATCCACGAGATCATTCACAGTTGTGGAACTTTCCTCCATTTTGTTTTCTATATATTAAACCCTGTTACCCAGGTTATTAATGCCAGCAGATATTTTTTTATCAGGAGGACAGATCTGACATCAATGATGTTTGTAGTGTAAGGAGTATGTCCTTTATGGTTGTGTCCAGTACTGGCTGTCCTGATGTAGGAAAAGCAGCCACTGAGGATTACAAGGCCTGGTTTGACTGGAGGGGGTTAATAAAGTAGGCCTCCCTCTGTGCTGGGGATGGGAGATCACCAAGCCTCTTGCGGGCCTTTGCAGGGGCTCCCGGAATGCGGGCTTCCGCTGGCCGAGTGATCAGGGGAGAGGGGCAGTAATTGTGACTCCTGATCTCCCTGCAATTCATCAGGGAGATCTGTGTATGAAGTGCATGCTGCAGCAACAGCATCATTTTGGGCAGCACTGACCTGAGGGGATGTTTTCTGAAAGAAGGCTGTCAGTTTCTTCGGCCGGGCGTCCTCTTTTCTTTTGCGGGACATGATGTGAGAGGGTTTCTGGTGCCTTAGGAAGCTGGATGGCAGTAGCTTGTCTGTGGATGCGGGCCGTGTCGCTCTGGAGCTCTCCACAGGATACGGAGCTCTGAGTCTAAGCAGCCATCACGCTTGCTGGCAGACCACGCCCCCTGTATATATTCAGTATTAAAGTGTCAATAAACTGATCAACAGATTGCATAGTTAAATTCTGCAGCACCCAGTAGCAAAGCATGTCTAAATGGAACTGTGGACATATTCTTTCATATAATGCTCGAGGCATGGTGCTGTGATATTTACAGAAGCTTGCCAGTCCCAGAGCTATTTCTTGAAAATGAAATTATTTGAAAAGTTTTATTTTCATGTTGAACAGGGAGGGGAGATGAAGGAAGGTACTTTATGCATACATTATACTTCAACTTTAAAAACATTACCATGACATTTAGACTGGCACGCTAAAATGTGTTTTAAGCACATTGTGTTTGAACTCATCATTACTTCTTTAAATGTTCTATTCAAAAATCTCAGTAAAGTAAACATTAAAACAGAATTTAGTTAAGAATTGTGCAAATAATCATGTCTCTAAAGCATTTAAAAAAAAAGTGCAGTTTACAGAATTTCCTAAGAGACTGCACATCAGTTTAACTTGGACTGATGGCTTTCATGTATGGTTTAGGTTTTAGACAGAATAAGAAAAGAAAACAACATACTTTTCTGACTGCTAACATGTATATTGTGCTTCTTTTTTTTTTTTATGACATTCCTGTAATGCGTTATAGCTTGTATAACAGTGAAAATTTGATGTCCCCTCAAAATAACTTAACACACAGACATTAATGTCTAAACCGCTGGCAACAACAGTGAGTACACCCCTAAGTTTCAGGGTCTTGGCAATCTTCTTATAACCTAGGGCTAGGCCATCTTTATGTAAAGCAACAATTCTTTTTTTTTTCAGATCCTCAGAGAGTTCTTTGCCATGAGGTGCCATGTTGAACTTCCAGTGACCAGTATGAGTGAGAGTGATAACACCAAATTTAACACACCTGCTCCCCATTCACGCCTGAGACCTTGTAACACTAATGAGTCACATGACACTGGGAGGGAAGATGGCTAATTAGGCCCAATTTGGACATTTTCACCCAGAGGTGTACTCACTTTTGTTGCCAGCGGTTTAGACATGAATGGCTGTGTGTTGAATTTTTAGTTATTAGAAACCCTATTGAGCATGTGGGGGGCATCCTCAAATGGAAAGTGGAGGAGTGCAAGGTCTCTAACTTCCACCAGCTCTGTGATGTCGTCATGGAGGAGTGGAAGAGGACTCCAGGGGTAACTTTTGAAGCTCTGGTGAACTCCATGCCCAAGAGGGTTAAGGCAGTGCTGGAAGATAATGGTGGTCACACAAAATATTGACACTTTGGGCCCAATTTGGACATTTTCACTTAGGGGTTGCCAGCAGTTTTGACATTAATGGCTGTGTTGAGGTTTTTTGGGGGAACAGCAAATGTACACTGTTATACAAGCTGTATACTCACTACTTTACATTGTAGCAAAAGTGTCATTTCTTCAGTGTTGTCAAAGGAAAAGATATAATAAAATATTTTAAAAAATGTGAGTGGTGTAATTACTTTTGTGAGATACTGTGTCTCTGCAGTGACCTATATATTAACTCCATTACCTCCCTTATATTGTACATCTGTACATTAACTGTTTTATCTCCATCAGTCTACTGTACTTGACCTGTACATTGACCCCTTCACCTCTTTCTCCCTCTGTGTATGGCATGCACATTTAAAGAGGAAGTAAAGGGAAAAAAATAAAAAAAATAAAAAACACACCCTGCAAGGCAAAGGCATAATGAGCTAGTATGCATAGCATACTAGCTCATTATGAATAACTTACCTGAGAACGAAGCCCCCGAAGCGGTCCTCCATCTTACTCTTCGGCGCTGCCATGGATCCCGGCGCGAATTCCGGGTCTCGCGGCTCCGGCGCTGTGATTTGCCAGAGCTGCGATGACGACACTCCCGCGCATGTGCACAGGAGCCGACACTCGCGGCATATCGCTGCGGTCTGCGGCCTGCCCAGTGCGCCTGCGCGCCGCTATCTACGGCGCATGCGCCATAGACAGCGGTGGCTGTCTTCGGATAAATATCTCCTAAACCGTATAGGTTTAGGAGATATTTCTTGGACATACAGGTAAGCCTTAATCTAGGCTTACCTGTAGGTCAAAGTGGTTTGTAAGGGTTTACAACCACTTTAATGTATCCAATACACCATTGCAGTGGTATATACTTTAACCTCCTCAATACTAGCACCTTTCTACATAAAAAAAAATGTGGGGAAAAAATAAGATTATCTTGGTGTCTATTTTTTTTTATTATTATCTTTTGTTTCTTTTTTTGTACTGCTGTGACATTTTTATTCAGTATATTCTGTAACAGAATGCAAAAGGTCTGTGTTCTGAGCATTTGTGCTTGGGCGCATACTGCCCTAAACATTGCTACCACTCTGTGCACCATCCAGCCATCGAGTTTTCAGGCTGCTGGCAGTGAGACTGGCAGTGTATCTGTGCCTTCTGCCTACAAGAATATGCCAGAATCAAACACCCAGTGTGCATGAGCTCACCTCAAAATCCACACCAGGCCCTTTGGTCTGGAATTTAAGGGGTACCTCATGCTAAAAAAAAAGTATGGAGTCTCCCCAAAATCCATACCAGACCCTTATCTAAGCTTTTTATAAGTCTCTTTTTAAAAAAAAAAAGTTCCCCCAAGAACTTCCATCACAATGAGCACCAGCGCTGTCCTGCAGGTAAAGAAAGCAGCTGGGTCACCTGGTGATGTCACTGGGTGAAATAATTTACAGTGAAATGTGTTGCGCTACTGAAAAAAATATATATAATACAGAATGTTTTGGTAAACTTTGTGTCCTCTGCAATAAACATTCATGTGTCACTTATATAGCAAAGCATTCCAAGAAAATAGTGCATCAACAGTGTCCATAAAATAATTAAAGCAGTCCCAATAGTGATAATTTTGCCAATAACAAGTTCACAATGCTAGAAGATCTTAGTGCTATAGAGTTTTTCAACTCATTCACAGCCACTGCCTTGAAATGTTTCCAAAATCCCAGTGCTTCAAGAAGTTTTCTCACTGTGAACCATCACCTTTAAAGTAAATGGGTGTACCCTTACCTTAATTTTTTACCTGCTGCACTGTCCCTGTCTCAGGGAATAGATAGATGAGCTCCCAATTTTATTGAACTTGAATATGCACACTTGCTGGTTTCAAGGTCATTGTACCTTTAAGCAGTGGTAGCTGGTACTAAAAATTTTGGGGGGGGGGGGCAAAAAAAAAAATCCTCCAGGTCTGTACCAGAGGATGCCTTGCATTCCATGGGACGAGAAGCCAAAAAACGGAAATTACGCAATGATAAAAATTGATTCACTAAAATCAAAAGTGGGAGAGTTTGGGGTGCAGTGCTCTGCATCCCGAGGACAATCTGAAACAAGCCATTTAGAGCCTCAGCCTTAAATTACATGTTTTTTTAAAATGTTTATGGACCTAATAGATGCCCATTAGTCAGGAACCCCAACACAGTGCACACACATATGAACAAAATACAGTACAGTTTTTATTTTTTTAATAAATGATAATATGATTAACAGTTTTTAACATGTTAAAGTAGCTTTCTTCTATGACAAGCTAGCTTTGGGAACTTTGGGGGGGGGGGGGCGGTACCCCGTGCCCCTTATGGCCATTGCCTTTAAGATTAGTAGCCACCACAACATATCTCTGGTTCTCAAAACCTCATAAAAAGTAAACTGCCATAGTGTAGTAAGCATTGAGAAACCACCTATATATTAAACAGCACTGACAATAAATTAAAATGACTTAGAATAAAATAAAATTATCTCATGCATAACCACTTCCATGGAAACAAATCCCAGTGCTACAAATGCTTTCCAAGCTGTGTGAAATACACACCAAAGGTGATTTTAGCAGCTGTGCACATATGTGAAGTTTGATATAATGCATTTTGTTAGAATCGTGGCAGCACATAAAGTTACCTTTGGGTTTTAAGATGTCTCTGGGTGACCCTGCCCCTATGACCCCATGATATCATAAGAGCGGGGTCTCAGAGGATAAGCACATAATGCCATAGGGCTGGAATCTCCGATGATACCACCAGGTGACTTACCCTCTTTCACATCAGTGGAATCCCCAGCTGGCTGCAGAGATGACTCGTAAAGACACTGGCAGCTTCCAGCTCCTTAACAACCAGCACAAATCACACACAAAATCGCACTGCATGTAGATGTGATTTTGATTTGTTTCCATTGAAGTCTATGTAACACAAAATCACACTGCCTCAAACCAAAGCAGCACAGTACCCTTCCCTAAAATCACATGGAAGCTGCAATGCATTGATGTGAACAGGCACCACTGTTTTTTTCATTGTCATGTGATGCAGTACGAATTAGTTGCATCTGAAATTGCATCAATGTGAACCAGGCCTTAGTATTGTTTCAGTAGTATATACAGTATAAGCTCCTGAATCCTTTTGAAAAATCAAAAAGATTATTTCAGGTGCAGACATGTACCCAATTTTTCCCATGCTTGGTAGTTTTGCATTCCATTTACTATACAGAAAGTGGGGAGAGTGCTTGAAGAACACCACAAAAAGAACATCAACGTGAAATTGGGAAGCAATAATGACATTGGTGTGATGTATTAAAAAAGATAAACGATGCTATATGCCAGAAACATAATTTTAGTGCACCTGTAATAGGAAACATTGCAGAATTAAAGTGGTTGTAAACCCTTAGCCCTTGTACACATGGTCGGACATTCCGACAACAAAATCCGTCGGATTTTGTCCGAAACTGGTGTTGCATACACACGGCCAGACAAAGTTGTCGGAAAATCCGATCGTTCGTAATGTGATGACATTTGTACGTTACGACGGGACTACATTCAGGCTAGTAGCCAATAGCTTTGGTCTCGTAATTTGATCTGAGCATGCGTGGCACTTTGTCCGATCGGAATTCTCTACAAACGATCGGACAAAGCCCGATCGGATAATGTTGTTGGAAAATTTGATATCCAACTCTCAAACTTTGTTGGTCGGACATTCCGATGGAAAAAGTCTGATGGAGCCCACACGCTGTCGGATTATCCGACAACACGGTCCGATAGGACATTTTACGTTGGAATTTCCGACCGTGTGTACAAGGGCTTACATATCCTCATTGAAGTGACTGGCCTCAGATGATACACATAAGGTGAACCTGTTTATCTGGAGTCTTCTCTACATCTGTTTAATTTTCAGAATTTATAAAGGGTGTCTAAGCTGTCAGAAAACAGGGACAGAGAGCTGAAGTTACACACTGCAGAGCTCAGTGTGGAGAGCTCTGAGAGCTGATTGGAGGTAAGGGACACACCTGCCTTCACACAGCACACAGGAACAGAGCTGAGGCTGTCATTTAAAAGCTGAGAGCTGGAGATACCTCCCCTGTCACCTTTTTTTTCTTGGTGTCAAGAAAAACCTGTGAAGTGGCTCATGCTAATAGCAGGAACAGGGCAGTATTTTTCTTGCATCTAGTAAGTTCACTCTAGTAAGCCAAGGAAGCTATAAAAACTCTGTAGTGTATTCATGCTTAAACAAAACAGAAAAGATGCACATGCAACTGCAGGATACACCATTCATAGCATTCAAAGTATAACAATATATGCCTACAATGTACAAACTATCTACCCTTCCTTACAAATAAGCATGTACAATATATGGGATAGGTATAAGTATACTAAACATCTACGTTACTTGAGCCTTCCATTGATGGAATCTTCTCAAGAAGATTACAACTGCTTTCTCCTGTCTTCAGAATAAGTGTGTTCCTCCTCTGTCTCCCCAAACAACTCTGTCCTTTGTCTGCCCACATGCCTGTTCAAAAGTCCTAATCCCCTCTCCCATACTTCCTGCACATCATATTCTGTAAGATGCTTCCTCTGCTGAGCTCACAAACTAGTCTAACTGGTTAATTTGCATATCAATAGGGGAGGCTTAGCTTCTAAAACAATGCATGGGCATAATTCTATATCTATGCTATAAAAAAATCACAAAATACCCTTAGCAACACAGGCAGTCAAAAGAAATGACACTTAGTGCTCTGGATTGATACAATTAAACACTACAGAGGGATATGCTGTGTTCATATTTCATGTCTAAAGTGTAAAACCACCACTTTAAAATGTTTGGTTTTCCATGGTCCAAAAAGGTGCCAACACTCGTGCTGATAGACAGCAGCTGTAGATCCTCTGCCCCTTAACAAAACAGTTGTTTTCACATGCAGGAATGCAATACTGTTGTTTTTTTGTATCATTTTCATTTTGCCAAAGGTCCTTGTCTTGGTGCCTTGTAATATAATGTATAGTGTGTAATAGGCAATACATTTCATTAAAGCGGACATTTTTAAAAAAAAAGTCAGCAGCTACAAATACTGCAACTGCTGACTTTTAAAATGTGGACACTTACCTGTCCAGGGCACCCGTGATATCGGCACCCAAAGCCGATCTGTCGATCAGCTCTCAGGTGCTGCCATCACCATCTTCTGTAAGGGAATCAGGAAATGAAGCCTTGCAGCTTCAATTCCCGGTTCCCTACTTCACATGCACGAGTCGCGCTGCGCAATCCGGATGGTCCCTGCTGTCTCTGGGATCCGTGTGTTTCACAGAAGACAGCAGGGGGGGGGGGGGGGGTGGAAAGAGGCGTAGACTTCCAAGGGGAGTCTATGCCCAGAAGTGCGTGTAAATACTTTTGTGTGAACTTTAGAACCCTATTAAAGTCTATGGGACTCGAATGTTCAAAATCAAAAGTGCTAATTTTAAAGGCTAATATGCAAGTTATTGTCATAAAAAGTGTGTGGGGACCTGGGTCCCAGGTTCAGGAGGGGGGGCAATCTCTCACCCCCCCCCTCTTTTCCTGTGGCCTGACAGGTTGTGTGCTTGGATAAAGGGTCTGGTAGGGATATTTGGGGGGAGCCCCACGTAATTTTTTTTAAAATTTGACGCGGGGTTCCCCTTAATATCCATACCAGACCTGAAGGGCCTGGTAATTGAATTTGGGGGAACCCCACGTTTTTTTTTTTTTATCAATGACTTTCAATGACTGTTATCTGTATTACGGGGGAGCCGACATTTCATTGTAGCCGCGAGTGCTTTTAAATGACTTTTTTTCCTGTAGAAATGACACTTTATGCAGGGACAGTTCTAAGCACGGGAAACATGAGCCCCTTTACAGGCATACTATACACACCCTCCAGGTACGAAATTTAAAGGAATATTATACTTTTATTGTTTCACTTTAAGCTTTATTATAATCACTGCTCCCGGAAAAACAGCCGTTTTTACAACTTTTTTTTGCATTGATGTCCACTGGGGCAGGACCCAGGTCCCCAAACACTTTTTAGGACAATAACTTGCATATAAGCCTTTAAGATTAGCACTTTATATTTCTCCCATAGACTTGTACAGGGTGTTCCGTGGCTTTTCGAATTTGCCACAAACACCCCAAATTGTTCGCTGTTCGGCAAACAGGCGAACAGGCAATGTTCGAGTCGAACATGAGTTTGACTCGAACTCGAAGCTCATCCCTACTGGTGATTTGCCATGGTCCCCTGTCAGCCTTTTTATAACAGCATCCAGTATGCAGCTATAGTAATTATGCAGCTTGTATCTTATGCGGGCAGTAAAAGATAGGGAACGTTTCTCTGCCAGCACCTATATGCCATTTTTAACCTTGTATTCTCCCCTTTTGTATTGATTTCTTTGGGCATAATCTGACATACTGCTGATTGCAGAAGTTGCAGCTAATTTAAGGGGAGTTATGTTGCTGATTGTTATGTAGATCCTGAAAATATCACCAGTTAACTATACCACATTAAAATATATGTTCATATGGGGGGCGTGGCCTGACTGCGGAGCTGCATGGATGTGTGAGCCCAGAGCTCTGAGCGAACCGGGACTACAGCGGCTAATAGCGACTCAGCTCAACGGCCCTCTGCCTCATTATAGCAGCGGGACTCACCACAGCATTGTCCACCATGTCGGGGAGACGTCGCCAGCACCGCAAACCGCAACGCTTGACCGATTTCTATCCGTTCAGCGGGAGAGAGGTGGAGCAAGATGGCGCCGAGGCCTACACAGTGAGGAGACCGGCACCTAAACACAAACCGACTGCGAAAGGTACATCTCTCTTAAATACAGACTTGGATGAGGAGAAATCTGCCTCCCCCTCCACCCCATCCTCCCGCAGCCCTGTTAAAGCTAAACCCAGGCTAGATGAGGATGGATTGAGTCCGGCGGCGAGCCAGGCCTCGGATTCAGGGGAGGACACTAGAGATTTACCTGAACCTATTGAGACATTTCCTACACAAAACCAGCCTGTGTTGGACACAGTTTTAAAGGATATGTTACTATCCTTGCGTAGCACATTGCAATCTGATATGGCTAAGCACATGCACAGATTCCACACAGATATACTAGCATTGGGAAACAGGGTGGATCATGTGGAAGCAAAAATGGAGGAATTTGCAGGCACTATCAACGATTTGGTAGATGCTCATGATGAGCGGGAAACTGACATGGAATGGGTTAAAGCAAAGATGGCGGACATGGAGGATAGATCCAGGAGGAATAACCTTAAAATAAGGGGCATCCCTGAATCAGTACAACAGTCGGACCTCACCCTCTATGTCGCCAATATGTTCAAAGCCTTGCTCCCTGATCTCAGCGACTTGGACGTTACTATTGATAGGATCCATCGCCTACCAAAACCATCCCATCTATCGGAACAAGTGCCTAGGGATGTTCTTATGAGATTACACTTTTTCCATGTAAAGGAGCAGCTGATGATATTTATGAGGAAACAAGAGTCGCTCCCTCCACAATATCACCGATTGCAATTTTTCAGTGACTTGTCGCAATATACTCTGCAAAAGAGGAAAAACCTCAACACAGTGACAAAGATTCTGCGCAACCACAAGATCTTGTACAGGTGGGGTTATCCTACTAAGCTCTCTATTACCAAAGATAATCAATCCTTTACCATCACATCCCTGGAAAAAGGGATCGATTTGCTTAGAGAATGGGGCATTATGTCGGAGGAAGATGAGAAGGGCTCCACCACTAGCACTCCACATGGCCTCCCACAGGAATGGAGACGAGTCACCGCTAAAAATGCTACTTCGCACAACTGAAGCGGGCCAAACAGCTTTGTTATTTTTACCATCAGTCCCGGTCCAGGACTGCTTTTGTACCAGAACTGAACTTACCCCCCCAGCACGGGTTCGGCCTCGTGCTGCTAAAAGGTTCATCACCTTCCCCAAGGATGGATGGCAGTGACTTGGAGACGCCTCGTACCATCCGGGGGCTTTCCCACCTGCTGCATTTATGCTCTCCCTTTTGTTTGTTCATCTTTTTTTTTCTTCTTTCATTTTCCTCCTATTTTTCTATTCTTCCTCTGAGGTACCTGACTGATGCGATTCGGTCCCGACTTTTGAACTTCCTCGATCCACGGACCTGCCTTCCTCTTCGATACATGAAGGACTTGTTTGATGTGTCGACGCTTCCTGGGTGCCCTATTTTGTGAGTATTGACGCTATGACACCGAGACCCGGCAGGATCAAATCATCATATTTCCCATCCGAGTATGCCACTTAACATCCTCTCACTTAACACCAAGGGTCTGAATCACCCTGTGAAGCGTAAATCTCTGTGGAGAGAGGCATCCATGTATAATAGTGACATTGTGTGTGCGCAGGAAACTCATTTCTGTAAGCAGGCACCACCCAAATGCACGCACAAACGGTTTCCCTTTATATTCACTGCAAATGCGGACACGAAGACCAAGGGTGTTTTAGTGGCTATCAGAGATACGGTGGCCTTTAAACTAATTGAGCAGATATCAGACTCCTTGGGTAGATACTTAATACTGATTTGTGAATTGAATTCTACTGTATACACTTTAGTGAATGTCTATTCCCCCAACAGTAGACAGGTGCATTTCTTTAACAGGTTGATGAAACGGGTTAACTCTTGCAAGCAGGGTCGGTTGCTTATATGTGGCGATTTTAATATCACTCTAGATCCTCAGATGGACTCCACCTCCAATGTTTCTAGAACCCAACCTTCCTTGTCACAGTCTGTCCACGGGCAGGGGTTATATGACGCCTGGCATTGTTTACACGCCAATGAAAAGGATTATACTTTTTTTTCCCCACCACATGGAGTTTACACAAGAATTGATTTTTTTTTTGGTGGATCAACAGCTACTTTTACAGACAGCTTCGGCTGGTGTGAACTTGATAACGTGGTCGGATCATGCGTCGATAACCCTGTCCGTGGCAGACTCGTATAACCCGGGTACAGCACCGGTCTGGCGATTGAATACCTTTCTATTGCAACAACCAGAATTGAAGGAAAAATTAAGCACACATTTATTGAATTTTCTAAGCGATAATGTAGGGTCAGTGACTGATCCAGGTGTTTTATGGAACGCACAAAAAGCATATATGAGGGGTATATTTATTCAGCTGGGAGCGGGGGTCCGGAGGAGGAGGCAGCAGAGACTTAACGCGTTACTCAAAGAGATAACGGACCTGGAAACGCAAAATAAAACTCAATTTTCCCACTCTAACTCCCAAAAGTTGTCTATACTCAGGTCTGACCTTAGACTACACTTACTGGAAAACTTTGAAAAAGCATCTAAACGACTCAAAATGACTTATTATTCCACGGGTAATAAGGCGGGGAAGTTGCTAGCGCACACTATCCGAGGGCATAGATACAAACATAGAATTCAATTCATTCTACACCCCACTACTAATCAGAAGCTTTATCACCCACAACAGATAGCTGACGCCTTTAGCTGTTACTACAGTAGCTTGTACAACTTGAAGGACGACCCACTGACTACTCAACCTACATCGGAGACTATCGAACAATTTCTGACAGGTTTACCGATATCCAAATTGACAGCGGACCAGTTTCAATACTTAACCACTTGGGTACCGCGCTATTGCCGAATGACGGCATTAGCGCGGACCTAGATTGCCGGGACTACGTCTATTGACGTCATCCCGGTTACGAGCGGCCTGTAAATGTAAAATTGACAAGGGACACCAACAGCTGTATCTTTGATCTTAAAAACTATGGAATAATGGTGTTGTGGTAACTTACCAAAATAAAATACAAATAAAAAAGCATAATAATATTATTCTTGATATCACTAGAAAAATAAAGCCTTTGAAAATTTGTTTGCAATAACTCCATCAGTATCACCAGCAAAGCAGCTTCATTAATATCCCATTAAAGCAAAGCAGCTTCATTAATATCCGATTAAAAAAAGAAGAGAATTGCGGGCTGCATTTTGAGATTTCATACTCTACCACGTCACGAATGTTAATTCTCCATTGCGAATGCTAGTTTACAAGACCAGCCGCTTCTGGCTCCTCCTTTCTTCTGAGCATGCGTGTTTGTACTTTGGACTTTTGTCTGATGGACTTGTGTACACACACTCGGAAAATCTGGCAACAGATATTTGTCTACGGAAAATTTTAAAACCTGCTATTGAACATTTGTCCACGGAAAATCCAACACAAGCTGTCCAATGGAGCATACAAATGGTTGGAATTTCCGCCAACAGCCTGTCATCACGCATTTCCCTTCGGAAAAGCTGATCGTGTGTATGCGGCTTTAAATGTCTGTGAAATAATGCTGATGTAAGGAGAGAGTTACCTAAAAATTATAAGGTCGCAATTACATCTAAGGTTTAATGGCAGTGCATTTGAAGTGGAAAGAGTGTAACTGCCATCAATCTGGGGGATCAATGGGTCAAATATCACCTTTACAAGCTGTGCACTCACATTACATTCTGTACAAAATAAACCATCATTTTCTTTTCTTTACATATTCTTTTTCATCCTGTTATCTGCTTTTTAGTAGCTGCATAAGACTTATGGAAAAAAAATACTATACTCTATTGTATCACTGTGTCAGTGCTTCACTTTAGGGTCACGCAGGCTTTTGCTGTTGCTTAACTTCTTCACAATGTAGTGGATACTTCAAATAAGAGCATACGTGAATGCTACTACAGTATTTATGCAATATTTTGCAGACCTCATTCTTTCTATTAGTTAGTACACTTAGTACAAAGTTCATTTTACATGTAAATTTATCTTTTTTTCTAAAGCCTTTTTTATACATACATTTGAATGTATTTGTCATAATAAAAATATTCTCATGAATGTACTGACCAGGTTCTCTCATAATAAAGTTGTACACACACGCTAATGATAATGATAGGGACCTCCTTTGAGGATCCCGCATTGACACCAAGATTGTTTAACTTTCACTGTTTAACTGTCAATCAAATTCAATGACGCAGGAGTCAGGGAGGGGTTGAGTCCTGCTGTCTGTGTCGATTGGACGCAGCAGCAAGACTTGGGAGCTTGCCCGTATGAGTACCCCTATGGAATGCAGCTCTCCATGTGGTCATGCAGTTTGGAGAAGGAGCCAGGAGCGCCACTGGAGGACCCCAGAAGAGGAGGATTGGGGCTGCTCTGTGCACAGAGGAGGTAAGTATAACATGTTTGTTATTTATTTATTTTTTAAAACAAACCTTTACAATCACTTTAAGCCTATGCCCAAGCATTTTTTGTTTGCGGAGCAGTTAAAAATGTGATAACTGTAACATTTGTTTAACCACTTGGGATCCGCGCTATTGCAAAATTACGGCAATAGCGCGGACCCACATTTTCGGGACTACGTCTATTGACGTAGTCCCGGTTACGAGCGGCCTGCGCGCCCCCTGAGGGGCGCGCGCGGCGCGCTCTGTGATCGGCGAGTCCGTGAGACTCGCCTGATCACCGATCCGTGTAAGGGGTCGATCCCGACCCCTTATCACGTGATCAGCTGTCAGCCAATGACAGCTGATCATGTGATAAAACGGAGCCGGTAATCGGCTAGTATTCCTCCTCGCGCTGACAGCGCGAGGAGAAAAAAAAAAGCCGATCGCCGGCGGCCGTGTTCGGGACATCAGTCCCGATCACGGCCAGCATATCCAGCGGACACCTGCCCCCTGCCAGTGCCCACCTGCCACCCGCAGTGCCATCCTGAAATAAAGTAAGTGCCCCCCTGTCAGTGCCACCCAGCAGTGCCCATAGTGCCCACAGTGCCACCCAGCAGTGCCCACAGTGCCACCCAGCAGTGCCCACAGTGCCACCCACAGTGCCACCCACAGTGCCACCCAAAATCTGCCTCAAAGGTGCTGCACCCCAGTGCCGCCCATCAGTGCCCAGCAGTGCCGCCCATCAGTGCCCAGCAGTGCCGCCCATCAGTGCCCAGCAGTGCCACCTATCAGAGCCACCTATCAGTGCCACCTATCAGTGCCCATCAGTCCCATCTATCTGTGGTACCTATCAGTGCCCATCCGTGCCACCCATCCGTGCCACTTATCCGTGCCACCCATCCGTGCCATCTTATCTGTGCCCATCTTTGCCCATCAGTGCCGCCTTATCTGTGCCCATCGGTGCCGCCTTATCTGTGCCTATTAGTGCCGCCTTAACTATGCCTATCAGTGCCCACCAGTGCAGCCTATCAGTGCCCACCAATGCAGCCCATCAGTGCCCACCAATGCAGCCCATCAGTGCCCACCAATGCAGCCTATCAGTGCCGCCTAATCAGCGCACTTCAATGAAGGAGAAAAATGACCCGTTTGCAAAATTTTATAACAAACTATTAAAACATGATTTTTTTTTTTTGCATCTTTTTTTGTTTGTTTAGCAAAAAATAAAACTCCGAGCTGTAACTAAATACCACCAAAAGAAAGCTCTATTTGTGGGAAAAAAATGATAAAAATTTCATTTGGGTACAGTGTTGTATGACCGCGCAATTGTCACTCAAAGTGCATCAGCGCTGAAAGCTGAAAATTGGTCTGGGACTGAGGGGGGTTTAAGTGCCCAGTAAGCAAGTGGTTAAATACCCCGTTCACTATAGCAGAAGTGCAAAAGGCTATTGAGTTGCTTCTGATCAATAAGTCACCGGGCCCAGACGGTTTTAGTGGGGAATATTATAAAGCATTTACAGCTACACTGTCACCTCTATTGCTCCAGGTTTTCCAATCCGCTGCTGCCTCGTCCTCCTTTCCTCGAAAAATGTTGGAGGCCTTGATTGTCGCGCTGCCAAAGCCGGGGAAGGAGCCCACCTCTCCGGCAAACTTTAGACCAATATCATTATTGAATACTGACATTAAGCTTTATGCTAAAATGATAGCTTTACGATTGATTGACATACTACCTACGATTATACACCCGGATCAAACCGGATTTACCAAGCACAGACAAACCTCAGATGCCACGCGCCGCATAATAAATGTTATCCACCTTGCGCGGACGCAGCGAAGGCCTTCTCTGCTCCTGTCTCTGGACGCGGAGAAGGCCTTCGATAGGGTGCACTGGCTCTATATGACCAAGGTGCTGGAGTCCTTCGGTTTCTCTGATTTAGCTTTATCCACGATTCTGGCCCTGTATTCGGAACCCTCAGCCAGGGTTTACACATCAGGCATCCTCTCGACCCCATTTAGAATCTCGAATGGTACCAGGCAGGGGTGCCCTCTGTCACCTCTAATATTTAATCTACTGATGGAACCCTTAGCCATTGCTATTAGAACCCATCCGAATATTAAGGGTTTCCCTCTTGGTAACCAGACGCACTCAATTAGCTTGTTTGCGGATGATGTAGTTGTAATCATGACAGAGGTGGGCCCCTCCCTGGCGGCAGCGCATGCTACTTTGAAATTGTTCGGACAAGTGTCCTACTATAAGGTGAACACTAATAAGTCTTATATCCTGGGATTGGGTATTGATAATTATACTAGCAGCACGCTCAGGGCTCAATTTCCTTATGTCTGGAGCGCCAGGGGAATTAAATATCTTGGAGTCACTCTGACTGATAAATCGGAACAGCTGGTCGAAGCTAATTACACGCCATTTTTGAATGAACTTCCCCTGAAGCTCCAGACAATCAGCAAGTTGGAAATGACATGGTCCGGCCGATTAGCGGCCTTCAAAATGATGGTACTCCCCCAGTTCATTTATTTGTTTAGGGCTCTGCCCATTCCAGTGCCAAGCGCCTTTTTCCGCACAGCACAAGCTAAATTGAATGCATTCTTATGGCAGGGGAAAAGGGCGAGATGTGCTTTCCACAAATTGCTTAAAGCCAGGCTAGCTGGGGGAGTGGGACATGTGCTTATCCAGGACTATTACGTCGCGGCAGTTCTAGCTCAATTGAAATGCTGGTTTCTGGAGGACCATGTTCCCAGTTGGAGGGACATGGAATCATACCAATCTCCTAATGGAAGGCTGTGTGACTTACTTATGTCTAGCAGATTCATGCAACGCTTCCCGTCACACTTGCCACCCACTGTCAAGGCAACATTGCAGACGTGGAATCTCTTTCTTAAGGATTCCTTAACCACAACCCCGGTCAGAGTCGTACGGCATTCCATTACGAGCTTACAAGTATTGATCCCGAATTTACACATTGCTCATTGGGTGCCCAGGGGAATCGCCTTAGTGGATGATCTGAAAATTGGGCCTGCCCTTAAAACTTTTCGCACTCTCCAGATTGAATACGCTTTGCAGCCAAGGGATCACTATGCATATGCCCAAATCGCGCACTTATTGCAGAACATTGGGGACATGTCTACTGCTATTCCTCAGCAAGTTTATGCTTACCTCCATAATTCAAAAAACTCCATCCGAGGTATCTCTCTATTCTATGGTTCCCTACACCAGAAGAAGGTCTTTCTTAAATCCCCCTCCATGAGAACTTGGGAATTAGACTTACAAGAGCATTGGACCATCGAGCAATGGCAGACCGCTATAGCGTCTGTTTATAGAGCCACTAAAAGCGTAAATCTATGGGAATTGTACCAGAAAATCTTGTTGCGGTGGTATCTAACGCCCACAAGATTGGCTGGGTTCGACCCGGGCAGGTCGCCTCTTTGTTGGCGACAGTGCGGGCAGAGGGGATCCCTACAACATATTCTATGGGCCTGCCCAAAACTAACAAAATTCTGGAGGGATGTTTTTGAAATTATAAGTGGCGTCTTAAGTACGCACAGGAGGGGCGATCCGGGCCTTGCACTCCTATCCTTAGGTATAGATTCATTCCCCCACTCACATAGACACGTCCTGTCTCAAATCCTACTAGGGGCACGATTACAGATAACGAGGAAATGGGCAAACCCAGACCCTCCTATTGTAGCGAAAGTAATCGAGACAATTAACTTACATGTTACGTATGAAATTATGTTTCTGGCTTCCCAGAACAGTCTCCAATCTAGAATTCAAATCTGGCGGCCTTGGGTGGAATGGTATAAACAATACGGTAATAGGCGCAATACCGTGTAAATGGAAATGGCGAATGGGACCTGGGTACCTACACCTTTTTGATCTCTTTTATCTTCTCTTTCTCTTTCATCTCTATTCTTTCTTACTTGTCTTCTTTCTTTTTTCTTTGTTATTTCGCACATTGATACTGATGCACATTCATGATTACAGATCCGACTGGGATGTTTGAGTATTCTCTAAGAGCTAGTTTGGGTCTAGGTTGAAGAAAGTTAGAGGTTAAATCTGCTGCTGCTGTCAAATGTTTCATCACTTATTTGCATTTTATGAGGAGTTATAGGGCGGGTCCTCGGCCTCCGGCTGCAGTGTGATCCCTTTTGGGGCGGTCGGGGGCAGGGGACCCATAAGGCCTGCGATTAACAGAGGCGTAGCTCGGGGTGTGCGCGGACGCCTCGAGCTTAGCCCAGCACTATCTTATGAAGATTCTCCTCCTTTACTGTTACTATTACTGTCTTACAGAAGATCTTATGTGTAACCTCAGGTTTTATATGTTTTGATTACTGTCTATGGCCGCGTACACACGCGGGGACTGTTCGCCCAACTTTGTCCGCTGAACAGTGTTTCGGCAAACAGTCCGCTCGTGTGTGGGCTTTCAGCGGACAGTTTCAGCGAACAGTCCGCTGAACAAGGTTTTTCGGAAATTCCGAAAAACTGTCCGCTGAAACTTTGTTTCAGCGAACAGTCCCCTCGTGTGTAGGCTTGTTCGTCAAACTAAGTTCCGCGCATGCTCAGAAAGGATTTACACGCCGAAAGTTATAATGCAGTGTATAGGACGTCGTATTTTTCGTCCCGTCGTACGTGCCGTTCACGTCATCGCGCACGGTTTCAGCAAACTGTTCGTTTGTCGTGTGTGGCCATGTCCGTCCATGCTAATTTTGAGCGGACTGTTTGCCGAAACTGTTTGACGGACAAAGTTGGGTGAACAGTCCCCGCGTGTGTACGCGGCCTATAAGTCGGCTGTAATAATATTCGCTGGAAAGCATTTGTTATGTGTATGTTTCATGTAAACTTTCTTGAAAATGTAATAAAAAACTATTGAAAGAAAAAAAATATATGTTCATATAACTAAGGACAACAATTTGCCATGAAAACATGTAGCCACATAAGATTTAGATCCTGTTTTACACTTCCTTTAGGCCCATTATGCTGTTGTATTACACATGATTCTTAAATGGAGCAGTGAAATAGATCATCGTCATAGATGCTGAAAGAAGGCTAAAAATTATTTATTGTGTACGCCTTACTATTTATAAATTCACACTAAACATGTACCCAATGTTAAGATAATAGTCCTGCATCATATATTATACAGTATATTGACCATAATCTGTAAGTGCACAAATATTAAAACATACACATATACAGATATACATATAACTATACTACACTGGTACTAAGGACTAAATAAACTATAACATTTATTTTAAATGTACAGTATAATGTTTGCAATAACTTGCCTTCTTGGCTATTCTGACTACTTAATCCTTCATGCTACTCTTGCACATACTTTAACCACTTCGGCAATGGCCTCATCAGGTTGCCTGTCTTTAGAACAAGACAGCCCATAACACAAATACACACTGTACACATGCTTCTGACTTTCCTAGTGAGGGAGAAGCACTGTCTGGCTACTAGAGATGTGCCGAATGACCCCCCCATTCATTTCGCGCCATAACTCTCGAACATTGCGGAAAATTTGGAGCCGAATAATGAACCCCATTGAAGTTTATAGGGCCTGAACTGGAGAAATCAAAAGTGCCATTTTGAGGGTTTAGATGCAAATTATTTGACCACTTAGATATACATTTTTGTTGCAGCTGCCAATCATGCTGGACAGTGAGAGATATCAAATGGTAAATTCTCTGGCTCCCATGTTATGCTTGTTCTCCATTAGTCCTCCAGGTTTGCTGGTTCCTTTCCTTCAGCTCCTGGGACAGACACACCTTGCCTCCACCTGTGGGTTAACCACTTCAGCCCCGGAAGATTTTACCCCCTTCCTGACCAGAACACTTTTTGCGATTCGGTACTGTGTCACTTTAACTGACAATTGCGCAGTTGTGCAACGTTGCACCCTAACCAAATTGATGTTCTTTTTTCCCCACAAATAGAGATTTCTTTTGGTGGTATTTGATCGCCTCTGCTTTTTTATTTTTTGCATTATAAACAAAAAAAAGCGTCAATTTTGAAAAAACACAATATTTTTTACTTTTTGCTATAATAAATATCCCCAAAAATATATAAAAAACATATTTTTTCCTCAGTTTAGGCCAATACATATTCTTCTACATATGTTTTCTAAAAAAATATGTGTATATTGATTGGTTTGCGCAAAAGTTATAATGTCTACAAAGTAGGGGATAGTTTTATGGCTTTTTTATTATTATTTTTTTTTTACTAGTAACGGCGGCGATCTGCGATTTCTATGGGGACATTATGGCAGGCACATCGGACAATTTTGACACATTTTTGGGACCATTGGCATTTTTACAGCGATCAATGCTATAAAATTGCATTAATTACTGTGAAAATGCCACTGGCAGTGAAGGGGTTAACCACTAGGGAGCAGTGAAGGGGTTAAGTGTGTCCTAGTATGTGTTCTAACTGAAGGGAGGATGGGACTGTTCAGGGGAGATGACAGATCATCTGTTCATACTCTATGTGAACAGATGACCTGTATGTTCTCCCCTCAGAGAACTGGAAACTGTGTGTTTAAACACACAGATATTGTTTCTTGGTGTGCCCCGAGCGATCGCAGGAGCCCAGCGGTGATCCGACCACCAGGCACTCGCATCAGCTCCGTGGGTGAGCAGGGGGTGCATGGTTGCGCCCCCTAGTGGCCGTCTAGGGTACCAACGTACCATGACAGCGATTTGTGCAGTCGAGCCATGTTGCCGCAGTATAACTGTGTGCGGCTGGTTGGCATGCGGGTAATTGGATTTTGAGATGTTGGCTTAGTCCATATGTGGGTATGGGATCTCTTTGTTTAAGGTCCCCCATATTTGGTTTATGACATTTATCTTTATGTTATATATTTCTCATTGATATTTTTATTCTGTAGGTATACTGCATTTACATCTACTCCTGAAGAAGTGAACTGTGACTCACAAAACACATTGAGTTTATGATGCCTGTGTATTACTGTATATCAATAATTCCAATATATGTATGTGGCAGCTTGGTATGCTGTATCTATCACTGCCAAGTGGCTTGGCACCTTTGTTTATGTATCCCATATATGATTAATGTTATACATTTTTAATACATTTATAAACTATGTTTACTTTGTATACTCTTATTGACCTGTTTGTGCTCACCTCATTTAACCACTTGCTGACCAGCAGCCACCATTATACTGCGGCAGGTCAGCATGATCCCATGATCCCATGAACCATCTTAGCTGTACATCGGCTCCTTTAAGCGGGATAGCAGGTGCGAATGCCACCACACTGTGGGGTTGCCAATGTTCCTGACCGGCGGTCACAATGCTCACCAGCCACAAGTGATCACAGACACGAGAGGCAGAACAGGGGCGTGTGTGTTTAAACACACAAATCCCTGTTCTGTTCTGTAAGGAGATGCAGATCATGAGGTCCTAATAGCTACGAACCACAATCTGTCATCTACCTTAGTCAGTCCCCTCCACATACTGTTAGAACACATAGTCAGGGAACACAGTTAACCACTTGATCGCCCCCTAGTGTTAACCCCTTCCCTGCCAGTGACATTTATACAGTAATCAGTGCCTTTTTATAGCTGTATAGTTGTCAATCGTCCCAAAAATGTGTCAAAATTGTCCGATGTGTCCACCATAATGTGTCAGTCATAATAAAATAATAATAATAATAATAAAAAGTTCATATCACCGTCATTACTAGTAAAAAAAAAAAATAATAAAAATGCCATAAATCTATCCCCTATATGGTAGACATTATAACTTTTGCACAAACCAATCAATATACACTTATTGGGATTTTTATTACCAAAAATATGTAGAAGAATAAATACCGGCCTAAACTGAGAAAATTATTATTATTTTTTTAAATGGGGATATTTAATATAGCAAAAAGTACGAAATATTGTGTTTTTTTCTAAATTGACGCTTTTTCAGCTTATAGCGCAAAAAATAAAAACCGCAGAGATGATCATAAAAATAAAATAATAAATAATAAATACCACAAAAAGAAAGTTCTATTTGTGGTAAAAATAGGACGTCAATTTTGTTTGCGTACAGCAGCGTTGCATGACCGCGCAATTGTCAGTTAAAGCGATGCAGTGCCGTATTGCAAAAAATTACCTGGTCATTGAGCAGCCAAATCTTCCGGGACTGAAGTGTTTAAAGCCCCATGGGTGCTATTCTTTTTTTTGTATTTAGATGTAAGTTATTGGGCATTCAAAGAGTATGGGGGTCAGAGTATTGTCCTGGGAGACATGAATCAATTTAAAAAAAGTTAGTAAAAAACATCATTTATAAATGAGCAATGAATTTCTGAAACTTAGAGTGAAATAATAAAAATGAAAAATTCCTTTAACTATGATGCCTGGGGGGGGGGGGGGGGCGGTGTCCCCTTAGTCTGTCTGTAAAGTGGCAGATCTGCACCATGTATAGAACCTGCTGCAGCAAACAAGACATTTATAAAGGCCAAAACATGACATTTTCCTTGCAAGCTTTCATTATTTTATAAACAATGGCATTGGGACCCAGTCTGTATGATAAGGCCACAATTTAGTGCACTCAGAACAAGATTGTACATTTTTTTGTATACATTCTGGTGTCTGTTTTGCAGACTTTGGATAGAAGTAACAGGTGCAGAAAAATTGGGCTTTGGGTGTTGGTGGTGGCTTAACACTGTAACCCAATAGAGGTACTCTTGATGAAAGCAGGATTTGGCCTTACTGTCAAAAATTGAAATGAAATGATTCACCTGTCAAACAGGTGCAGAAAATGTGGTCCTTGGGTGTTAATAGTGCCCATGAAATCTATACCAAAAAGGTTTCTTCACAATAATATCAACACTCACAATGATAGGCAGCCTAGACAGTCTTTCACAGATTTCACATCTCAAAAACACTTAATCGGCAAACATCGGCATCAGGGGCTTGATAGGTGCTGCTAATCTAGGAATGATTAATTTTGGTAATGTCAGTTGGTCAACAGAGTCCGTGGACAGACATGCTCTTTTATCTTAGGTTAAAACCTCAAGCAGCACTGAATGTCTGTTCGGAAAGCATGCTGGATGCAGGGCAGTCCAGCAACTCAATTGCATACTGGGCAAGTTCTGGCCAGTGGTCTATTCTTATGAACCAGTAACCCAGTGGATCGTCAACCGCAAAGCTCTCCATGTTTTCGACCCTAGACCCCAGATGCTGCCAATGGGATGTTGAAGCTGACTGCCCAGGGTGCCAAGGACTAAAAAAAAAATTGAAATGCATCACTGACGCGGCCCCTTCTCCACCTCTCCTCTCTTGACCAACATAAGCCTCAAAACTAGCCTTTGAATGAGACTGTAACCTAGCAAAGTCTGGAAAGGCATTACATAAACTCCTCTTTAAAGTATCCTAAAGATATTTCATCCTCTGCTCCCTCTGTGAGGATGGGAAGAGTTCTGAGACGTTCCCCTTGTAAGGGTTGCCAACCAATAGTGATCCTTTAGCTTGATGCCACAAATTTATGGGTCCTTTCACAGGCTTTAAAGAATGAGGGAGCCCATGCAGCGCAAGTTTGCGGAGGCATGAAAAGCAGAGCCTTCGGGGTCACTTCAGTTCCACCTGGTAGGCATGTCATCAATCAGGTGGTTTACAGGCAGGTGTAATTCCCCCTGAATTTCAGCCAACCAAGCACTGACTGTGTTTAAATACCTGAAATGGCTATAGACTCTTCTGGCCTGCTTTAGCAAATCTGCCAACCCTGAGTACCTTCTTAAGAAATTCTGCACCACCAAATTGAGCACAGGTGCCAGGCATGGCACATGTGTCAACTTTCCCTGTCTATGGATGGACAGAAGGTTAGTGCCACTATTGTAAACCACCATTTCTGGCTCCAGCTGACACTGCATGAACTACCTCTGGTCCTACCCTTGCAGAGCTGAAAGAGTCTCTGCTTCAGTGTGTCTCCTGTGCCCTAGACAGACCAACTGAAGCACTGCATGGTCTCTTTTAGCCTGACTCATTGAATAGCCCCTTGAACACTTAGGGGGTGCTGGTGGTTCATAGGACAAGTCAACAGAGGAGGGCACCGAGGAGGAGGGGGTGGGGCTGACAAATCTTGCATCATCACCACCAGCTGTATGGAGACTTGGCGGCAAAACTAGCTGCAATACTGAGCCCTGTCCTGCATCCTTCTGAGTTGCAAACAGAGTTACCCAGTGTGCTGTGACTGAAATACAGCGTCCCTGACCATGTTTGTTGGACCATGTGTCAACAGTGACGTGGACCTTGTGGCTGACTACCATGTCCATCAATGCCACAACATTGCCTTCCGTGTGATGGTACAGCACTGGAAAGGCCTTAAGTGCAAAGAAATAAGGACTGAGAACCTGCCATTGTGGTACAACAAATTCTGCAAATTCACAGAAGGGGGCAGAATCCAACAGATGGAAAGTCAGGAGTTGTAAAGCCAGCAACTTTGACAAGCTTGAATTTAGACACTGGGCATGTGGGTGGAAGTGACTGTATTTATTTGTCGGTGCAACACCTGGGACAGAAAAATTTGCCTGCTATAGTTTACAGCTGGTGTTGTGCTGCTGGAATATGTGCTGCAAGAACCTGTGAAACCCTTCGCTATACCATCATCCCTGTCAGTGGAGCCTGCTGAAAGGTCATGAGATATAGCGGGGGTAGACCTAAAAGGTGAGGGAGGAGGATTAGCAGAATTGCATCCCTCTTGTGTGACTTTCTAACGAGCATGTGGTACCCAAATGGCTGGTGTTTTTACCATGCTTGATCTGCTTGAGGCAAACTTTGCAGATCACAACAGTGCAATCAACTGCACATGTGCTAAAAAAGACCCAGACAGCTGGGGCTATGGCAGGAGTAGCTGTGGACAAGGGGGCAGAATAAGTCACTCTGGCAGATGCACTGGACTGCACACTAGTCTCTGCTTGCGTGACAGAGGATGAGTAGGATAAGGATGGTTTAGTAAGCCAGTTTACCACCTCCTCCGCTGTGGCTAGATAGCATGGGCAACATCACTAAATGGAGGAAATGGTGCCATGCCAGACCAGATCCTCCTTTATCTCTGGACACAGATGCTGTTGGCGCTCTCACAGTGTCATGGACACATCTGCCTCTCCATATTATGGAAATGTAATAGAGAAGGAGAAATGTGTCCTTGGATGTCTTGGAATCAATGGAAAGTGGTGCTTGGTGCACTTTAACCTGAGTACTCACTGCACAGACACTCCACTGATGAACTTCAATATA
The DNA here is from genome assembly GCF_037356315.1 of Lithobates pipiens. Lineage (NCBI taxonomy): Eukaryota > Metazoa > Chordata > Amphibia > Anura > Ranidae > Lithobates > Lithobates pipiens. Next base: position 397,256,490 of record NW_027507764.1, on the reverse strand, counting down.
CTGCAGTAAAACTGCACTAATGCACTTAAAAAACTGACATAAAAGTGAACTAAGGCACTTCAATATACTGCCGTAAAGGTGCACTAAAGCACTTCAATATACTGCAGTAAAAGTGCACTAATGCATACTAAAGGCATAAAAAAGACATACTATAGACACTCCCCAGGCACAATATTTAAAGGAATATTTCATTTTTATTGTTTCACTTTAAGCATTGATAAAATCACTGCTCCTGAAAAAACATCAGTTTTTAAAAAACAAATTGCATTGATACATGTCCCCTGGGGCAGGACCCAGGTCCCCAAACACTTTTTATGACAATAACTTACATAAAAACCTTTAAAATTAGCACTTTTTGTTTTTTCATGTTAGTGTCCCATAGACTTTAACGGTGTTCCGTGGCTTTCAAATTTGCTGTGAACACCACATAATGTTCGTTGTTCAACGAACAGGCGAACACGCGATGTTAGAGTCAAACTTATGTTCGACTCGAACATGGGGCTCATCCTTATACCGCAGTAAAGTTGCACTAACCCACGTCAATATACTGCAGTAAACATGCACTAATGCACATTAATATACTGCAGTAAACCTGCCCTGAAACACTAAACTGACAATAAAGTAAAAATGAATGGTCACACTACCCTCACACTGCACTATCTCTCTATTCACACTAAACTGACACTAAAGTACAAATAAATGGTCACACTACACTCACACTGCATTATCACTCTATTCACACTAAACTGACACTCTACACTCACAATAGCACACTATAGCCCACTAACTCGCTAGTAATGAACAGAGCCCTGTTCTATCTATCTCCACTACAATATCACACTGCAAATGGCTGCCGTGGGAAGGGTTCTTTTATAGAGAGGGGTGGGAGCAATGAGCCATTATTGGGCACATACATCATTACTTTCTCCAATCATGGCTCTAACAGTGCTCTGTGCCCTGATAGGGCAAGTCCTGCATTGCTTCAGCCAATCGGGGCTTCCAGTTCACTGTGTGGCCCTGACAATTTGGGTGTTTGTCGAATGGGCGACCAGGCATTGTTTGCCCAAATTCATGCTTTTTTCAGGAGTTTTACACCTAATGAGGCAATCCACATTAGTCCAAACTTCAGTTTAAAAGGGCATGGCAGCCCACTTTTATTTATACTAAAAAGCAAAGTGAAAGTGCTAACAAGGATTCCCATACAGGGGATTTTCCAACTTTAGCAAAACAACTGATCATTGAAAATACTCAGCCACCTGGCTCTCTTGTCAGTAGCATCTCTGCTCTCTTTGGTCTCCAAAACCACTGGCAATTCAGGGTCTCTAACATCACTAGCAATTCTGGCTCTCTAAGCCTTGTTTGAAGCACCTTTCTGTATGGACCCAATCCTGATAGAGTTTCCCTGCCACTCAAGCTTGCTCTCTCTAAAGACTTCCAGATTTCCTACAGCCACTAGTTGCTTCAGCTTATTTGGTCTCCCAGACCTGTGTAGCCCTTTGGAAAGGAATTCACCTCACAAGGGATGCAGCCTCCAGCAATAACTCTGCTGATAGGGCTCTGTGTCTAAGCCCTGGTGCAATTTGGCATGTGATTTGACAATCTGTGTCAATTGCCGGAAATAGCACCAGCATAATTGGTGTGACGCCGCACCGATTTCAAAAAGTAGTTTCTGTTCTACTTTTAGCGATTTTAGGATGCAATTTCTATTGACTTCTGTGCAGAAACCCACACAGATGTCTCTGAAATTGTCCCCGAAATGGGTGCTAACATGTGGGAATGAAATTGTGTAAGTTCATTCCCGCTCTCAGTGTGAACCTAGGCTACATGATACATGCTAGAAACTGAGCTACTCTCAAACCTGGATTATAAGACCTTGCACAACTGTGCACTCACACATGCTGCAGTTGTTTCACCAGACACTGGAATGAAGGTTCTGTACCACCCAAAACACTTTGGAACCTTCAAATGCAGGGCAGCCATACCCAGAGAAAACTTAAAACACAGTTTTCTCTGCTCACAAACACATGCTGTACCTGTGAGAACGCTGTGTCATTTTTCCAACCATTTTCACAGTGGCAGGGCATTGCATTGTTACATTTTATATATAAAGTAGGGATGAACCGGATGTTTGAGTCAAATGTAAATTCGACTCGAATATCGGGTGTTTGCCCGTTCAGCAAATCCCGAACATTATGGGACATACACGGCAAATTTGAGCACCATAGAATGCCCCATAATGCACTGCAAGGTCATAGTGCATTGATGTGTGATGATTGGCCAAAACATGCATCTGACCTGCATGCTTCAGCCAATCACAGTGCGCTCTGCTGTGAGAGCCATGATTGGCCAAAGGCAGGGTGCCATTAGCCAATCATGGCTCAGGGGGCTAAGTCCACGCCCCACACTATACCTGGGTACATCAGCGGGTGGCTCCGCCCTTGGCTTTATGGCAGCTGTCACCGCAAAAAGACAGGAGTTGGTGGGATGCCTCCCATTGAGGCAGAGGTTTCTTTTTTCTATTTTTCAGGTCCGTCAGTGCCGTGATTGAAGATGGATGGACATTGCGGGACACTTTTTTTAAATAAAGGAATTGTCAAAAACTGTGTATTGTGGTTTTTACTTTTTGACACTTTTTTGGTGAATGGGTAGTGATTAAATGCACCCCATACCCATTCAAATGGGGGAGGCTGGGATCCAGGCTTCCAGATTCTGATAAGCCTCCCACCCGCAGACCCCCACAACCAATGGCCAGGGCTGTGAGGATTAGGCCCTTGTCCCCCCAGAGGGTCTAGTATCTACTGGGAGGGGAACCCACACTGATTGTTTCCTCTGATTTTTTATTTATATTGCCAGGATCCAGCAATACATTACAGCCACAAGCAATTTTAAATTACATTTTTTCCTTTAGAAATTTAATTTTGCTGCAGCACAGTAAATAAATATATATATACCCTGTATATATTGTGGGAGATTAGCTCATGGAGATCACCTTTTCTGGAAAAGAAGGTCAGTGTGCAGGCTATTTCTTTAAAATCTGGCGGGTTGCCAATTTTATTTAGCAGAGGTTTGCAAAGTAATAAAAACAAACAGAAAAATAGTAGTACAGTAGACTCCTTCCTACATGGTGTGGGGCTGGTCCCTGTCACCCACAAAACATGTGGTAAAGCAAACCTTCTTTTTTAATCCAAACAGAGCGCTCTCAGTTTTAGGCCAGAGCATCCTGTGCTCTTTTCCTGCTCATTTAAAGTCCACCTGAGCGTGGACTTAAGTGGACCACAACATCCAGACCGGAACCAAGCCTGCCACAGAGGCTGGAAAACCTGGGCTGGATTCTGCTTCAGTCTCTTGCAACAGAATGCATGCAAGGTGAAATATATTGATTATCCATTACCTCACCTTGCATACTGTTTTTTTCCCATCACGGTATATGTAAGCTCACTTGCTTGTTATCTTAGGCCGCGTACACACGCGGGGACTGTTCGCCCAACTTTGTCCGTCAAACAGTTTCGGCAAACAGTCCGCTCAAAATTAGCATGGACGGACATGGCCACACACGACGGACGAACAGTTTGCTGAAACCATGCGCGATGACGTGAACGGCACGTACGATGGGACGAAAAATACGACGTCCTATACACTGCATTATAACTTTCGGCGTGAAAATCCTTTCTGAGCATGCGCGCAACTTTGTTTGACGAACAAGCCTACACACGCGGGGACTGTCCGCTGAAACAAGGTTTCAGCGGACAGTTTTTCGGAATTTACGAAAAACCTTGTTCAGCGGACTGTTCGCTGAAACTGTCCGCTGAAAGCCCACACACGAGCGGACTGTCCGCTGAAACTTGGTTTCAGCGGACAGTTTCAGCGAACAGTCCCCGCGTGTGTACGCGGCCTTACTGGTTGCATATCTCTGAAATGTGCAAAAGCTCATGCTATATCTCCTGACTTCTACTGCAGTAAATCTAAAGCTATAATTACCTACAATAATAAGCAAGCTTTTCAAACTGTCACTGAAAGAAAAGCACAGGTGTAGAGTTTATTACTATGTTAGTTACTGTAGTGGCTCATACGGAATTAGCATCACCATTTGTATTGTGCAAAGATCTATAAATGCAACATATTTGAATGTAAATGTGTCACGTTATGATGAGTGTTTGGATGAACACAGTTTTGAATATATATAATACATTTCACAATCATTGTTTAAAATCTAATCTGATTGATGTTTTGCTTTTTTTGTTTTGCTGAAAACCATGATACTTGTTTTGTAAAATGTTATTAGACCATTTAAATGATACAAGAGAAAAATAAATACTTTACCTGTTATGGAGGTAGAATGCCCCTATGCAGTAACACATATACAGCAGATCTACATATTCCTCAGCTATAATATAAAATGGAAAATTGAATTCAAATACTTACCATAATTTTCCTTTCCTGACGAGCTCAATGGCAGCACAGCTGGGTATAGGCTCGCCCCCCATGCCTACAGGACTTAACTCATATAAATTTAAGCCCACCTACAGCATCTGCGTTCTGTAACTAGTCCTACCAAGCTGGGTGGGATCTGTGCTGCCATGGAGCTTGTCAGGAAAGGAAAATTATGGTAAATATTTGAATTAAATTTTCAGTTTTCCTGATGGCTCCATGTCAGCACAGCTGGGAACTAAATAGCCAAAAAAGAGGGAAATAATGCTACACACTCCTCAATTCTGACTAAAAAAACAGAAGCCAGGATGCCTCTGCCAAACTCAGCTGTCATTAAGCTATGAATATGAATATTTTTGTGCCTACATGGCTGCCATGCAGAAAGTTTCAGACACGTGGCCTACTGCCACTCTCAAGGTCGAGACCCTTCTAGTGAAGAGTGCCATGATTCTCCTGGCACGACCAACCCCTTCAACTGGTAGGCCAAGGAGATGAGCTTTACCAACCAAGAGGCAATAATCTTGCTGGAAGCCATAAAATCAAACAGATGCTCCGACTTCCTGATGGCAGAAGTCACCTTGATTAAACATTTTAAAGCTTGGCCCACATCCAATGGGCTAATTTCTTGAGTACTCCCCAAAAGGAATGTAGGAGGAAAACCTCTTCTGTGACATGGACTCTGAAGGTCAGTTCAGGCACAAAATTTGAGCATTGGAATGAGTACCACCCTGTCTGGAAAGTTACATGAGTATGGGTTCTTTAAACATCAAGGTCACCAATACTGACTATCCTCTGGCTGATCTCATTGCCACCGGTAAAGCAGTTTTCAGTGAGAGGTACCACAGGGTAATTGAAGGCATCTGATGCAATAACGTCCAACAGCAATGGGAGATCCCATTTCGGAAACAATTTGAGGTTTCAACCAAAATTGCATCATGAAAAACAGTATAATTAGGCGTTGGGTGACCACTGTATGCCGGTGAAGTCAGTGATAGCTGAAATGTGTGCCTATAGCATACTTACGCATAGACCTAAATCAAGCCATGCCTACAGGCATTTCAGAACAGACTTTTGAAGAGCCCAGCGTAAAATCTTAATCAGCAATAATACTGGGAATTTATGCCATGTTCTACTATAGGCACAGTTAGCGCTGTCCTTTCTTGTTTTCGTAAGATATTTACAATCTTCACAGAGCATTCAACACCATTAGCTTCTGCCTCTCTAGACCCAGGCCATCAGCCTGAGCCTGTCGGATGCTGGATTAATGGGACTTTGGAGAAGATTTGATCTTGCATACAGAGGAAGTCAATCCTTGACACTTAATAAGGATGAGCAAAGGGTAACAAGGCCCTTCAACCAATCTGGGTTCATCACCAGAACTGTCACCTTCCCCAGCCACAACCTCAGCTGGAAGCTGAGTATCAGAGGAAGCAGAGAAATGGGAAACCACCGCTCCAGATCAGTTCACCAAAAGACTGCTCACTCTCCAAGCAGGTAAGGGTCCCAGGTGCAGGCTGATTGCACAAACCAAATAGATGAGGGATGAACAAACTCTGGACAGCCGCACTCTGGATGAGATGAAAAGTAACACAAATAACAGCAACAAAGGGAGAAAAAGAAAAAACCACAAAAATACTGATGCGTTTCATGCTAAACCTAGTGCTTACTCATAGCTAACAAGCTATCAGTAAGCGCTAGGTTTAGCATGAAACGCGTCAGTTTTGTGTTTTTTTCTTTTTCTCCCTTTGTTGCTGTTATTTGTCTGATGTGAGGTTATTTTAGTTTGAAGAAATAAAAGGCACTTTTTACTTTTCATCTGATCCAGAGTGCGGCTGTCCAGAGTTTGTTCATCCCTTATCAGAGGGAGCAGCAGAAAGGCATAAGCTGTCTTGGAGATCCACTCTGAAGTCAGCACCTCCACCCCAGTTGCTTGCGGATTCTGGGCCCTGGAATGGAACTTCAGCAACTTTGTGTTGAATGCTGGAAGAAAAATACCAAGCTCTGTTAGTTCTTGAAAGACTTGCAGTAGTCTGGACCATTGTCATCCAGACTTGTCCTGGACAAATAGTTTACCTGAAGATTCTTCTGACCAGGCACATAGGCTGCAGAAGATTGACTTGGGCAGATTCTAGAATTAGAGAAACCTCCTTCAGAAGGGAGAGACTGAGCCTTGTTTTCAGATGTAGGTCACAGTCGTTGCGCTGTCCAACTTTACCAGGACAGGCTTACCCCAGAACATTGCAGACGATTTCCTTTCTTCAACCATAAGTTTAGGCCACTCGTCCAGAAACCCAACTTGAATGGGAGCGAAAATTTTAACTGAGCCTTCCTGAGCTGCTGGAGTGAGGGGATTTCTATGGCTCAATCTGAGACATGAAGGAAGAAAGATCTCCAAATATGGCCTAAAATGCTTGCCTTAATGAACCACGTGTCAATCACCAAAGCCGTACCTATGTCCACAGAGGAGCCACATAGTGCTCATAAGGCATGTATGCTTGACACAATCCCAAAATAACAGAAAGCATCCTGGCATGGGACTCTTTACTGACTTCTTGGTTTATGCGTTGGCTTCCCAGTTTTTCCGGGACTCCCAGCCAGAAATGCTGAAGCTAAGCTCTCTGTAGTAAGAGAGAGCGTGGAAACTGACTCTTGAGTTTTTCGGTCTCCTTTAATGCAGCAGACATTCATCTTGAGGCAGGGAGCCAAACTGACTGCTATTAAATTTAGGCTTGACCTTCTATGCAGTGATAGCGTTTGTCCTTGAAGACCACACCATCTTCTGATGGTAAGGTCATGTATATGGCCAATCCCACAAGGGACACACACTGACCAGAAGGGTGATCCCAACCCCTGGACATCTTTCAGTTCAAAAGGGCATAACTTTGACATCCTGCTGTGACAACATACTCCAATCTTGTAGAACGAGCACTTGATCCATCCAACATAAGGGCATTGTCAAGCTGTCCTCTCGAGGTACTTAAAATATTTCCAAAGCTTCACTTCTACTCAAAGGCATTTCACCAACCTTACCAATCTGGACAAAGGTTGTCCTCATCTTCGTTTTCAGAAGAGACTGAAGAGGATAGGTTGGCTTGAGAAGGCCCGGAATAGAAGACTGGACTTTGCCAGCATAGATGGCCCTTGCAGAAGAAGAATTCAGCAATTCTTGATCATATGCTTAATTGTGACAACTTGGTCACCATCATCTTAATCACAGTCTGCCTGAACAAAGTAGGAATCACGTTTATTTGTCTCTACTTTGGAGGAAGCTGACAAGGGTTAACTTGCCTGAGGAAGTTCTGAGACTACTCATTGGCACCATTTATGACCCCTTCACAGAGTGAGTGGAAAAGACTTCCTTTCATGCTTAATGAATGTGACAATCGGTTAGGTGTTGTCATCATCTTTGACCTAGGTTTCTTGAACAAGGTAACATTCTTGCAGTCATGTTCGTCTGTCTTCTTTTTGGAAGAATCTGAAGGAGATTGTTTGCCTGGGAAGGCTTGGAGACTGCTCGGTAACTCACAGGGTGAGTGAAAACACTCCTTTAGAGTGTATTGACTACAGGTGTAAAGAATGTGACAACCTGTTAGGTGTCATCATCTTTATCCTTGATTTGCTTGAACAAAGCAGAATTTATGCAGTCATGTCCATTCGGAAATTTGTAAAATGGGCTGTCTTGCTTGCTTTGGCTAGGCAGCTTCTCATTGCCAGTGCATATACATCTTTGAATGGGTGAGCAGAAACCACTCCTTTATAGTGTGTTGGCAATGTGTTTATTGAATGTGACATCCTATTGTGTGTCATCCTTATCCCTGGCTGCTGGAGCCAGTGGGATACATACTGTCATGCCCATCCATGTATTCCTCTTCTAAAGTCTGAAGAGGGATGTTTGCTTGGGAAAGCTTTGAGATTTCTCCTTGCCAAAGAATGTAACCCCTTCACAGGGTAAGTGGGAATAACTCCTTTGAGTGTATTGTCCACTTTAATAAATAAGATAACCTGTTAGGTATCATCATTCTCATCTCTGGTTGCTTAATCAAAGCAAGATTCACACAGTCATGTTCATCCACATCTTTCTTATTGAAGAGCCTGAAGAGGGCTGTTTTGTTCTGAGACTGGTACTTACCAATAGATAACATTTCCACAGGGTTTTGCATGCCAATTAACAAATCAGCCCATAAAAATAATTAAATGCAGCAAAATAGTATGGTTAGTAGAAAACCTTAAGGGGTTAACCACTGCTAGAGGGAGACTGAAGCCTCCATCCACAGCCTTGATTCACCAGGTGGTTAATGAGCTAAACCTTGCCCTGCCAGGAATCAGGACATTATGAAAAATTTTGTTCAGAATAGCAACAAAAAGGTAGGAATAATATTCTGAAATGTACATGAACCAAGGGAATTGTAGACCTCATAAACATGCTTCTCCCTTTTTTCATGTTTTATTTTTGATGAAAAACTGAAGAGCACATAGAAATATAAAAGGATATCCCATATCTCAACGGGCCATGGCTGGCTCCAGTAGTCATCCACAGGTGAGCACAGCAATGCAGCATTCATTTGGCTGCGAAGCATTTTTCAAATTTAGCTCACCCATCCTCCATCACCGGACCGTAAACACTGGTACAGCGCGGGTGCATTGGGGAGCCAACACCGCTGCCCACTTTACATGGACCCAGCGGTTCCCAGAAAAGGCTGTTAGCCCTGTTAAAAGCCACCCCAAGGACCAGCAGCAGGGCTCCCTGGATTATGGCTCATTTAGCTGAGACACCAGGGACTGTGTCCAGCCTTAATCCACATGCATGGACAGACGGCCAGCTCTTTAAACCAGCCAGGTAGAGGAGCACACCTAGGTCCTGCGCATAGGAGGAAAAAAGAAGAACGCTGAGGCTGTAGGTGGGCTCAAATTTATATGAGTTAAGTCCTGGAGGCATGGGATGAAGGAGCCTATACCCAGCTGTGCTGACATGGAGCCCTCAGGAAAAAGACCTGTACCCTGTAGCTGTTCATGGTTAAAATAAATTACTGGTTTGCCACAAACAATGTATATTTGCCAATAGTGATAAGCTATGACATTGTGACCTAAAAAGTCTTCTAATAAAGTATTAAAGTAAACCTGTTGATGCCATGGAGATGCTAAAAAGGCTCCAGAGCTGCTTAAAAATATTTTTACATGTAGTTTTGAGAAACCAAGGTGCAAAAAGTTTGTCACATCATGGTAGCTTTAAGAACTGGGTCATTCTCCTCCTGCAGGTTCTAATGTAGGTTCCTATTAGTCCATAAATATGATAGGCGTTCCTACTTTGCGATAAGCTGGAAGGTAAAGTACCAGCACTTTACAAAAAAATTTCAAAACTTGTGTGGTAAGCTCATGATGCTGACAAATGTGTGTTTATAAAACTGGAATGAGGTAAACAGCTAAGCACATGATTTTCAAAAGGGAACATGGTAAGGAGGGTATATGAGTCACTACATCCCTATTGGACAACTGGAATACATTTCTGGAAAAAAAGATGTGACTTTACGGTGCCTTACGTCTCAGGGAAATTACAAGAATAAGTAAGGTGAAACATTTATACACCAGATATCATTAGCCTACAGACACCTTATTTATTACAGAAACTATGAATAACACAGCCCACAATAGATCCTTGAGTAGGAAATATGGTACATATATCCAGAAGGCACCAATCATTAGCAGAGTGAAGGAAGCATGACTGTAAATGCTAAGACCAAAGCCACCTAGTATATTTATAGAGGGGCAAGATCCACAATGTAAAGCATGCACAATGTTCCAGTGGTCCCAAAACTTCCCCTTGAATAGGCTAAGATCTGAAAAATATCCCGGATGGCATACTGTAGATATGTATCAAATACATTAAGATGCAATCCCGTTCTTTGCAATATTTTCTTTACTTCAAATCTTCATATACATTACAGGTAATCTGAAATACTCTTATCTCAGATTACCTTTAATGTATATGAAGATTTAAAGTAAAGAGAATATTGCAAAGATCGGGATTACACCCTCAATTTTTTGATATGTGTCTGGTGGAAAATTGAGGTTTTCCACATTGGATGCAATCTTGTAAGAAGTATACTAGCTACACGGCAGACATGTCCCACCTTGGTTTAATTATATGTATGTATATATATATTTACTGTATGTGTTTGCATATGTCACAGCGGAATGCATATATTCTCCCTGCACAAATGGTTTTGAAACCACTAGGACTTTGTGCATGCGTTACATTGTGGATCTTTCCCCTCTATAAATATATGTGGGCCTGTTATTCCTGGGTGGTTTTGTTCTGGGCATTTGCAGTCATGCTTCCCTCTCTGCTGATGTCTCACACTATTTATGTCTATTATAGTGCTATTGGTGCCTTGCACCCATATTCATGACTTCTGTAATCAATAATTGGTCTGTAGGCTGATGATATCTGGTGTATACATGTTTTTATCTTTATTTTGGTTTTAGTGTGGTGAAATGATTTTAACATGTGTATGTAATAAAATTTATATTACCTGACTTATTTATGCAATGTTCCTAAGATGTTAGGCACCGTAAAGTACCATCTTTCTTTCCAGAAATGTATTCCAGCTAAACACATGGATGTATAATGGGTAGTATTTCTCCTGCGAAAGGATTTGTAATTTTGACCAAACATTATTATCATACACACATGTCTGACTTTACTGCTCACAGCACAGAGGTGATCATGTTGAAGACTGGAGGTAGAAAGGTAAAAAAGGAGGCTGATATGCTCAATCAGGAAGATTAACTGCTTAAAGTGGAAATTTAGGCCCCAAATAAAAATGGGCTAAAAGGCAGGAATTTTAATGCAGAAGAGGTAAGCTTTGTCTCTTCTGCATTAAATTTACTTACCTGACTGTCTACTGCATGCGCAGCTCACTGTACACATTTGGCAATGCTAAATCTGACTGAACTCCCATGCATGCTTGGAAGTAACATCATCCCTGCCCAGCCAATGAAAGCGGCTGGCGATGGAGACCCAGAAGCCGGCCACCCAAAGATGTTATTGGTTGGACGGGGAGCTCAGGAATGCCTTGTTGCTGGACCCGAAGTGAGTATAGTTCCACTTAAATGTAAATCTGTGGCCACAATTCAAGTCTTTACATATCTTACCAAGATACAAATAAGCTTTAAAATAATAAATTAATTCTTAATTTTTAACCATTTACATAGAAATCAGTTACTTCCTGCTCCATTAGGAAATGTAATATCCAGTCGCCTCTTGCACTTTCATAAAATAGATAATATCACCAGCACACAAAAATATTCCTTGATCTTATTTTATTATGAAGTCACAGGTTTAAGCAATTCTCAGCCTTCCAGGAATGTACAGTGCCTCCTTTATAAGGATTCCAGTGACAAAAGGGGCCCTGTTTGGCTCCTAAACATTGAACATTGCCTCTATCAGTAACCTCACAATAAAGTCAGGTTATGACTTATGACTACAGCACCCTCATTTCTGAAAATAGGTCTCTAGTTCTGTTTCATGTGCAGTTGAGACTTACCATTTTTTTTTAATATACAACCACATACATTTAACCTAGTTTGATCAGAAATCAAGTATTTGGATTGTAAGGGAAAATGAAACACCCAGAAAAGCTCCATGGTAACCAGAGGTTATTATTATTATTATCATTATTATTCAGGATTAGTATAGTACCAACAGTTTGCACAGCACTTTACAAAAATAAGGCAGACATTACAGTTACACTACAATTCAATGCAAGGTATCCGAGGGCCCCTACCTGTTAGAGCTTACACTCTAAATCAAGAGAATATAAGGGAAAAGGGGAATAGGAGTTTCAATGCCCCCCTTTTCCTCATGGGATCACAGCAGCAGGGGTTTCAAGTCTCCCCTCAAGTCAAGGGCTTGTGGCCTTGGTGGAGCCTTGTACCTGCTGAAAATGGGAACCTTGAAAATTAAATAGAAGGTTATGGAACCCCTGGAGGTCCCCATATAAAGAGGGTGTGGATAGGGTTAGATGGCAGTCGTTGGTGGATCGTATAGCTGCAGGAGCTCAGGCAATAGTTCTCCCTCTGAGCCCACAGCATTATACCTCCTAAGGCGGCACGAAGACCCTGCTTTGGCAGCTTCTGGAGTGGGCTGAGGCTGAAGGTGGCAAAGGCTGGATCCAAAGATGTCTTTACCTACCTATGGATGATGAGACTCCAGAGGACGGCTTTGCAGATGAGGTGGCAGCCGAAGAAGGCAAAGTAGATACTTGCAGCACGGCGGAGTCTCTCCGGGAAGACAATGGAGAGACGCCGGAGTTCCTGGTTTCAGGTCGGCATGATGGAACTGTCGGAGGAGGACCCATCAAGGTCGCAAGGTGGGACCAAAGAAGGAGGAGCCAGAAGAGGCTGTACAGTCCATAAGCTCCTTCCAGATGAAGGGGAGGGAGTGAAGATTCGGCTGTCTCTGCCCGGAAGAAGAGATTTGGTGACGTCAGCCAAGAATGGGAGCAGCCTTATCAGAACAGGCCTGCCCGGCGATGCGGATTGGCCATTTATTGTCAAGACAGCTGGCAACGCAGGCACAGCTTTTTAACCCAGGCTTAGTCACAGCAGGAAAGTCCATGTACTCAGTCTCAGCTGATACAGAACAGGGTCCTACAGTATTCAATGTACTGGATGTCAGTGTTGCTGGTGAGTCTGATCAGATTAGCCTTTTATCTTCGTTGTCCTCTACTCTTTTGCAGTTTGTCTCTAACTTATATGCAGTTACACATCAGAAAACCAATGGTGCTGAGGCTTCTGTATGGGCAGGTAACTCCAGGGTTGCTGGGCTTGGCCAGGTTACTAATACACTGATGGCAGTTTCTCCCCCTATTCAGGTGCTGTCTCAGAACATTTCTACATTGAACAAAGTGCCTGAGAGCTGTGGGAAAGAAGCTATGCCCTGTACATTGTAACCATTGGGTTTTGTCCACCAGCAGAAAAGAAAAGATTTGGAGTGGGGAATTTGTAGACATTATATCAGGGAAAAATTCTGAAGAGCTACCGGGGAGTTTGATCCTAGTCTGGGGCCTATGATACAATGCCTTAAAACCATTTACAAATTCTCCCATGAACCCAAACCTGGCCAGAACCTGATCCAAGTAATGCCATAGGACACTGTCGAATGCCTTTTGGATATCCAATCCCAAAATCAGTACTTTGCGTGAGAAAAGGTTTGCGTCCTGAATGATATTTGTCGCCAATCGGATGTTGTCAGTGATCTGCCTATTGGGGATAAAACCAGTTTGTTCTGGGCCTACCAGGGTGCTAATAATAGGGGCCAATCTGTTCGCCAAGATCTTTCCTAAAATTTTAATATCATTATTCAAAACCGAGATAGGCCTAAAGTTTTGGGGTAGGGAGTGGTCCTTATGAGGTTTGGGGATCAAAGTCATGTTAGCGCGTAGCATCTCGTCAGGGAGAGTCTGCCCTTGTAACGTCAGATTAAAAAGTCTGGTCAACTTAGGGGCCAGGATCTGGGAAAACTTCTTATAATATGGGGGGGTATAACCATCTGGGCCAGGGGCTGTAGAAGATTTAAGCGTCTTAATAGTGTCCATGACCTCTTGGTCAGTGCAGGGGGCGTTTAGTGTGGTCAGTTGTGATTCCGAGAGAGATGGGAGAGGGATAGAGTCCAACCAATGACCCATGTTGTTGGGCATGGGTTGCGAGGGGGGGGATAACAGATCTCGGTAGAAGGAGGAGAACATTTTTAACACTTCGTTAGGGTGAGTAACCAGATCACCCGTGCCATTTCTTAATTTGTAGACATGAGCAGGTTGTAGGGACTGGTGCAGTTTGCGAGAAAACATGCCTGAAGCTGTATTGCTGTGTAGTAAAAACCTAGCTTTATACCAGCGAAGCGACTTCTCCGTGCGCTCCGAGAGGATAGTGTCCAATTCGGTCCTGTTTTGATTAATCAAGGGGAGGATATCCGGAGAATGTGTCTGTGTATGGGTCTGAGAAAGGGCACGGAGATCGCGTGTGAGGGCCTGGATCCTAGCATTGTTTTGTTTCTTCCTAGTGACCGCTATCTCAATTAAGTGGCCCCGAAGAACCGCTTTAGGGGCAGTCCAAAGGACCTGGGGTGAAACGTTTGGAGTGTCATTGATAGTAAAGTAGTCCGTTAAGTGGCCCTCAATCAAAGCATAGGTAGTGGGGTCCGACAGTAGGGAGTCGTTCATCCGCCAGGACGCAAGAGAGGGGGAAAGGCCTACATGTGAGGTATGAAAGGCCACAATTTGATGATCAGACCAAGGGCATGGGTGGATAGTGGTGTGTGCAGAATTGGCTAACAAAACCGGAGAAGCAAAAATGTAGTCTAATCTAGCGTAACTATCATGAGGATGAGAGTAGTGTGTATATTCCTTAACGCCAACGTTCAGGGCCCTCCAGGTGTCGATGAGTTGTAATCGGTCAAATGTTTTAGTGAGGAATTTAGGAAATGCTTTGGCGCTATGTGAAGTTTTGCTCCTATCCTCCGCAGGATTAGCTACCAAATTAAAATCTCCTCCCACTATGAGATGGGGAGAGACGTATCTGTCGAGAGTACGGAGGAATAGATGATAGAAGGCGCCCTGCGCCGTATTCGGAGCGTATAAATTAGCTATCGTAACCGCCTTGCCCCGTAACATACCCTGAACAATAAGAAATCTGCTATCCTGGTCTTTAAACACATGTGAAGGTTCAAACTGAACAGTATTATGAACAAAGATTGCCACTCCTCTGGCCCTGGACTCAAAGGTAGTAGTGTAGTGTAGTTTGTATGATTTATCAAAAAATGCAGGGCAGGCCCCTGAGGAAAAATGCGTCTCCTGCAGTAGGATGATATCAGCACCAATCTGCTTATAATAGCGGAAGGCCTTCCTCCGTTTGTGGGGGGAGTTAAAGCCCCTCACATTATGTGAAATAATGCGGAGACCCATGCTATCTAATTTTCAATCGCTTTCGCACACATATTCTATAGAGTGAGCTAGAATCCCTACACCAGAGTCCAGCACCAGAGGAGCCCCCAGCCACCAACATCAGGCCCAAGCGAGTGTGTACAAGGCCGTCAGGAGATCCATCGCTAATAGGAAATCCATCAACCTTAAGGTTACTCTCCCATAGATAAAAGCCAGTCGAGAAGTCAGCAAAACAAATAAACAAAAAAGCAAAAAGAAAACTTAACACTCTATGGAGTCTGGGTGGAAAATCCAGCCAGACCAGGAACAAATTGTAAATAACGGGCCTTGCGGCCCAACTGCCACTTGCTCCACACATGCCCCACAACAGATGAGGGCCGGTAAGAAAACAGAAAAACAGATGCCGAAGGTAGGTACGTCTTTGTTAAAGGGTATTACGCTTCTACGCCACATACACTAGCCAATATTTACGCCCCGAACGTCCATCAGGTATCCTTCTTCAGGAAAATTTGTGAGCTCCTATCATCTTTTAAAGAAGGTATTCTCCTTTTAGGGGGGGATTTTAATATTCCCCTGACCCCAGAGATTGATACTTCCTCGGGCACTTCCGCACTGACGTACCGAGCCCTTCGTCAGATTAAATTACAATTACAGAATCTGTCCCTACATGACACATGGCGCACCCTATTCCCCTCGGGTAGGGACTTCACGTTCTATTCTGCCCCCTTCCAAAAATATTCACGCATAGATTACTTCTTTCTATCTCAGCCAGACTTGACCTACCTCTCGCACGCTACAATAGACCCCATGTACTTATCTGACCACCACCCAATCTCGGTCACCCTGATTTTTCCGACGCACACGCCCAGAACTAAGATATGGCGTTTGAACTCAGCCCTGCTCAAGGATGCGGGTTTTAAGACGCACTTGCACTCTCAAATCCTCACATATTTTAAAGAAAATGCTAACCCGGATCTCTCCCCACTTACTTTATGGGAGGCTCACAAATGTGTGATCCGGGGGGAATTATTGGCACAAGCGGCTAAGGTCAAACGCCAGACGCAGGAGACCATACAACGTTTGACGGACAAAATCAAACGACTGGAAGCTTCCCACAAGTCCTCTCTTTCGCAGCGTTCCTTCCAGGAATTGACATTGACTCGCACATTATTGCTGGAAGAATTAGGTAAACGTACGAGACGACAACATGTTGTCAACCACCGGGTGTTTTACGAACATGGGAATAAATGCGGAAAACTCTTAGCACGGGCGGTGCGGAACTCACGACCCTCTAACATTGTTCATCAGATTAGAGATAAGCACGGCACCCCCTATTCTAAAAATGAGGATATAGCCAGACAGTTCGAGAATTACTACATGGGCCTGTATGACCTGAATTCAGGGATCCATCGCCCTACCCAAGTTGACAGGAGACTGGACATCATTAGAGAGTTCCTATCACGTTATTGCTCTACCACCCTCTCTAGGGAACAAACGGAGGAAATGGAACGGCCCCTATCCTTAGCGGAGCTCCAGACTGCGCTTAAACAAATGAAAACGGGAAAGAGCCCGGGCCCAGACGGGTTTACACTCCAATATTATAAGTGTTTTTTTCCAGCGTTATCTCGTGAGATGGTATCAGCGTTTAATTACCTAGCCTCTCCCAATGTAGCTACTGGCCACATGTTAGAAGCCCATATTACTGTGATTCCGAAGGATGGTAAAGACGCTACTCAGGTTACAAATTACAGACCTATATCCCTCCTCAATGTAGACACCAAATTGTACGCTAAGCTGCTAGCTAATAGACTATCCCTGTTCCTTCCCAATCTCATATCCCTGGACCAGGTCGGCTTCGTCCCTGGCAGAGAGGCCAGGGATAACACTATCAGAGTACTGAATCTTCACCATTGGTGTAAGATTTCGGGCAACCAAGGTTTTTTTTTGTCATTGGATGCAGAGAAGGCGTTCGACAGGGTGGCCTGGGATTACATGCGGGAGGTTTTGAGGACAATTGGACTCGGCCCTCGCATGCTGGCCCATATTATGGCGCTTTACTCCTCTCCAACTGCGAGGGTGTGCGTTAATGGCCACCTGTCGAACGCCTTCAACATCCGCAATGGTACCCGTCAGGGCTGCCCCTTATCCCCCCTAATATTCGTGCTTTCGCTGGAACCCTTTCTTAATCAAATTCGTAGGAACCCCGATATCAAAGGTCTTACCATCCGCGATAGAGAATACAAGGTTGCCGCCTTTGCGGACGACATACTTCTCTCCCTATCTGCCCCACGTATCTCGCTACCCAACCTCTTACAGAATCTGGAAGACTTTGGGAAAATATCCAATTTGAAAATTAATTATACTAAATCAAATGCGTTAAATATCTCCTTGCCTCGACATGAGGTAGAGGGATGTGAAGCCTCCTTTCCATTCGCTTGGAACAAAAAAGCTATAACGTATCTGGGTATTCAAATAACGGCCAACCTAGATGAGTTGTACAATGCGAATTTTCTGGTAGCTCTTAAAAGAGCCCAACAGGATCTAAGAGATTGGGAAAACCTTAACGTGTCTTGGTTTGGGCGCTCGGCCCTACTGAAGATGATAACTTTGCCGCGCCTTCTTTATATTCTGCAGGGCATCCCGATCAAGATACCGGTTTCATTTTTTGCTACCTTTAAGAGAGCAGCTTCCCTGTTCCTTTGGAAGAGCGCCCCCCCACGCATTAGCTACCAGCGCCTTACCCGTCCGAAATTAAGAGGAGGCATTGGTCTGCCGGATCTTTACAAATATTACTTAGCGACCCATCTTACACGTTTGGTCGATTGGAATGTACATGGATTGGGAAAGATCTGGGTGTCCCTGGAGAAATCACTTATTCGCGACCCGCTTGAGTCCTTACCCTGGATAAGGCCACGACATTGGCCAATAGAGGTCTTCACGCACCCCCTTATTGGCCCTTACCTGGCAGCTTTCAGACAGGCAACTAAAAATGGCTCCTTATCTTCAGCTCCTGGTCCCCTTACCTCGTTAAGGAACAATCCCGATTTTGCGCCCGGAATGTCCAATGACTTTTTAGGACGAGTCTGGCCGCATGCTAAGGTTCTAGCGAGCCAATTTTTTGCACAGGGGTCCCTTTATACCTACGAGGACTTGGTAGCTATGTCCCGCTCCAACTCCTTTCCATTCTGGACTTATAGGCAAATAAGACACTTCCTGTGCTCTCAAGCCCCGACGGGGACCTGGACAAGACAGTTGACCCCTTTCGAACTACTCTGCTCAAAACCTCCCCCGCAAAGACACGTGATCGCATTTATCTATGCTATACTCGCAGAGGACAGCCCGACAAAGTCGGATGCGGCGCACACGGCTTGGGAAAGGGAGTTGGGAATTTCCCTTACGGACGGTGACTGGTCACTTGTCAACGAATATATTCACAGAGGCTCTCTCAATGTAGCTATTCAAGAGAACTGCTATAAAATCGCGACGCGGTGGTATAGGACCCCTACGCTCTTGCACAAAATCTCCCCGGCAATCCCGGATAGGTGCTGGAGATGTGACAGGGCGGAGGGATCGATGCTCCACATATGGTGGACCTGCGAGGCTTTACAACCTTTCTGGAAAGAGGTCCATGGACTTATTGCACACATCACCACATATACGCTGGATTACTCCCCGGCTCAATACTTGCTACACCACTCTAGTCTACCCAAACATACTTACTTTAAGTCTCTAGCTATGCACCTAGTAAACGCGGCTCGATTGTGCATTCCGGTACATTGGCGATCGACACACACTCCCACGGTGGGAGAATGGTTCCGGCGGATTTCTAAAATAGAAGAGCTAGAGGAACTAGTCCACATTTCCCAGGAACTAATTACAAAATTCACGAATACGTGGGCATGTTGGATTCACTTTAAAACGACACCACGTTTTCGATCATATAGCCCTTGAACAGTGGAATCTGTGGCGACTGGACTGAAGGCCTTTAGATTCTCTGGAGCAGACCGTACTGGAGAACGGCTATTGATAACAGAAGAGATTTAACATACTATCACCCCTCCCCCCCCCCTACTTCCCTGTCCATCAATAGTCACCCCCCCCCCTTTTTTTTTTTTTTTGATTTTGTTTTGTTTTGTTTTGTTTTGTTTTCTTCCCCCTTCTCTTCTCTCGTTTCTTTCCTTTCTCTTTTGCTCCTCCGTCCCCTTCTTGAAGCTTGAACCCTCCCTTGACTTATAGCACCACACTACATGAGGCTCTACGGTGAATGTAAGGTTTACACCCTTTATATAGATAACTCCTTCACCTGCAGGATCACCATCAGGGAGTTGATTTTTGTCTAGCTAAGGGAACTCCTTAACTTTCATATTGTACTTTCATGTCTGACTATTTTCTGCTACGAGTGTTGCACATGTCTGTGATTATTGTTCACGTGTATTTTTGTATTTCAATAAATTTATTATGGAAAAAAAAAAAAGAAAACAGAAAAACAAATCGGTGGTAGATACAGTCCACCAACACAGTGCCCAGAGCCCTGGGACCGGGAACGTGTGGGGAATGGTGTGCAAGTATGGAAGGGGGGGAGCGCTGCTCCAAATGTCAGAGAAGAGGAGACTCAGGAGAAAAAAACCACAACAACAAAGTCACTTCTCTCCGCCTCCGGGGACATGGAGAAGCCAAAAGGAAAATGAGCCGAGTCCATGTGGGATATAAGGAAATGGGGACTCAGGTAGGTTCGGAGTAACCCGAAATCAGCCCATGGAGAGCCATCTCAGTGAATTATGGCCAGGATACCGAGACATCAAACATCAGGTAATGGCTGTAGTCTGCGAGAACGTCTGTCCCTCTGAGGCGATGGCGTAGCCCAAATGGGGGATGGACGTGGCGTCGCCGGGTGTCGGGGTGTATGTTGTCGCTCCAAGAGTCCCAGCTTCACCAAAATTTATTTGCCTTCGGTGACTGTAGTGGCGATGTGAGTGGATCCATTGTGAGGTACGATCAATTTAAACGGGAAGCCCCAACGGTAACGTATTTGAGCCGTCTGCAGGGTAGAGGTAACGTCTTTCATCTTTCTTCGCTTCTCCAGCGTAGCCGGAGAAATATCAGGATAGATCTGGACTGAGGCCCCATCTAGTTGGATGCGCGGCGTGTTACGTGAGGCACGAAGGATTTCCTCTTTTATGAGAAAGTCTTTGAGGCATAATATGATATCCCTGGGCGGCTTCTCAGGGGGAGGTTTAGGTCTCAGCGCCCGGTGCAAACGATCGCACGTAAAGGCCTCCTTGGGCTGAGTCGGGAGCAGGAGTTGAAACAGACGAACGATCGTAGCGGGGAGGTCAGTCACCGATTCAGGGATCCCTCGCACCCGAACATTATTCCTCCTGTTGCGGTTGTCGAGGTCCTCCAGGTGGTTTTGAAGTTGAACGACCGTTTCCCCGAGTAACTCATGGTCCTTTCGTAGGTCCGAATAGGCCAGATGGAGCTCGTCATGTTTCACTTCAAGGAGATCCGTCCTACTTCCCAGGGCCGCCATCTCCTGTGATAACACGCTTGTGGACTTGTGCAGTTCAGCTTGGAACTTTCTCGCTAGCCTGTCATACATGTTAGCCAGGCTGTCCTCTAGGTCCGCCTTGGTTAAATGAGTGTCCCCCATACCTTTGGGCGAGCCCGCCGGCCGCGAGGCTTCCTCGGCCATGGGGGTCTGGGCGCCATCTTGGGACATTCCTTGTCGGTCCGTGGCTCTCAGAAGATAGGCCGTCAGAGAGCGTTGAGCGGTTTTCCACTTGCCTTTCTTGGACGTCGGCATGCACGAGTGGTCCCGCAGGAGAATGATGTTATTTACGGGCCGGTAGGCGGTCCGAATCGTCCTGGGGAGTGTTAATTATTCTCCGTTGTCCCGGGAGCTCCGAGTCTTAGCTGCTGCCTCGTTCCTCGCCGCGCATGCGCCCCCTTCATACTTTATTGAATGGGTGGTAGCTACAGTAGCACATACAATACCTTGGTGATTTTTTATTTTTAGGTCCAGCAGATATGGTTAAGTGTGAATCATTATTAAATACCTTTTTTTGACATGTGCCGCAATTTTGGCATCCCTCTGGTGCACGACAAAACTATTTATCCTACTACATATGTATGTGACAGAAATGAACAGCACTCCTACATCTTCCTAGCACTTGCAAATAAATGCAGTGCTGTGCAGTGCTGTGCAGTGCTGTGCTGGTAATAAATTAATAGATAAAACAGTTCCACAAGAGGGATCCAGAGAATAGTGCTCCACTGTGCAGTAAGCTCTGACACTCACTCTCACTGTATTAGTGAATCCCTCTCTCTACGAAGTGTACACTTACCAGACCTCGGCATGTAAAGAGCATGGATGGATGGTCTCAGCAATCCTCCTCGTAGGCTGTTAGTAATGCTTCAGGATGATTATGGGTTAGGTGTACCAGGACATCAGGGAATCATTGGTTCATTCCATCTGTATTATCCACTGCCCAATCGTCCTCACTCAGAGATCCCAACTATGATACTGTGATCTCATAAAACAGATCGCAGCACCATAGCATAATTCCTAAAAGTGATTTACTGATTGAAAACATCTAAAATCACATATGCTATGTGCATAGGTTCAAAGACTTAGATCATTACAAAAAAATGTCAGCATAAACACCGGATGATAGGGTATCTACTAGGCGCTCTCTTATTTCCAGATGATAACTGATTAAAACCCCCTCTCATCTCTTCGGCAGTCTAGCTGACCATAAATTAATGCTGTGTGCTTTATCCCTGATTGAATGGTGTTTAATAAGTGTTTTTTTTAACTGTGCCCTCAAGCGCTTGGAGGTGTGGGTGCAAATACTGTATACACTGTTTTCTATATTTATCCTACTACATGCCTGGAATTTTTAGGTATAACTATTGATCCCATAACTATGGAACTTCGGCTGCCTCCAAAAAAGATTAATAAGGTCTGCATATTAATTTCTAGAATTTTTCGAGCCGAAAACAGTGTATCTGAAAATTTCTCAGAATTTACTAGCTCTCCTAACATTTGCAAGTAGGGTACTTCCAATGGGTCATATTTTTTCTAGAAGGCTTTACCTGGCTAGTTCAGGTTTTACAAATCCTTAATTACATATAAGGGTGTCACAAGACATGAAAGAAGATTTACTAAAAAAAATGTATTGGATTTTAATGGGAGATCGGTTTGGCAAGAGGATTTTATTTTAGATCAGGGTTTTCAGTTATTTATGGATTCTGCAGGATCTTTGGGTTTTGCTGCAATTTGGCAAACCAATGGTGTGCAGAACAATGCCAATTGGATTGGAAATGAAAAGGTTTACAAAAAATATTGTATTATTGGAATTATTTCCCATAATTGTTGTTATTGAGATTTGGGGAGTTCATTTTAGGAATAAAAGATTTTATGTAGTATAGATAATAAAGGTGTTCTATATGTCATTAATTGCCTTTCTTCAAAGTCTAGACCACTCGTAGTTTTGTTACGTTATTTAGTCTATAAATGCATGTCTTTAAATCTGGGGGTTAAAGCAAACTATGTTTCTGGTAAAGAAAATGGTATGGCTGATGCTTTGTCTCGATTTCAGATGAATAGTTTTTCCAGCTATTTCCGGAAGCAGACATGAGTGGAACTTCATGCCCCCAACAGTTTTGGAAAATAGTTTAGTCACGGACAACATTATCAATTCTTTGGCACCTTCTACATGGCCTGGTTATAGTACTGCATGGTGGCTATGGCTGTTTTTTATTGATTCTTAAAACCAGAGTTTTTGTTCATGTTTGTGAACATTTAGTGTTATCTTTCTTGAATAATTTAATGTCCAAGAAATATTCTTGGTCTCACATGAACAAAATCTTATTTAGAGTATAATTTTTTCCTAAAATGCACTCTTTACAATCTTGTTTTAGCTTCTTCTCCATGCATCAGGCACTAAAGGGTTATAAGAAATCGCATTATTCTTTGGATAAAAGAAGATCCATTACTCCAGAGATTTTGATGGAGTTATGTAAAATCTCTGATTTGGTCTGTTCCTCTCCTCATGAGGCATCTCTATTTAGAGCTGCATTTTCTATTTGCTTCTTTGCTGCTCTGAGGGTTTCTGAGCTAGTTCCAAATAATCCTAGAAGGAAAAAGGGCCTTAGGATTCATAACATCATAGCTAACCCTAAATTAGAAAGGTGGAATTTGGATGCTTTTAAGTTATGCTTTTTTGGATGCTTTTAAGTTTTATATGTAAGACCTAACCATATTTTTTGATATACTTAGCTGGACTGCAAATAGTATGGATAATTGGACATTCATTTGTCTTTTGGGCACACAGAAGAGCATCGTCCCAGATTAATACAAAGTTTCTGGATTTGGATCCTAGCCTTTTTTCAATGTGTTAGCATGGTAAAAGAGGTAAGGTTTGGGGGAACTTCTGACAAAGCTGGGTACTATGGCATATGGTAATCCTCTCCCAGATATTTTGATCATTCATTTGAGGGGTAATGATATAGTTAAACAAAAAAAATTGAATTGAATCTTTCAAATTAAACATTACATTTGGCTTATCAAGGCAATGTATCCCAGCTCTGTCATTATTTTCTCCAAAATCATTCCAAGATATAAGGAAAAAGATGGGGAGGTCAGAAAAGTGTTTCTTTAGATATAATGTCACATCCAATATTCTGAAAAAAAGAAAATAATTACTCCTAGATGGACTTTAAAGGCATTAATATATATACAACAAATTGAGAAATATACAAAGGATATAGAACATAATGAATATTTATAGTACAAAATGCAACATACAAATTATTGACCAAAAGGGCCAATGAAAAATAGGAATGTATACAAATCTGTGATAAAAACACCAGAATAGCAGTACATGATTGAATGTGGTCCTTCACCTGACACATTTCAGTTACAATCTTTCCTCAGGAGTGTTCTTCAAGAATGCACAAATGTGCATCTATAGTATTATTGAAAATATACAGCATGAATACATGGAATACATATGAGACCATAAACATATACAGAGATTTCTTCATATAGTAAATGCACTTACATGGGCTGAAGTGTTGTCAAAGAAAAAAAACATTCCAAAGTAAAAACAAAAGGAAGAATTTTGCTTTTATAGAACGATCCTAATCACCCCATTGAGGTAAACACCTCTAGATGGAACATGTGCCAGGCGGTCAAAGATGGCTTGTCTTTCCTCCCCCCACCACATACAATCACTGAGAGTCGCACCAGGACTGGGCAGACAGGAGCACTGAGGCCAAGGAAATGGAGGGTCAGCCTAAATGTAAAAGGATAGCGACTAATAATGCCTATGTAATATTAAACCCATTATTAGAGTGTATGCAGATTTATACAACAAAGTTAGTATCTGATTAGAAAATATATTAACCCAGAGTGGAAGCTTTAATACTCATCAAGGCCATGCATGGGGTCAGTATGTATATAATAAAAGCAATTGATTAGAATTCAATCTGCCTTGATGTATCGAATATTTTAGGTATATGTAGTATTAAGGAAAATCTATCATTTTGGCATTACAGGTTTTAAAGATGAATCATTTACCTTGGTCTCAGTGCTTCTGTCTGCGCAGTCATGGGTGACTCTGAGTGATTGTATGTGGTAGGGGGGGAGGAAAGACCCGCCATCTTTGACCACCTGACATAAATTCCATCTAAAGGTGTTTACCTCAATGGGGTGATTAGGATCATTCTATAGAAGCACAATCCTTCCTTTTGTTTTTACTATGGAATGTTTTTTTCTGTGACACCACTTCAGCCCATGTAAGTGCATTTACTATATGAAGAAATCTCTATATATGTTTATGGTCTCATATATATTCCATTTTGTTGTATAGATATTAATGCCTTTAAAGTCCATCTAGGGGTAATTCTTTTCTTTTTTCCTAGATATAAGTGGCTGAGCTCTGTAGTTTTTTTGCAGCCCTCCTGTCTGTTTGGATACAGTTGAATAAATACTGATGTGTTTTTTTAATACAGCTTGAGCTGTAATAGCTGAGCTGAGTAAATGGTTATTGTATATTTAAGTTGGTTTAACTATCTATGGTGATTTTATGCAAATTGTTTTACAATTATATTAAAACCAATAATAAAGGTCACGGCAAATTTTTGTTTTAAATAATCTTGAGTGGTCTATTTATTTAAAATGTCTGGTGATTGTTTGATATGTTTGCTGCTTGTGATCCCATATGGGGAAAAGGGGATAGGAGATTCAAGGCCCCCTTTTTCCTCATGGGATCACAGCAGCAGGAGTTTCAAGTCTCCCCTCAGGTCAGGAGCTCGTGGCCTTGGGGAAGCCTTGTAACTGCTGAAAAGGGGAACCTTGAAAATAAAATATAAGGTTCTGGAACCCCTGGAGGTCCCTATTTAAAGAGGGTTTGGATAGGGTCAAATGCCAGTCACCAGTGGATGTTATAGCTGCAGGAGCTCCCCAACCCTCCCTCCTTTGTCACGGCCTTTATAATGTGCTGGGTCACCTTTCTTAGGAAATGGGGATAGTCTAATAAATACTGATGTGGTTTTGTAATACAGCTTGAGCAAATGGTTATTGTATATTTTCTTTTCAATCAAAAGAAGTTTTATTGTGCCAATTGTAATGCATTACAGGTTACATAAAAAAATAATAACATTTATATCAGTAGACCTGAAGGGCCTGGTAATTGAATTTAGGGCAACCCCCACGCTTTTTTTTTTTTTTTTTTTTTTAATCAATGAATGAATGAATTGTCGGTTAATACAGAGAACACTCATTGAGTGTTCTCTGTATTACGGAGACCCGACAATTTAGCCGCAAGTGATTTTAAAAGACTTTTTTTCCTGCACAAATGACACTTTGTGCAGGGACAGTTCTAAGCACCAGAAACATGCGCCCCTTCACAGGCATACTATAGATACCCCCCAGCTATGAAATTTAAAGGAATATTACACTTTTATTGTTTCACTTTAATCATTATTAAAATCACTGCTCCTGAAAAAACTGCCGTTTTTAAAACTTTTTTTTGCATTGATCCATGTCCCCTGGGGCAGGACCCAGGTCCCCAAACACTTTTTAGGACAGTAACCTGCATATTACCCTTTAAAATTAGCACTTTAGATTTCTCCCATAGACTTGTATAGGGTGTTCCGGCTTTTTGAATTTGCTGCGAACAGCCCAAATCGTTCACTGTTCGCTGAACAGGCGAACAGGCAATGTTCGAATCGAACATGAGTTCGACTCGAACTCGAAGCTCATCCCTAGTTAAGAGGCATAAAAATAAAGTTTAGGATTGCTATACTGCAGTGTGGAAAGATGAATCCTAGCTACTTGTTTTTTTTTTTTCATATTAAAGATCTGAACAAGGTGTCAATGTGAGTGAACCAACTTCGAAGTATCCACTGAGGAGAATTGTGCATAATGTACAACATTTGGGGGCACCAAACCATTTTAATTAGGTTTATCCTACCAACTACTGACAGTGGTAATTTACACCAGGTATTACAGGTCATTTGGAGTCTTTTGAAAAGTCGGAGTAAATTCTCTTCTAAGTAATTCAATGGGTTGGCAGACACCAGATATTTGAATGAGGAGACTATCTTTTGGGATTCTGTAGCAACTGGCAACAAAACCATTGGGTCACCTAAGGCAAAAGAACTGATTTGCTCCAGTTGATGGAGAATCCCCGATAAAGGGCCATAGTGCTGAATCACTGACATTGCGTTGGTGAGGAATGTGTCCGAGTCCCCCAGATAAAGAAGAGTGTCATCAGCATAAAGGGAGATTTTGTCCACACCCGATTCCTTGTTAAAGCCTGCAAAAGATGGGCATGATCGTATGGTAGCCGCCAGTGATTACAGGGATAATGCAAATAACAGGGGTGACAATGGGCACCCCTGCCTTGTAACCCTGAATAGGGGAAAAGGGTCTGGTAGATCTCTGTTTATGCGTAGCCTAGCTGTAGGGGGTGCATACAACAATTTCACCCAGTTAATAAAGTCCAAAGCACCTCAGCACCTCCCACAACTAAGGCCATTCAACACTGTCAAAGGCCTTAGCTGCATCTAATGACAGAATCACACTCTGACCCGGATTGTCGACAGGTATCTGAAGGTTGAGAAATAATCATTTGATGTTTAGCGCCATGGACCTAGAGGGAATGAACCCAGATTGATCTTTGTGAACAATTTTGAGGATAACTTTGGCCAATCTGGTAGCCAGAACTCTGGCCAGTAACTTCACCTCCATTGTCAATAATGAGATGGGCCTATAGGAATCTGGGGATAGGGCATCTTTACCTGGTTTAACCATCTTCAGACCGGACCATTTTGCTGGTAAATGACCAGAGGTCTTTTTACAATTTGGCACTGCGCTGCTTTAACTGGTAATTGCGCGGTCATGCAATGTTGTACCCAAACAAAATTTGCGTCCTTTTCTTCCCACAAATAGAGCTTTCTTTTGATGGTATTTGATTGCCTCTGCGATTTTTATTTTTTGCGATATAAACGTAAAAAGACCGCAAATTTTGAAAAAAAATGATATTTTCTAATTTTTGTTATTAGAAAAATCCAATAAACTCAATTTTAGTCATACATTTAGGCCAAAATGTATTCAGCCACATGTCTTTGGTAAAAAAAAAGTCAATAATTGTATATTTATTGGTTTGCGCAAAAGTTGTCACATCTACAAACTAAGGTACGTTTTCTGGAATTTACGCAGCTTTTAGTTTACGACTGCCTATCTCATTTCTTGAGGTGCTAAAATGGCAGGGCAGTACAAAACCCCCCCAAATGACCCCATTTTGGAAAGTAGACACCTTAAGGAAATTGATAAGTGGCATGTTGAGCCCATTGAATATTTTATTTTTTTGCCTCAAGCGATTGAATAATGACAAAAAATAATTTTTTTTTTTTTTTTTACACAAAGTTGTCACTAAATGATATATTGCTCACACATGCTATGGGCATATGTGAAATGACACCCCAAAATAAATTCTGCTGCTTCTCCTGAGTACGGGGATACCACATATGTGGGACTTTTTGGGAGCCTAGCCGCGTACGGGGCCCCGAAAACCAAGAACCGCCTTCAGGTTTTCTAAGGGCGTAAATATTTGACTTCACTCCTCACTACCTATTACAGTTTTGAAGGCCATAAAATGCCAAGATGGCACAAAACCCCCACAAATGACCCCATTTTAGAAAGTAGACACCCCAAGCTATTTGCTGAGAGGCATGTTGAGTCCATGGAATATTTTATATTTTGCCACAAGTTGCGGGAAAATTACAAACTTTTTTTTTTCACAAAATTGTCACTAAATGATATATTGCTCACGCATGCCATGGGCATATGTGAAATGACACCCCAAAATAAATTCTGCTGCTTCTCCTGAGTACGGGGATACCACATATGTGGGACTTTTTGGGAGCCTAGCCGCGTACGGGGCCCCGAAAACCAAGCACTGCCTTCAGGATTTCTAAGGGCGTTACAGTTTTGAAGGCCATAAAATGCCAAGATGGCACAAACCCCCCCCCCAAATGACCCCATTTTGGAAAGTAGACACCCCTAAATTTAGGGGTACACTAGTGAGACTAGGTAATAAATGGCGGGTGCCCTGAAACTATAAAAAAAATAACTAACCAACCAGCGTCACCTGTAACAGTTATATGGTGATCACTGGTGAAAGGGTTAACTAGGGGGCAATCAGGGGGCTTTATGCGGTAGTATATGGGGGTCCCTGGCGCTATAAAAAGCTGCGGCGAACCTAAATACCTACCTGCCTAACTAGCGCCACCTGTGACACTAATACAGCGATCAGAAAAACTATCGCTTATTAGGCTGGGTTCTCACTGGAGCGATGTGGGAACGCCACGAATGCGCGGCGGGTTCCCGCATCACATGCCTCCCGGCGGCAGTTCACACTGCCCTATGCGAACTGCTGGGAGTGTCAGTGAAATGTTAATGACACCCCCAGATCAGTTCGCATATCGCAGTGCGATCTGCAAACTCGGATCGCATGGTGTGAACACCCATGCGATCCGATTCTGCTGCGGACCAAAAAAAGGGTCCCGTGCGAGTTTGCGGCGGGTGCGACACGAATTCAGCCATACTATCTGTATGGCTGAACTCGAATCGCACAGAGATCGGATGTGATTTGCACTGCAGTGCGGTGCGAATCACATCCGTTCTCATAAACCGCTGCAATGTGAACCCAGCCTTAGTGACACTGGCGACGGGGGGTGATCACGGGGTTAAACCTTTATTGGGGGGGTTAGGGGGTACCTTAGAACTAAAGGGGGCTAACCCTAACTGCCCTAACAGTTATTACAGTCACAAATGACACCCGCCGGGTGATCAGGGGGTTAAACCTTTATTAGGTAATAAATGGCGGGTGCCCTGAAACTATAAAAAAATAACTAACCAACCAGCGTCACCTGTAACAGTTATATGGTGATCACTGGTGAAAGGGTTAACTAGGGGGAAATCAGGGGGCTTTATGCGGTAGTATATGGGGGTCCCTGGCGCTATAAAAAGCTGCGGCGAACCTAAATACCTACCTGCCTAACTAGCGTCACCTGTGACACTAATACAGCGATCAGAAAAATGATCGCTTATTAGGCTGGGTTCACACTGGAGCGATGCGGGAACGCCACAAATCCGTGGCGGGTTCCCGCATCGCATGCCTCCCGGCGGCAGTTCACACTGCCCTATGCGAGCTGCTGGGAGTGTCAGTGAAATGTTAATGACACCCCCAGATCAGTTCGCATATCGCAGTGCGATCTGCAAACTCGGATCGCATGGTGTGAACACCCATGCGATCCGATTCTGCTGCGGGCCAAAAAAAGGGTCCCGTGCGAATTTGCGGCGGGTGCGGCGGTTGCGACACGAATTCAGCCATACTATCTGTATGGCTGAACTCGAATCGCACAGAGATCGGATGTGATTTGCACTGCAGTGCGGTGCGAATCACATTCGTTCTCATAAACCGCTGCAATGTGAACCCAGCCTTAGTGACACTGGCGACGGGGGGTGATTACGGGGTTAAACCTTTATTGGGGGGGTTAGGGGGGCACATTAGAACTAAAGGGGGCTAACCCTAACTGCCCTAACAGTTATTACAGTCACAAATGACACCAATGCAAAAAAAATAAAAAAAAATAAATAAAAAAGCAGTCACTGTGACTGGGGGGGGGGGCAGGGGTAATTGGGGGGTGATCGTGGGGGAAAGGGGGGGTGTGAGTGTGCCTGGCATGTTCTACTGTGTAGTGTAGTGCTTGTGCAACTCACCGATGCTCTCTCTTCGGTGCCGGAACGAAAAATACCGACACGGAGGAGAGAATACATCACTTCCTCTCCTGTGTTTACATTACAGGAGAGGAAGTGATGTCACCGGACATTTTCATTCGTCGGGAGCGATCGCGAGGGGGTGGCCATGAATGAATGGCCGTCCCCTCGTCCGGGATCGCTCCCGAACGAATACCGACCGCCGCAGGCACCGGGCGGGGGCCCGATCGGGCCCCCGACCCGCGGGCAGGCAAGGACGTACATGTAAGCCCTTATGCCTGCCCGTGCCATTCTGTCGACGTACATCGTCGTGCGGCGGTCGGCAAGTGGTTAAACAATAAAATGTTTACCGCTTCATTCATAGATGGGGCAGGCTTCCACATTCTAGGGCATCCAAAAAGACCTCTCTAAATTGTGGCACCAATGTTTGAGAGTATCTTCTGTAAACCTCCGCCGGCAAACCCTCCTCCCCTGGAGACTTGCCGGGAGAGAAAAGCACCATGGCCTCCAGCAGCTCATCAACCTTGAGAGGAACGTTCAGTAGCTCTACATCCGAAGTTGGAAGTTGTGGGACCTGGCTATTATCAAGAAAGGACCTAATTTCAGCTAGGGTCGGCAAGACTTTGGAGGAGTACACATCAGCATAGAAATCTCTAAACGTATACAGAATGCCTGCGCGTGAGGCAACCAGTTCTCCTGAGAGGCCAGTAATTGTCTCTATATGTGAGGATCCTTTTTGTGATTTTGCAAGCATTTAGCCTATATTTTACCCTTCCTCAAAAAATCACTGCTGAAGAAAGAAGCTTTTATTTTAAGCTTTCATTAAAACCATGTTCTTAGCTATATGTTGAGCCTTGCGCCATGCCTTTTCAGTTTGTTCAGAGGGTGAGTCAACAAATGCTGACTCAGCCTCTCAACTTCCAGCAGCACAGATTGTTCCCAAGATTTGGTCTTGGTCTTAATGGGCGTGATTGTTTTGATAAATTGGCTTTGTAAAAAGGCCTTCAGCATGTCCCAAAAAATTCCAGGACTAGCCGACGATTTGGTGAATAAGTGCGGAGAGGTTGTTATGTATGGGATCAGGGTTAGGAAATAGTGACAACCAAAATGGGTTAATTTTTCAAAAGACCCCGCTTGGCTATGCCAGATGTGAGAATCTGGATACACAAGGGAGAATGGTCAGGGACAGTTATCACCTCATGGCTTGAGGAGGAGACTAATGGGAGCATTGCATCATTGCCCAGACTAGGGTCAACTGTGGAAAGTCCACCATGCGTGACTAAGGGGCATGAATAGCATTTAGTTCCTGGGTGTTTAATTCTCCAGACACCCCTTAATCCCAGCTCCTACAGAAGCCAAGCAAAGGAGGTTGGACCCTTCCCTAGATTTTGTAATGGAGTCCGGCTAGAGTATTTGTTGAGTTCTGCATCTAAGTAGTTATTGAAATCACCTTCAATGAGTGCAGGTATACTGGGATCGTGTGCCAGAAAGTTTACTCTACTGAAAAAGGAAGAGGGATATAAATATTCACAGGCCAAACCAACTAGAGTACATAATAAGAATATATAGCGACCATATGTGTCAATGAGCGAGGTTGAACATGCAAATGGTAGGCTTTTCAAAAGAATGCACTTCATTCCTGGCTACCACTCGCAAGCGGGCAGGGTAGAGCATGGCATACTGCAATTCCAGGGAGCGAAGCCTCTTGTTCACTTCATTGGACCGAGCCCATTGTTTTTGCACCTCTGCCGAGAAGTCTGGGAACAGCGAAATCTTGGAGCTGTCCATCACAAGAGCATCCCCCATTAATCTGGCTTTAGAGAGGATAACATTGCAATCCTTGTAATTGAGCATCTTAATTACCCCAATTACACCAATATGTGACGAACGCGGGTGTCAGATCCCTGCCCTCCTCGCTAACTGGCGGCAAAGGACCGGCCAACCTCACACCACGCTGTCACTTACGTAAGAATGCCACACTCCGCTGCACCCAGCACAAAGATTTTCCCGTTTGGGGGACCACAATCTAGGTGCGGGCAGCCTGAGAGCGATTGTCACTGGGCTAATTACACAATTAACCCTTTAACAGACACCCCCCACCGTTTAAAAGACAGAGCCGGGGGGACTCGTAATTTTAGCAATACCAATTATAAGTTTATAATAAGCGCCTACAACACACACTGCCACCACAGACAGGTCTGCTCAGTGCCTTACTCTACCACAGTAGCGCCCTTTTAAGAGACAGGTTCGTTTATAGTTTGCATCAAGAGCTTTAAAGACAAGGTTAACACTTTTCAACATAAGGATTTATTATGAAAAGGTCAAGGTTGGTGCGAATAAAACATTTACAGAAAAAGGATGTTTCAAAAAATAAAGACAATATACAGCCACAAAGAAATAAGGTAGAATTGGGAAGGAAGAATACTTGCAATTAATGTCCGAGGATTGATCAGAGTTCGATCGATGAGCAAAGGTAATCGGTTCTCAAACTTGGCAGATGTTCTTGCTTGGATGGTAAAAGGAGAACTGCCCATGGCCTTGGCCTCTCCTCTATTCTGTCAAATCAAAGGGGGTGTTGACAGCGACCAGTGACCAATCGTCTGGTCATCTTGTTGAGGGGTTGGTTGCTGGGAGGTGTCTACACTCATGACCCTGTCCTAGGTACACTTTGTGATACATTTTCATATCTCTGCCTCTCTACTGTTTATAGACTACAGATATCCATTTTAGTGATCAGCATGATATTTGCTTCAAAACAAGTCCACACATGCATTTGCTGCATCCATATGCTGGCATAAACTCCAAGGCCACTAGACACATGCGCTCATGCTCATCTCACTCCCATATTGCGTTCCTCACCTTCCTCCTTCTCCTAGTCTCAGGTGACATTTCTCCTAATCCTTGGCCGCCACTCTCAAACTGCAAGCCACATCTTCAATACCCCTCCCCCTCTGGCAACCACCGCAATCCACTTAATTTAGTTTCTATCCCCCTGCTTCCTCAAAGCAGCCCCCCTATCTCATGTGCCCTTTGGAATGCCCACTCCATCTGTAACAAACTAACATCTGTACAGGACCTCTTCATCTCTCATGGCTTTAACATACTCGCCATAACTGAAACCTGGCTTCAAAATTTGGACTCAGCTTCTCCTGCTGCCCTCTCCCATGGTGTTCTCCATTGGACTCATTCCCCCAGACCCAATGGACAGAAAGGAGGTGGAGTTGGATTCCTTCTATCCCCACAATACACATTTCAAGTCCTTCCCATCCCTCCCTCTCTTTCCCTCTCTTCTTTCGAGGTGCACTGTATTCCTCTGTTTTCTCCTATTTCTCTGAGGCTTGCAGCAATTTATCGGCCTCCTGGACCGGTGTTGAGCTTTCTTGATGACTTTGCTGCCTGGCTACCCTACTTTCTCTCCTCTGAAATACCCACTATCATTCTTGGTGACTTTAACATTCCTATCAACGTTAACAACCCAACTACAGCTAAACTTCTTGACTTAACCTTATCTTTTGACCTAACCCAATGGACACATACTTCCACTCACTCTAATGGTAATACCCTTGACCTTGTATTCTCCCATTTCTGCAACCCTGGCAACCTCACAAACACCCCCTTTTCTCTCTCTGATCACAACCTCATTAGTTTCACTGTATCTTTGTCTCCAACCACCCATCCTTCCAAGCAGCAAACTATCACTTGTAGAAACCTTCGCCACCTTAAGCCTTCTTTTCTCTATTCTGCTACTGACTACCTATATGAAATAATCTCTCCCCTGTCCTGTCCTGACCTTGCCATCTCTGTCTATAACAGTTCACTCTCTTCATCACTAGATGCACTTGTTCCTCTAACCACATGCAGAATCAGGCCCTGACCATTACAACCCTGGCAAACTGACAACACTAGAGATCTCATGAGACATTGCTGTGCTCTTGAACGGCTGTGGCGTAAAACCAAATGCCTCCAAGTCTTCACCATATATAATTCCTGCCTCCATGCTGCCAAACAAGCCTACTTTGTATCTCTTATTAATACTTTGTCATCCAATCCCCGTCGGCTCCTCTCAACTTTTAACTCTCTGCTTCGTCCCCCACCCCCTCTACCCACTAACTCACTCACTGCCCAAGAGATTGCCAATCACTTCAAAGACAAGATTGATGCAATTCGCAAGGACACCTCTGCTGTACATACATCTTCCCCACCCAACATACCTGGCCTAATAGCACATTCAACACTCTCCTCTTTTGAATTGGCTACTACTGAAGAGGTTGCAAAACTTTTCTCAGATGCTCACCTAACCAATTGTCCCTTGGACCCTGTTCCCTCACAACTATTAAGGTCACCCTCTAATTCTATTCTATGCTCCCTCACTCACATCTTCAATCTCTCCCTATCAAGTGGCACCTTCCCCTCCCCTCTAAAACATGCTCAGATCACCCCCATACTTAAAAACCCTCACTGGACCCCACCAACCTGAACAACTTAAGACCTATCTCATTGCTCCCATTCACCTCTAAACTTCTAGAACACTTAGTCTACAACCGCCTTAGCTCCTACCTCAGTGAAAATAACCTTCTTGACCCATTACAGTCTGGCTTTCACTCTCAGCACTCCACGGAAACTGCCTTACTAAAACTCACTAATGATCAACTAACTGCTAAAACCAACAGCCAGTACTCCATACTCCTACTACTTGATCTCTCTGCGGCCTTTGATACTTTTGACCACCCGCTCCTCCCCAATAAACTACATTCCCTTGGCCTCCGAGATTCTGCTCCATCCTGGTTCTCTGCCTATCTATCACAGCACTCCTTCAGTGTCACCTACAACTCTGTATCCTCCTCTCCATTGCTTCTTTCTGTGGGGGTCCCCCAAGGCTCTGTTCTTGGACCCTTTCTCTTTTCTATTTATACCTCCTCCCTTGGTCACTTGATAACCGCCCATGGCTTCCAATACCACTTATACGCCGATGACACCCAAATCTATCTGTCTACTCCTCACCTCACTCCTTCAGTCTCCTCTCGCATTACTAACCTGCTAACTGACATATCAGCATGGACGTCACACCATTTCCTTAAACTAAACCTCTCTAAAACTGAGCTATTAATAATCCCCCCTGCACATGCCCCCCTCCATGACTTTTCCATCAAAATCAACAATGCAACCATCAGGTCCTCCCCTCACGCCAGGGTACTAGGTGTAACCCTAGACTCTGACTTGTCATTTCAGCCCCAAGTCCAATCGTTGTCAAAATTTTTTAGATTTCACCTCCGTAACATCTCTAAAATTCGCCCCTTTTTAACATATGAAACTACCAAGCTCCTCATTCACTCCCTTGTTATATCTCGCCTTGACTATTGCAACTCCCTTCTCATTGGCATGCCTCTCCATAGGCTATCTCCTCTTCAGTCTATCATGAATGCTGCTGCCAGACTTATCCACCTTTAGACATGTGCATTCGTTTTCGTCCGAATGCATTTTTGTCCGAATTTCAGCTATTTTCGTTTTCGTTTTGACAAACGATAACGAAAGCACAAAATCCGAAAAACGAAAGATCCGACATAAATAAATGCTTTATTTTCGTTTTCATTGTTACAACAGTTCGATATAGAATAGGAGATTCGACATGACTCTGACAACAATCTGTGTCTATAGAACCTGTGTTCGAATGTGCCTAACCTTACCTCTATTAGTCCAAGATTATATAGAGAAAATATTCGACAGAGAAAAAAGATTTGACAGAGAGAAAAGATTCTGCAAGATACTGTCCTAAAAAGTGTTTGGGGACCCGGGTCCTGCCCCAGGGGACATGGATCAATGCACAAAAAAGTTTTAAAAACGGCCGTTTTTTCGGGAGCAGTGATTTTAATAATGATTAAAGTGAAACAATAAAAGTGTAATATTCCTTTAAATTTCGTAGGGGGGGGTTGTCTATAGTATGCCTGTGAAGGGGCGCATGTTTCCCGTGCTTAGAATTGTCCCTGCACAAAGTGTCATTTATGCAGGAAAAAAAGTCCTTTAAAATCACTCGCAGCTATAATGAATTGTCGGCTCCGTAATACAGAGAACACTCATTGAAAGTCATTGATAAAAAAATAAATAAATAAATTTTAAAAAAAAGCGTGGGGGTCCCCCAAATTCAATTACCAGGCCCTTCGGGTCTGGTATGGATATTAAGGGGAACCCTGCCTCAAATTTAAGAAAAAATTTGACGTGGGGTTCCCCCTAAATATCCATAACCAGACCCTTCAGGTCTGGTATGGATATTAAGGGGAACCCCGCGTCAAATTTAAAAAAAAATTGACGTGGGGTTCCCCCTAAAAATCCATACCAGACCCTTTATCCGAGCACGCAACCTGGCAGGCCGCAGGAAAAGAGGGGGGGACGAGAGAGCGGCCACCCCTCCCTCCTGAACCGTACCAGGCCACATGCCCTCAACATTGGGAGGATGCTTTGGGGGTCTGTGACCCCTCAAAGCACCTTGTCCCCATGTTGATGAAGACAAGGGCCTCATCCCCACAACCCTGGCCGGTGGTTGTGGAGGTCTGCGGGCGGGGGACTTATCAGAATCTGGAAGCCCCCTTTAACAAGGGGACCCCCAGATCCCGCCCCCCCCCCTGTTTGAAATGGTAAGGGGGTACAAAAGTACCCCTACCATTTCACAAAGAAAGTGTAAAAAATGGTTAAATAAAACAAACACACTTTTGAAAAATTCCTTTATTAAAAATAAAAAAATAAAAAAAAGATTCCAGCGGCGGTAATCCACTCTTGCTATCCAGCGACGGACGGTCATCTCTCCAGCGATGTCTCATCTCATCCAGCGCAGCGAATCCTCCGTCCTTCTTCTGTCTCCGTGGAAGGATTCCGGCGGCTGACGTTTCTTATATACGGAGGGCGGGGCCACCCATCACCTGACCCCGCCCCCCTCTGACGCAAGGGGAAACCCGGGGTTCCCTGTGACGTAGGGGTGACCCGCACCCCTCTGATGTAACACAGGCAGGTTTCCGTTACATCAGAGGGGGGCGGGGTCACCTATACATCACGGGGAACCCCGGGTTTCCCCTTGCGTCAGAGGGGGGCAGGGTCAGGTGACGGGTGGCCCCGCCCTCCGTAAATAAGAAACGTCAGCCGCCGGAATCCTTGCAGTGTCTCCTCCACGGAGACAGAAGAAGGACGGAGGATTCGCTGCGCTGGATGAGATGAGACATCGCTGGAGAGATGACCGTCCGTCGCTGGATAGCAAGAGTGGATTACCGCCGCTGGAATCTTTTTTTTATTTTTTTATTTTTAATAAAGGAATTTTTCAAAAGTGTGTTTGTTTTATTTAACCATTTTTTACACTTTCTTTGTGAAATGGTAGGGGTACTTTTTTACCCCCTTACCATTTCAAACAGGGGGGGGGGATCTGGGGGTCCCCTTGTTAAAGGGGGCTTCCAGATTCTGATAAGTCCCCCGCCCGCAGACCTCCACAACCACCGGCCAGGGTTGTGGGGATGAGGCCCTTGTCTTCATCAACATGGGGACAAGGTGCTTTGAGGGGTCACAGACCCCCAAAGCATCCTCCCAATGTTGAGGGCATGTGGCCTGGTACGGTTCAGGAGGGAGGGGGGGCCGCTCTCTCGTCCCCCCCTCTTTTCTGGTATGGATTTTTAGGGGGAACCCCACGTCAATTTTTTTTTTAAATTTGACGCGGGGTTCCCCTTAATATCCATACCAGACCTGAAGGGTCTGGTTATGGATATTTAGGGGGAACCCCACGTCAAATTTTTTCTTAAATTTGAGGCAGGGTTCCCCTTAATATCCATACCAGACCCGAAGGGCCTGGTAATTGAATTTGGGGGACCCCCACGCTTTTTTTTTTTATTTATTTATTTATTTTTTTATCAATGACTTTCAATGAGTGTTCTCTGTATTACGGGAGCCGACAATTCATAATAGCTGCGAGTGATTTTAAAGGACTTTTTTTCCTGCATAAATGACACTTTGTGCAGGGACAATTCTAAGCACGGGAAACATGCGCCCCTTCACAGGCATACTATAGACAACCCCCCCCTACGAAATTTAAAGGAATATTACACTTTTATTGTTTCACTTTAATCATTATTAAAATCACTGCTCCCGAAAAAACGGCCGTTTTTAAAACTTTTTTTTGCATTGATCCATGTCCCCTGGGGCAGGACCCGGGTCCCCAAACACTTTTTAGGACAGTAACTTGCAAATTAGCCTTTAAAATGAGCACTTTAGATTTTGAACGTTGGAGTCCCATAGACTTTAATAGGGTTCTAAAGTATGCTATATACTAGCTCCGTCGAATCTTCTTTATACATTCGACAGACACCATAAGCCTTCAAAGACAGATTCGACCGTGATTCATGTGGATTTTCGGACGAATGCAATTTTTGAACGAAAAATGAAATAAATAAAAACGAATTTCGGGAGTAACTAAATAAATTAAGTTTTCAGACGAAAACGAAATTCCGAAACGAAATATTTTACTCTGCACATGTCTATCCACCTTACCAACCGCTCAGTGTCTGCCAACCCTCTCCTCCAATCCCTACACTGGCTCCCAATCACCCAGCGAATTAAATTCAAAATACTAACCACAACATTCAAAGCCATTCACAACTCTGCCCCGAGCTACATCACCAATCTTGTCTCCAAATATCACCCAAACTGTCCCCTCCGTTCTTCTCAAGACCTCCTACTCTCAAGCTCTCTCGTCTCCTTTTCCCACACTCGTCTCCAGGATTTCTCCAGAGCCTCTCCAATCCTCTGGAACTCGCTACCTCCACTGGTCCGGCTATCCCCTACTCTTGCTACCTTCAGGCGATCCCTGAAAACTCATCTATTCAGGGAAGCCTATCACGTCTCAAACTAATCTCCTACCACTTCCATCAGCTCATTCCCAACAGTTATAACCTTCTGTACCACCTGCCCCACCCTTTTAGATTGTAAGCTCTTCTGAGCAGGGCCCTCTTAATCCTCTTGTATTTTATTGTATTGTAACTGCATTGTCTCCCTTTTATATTGTAAAGCGCTGCGTAAATTGCTGGCGATATATAAATCCTGAATAATAATAATAATAATCTTAAACAGGAAAGCTCAAGGAGGATTGCCTGGAGGCAGGGGTCTGGTGGGGACATGGTGTGCGTGCTCCCCTGCAAACATTATTAAAAATTAGTCTTTTCCAAATTTAGTCAGCAGCCATTTTTCTATAAAATGTACAGGATTTTTCCCCTCCATCTTTTCAGGAATGCCTATAGCCCTAACATTGTTCCTGCGAAGTCTGTTTTCTAAATCGTCGAGTTGTGCAGAATGTTTAGCCACCAGTAACTGCTGAGCATGCAATTCCCTCTGCATGGGGGCCCAGTTATCCTCCAATGGACTAATGCACCCTTCAATGGCTGAGGTGTGATCTCTCAATTTTTGCATGTCTTGGCGGAGAAATTACATTTCAGCTTTCTCCCCCTTAACCTCGGATGCCAGGGCTGTGATAGAGAGGTTGCAGAGAAAATATCTCATAGCGTAAGTTCTGGCCTGGTCTGGGATCATGGCCATATGTGAGGCTTGAACAACAGGGGTTGTACTCAGTGTCCCATGGAAGTAATGGCACCGCCGGATAATCGAGTGGCACTTTGTCGTCGGCATCAGACTGAGAGCTGCTGTGATCTTCTAGCATCCCTTCAGGCTGCTCTGAGGAGTCTCATGTACCAGGTATGGAGAACAGCTTTTGAGCTGCCTCTCTGTACTTATCCTTGGCAGATCTCTGTGCCAAGCTGCCATCTTGGGCTGCATGGTCCGAAACAAGGCGAATAGCGGGGCCACATCTAGACATTTCGTCGCCAAGCAGGAAACACAGTAGCCAGTAGATTATAGGTAAAACGAAAAATCATAAGCCGCGCTAAACAAATACAAACGACTAATTGTGCAATAATATTGGAATAAATATTATACAGGGTATAACAGCCCTATATACATACGTGATATAAAACACACATGTGTTAATATCTCAAAACCCAAAATCTAACCACTGCAATTTAACACATACAGTAAAATTCCATAGCATAAACCTATAAATGCATAAAAAATGAAAAACATAAACACCCAGTGTATAAACAATAAGTCTGTGTATAGGAGCCACCAGAATGGTTGACGTAGAGCTGTAAATAAAAATCCTCTAAAGATAAACCACAATATTCGTAGAGGTTCACCACTAGGTCCAAAATGGAAAAAGTTGTGTTCAATCCACTACCAACATACGATAAGGTTTGCTGCTTACCAGATAGGCATGACCCCCCACTACAGAGGGTCACACGAGACTTATGAAAATAGACACCACTTCCAGCCAAGGGGGGTTCCTCGATGTCCTCCTGGTTCCACTGCTCCAAAAGATCTTGGGAAGGAGACTCACTCCCGGACGCTTAACTCAGAGGTCCAGAGGGAGGACTCAGAGGCAGGGGCATCAAAATCATAAAGGGAAAAATAGAACTCGAAATAGTGTAAAACCCTGTCAGGAATCCGTCCGTTCTGCACAATCGGGTCTCCGTTCGCGCACGCGCATTCGTGCCGCGAGTCGTCGTGGGCACGCGCGTCTCCGGACGCGAGCGGGTGCACGTCGTTCGGATGTGCGCGCGGCACACGCACGCACGTGTGTGCGTTAGCACTATTGGCGCCAGTGGCCCTTTTTAAAGGAACAGCTGCAGATGTTCTGTGCTGTTCGTCTGCAGCTTGTGCCTGAAGTAACCTGCTTATCTGCCTGATACCTATCTGATACCTGACCCGGCTCCGTCTGACCTTGTTGACCTCTCCTGCTCCGACCCCGGCTTGTTTGACCCTTCTTGGACTGTTTTCCTGTTGCCGAACCTCTGCTTGTACCTGATACCTCTGCTGACTCCTGCTTACTTCTGTGTCTGCTACCTTCGCATCCAGAAGATCCATCCATCCTGATTCCACAGTCTGCAGTCTTCTCCTAGCTGCTTCCCTGCTACAGAGAGTTCCTGCTCCAGAGGATCCTCATCTACCCAGCACCTGCTGCTGCACCTGGCTGGCCTCTCCTACCCCGCTGCGCTCCGGTCTCCCTGTTCCCATTCCAGTGAGACCAGAACCAGAGCCGTAAGAGAGGTCCCCCTCCACTAAGTCAGACTCACCATCCGAAAACCATAACAGTACGAACAGCCATGTCTGAGTCTGCGGAAGGGGCCTCCGCCATGAAGGAGATCTGCTCGCACCTTGCGGCCCTGACTCAAGCCGTGAAGTCCCTTCAGGATGGTTACTCCAGGCTGGAGGAACGTGTTCAGCATCTGTCTACTTCCGGACCTCCAGTCACCGCTCCTCAGCCTCCTCCTGTTCAGCCAACCATTTTAATCGGCCGTGATGATGCTTCCACCTGAACCTAGGGTTCCCACTCCAGAGAGGTTTTCCGGGGACCGCTCCAAGTTCCGGGCCTTTCGTAATGCCTGCCAGTTATACTTTGCTCTTCAGCCTAGGACTTTTTCTCTGGAGGCTACTAAGGTGGGCTTCGTTATCTCCCTTCTGCAAGGAGAGCCCCAGTCCTGGGCCCATCACCTTCTGGAAAATGACAGTCCTCTCACCCAGACCCTTTCTACCTTCTTCGAGGGGATGGCCCAGCTCTACGATGATCCCCAGCGGTCCGCCACCGCGGAATATGCATTAACTGCGCTCCAGCAGGGCCGAAGGTCGGCAGAGGACTATGTCTCGGACTTTAGACGCTGGAGCGCAGATACCCAGTGGAACGAGTCGGCCCTAAGACATCAATTCCGCATGGGCCTGTCAGAGGGCCTTAAGGATGAGTTGGCCCGTGTTGGAACCCCAGACTCTTTGGAGGACTTAATCGCTTTGGCCATTCGGATTGATAGGAGACTTCGTGAGCGTAGGGCGGAACGCTCCACCCAACCCCAAAGACCAGCCTGGATGACTGCCAGGACCCCTTCTTCAGCACCCTTCTTCACTCCTTCCCCTCAAGGGAGGCCTGCCAGTGTTGCCCAAGCTACTGAAGAACCCATGCAGCTCGGATTACTCCGGCCTACCCTGTCACCTGAAGAGCGAGCCCGCCGTCGGCAGATGAACTTGTGCCTATACTGTGGCGGCTCCAGACATTACGTGACCAACTGCCCTGTTAAAACACGTAAGTGCCTTTCTTCTGTGTCTCACAACCCTGTAACTCTGCCTTCCAACACTTTCCATGTTGCCCTTCTGCTCTCATTTCAGCTGCAGGGAAGAACGGTTCACGTCAACGCTATCCTTGACTCAGGGGCCTGCGGCTGTTTCATCGACGCTGCCTTCACCAACCTGCACTCCATTCCTCTTCGGAAAAAGCCCCATGAACTTTCCATCTTCCTGGCTGATGGTTCACAAATTAAATCTGGCCGAGTCACCCAGGAGACTCTTCCACTACCAGCTACCACCTCCTGCCAACATACGGAGCTGCTAACCCTAGACGTCATCTCATCACCACTTTTCCCTGTGATCCTAGGTATTCCGTGGCTGCAGGCACATAATCCCTGCGTCGACTGGTCTTCCGGGGAGGTGAGATTCCTCTCCCCTTACTGCCAGGATCACTGTCTTCCTGGAGCTTCTGTACAGCCCAGAACGCTCCTCTGTCTGGACCCAGACCAGGACTTGTGTCAGTTAGTTCCAGAGCCTTACCATGAGTTTCTGGACGTTTTCAGTAAACGGGGGGCTGATTCTCTTCCCCCACATCGCCCCTACGATTGTCCCATCGAGCTCCTTCCTGGGGCA
This sequence comes from Lithobates pipiens, assembly GCF_037356315.1. NCBI lineage: Eukaryota > Metazoa > Chordata > Amphibia > Anura > Ranidae > Lithobates > Lithobates pipiens. The sequence goes on along the minus strand of NW_027507764.1, from coordinate 397,213,068 downwards.
GAAATCCCGTTCGGGCGTGTCTTCCCTTTGTCTGAGAAAGAGCAGGAAGCCCTGAAGGTCTATATCACCGAGAACCTTAAGAAGGGGTTCATCCGCCATTCCACATCTCCTGCCGGTGCCAGAATATTCTTCGTTACAAAGAAAGATCAGACCCTTCGACCCTGTGTGGATTACCGGGAGTTAAATAGAATCACGATTAAGAACCGTTATCCCCTACCACTGATTCCGGAGCTTTTTCAGAAACTAAGGTCAGCTACTATTTTCACTAAGTTGGACTTGAGGGGAGCTTACAATCTGGTCCGTATATGAGCAGGCGACGAGTGGAAGACTGCGTTTCGAACTCGTTTTGGGCACTACGAGTACTTAGTAATGCCCTTCGGACTTTGTAATGCCCCGGCCACTTTCCAGCACCTGATAAATGATGTTTTCCGGGACTTTCTGGACATTTTCGTCATTGTATACCTAGACGACATCCTAATCTTTTCCGGGTCCCTGGAACAGCATCGTGGGCACGTCAGCAGAGTGCTGCTTCGGCTCCGGCAACACGGACTTTACGCTAAGGCCGAGAAATGTAAATTTGAGCAGCAGGATATCCAATTTCTCGGCCTTGAAATCTCTCCAGCAGGCATCAAGATGGACCCGCAAAAAGTTTCTGCTGTTCTCGAATGGCCAGCCCCCACCGATAAAAAGGGGATCCAGCGCTTTGTGGGCTTCGCCAATTTTTATAGAAGATTCATTAAAGGGTTCTCAGCCATTATCGCCCCCATCACCCAGCTCACCAAACAAAATGTACGTTTTCATTGGGGACCTGAAGCACAGGCCGCCTTCAAGAAACTCAAGAACCTGTTCACCTCCGCTCCCGTTCTCAGCCACCCGGATCCGTCAAGACCCTATATCCTGGAGGTAGATGCTTCTGAGGTAGCAGTAGGGGCGGTGGTCTCCCAACGTCAAGGTAAAGATGACCTGATGCACCCCGTGGGGTTCTTTTCTCGCAAACTCTCTCCGGCAGAGAGAAATTACGATGTGGGGGACCGAGAGTTACTCGCCATCAAGTCTGCTTTGGAGGAGTGGAGATATTTGCTGGAGGGGGCGGTACACCCCGTACTTATTTACACAGACCACAAGAACCTCGAGTACCTCCGTACCGCTAAACGTCTGAAACCTCAGCAGGCCCGCTGGGCCCTCTTTTTCTCTCGGTTCTGCTTTCATATTACCTACCGCCCCGGGTCAAGAAACGTAAAGCCGGATGTGCTTTCCCGCATGTTTGATAGCTCCAAGGACATCGCACCCCCTGATACCATCCTCCCTGCTAACACTTTTTTGCTCGTCCAGCCTGACCTTTTGTCCCTGTTGAAGAGAGCTTCCCTCGTATCCTCCTGCCCTCCAGGAGTCTCGCTCATTTCCAGGGAAGGGCTGCTTTGGAAGGACAATCTAATCTTTGTTCCGGAAGACGTCCGAATAAAGGTCTTGGGTCTCCTCCACGATCATCCTCTCGCCGGGCACTTTGGTGTCCGCAAGACTTTGGAGCTTGTACAGCGCTCCTTCTGGTGGCCAGGCATGAGGGAATACTGCAAGAAATATGTGAATTCCTGCCCCGTGTGTAGTCGGAATAAGGTCCCCAGAAACCGAGCCTGGAGTCTGCTTAAACCACTTCCCGTACCCGACCGCCCCTGGCGGATGATTACTATGGACTTTATTGTGGAACTCCCTCCTTCTGAGAACTGTACAGCCATCTTTGTGATTTGTGACCGTTTGTCTAAGATGGCCCATTTCTTACCATTGAAGGGAACTCCCACCGCATCTGAGACGGCTCACATCTTCATCAAGGAGATAGTCAGGCTTCACGGGGTACCCTCCAATATTGTTTCCGATAGGGGGGTGCAGTTCACCTCTCGTTTTTGGAGAGCCTTATGTGAGGCCCTGAAAATAGAATTGGCCTTGTCCTCCGCCTACCACCCGCAGACCAACGGACAAACGGAACGCACCAACCAAACCCTCGAGCAATACATTAGATGCTTTTCATCCTTTGTTCAGGACGATTGGGTTTCCCTTTTACCTTTGGCGGAATTCGCCTACAACAATGCCAGCCATGCTACCACTGGCCAATCCCCGTTTTTTGCTAATTTTGGTTTTAATCTGTCCTTTCTTCCTGATATTCTTTCAGAATCCCACGTTCCAGTGGTACAGGACACAGTATCTTTTCTTCAGCGGAATAACCAAATCCTACAAGAGACCATAACCAAGGCTCAGGTTGATAGCAAGAGAAACTTCGATCGGGGAAGAAGGGGAGAATTGATTCTTCAAGTCGGGGATCAGGTATGGCTTTCCACTTCTAACTTGAAATTAGCTTGCCCCTCTAAGAAGTTGGCACCCAAATTTCTGGGTCCATTTCCAGTTAAGAGGAGGATTAATGAAGTGTCATATGAACTGTCCTTACCTGTTTCCATGAAAATACACCCAGTCTTCCATGTAGCTCTGCTTAAGCCTGCCGTACCTGATCCTTTTCCCAGTAGAGGAACAAGTCCACCTGACCCTGTGTTGATTGATGGCAATGAGGAATATGAAGTGGAGGCCATTCTAGATTTCAGAAGACGTCGTGGACAAGGTCAGTTTTTAATTAAATGGAAGGGCTATGGCCCGGAGAATAATTCATGGGAACCTGCTGCTAACCTACATGCAGATAGATTAATTCAGGCCTTTTTTGCTGCACACCCTGAAAATAGAGTCGTTAGGGGCACCCGGAGGTTGCCCCTTGTGGGGGGGCAATGTCAGGAATCCGTCCGTTCTGCACGATCGGGTCTCCGTTCGCGCATTCGTGCCGCGAGTCGTCGTGGGCACGCGCGTCTCCGGACGCAAGCGCGTGCACGTCGTTCGGATGTGCGCGCGGCACACGCACGCACGTGTGTGCGTTAGCGCTATTGGCGCCAGTGGCCCTTTTTAAAGGAACAGCTGCAGATGTTCTGTGCTGTTCGTCTGCAGCTTGTGCCTGAAGTAACCTGCTTATCTGCCTGCTACCTATCTGATACCTAACCCGGCTCCGTCTGACCTTGTTGACCTCTCCTGCTCCGACCCCGGCTTGTTTGACCCTTCTTGGACTGTTTTCCTGTTGCCGAACCTCTGCTTGTACCTGATACCTCTGCTGACTCCTGCTTACTTCTGTGTCTGCTACCTTCGCATCCAGAAGATCCATCCATCCTGATTCCACGGTCTGCAGTCTTCTCCTAGCTGCTTCCCTGCTACAGAGAGTTCCTGCTCCAGAGGATCCTCATCTACCCAGCACCTGCTGCTGCACCTGCTGGACTCTCCTACCCCGCTGCGCTCCGGTCTCCCTGTTCCCATTCCAGTGAGACCAGAACCAGAGCCGTAAGAGAGGTCCCCTTCCACTAAGTCAGACTCACCATCCAAAAACCATAACAAACCCTTTTATTATGAGGATAAAAAAAGTAAAAATACACTTACAAGTGTGTAAAAGAAAATAAGCCTTAAGTCCGTAGCGCCGGCCGGACGCACACGGACAGACCCGTTCTCCTGGAACCCGTCACAAACACGAGGTGATAAGTAGCGTACCGCTCATCCCTACGCGTTTCACAACAAAATTGCGTCACCCAGGGGCACGATTATAGGTGTAGCAATCACCTCAGGGCTAAATATCGAAAATCGGGTGATGTTGGCCAGTTAGCAGGATAAAAGAGCGGAGATTCGGCCGAACTCACAAGTCGTGCGTTTGGCTACATACGCTGCCAAGCACACCCGATTATTGTATATTTAAGTTGGTTTAAATATCTATGGTGATTTTATGTGAATTGTTTTACAATTATATTAAAACAATAATAAAGGCCGCGGACAATTTTTGTTCCAAATGATCTTGAGTGGTCTATTTATTTAACATATATGATTGTTTGATATATTTGCTGCTTGTGATCCCATATAAAAACAGTTAATAAAGACAGAACCTTGAACCCCAGACTGTCATTTTGATATTTGCATTGTCAGTTAAAATGACTGAATAGGGACATTCTAAAAGAAGAACTAAGAGACTTAAGCTTATAAAAAAAAGGTAGACAATTCAAATTAAATAACTTGCCTTTGTAAGGTCTAGTTAAATTAAATAGCCATCTGTTATTGATGAACTTGGCTTGAATGTGCCTAATGAAAATTCTACAAGACCTTCCTGGCTAGTTATTTGTTTTTAAAAACCCTTATGTTGTTAAGGTTGTTACGGTGTTAAGGCATGATTACTTACATGTTTTGTTTTTCCCAACATAGTGTAGTTAAATCTACCAACACACTCATTATTGATTCCAGTATTAATTGTTTCTGTACTTCCTCCAGCAATAGCTTCTGTCATTCTACTTTTTCATTCTCTTTCACCTTTGCAAAAGTTAAAGTCAACCTGAGTTTTTTGTGCATTTAAACTATGGTAGTTTCCATTTCATATTCTTTGGCCTTCAGGTTCTTAAAATCAAACATGTTCATTTTTAAACAAATGTAATGCAAAAAAAATGTAATTACCACAGGAAAGTGAAGTAATTTAAACCTAGTTTCAGGCATTAACCTTCTTATTCATTCAACAGATTTGACTGGCTAAGTGCTGACTTAATTTTTTGTTGCCTGTCAGAAGAAAAGTCTCCCATCAATATTCAATAACAAGAAGAAAAGAATTGATGTGCTACGCTGTTGGGCAGAAACAATAGAGATTGCTCTCTCTGAATTCAAATTATTGAACAGTTTTATGTTGTGCTGCCCATTAACTTAAATGAGAACATTTTGTTATGCCAAATACATAACAATATCACTTTTAGCACAGAATAACTTGTTTTAGAAACTTTCATATTTCATATTACAATCTATTCATGTAGCTATTGGTTATTCATAGAATATAACACAGAAAACCTGGATGAAAAAAAGTTTGCCTTTACCAGTATTAAATTTATTATGTTTGGTTGTTACAACTGTACGGATAGACATATTGATTATTTCATAAAAAGTGTGAAGGCATCCACATTGACTTTTACTTTGTTTAGAATATACAAATGATAGTAAATTTGCAATTGTGTCCTTAACATTGTGTGCTCCTAAATCCATTTTCAAATCTTTTGTTACCACATTAGATGTAATCCCAACAGCACAAAAAAGTCAAAGCTACTTTTTCATCAGGAATATTTTGAGTCACGTTAGGGCATTGTTAGTATTATGAAAGACTCGGGACACCTCTAAACAATACAACTGGAAGCATAGTGAGTGGAACGTTGGGTGTGATCCAACTGAACTGACAGTCAAATGAGCTTAATGAGGTATTGGTCAGCATGACCCAAGACTACTTGCTGTAAACGTGGCACACATATGCCACAGTCTGTCTACTCACAAAATATATTTTAAAGAGACCCTGTCACAATTCAAGTTTTTTAAATGCAAAATAAATAGGAATCCAACTCTATAGTAAATGTATCCCAATATCTTCCAGTTTCCCCCACATTTGTCACAGATTGTGCTGACGCGATTTGATAAAAGTATGAATAAATTAAAGTGTTTTAACCCTGCAGCCTTGACAGCGCTGGCAAGAATCTCTCAAGAGCCGTTAAGGCCACAAGATGAAAAAACATTTCTTATTCATTTTGTGCTATTTTGTGCGATATTTTTATCATGTGACCATGGAACATTTCTTCACTTTGATTATCCAGGGTTTCCAGCCTATGGTCATTACAGCACCCAGCATCACCGAGCAGCCGGTTTTCTTTAATGTGTGCATAGGGATTATTACGTTTGGTTTCATCTTTGCAGATAGTCTCACCAGAGCTGTATGGAAGCAAGGAGACATGGGAGCTAAATCATACATGTGGTAGGGTAGTGTTTACAGCTCTCTGCAAAGCTGCAGAGGCTGAAAAAATGAGCCACTTGCTGATAGTATGAATGAATGACATTTTATTTCATCCTGCAGCCCTCATAGCTCCAGAGAGACTCCCACTGGAACTGTCAGGCTGCAGTATTAAAGCACTTTTATTTATTCATACTATAGCAAGAAGCTTAAGCACTGACAGCATGAGCTGTGACAGTTGTGGGGGGAGTTAAAAGATAGTGGGATTTGACATTCCAGGAACTGTTGGATTCATTTTTATTTAGCAGCTCTTATAAAAAAAACACACACAATTTTACAAAATAGCACAAACACATTTGCTATGCTTACTTTAAGAAAAATACTAAACAAAACATTTTGATCAGGTAAAAGGTTAACTTTAATTACTGTTCTATAATTGAGAATTTCATAGGCACATATCAACATCAAAACAATATTTTTCTTTTAAAAAACTTCTTAATTATGTACTGTATACTATTCTGCACACAGACTATACACACTTATGCTTTGCATGAGCCTACTTAAAAACAAACAAACAAACAAACAAAAAAAAAACATAATTTATAAATGCAGAGACTACTCAGCAAGAAGCAACTGTTGAGACAAAGACTATTTTTATTTAGGCGTAGGGATATGCTTTAAAAAATGTTAAATGTCTATGTTTTTTGTAGGTATAAAAATGTGCATTTACTTTTTTTTGAGCCTAGAAAGCATTTCCCCATAAGACTAAGCTATCTTCCCATACATCGTACAGCAAGGCAGTGATAGAAAGACTCAACGAACCACCATGGTGCTTAACAGCACCGTGGCAGTTCACTAAGAACTACAAGCCGACCAACATCTGCAAAGGATGTTGGTACTTGTAGTTCATTAATTTACAAAGTTCTGTGAATGAATGATGTGGCCATGTGGGAGGAGCCCCCTGTGGCTGCGCTGTTTTCAAAAAGTAACAGCTAGTATGGGAGCTTTCCCCTGTACTATTGTCACAGGGGGAAAGAGCAGCAATGGGAACATGTGGCTGCAGCAATGGGGACATGTTAAAAATGGATGGAACATGGAACATGTTCCCAAAGGTGAACTTATTCTTTAAGGTTCAGTCTAAAATGTTCATACTTAACCTTGGCTGTTTGGGCATTCGGAAATCGCCCAAACATTTACGAGTTTGGTGGGAGCTGAATACCATGTCTAATGGTGATATTGCTACTGTGATCATATACGACAGCTTCTAGCTGTCAATGGCTGTTAACCACTTCCTGCCTGGCCTATAGCAAAATGATGGCCGGTTGGTGGTTCAGTTATCCTGACTGGGCGTCATATGATGTCCTTCAGGATAACAGACACTGTGCGTCCCTGCGCGCCTGTCAGTCTGACTCACCGCTCCATCGATCTTGGTAAAGAGACTTCGCCTCTGTCCAATCATGGCTGATCACAATGTCAACAGGAAAAACTGTTGATCGGCTTTTCCTCACTCGCGTCTGACAGACACGAGTAGAGGAGAGCTGATCGGCAGATCCCCTGACGGGGGGGGGGGTCTGCGCTGATTATTTAGCAGCACAGTCCCCCTCAGATGCCCACACTAGACCACCAGGAGAGCCGCCAGGACCTCCAGGGAAGGGGCAACATGTGGATGGCCAGGTATGTACCCCATGGCCATCCACATGTGCAAATGATGCCCAATCTGTGCCAATGTGCCCACAAATGGGCACTGACTGGCACCATTATATAACATGATGCCCAGCAATGCCACCCATCAGTGTCATCAGTGCCACCAATCAGTGTCAACAGTGCCACCCATCTGTGTCCATCAGTGCCTCCTATCAGTGCCCATCCATGCCCATCAATGCCCACCTATCAGTGCCCATCAGTGCCCATCCGTGCTACCGATCAGTGCCACCCATAAGTACCCATCAGTGCCACCCATAAGTACCCATCACTAGCTGCCAGTGTAATTTTTACAGTAATCAGTGCAATTTTATAGCACCGATCGCTGTAAAAATGACAATGGTCCCAAAAATGTGTCAAAATTGTCTGACGTGTCCTCCATAATGTCGCAGTCCCAATAAAAATCGCAGATCGCCGCCATTACTAGTAAAAAAATAATAATAATAAAAATGCCATAAAGCTAACCCCTATTTTTTAGACCTTATAACTGTTGCGCAAATCAATCAATAAATGTTTTTAGTTTATGGTTTTTTTATAAATTTTTTGGGGATATTTATTAAAGCAAAAAGTAAAAAATAATATTTTTTTTTCAAAATTTGCACTCTATTTTTGTTTATAGCGCAAAAAATAAAAACCACAGAGGTGATCAAATGCCACCAAAAGAAAGCTCTATTTGTGGGAAAAAAAGTACGTAAATTTTGTCTGGGAGCCACGTTGCACTACTGCGCAATTGTCAGTTAAAGCAGCGCAGTGCCGAATTGCAAAATGTGCTCTGGTCTTTGGCCAGCAAAATGGTCCGGGGCTTAAGTGGTTAAACCTTCAATCCTAAAATAACCAGACTGTCTGTAACTTTGGATCTTTATTACAATGAACAGGTGGTGGCCATATACTGTAAGAATAGGATATACACATCCAGTGAAACTAGAAATAGACAGATAAATGAACATATAATAATTACATGAACATAAACAAATGTCCACTAGGTATACAGGTAAACAATCTTTTAGCATACCAGTGATGCTGCCTTAGAAGGACCAGGATTTTCCTCTGAAACATTCGGTGCAGGCTTAGCTGGCTCCCATGTGGTCTGCCCCAATGGAGAAGATAAAAGAGACTCTTGTCGGAGGTGGAGCTAGTTCCCATTGATGTGACAGGAAATGTGCATTAACCATAGAACACTGCCTGTCAATAGTATTTTGTTAGAGTGTCGTCTAGTGGACAATGTTGGTATTGCAAGCTCAGAAGATATTATTTTACCTTATAGGCCAAATGCATGCCAATACCTAATGCTGGTATCCTGAAAAGCAAACATGACCTGTTATGTATGCATACAGTATATGTTACATTAGTACATAAAAATAATGTGGTTTTATTTAGGAGACAAATAAACGCAATAGATAAATACACACACACAAAACAATGAGCGTACAAATCCCTAATGAATCTAAACAAAGTGAACCTAAGAAGTGGAGTGGGCAATAAGCAAAACCTACCTAAACAAACTAGTCTAAATTAAACTGTCAGGGAAATCTTGCCCATAGCGATGATGGTGCTTTTGCGCCTTCTGTAACCCTACCAGAGGCACCTGAACCAGAGCTGTAAGAGAGGCCTTCTTCTTCACATCAGTCTCTAGCACTAGTACGTGACATAAACTATGTAACAAATGGTGAGGAAAATAGGGTAGAGCAGGATCAGGGAATTATTATTATTATTCAGGATTTATATAGCACCTACAGTTTGCAGAGCGCTTTACAACAATGGGGGAGACAGTACAATTACAATACAATTCAATACAGGAGGGATCAGAGGGCCCTGCTCATTAGAGCTTACAATCTAGAAGGGAGGGTCAAGTGGAACAAAGTGTAGTAGCTGTGGGGGTTGATCAAATGGACAAAGTGAAAATACAGTTGTTAGGTATGGATAGGATAGGCTCCTCTGAAGAGGAGAGAGAGTAGGAGATAGACGGACAAATTGGGGTAAGGTGTTCCATAGGCTTGGAGATGCTCTGGAAAAGTCCTGGAGGCTAGCATGGGAGGAGGTGATGAGCTAGTGAGCAGGAGGTCATGAGAAGAACAAAGAGAATGATTAGGGTGGTATTTTTGAGACTAGGTCAGTGATGTAGCTGGGGGCAGAGTTGTGGATTGCTTTTTAGGTAGTTGTTAGTATTTTGAATTTAATTTGTTGTGTGAGTGGAAGCCTGTGGAGAGATTGAGAGGAGTAGCAAAGACAGAGTGGTTGGTAAGGTGGATGAGTGTGGCAGCACCATTCATTATGGACTGAAGGGGGGATTGAGTATGCAGTGGTAGGCCAATGAGGAGGGAGTTGCAGTAGTTAAGGCGAGAGATAACCAGGGAGTGAATTAAGAGCTTTGTTGAGTAATTGAATAGAAATGGGCGTATTTTGGAGATGTTCCGGAGGTTGAGGTGGCAAGATTTGGACAATGAGTGGACATGGGGCTTACAGGAGAGTTCAGAGTCCAGGAACTTGGCATGTGGGGATGGACTGATAGTTGTGCCATCAATTTTGAAAGAGATATCAGGGGTAGTGGCAAGTAGGGGGGGGGAAATTATAAGTTTGGTTTTGGATAGATTAAGTTTGAGGAAGTGGTGCGACATCCAGACTGATATATCTGATAGTAAAATAGTGAAACATGAGGAGACTGAAGGAATGAGTTGAGGGGTAGAGAAACAGATTTGAGTGTTATCAGCTTACCCATGGAGGAGGTGTAGATTAAAAATAGGAGAGGTCCAAAAACAGAACCTTGGGGAACCTCAACAGAGAAACGAAGAGGAGAGGAGGAGAGAGTAGAATTATAGGTAATGCTAAAGGTGCGGTTAAATAAGTAGGTAGAGGAAATTAACAATTGTGGTAGTCAAGCACCAATTCAAATATAGCTTGGATTGATGTAGCACTGATGTAGCAATCTGCTCACATAATTTGTAATTAAAACATCTTTGCCATTCTGAAGCTTCCCTCCAACCATTTTGAGTATTAAAATATATATACTCTTATTCTGTACTTACCAAATATGCTGCAGAAATCTCCCTCCATGTAGTCTGGCTGCACCCATTTTAACTGTGGGCAGCTAAAGCTGCTTCCTGTTCATTTCCTGGATTTACACAGACACACAGATGCACACCTCCAGCCCTACAGTTCTCTTTGGCTCTCTTATGACTTATCCCCCCTCCCATCCTGGCAAAATCTCACAAGAGTAAGGCGGCGTACACACGCGGGGACTGTCTGCCGAAACTAAGTTCGTCAAACAGTCCGCTCAAACTTTTGAATGAACGAACACGCCCACACACGGCACTTTTTGAGCGGACAAATACGGCAAACTTTGTTCGTCGTACTAAGTCCGCGCAACTTTTTAAATGAGCGGACTCGCCCACACATGAGGCAACAGTCCGCTCATTTCGAGCGCGTGTCAAGGTAGGCGGGGCCCGCGACGGAGACGTCGCGGGCTCCGCCGCCTGGAATGGACTTAAAGGGGAACCCCAACGCCGAAAAAAATCGGCGTGGGGGTCCCCCCAAAGTCCACAACAGACCCTTGTCCGAGCACGCTACCCGGCCGGCCAGGAAAGGGGGGCGAGCGAGCGTGCCCCCCCTCCTGAGCCGTACCAGGCCGCGTGCCCTCAACATGGGGGGTGCCTTGGGGAAGGGGGGGCCACGCGCCCCCCCACCCCAAAGCACCTTGTCCCCATGTTGATGAGGACAAGGGCCTCTTCCCGACAACCCTGGCCGTTGGTTGTCGGGGTCTGCGGGCGGGGGGCTTATCGGAATCCGGGAGCCCCCTTTAATAAGGGGGCCCCCGGATAACGGCCCCCCACCCTATGTGAATGAGTATGGGGTACAATGTACCCCTACCCATTCACCTGTAAAATAAATGTACCCAAAAAAAAACACAACACACGAGATAAAATATTTTATTGCACAGCTCCGGGTGTCTTCCGTCTTCGGGGGTCTTCTCGCCGGACTCCTCCGCTATCTTCTTGTAGCTCTTTTGCTAGCGGAGGAGTCCGGCTTTCTTCCTCCCCGCCGCCGGCCTCTTCTCCCGACTTCGGGGGTCTTGTCCCCCTCTTCGGTTCTTCTGCCGGGCCACCGCGCCTTCTTATAGCTCTTTTGCCGGTCTTCTGTCGCCGCTGTCGCCGCTGTCGCCGCCGCCTTCCGTTCTTGTTCTTCTTCTTGTTCTTCTTGTTCTTCTCCAGGAGATGTTGACACGTCGCTCTCTCCGGCCGGAATGCCAGAGCCGCGCTGAGCGGCCACTTATATAGTGACAATGGGGCGGTGTCACATGGTATATGTCACATGGGTTGGTCACATGGTGACCCCGCCCCCTTACGATGTCATAGTCCCCATGTGACATCAACCCATGTGACCAACCCATGTGACATATACCATGTGACACTGCCCCATTGTCACTATATAAGTGGCCGCACAGCGCGGCTCTGGCATTCCGGCCGGAGAGAGCGACGTGTCAACATCTCCTGGAGAAGAACAAGAAGAACAAGAAGAAGAACAAGAACGGAAGGCGGCGGCGACAGCGGCGACAGAAGACCGGGCCACCGCCTGCAAAATAGCTATAAGAAGGCGCGGTGGCCCGGCAGAAGAACCGAAGAGGGGGACAAGACCCCCGAAGTCGGGAGAAGAGGCCGGCGGCGGGGAGGAAGAAAGCCGGACTCCTCCGCTAGCAAAAGAGCTACAAGAAGATAGCGGAGGAGTCCGGCGAGAAGACCCCCGAAGACGGAAGACCCCCGGAGCTGTGCAATAAAATATTTTATCTCGTGTGTTGTGTTTTTTTTGGGTACTTTTATTTTACAGGTGAATGGGTAGGGGTACATTGTACCCCATACTCATTCACATAGGGTGGGGGCCGTTATCCAGGGGCCCCCTTATTAAAGGGGGCTCCCGGATTCCGATAAGCCCCCCGCCCGCAGACCCCGACAACCAACGGCCAGGGTTGTCGGGAAGAGGCCCTTGTCCTCATCAACATGGGGACAAGGTGCTTTGGGGTGGGGGGGGGGCGCGCGGCCCCCCCTTCCCCAAGGCACCCCCCATGTTGAGGGCACGCGGCCTGGTACGGCTCAGGAGGGGGGGCGCGCTCGCTCGCCCCCCTTTCCTGGCCGGCCGGGTAGCGTGCTCGGACAAGGGTCTGTTGTGGACTTTGGGGGGACCCCCACACCGATTTTTTTCGGCGTTGGGGTTACCCTTTAAGTCCATTCCAGGCGGCGGAGCCCGCACCGTCTCCGTCGCGGGCCCCGCCTACCTGCACACGCGCTCGAAATGAGCAGACTTCCCTCCGAGCGGGAACAGTTTGCTCATTTCGAAAGTAGCCTACACACGGGCGGACTGTTCGCTCAAACCAAGTTTCAGCGGACAGTTTTTCGGAATTTCCGAAAAACTTTGTTCGTCAAACTGTCCGCTGAAACTGTCCGCTGAAGCCCCACACACGAGCGGACTGTCCGCTGAAACACTGTTCAGCGGACAAAGTTGAGCCAACAGTCCGCCCGTGTGTACGCGGCCTTAGAGAGAGAGTGCTGTGCAATAATGTCATAAACCTAGGCTTTTTACCAGACAAGAAACAGGAAGCGGGCTGTATAACCGCTTCCCAACCAGCGCACGTTGATATACATCAGCAGAATGGTGCTGGCAAAAGGATGTACAGGTACGCCCCCTTTAAGAAGCAAGTCCCGCAGACTCGATGTCCGCTGGGTGCCCATGATCATGTCATGGAGAGGTAGAACGGGGAGATGCTTTTTTAAACAAAGCATTTCCCCGTTCTGCCTAGTGGCAGTACAAATCACTGGTCTCTGTCATCAAGAGCAGTCCTTGCTGTCATGTGTGTTGAGGCACCCCCCCCCCCACAGTTAGAATCACTCCTTAGGACACGCTTAACGCCTTCATCACCCCACTGGTTAGCCCCTTCACTGCCAGTGTCATTTACACAGTAATCAATGCATTTTTATAGCACTGATCATTGTATAAATGACAATGGTCCCAAAATAGTGTCAAAAATGTCTGATGTGTCTGCCATAATGTCACAGTCCCAATAAAAATTGCAGATTGCAGCCATTATTAATAAAATAAAAATTTAAATAAAAATGCCTCAAAACTATCCCCTATTTTGTAGACACTATAACTTTTGCGCAAACCAATCTATACGCTTATTGCGGTTTTTTTACCAACAATATGTAGAAAAATACATATCGGCCTAAACTGAGGAAAAACATTTTTTTTTTATATATTTTTGGGGAATATTTATTATAGAAAAAAAATAGGAGGTGGTCAAATACCACCAAAAGAAAGCTCTATTTGTGGGAAAAAAGTACATCAACTTTGTTTTGGTACAATTTCGTATGACCACGCAATTGTGAGTTGAAGTGAAGCAGTGCCGGATCACAGAAAGTCCCTGGGTCAGGAAGGGGGTAAATCCTTCCGGGGCTGAAGGGGATAAGGTATTTACTGGCAGAAAAAAAAATTTTTACTATCCAAAGTTAATACAACAGGGCAGAAGATTTAATAGATGGAAAGTTGAAAAAAATTACTAAAGGTCTGCTTTAAACTTGTTACAGAGGGTTGCCAGTTATTACCTTGTAAAATTGTGAATTTATAATTAGTCAAACACCAATGCTTCTCCCTCATCTACATGGTACCATAAAAGCAAAAAAGAGAGACCTTGCGCTTTACCTTGGTGAACCATTTATTAACAAAAACATAATAAATGTACACTCAAAAATTACTGTGATAGAAAAGGTCATCAAAAAATTATCAATGACAATAATGCTCAATCCTCTGCATGTGCTCCTTCACTAGGGAAGATGCCAATTGAATCTTTTCTGCTTACGCATTTAGGAGTATCCCCTCTTGGTTTTGATGAAGTGGGGATACACCTCAAGATTGAAAAGATTCATGTACACAGGAGAAGGTTCATGTAGGTGGGAGAAGGATCAGAATCAGTCACAGGGAGCAAGGTCATAGGGATCACACAGGCAGAACACTGAGGCAGAAAGGAATAATGGAGGAGAAACTAAATACCCTCCCAGCAGCCAGCATCAGGTGAAGACTAATTGCTAAGAACTGCTGGCAGCTGGGAGACACCCATTGGTGGACACTGGAAATACAACAGTAGGGCAATTTAGTTCTTGACAGAGGCCCTTGTCCTGATCAACATGGGATCCCTACATGTTGTGGACATATCACCTGGTATGGTTCAGTATGGCTTCCCCATCCCACTACTGGCCTGCTAGACTTTGTTCTTGTATAAGGGTTTGGGGTATAGATTTTGGGGAGGACACCATGTAATTGTCAGTTTGCTTTTTTTTGCTTAGGGTTCCAATTCAAAATGTATAGAACATTGAAAAGCTCTGGTATTATTTTGGGGGCCATGTCATTTTTTTCATGGGGGGCCCCTTAAAATCTATACCAGATCCAAATGGTCTGGCATTGAGATTGGAATCTAATGTAACTTTTTTATATACAGTATACTGCATAGCAAAAGTGACATATATATATCCCGTCCCGTCCCGAGACTCCGTCCGGTCCCGTCCCGTCCCGAGCCGAGCCTCCGTCCGGTCCCGTCCCAGGATCACCGCTCTTCGTCGGCGCCCATTCCCCTGTTCAAATGCCGCGCCTCCCTGTCTGTGATAGGCGGAACACAATTTCCCAGCAGCCTGTGTTCCGCCTATCACGGACATCGTCTCATCCTCGTCCGTAGTACGAAGATGAGACGATGTCCGTGATAGGCGGAACACAGGCTGCTGGGAAATTCAGTGTTCCGCCTATCACAGGCGAAGGCGGAGCCGGAGGCGCGGCTTTTGAATTATAGAATGGCCGCTGTCTGTCTGCTCGACACGCTGATCGAGCAGGCAGACAGCGATGACTCGAGTATAAGCCGAGGGGGGCACTTTCAGCCTCAAAAAAGAGGCTGAAAATCTCGGCTTATACTCGAGTATATACGGTATATATATATATATATATATATATATATATATATATATATATATATATAAAGGTGGTAATTCACACTTTCCTGTAAGTTTCCTTTAATTTGTAAATGATGCAAAATTAACCCCCCAAATACATACCAACTACGTAACCTCCTTGCTGAAGATCTGGTATGTCTTTTGGGGGGGTCCCCAATTCCCCTTTGCAATATTTACAAAATAATGGAAACTTGCTGTTGACTGACTCAATACCTATCCTGACAAGTCAAGCATTATTTCTCTTTCGGTAAAATATTATATTTTAAGATCAGTTCTTAACTTTCCTCCTGTTAGTTTGGTGTCCCGTTGTTTTTCATTCACAGAAATCTGTGAAAGAGAGAACTGCAATCCCATCTTTAACTGCAGCAGATGGCTTGTAGTTCTCAGTAAACTCCGAGATCACTGATGAGTGCCTTTGTAGTTCATTCACAAGTTCTGCAGCTTTTAAACTAACAGACCATACAGAGGTACAGGCTTCAAGCTGCAGGGCTTGGCTGCAGGAGCTTAACATTGCACCCCTGGTCCTCTGTTTAAGGGTGCAACGCTCAGCAGGCCCCTGCATGAAAAAATAAAAAAATGCTATTTTTTTTCCTCAAAAAGTATAGCATTTTTATTATTTTTCCAAAGGTGAACTTATCCTTTAGGCAAGCAGAAAAAAATAAGCTGATATGTAGTCCAGATTTTCATATTCTAAGAAAAGTTCTACACCTACTTTTTGCAGTACAACCTGATGGATGCCAGATTATGTTACGTACAGAAAAACACTGTGTTTTTTTGCATCTTGAGAGATAAGTTATTTTCTGTTTTACAAAAAGCTGAGTAGCCAAAATGGTGGTGATAGGAAAACCAAAATTGGAGGATTTTACCCTTCCCCATGTTATCAAACAAACAGTGAGCTTGAACTTTATAGGAAAATTGCAAAGGTTTTTTGTCAAATTTATTTTGAAAAAAAGTTTGAATATGCATGTTCAGTATATATTATATACTGTATGTATATATAATTTTTTTTATCATACTTGTATTACAGAATGCTTTCACTGTACATTATTTTCAGAGCATACTGGCCTTTCTATTAAAAAAACACAGAAGCTGTTCCTTACTAGGGATGAGCTGAACACACCCCCCCCCCCGCTCCCCCCTGTTTGGTTCGCAGCAGAACATGCAAACAGCCAAACAAATTGTGCGAACACCATTAAAGTCTATGAGACACGAACATGAAAAATCAAAATTGCTCATTTTAAAGGCTTATATTGCCATAAAAAAGTGTTTAGAGACCTGGGTCCTGCCCCAGAGGACATGTATCAATGCAAAAAAGTTTTAAAAATAGCCGTTTTTTCAGGAGCAGTTATTTTCATATTTTATTAATGCTTAAAGTGAAACAATAATAATTAAATATTCCTTTAAATATCATGACTGGGGGGTCTCTTTAGTCTGCCTGAAAAGAAGCACATCTTTCCCATGTTTATAACAGTACCAGAGCAAAATTGCATTTCTAAAGGAAAAAAAATAAGTTAAAACTGCTCATGGCTGTAATGTATTGTCAGATCCTGGAAATATAGATAAAAAAATCATTGAATAAAAGGACGTTGGTTCCCCCCAGTCCATTACCAGGCTCTTTTGGTCTAGTATGAATATTAAGGGGAACCCCTCACCAAAATAAAAAAATTATGTGGGGGCCCCCCAAAACCTTTATCCAAGCACACAACCTGGCAGGTCACAGGAAAAGGGGGGACGAGAGAGCGCTCCCTCCTGAACTGTACCAGACCACATGCCCTCAACATGGGGAGGGTGGTTTTGGGCCTCCCCAGAACACCTTGTCCCCATGTTTATAGGGACAAGGGCCTCTTCCCCACAACCCTTGCCCAGTTATTGTAGGGGTCTGCAGGTGGGGGATTATTAGAACCTGGTAGCCACCTTTAACAAGGGGCCCCCAGATGCCGCTCCCCTACAAAAAAGTGTCAAAAAAGTGACAGGAGACAGTTTTGGACAATTCCCTTATTAAAAAATAAAAAAGTGTCCCATGATCAATCTATGATCACAGCGCTGATGATCTGAATAAAAAAGACAAAAATTGGCCTCTCTCCTGCTCACTGCAGCCTTTTCAGGATGACAGCTGTTATGAAGCTGAAGGTGGGGCCACCCAGTGATGTGATCAGGTCACAAGGTTTCTCAGGAGGAGCATGAGCTTGAGCAGCAAGACATTTGTCACCCAAAGGAGAAGTGAGACTGGTGCGAGCCATAGCCAGAATACGATCAGGAGTTATCACAGGAACCGGAACCGAGTCCATCTTGGAAGTGGAGGAAAAATGTCGTGACAAGGCGTCAGCCCTTACATTCTTAGTACCGGGTAAGACTGAGACAATGTAATTGAAACTGTACAAGAAAAGAGCCCATCGCACCCTTCTGGGAGACAAGAATGTGAGATTCTTATGGTCAATAAGAATGAGAACCAGCACAGTGGTACCTTCAAGGAGATGTCTCCATTTTTTCAGGGCTAAAATGATCTCCAACAGCTCTCTGTCACCAATCTCATAATTGCACTCCGCAGGTGACAATTTCTTGGAAAAGTAGCCACAAGGATGCATAGTGCTCTCAGATGTAGGACATTGAGACAGATTGGTGCCAACACCAGTCTCAGAAGCATCAACCAAGGTAACGTAGGATCAGGATGTGCCAACACAGGAGCAGAAACAAAGGCAGCCTTAAGACTCTTAAAAGCCTTAATAGACTCCGGAGACCAACTCTGTGGATTACCGTCCTTTCTGGTCATATCAGTCAGGGGCTTGACCAGAGACGTGAAGTCACGACTAAATGTCCAATAATAGTTGGCAAGGTCCAGGAAACAGAGGATGTAATCCCATGGGTCGGGCCACTGTAGAATTTCGAAAATTTCGAAAATACAGCAGTGGAAATGACATAATTATCAAGATAAACCACCACACATAACTGCAACAAATATCGGAGGACATCGCTAATTAATTTCTGGAAAACATGCCTGGGCGTTACAAAGCCCAAATAGCAGTTTGAGGTACTCATGGCCTGTTCTGGTATTAAAGGCAGTTTTCCACTCGTCGCCCTCCTTAATCCTCAGAAGATTGTATGCCCCACTCAAATCAAGCTTTGTGAAAACCATTGTTCCCTTGAGGGGGTCAAATAATTCCATAATCAACGGAATCGGATAGGCATTCTTAATTAAGAAATTATTAATACCCCTATAATCAATACAAGGTCTCAGTTCATTCACAAAGAAGAAACTGTCACCAGCAGGAGATGAGGATTTTCAGATGAAACCTTGAGAAAGTGCAGCTGCAACATAGTCCTCCATGGCCTTATCCTCCAAGACCGACAAAGAGTACACACGGCCATGAGGGGGCATGGCACCAGGTTGAAGGTCAATTGTGCAATCATATGGCCATTGTGGAGGCAAACTAACAGCTTGACCTTTGTCAAAGA
Organism: Lithobates pipiens; assembly: GCF_037356315.1. Taxonomy (NCBI): domain Eukaryota; kingdom Metazoa; phylum Chordata; class Amphibia; order Anura; family Ranidae; genus Lithobates; species Lithobates pipiens. The sequence goes on along the minus strand of NW_027507764.1, from coordinate 397,194,120 downwards.
CGTTGCTAAAATCGCTGTACTCCTCCGGCAGTGAGGAGAGTGAAGAGGTGCACCGGTCTACATTCTGGAAGCATGTCTCACTGCATTGTGGTGACCAGGAGAGAACCTCAGCATGGAGCCAATCAAAAGAGGGGTTATGCCTCTGTAACCAAGGATAACCAATTAGCAGTTGATACTTAGGTGAGAAAATAACTTGGAATTGGATTATCTTATAGTGAAGAGCCCCTACGGCCATGGACAACGGAACCGCCTCATGAGTCACAAGGGCAGGCTGTAGAGGTCTCCGTCAAGAGCATCAATGGCAAGTCACACAGCTACAGCGAAATTGAGTGCTTCGATACAAAGACAGTATCAATGAACAGGCCTGAAGCCCCAGAGTCGATTAGAGCCTTTATCTTGACAGACGACTCAGCCCAAGAAAGGGTAACCAGGGGCTTATCCTTCTGGATAACTGGGGATGAAACAACGCCCCCTAAGGTCTGTCCATGATAGGACCTCAAGGTTCGGGCGTTCCCTGGATGGGTAGGACAAGACTTCAAAAAGTAACCTGCCTGACCACAATAAAGGCACAATCTCTCCCTCCTCTTAAAGGTTCTCTCATCCGCAGTGAGACGCGTGAAGCCCAAGTGCATGGGTTCACCTTCACTGACCGACTCGGTACCAGGAGGCATGGGAGGTGAGCGAGGCATGGGTAGGACTGCAAAGCTCAGAGACAAATGTACAGGATTCTTCTGCAGGCGCACCTTAAAAAACAGTCTTTCTCTGATTCTGGAGGCAATGAGGATGGCAAAGGTGATCAACTTAGTGGTTATATCTTGGGCTGCTATCCCATCCTTGATGGTATCAAGGAGCCCATGAGAAAAAGCAGCCATGAGGGCCTCATTGTTCCACGCAACCTCTGCTGCCAGAGTATGGAATTCAATGGTGTAGTCGGCAACAGTTATCATACTGTGTTTGATGGACAAGAGGCATTTGAAAGCAGAAGCAGAGTGTGTGGGAATGTCAAATACCCTTTTAAACAAAGCCGCAAACTCAGGGTAGCTCAAGACAACAGGTTTTTGCATCTCCCATAGAGGGTTTGCCCAGGCCAAGGCTCTCTCAGAAAGCAAAGATATCATAAAACCTACCTGCTTCTGTCCATGGAAAATGCCTGGGGCAGCATCTCAAAGTATATTTCAACCTGGTTGAGTTGCAATAGATCGTCCCCAAATCGCTGGGGAAGCAGACATACCTCTTATAGAGCTAATACTCGAGGAGGGTGCCTGCACAGAGACTGGAGCAGCAGCAGGGCCTGCAACATAGGTTGTACAGGGGCGGCCACAGTGGGAGATTCCAGGTGAGCCTCACGACTCATAAGCATTTATAACATCATGGCAAACTGATCGATGCAGTGATCCAGTTCATCCAATCTGGAAAAAATATTACCAACAAGTGGATTGACTGCATCTTCTGAATTCATGGCCTTTGCCTACTGTCAGAAACCATGAAATCAGGCCCGAGACAGTCAAGACATAGACAAAGTTCAGTAACCGGAATGGATAGTCAGCCAAGCCAGAAGTCAGGGATCAATGTAGTGGAACAGCAAGTAGGATCTGGAGCCAGAAGGGATGTCAGCAAAGCAAGTCTTGAACAGGATCTCAGGAGATAGTTTCTGTGATGATGACCAAAGCGAAGGCAGAGCTCCTCTGAACTGAACAGCTTAAGTAGGCAGGACTGACAAGCAGGATATCATCAAAAGCTGAGTAGATGGCAATTAGCCAAGAGCTAAACAGCTAGTTCACAGAAAGAAGGGCTGAGCACAGCTCTGACAGTGGACTGGTACGGTTCAGGAGGGGGGGGGGGGGTTCTCTCTCATCCCCCCTTTTCCTGCAGCCTGCTAGGTTTTGTGCTTGGATAAGGTTTTTTTGGGGGGACCTTCATGCCATTTTTTTTATTTTGGTGCAGGGTTCCCCTTAAAATACATACCATACCTGAAGGGACTGGTATGGATTAGAGGGGGATCCCCATGCCATTTTATTTTTAATGTTGGTGCAGGGTTCCCCTTAATATCCATACCAGACCCAAAGGACCTGGTAATGGACTGGGGGGGGGGGGAATCACACCATTTTTTTCAATGATTTGTATGTATATTGCCAGGATCCAGCAATACATTACCGCCGCAAGCAGTTTTAAATGAAATTTTTTCCTTTAGAAATGTCCTTTTGCTGCTCTTATTTATTACACTATGTATAGCCACTATGTAAGCAGCCTTGCATAGTGTGGGGCATGGACTTAGCCCCCTGAGGCATCCTGCCTTTGGCCAATCATCACTTTCACAGCAGAGTGTGCTGTGATTGACCAAAGCATGCAGGTCAGGTGCATGCTTTGGCCAATCAGCAGCCGTCAATGCACTGCATTCAAAATCTCACAGTGCATTATTGGGCGTTACGTGGTTGCTGAAATTTCCCGCGGACGCCCCATAATGTTCTAAATCCGGCAAATGGGCGAACATCGGTCTAATCCCTATTCCTTACTTTCTGACCATCTCTGTCTAATTGAAATGCCTTATTTTACTGTGTAAACTGCAGGGTGAAAGGATATTCCCACCTCTGACACAGCTATGTATATGTTCTGAATAGCAGACTATATTAAATAATGCTCCTTCGCTTGCTTTATGTGAAAAACTATTGATGTACAATATTTCATAGCTACTTGACTAAAAAGAAATAAGAAAACTTGTGTTACTTCACCAAAATATGCCAAATCATATTGATTATTGCTCTAGATGCCAAAAAAGACTTTGACATTGTCAATTTGACTTTTTTCCGTTATTGAGAGGATGTTATTTCAAAGCCACATCCTTTCCTTTCTCTAACAAATATATACAGCTCAAACAGCTAGACTAAAAAAAGGGGGTGCATTTTCCAAGCCCCTCTTATAGCAAAAAGGCACCCTGATGGGAATACCCACTGTTCTGTTTACTGTTTCATGCCATAAAATCCTTGCCCAGATATTTATGTTCTACACCTAAAGGGAATTGAAGCAGGAGAAAATTAACTCAGATTAGCAATGTTCACAGATTACACGCTTCTATTTATGGCCCTACCTTCTCAAGATATTTCTAATATGCAACATGTTTTTGCATACTACAATACATTCTCCTGCCTACACAATAATTTTTTAAAGAACAATATACTCCCTTTGTCCTCTATATACACTAGATCCTGGGCACAAAATACCACTTTTAAAGGAGTTTCTAACAACATCCCATACCTGTATATGTTTGGGCAAAACTTCACCTTTTATATCATCTCAATTATTCTTCTCTTATCACTTAGTAAAAATTACAAGCTTGCCATATTACTTTACTCTCTTCGAACCAACATTTTGATATTGCTAAAATAAAATAGCCTGAAATGTGCAAACAATCATTTTAAGGGTGAAATAAGTACCCCGGAATAGCTATAGAAAAGGTGTGGCTCAATATATTCATTCCCTTAGTTGTTATCTGGGCTTCAGTTTTTTTCCAGCTATATTCCTGCTTGCTGGTCCTTCTCTTATCCTGTACCTTTAATCCAATATCCTATATCCCCTTACCCTTATTTATGCACCCCTTGTATATCAAGTTCCCTCCATTTACAGTATAGTTAGGTTATTAGTTTGGTTTTGCTTCGCTGTCACTTTTTTTTTTTACTTTTGTTTTGCTTATGGTCTGTTGAGTTTGGACCATGTGTGCATTAATAGATCTTACAGTAATCATATATAGTCTGATTTCAGACTCCTAAGTGCAGCTACATAGATCTGGTCTTACCTTGCCAATGGATATGTGCATTTAGTATCCCTTACAATAACATTAGAACATGTCATCTCATCTCTCAACTCTTACACCAATTATGAATAACCCCATGTTCCCCAAGAGCACCTTTTGGTTCCAAAAACATCTAAGCTCGTTTAACCACTTACAGACCGGACCATTTTGCTGGTCAAAGACCAGACCCCTTTTGCGATTCGGCACTGCGTCGCTTTAACTGACAATTGCGCGGTCGTGCGACATGGCTCCCAAACAAAATTGACGTCCTTTTTTTCCCACAAATAGAGCTTTCTTTTGGTGGTATTTGATCACCTCTGCGGTTTTCATTTTTTGCGCTATAAACAAAAATAGAGCGCCATTTTTGAAAAAAACTATTTTTTTGACTTTTTGTTATAATAAATATCCCCCAAAAATATATAAAACATTTTTTTTCCCTCAGTTTAGGCTGATACGTATTCTTCTAAATATTTTTGGTAAAAAAAATCGCAATAAGCGATTATTGATTGGTTTGCGCAAAAGTTATAGCGTTTACAAAATAGGGATAGTTTTATGGCATTTTTATTAATAATTTTTTATTATTTATTTTTTTACTAGTAATGCCGGTGATCAGCGATTTTTATTGTGACTGCGACATTGTGGCGGACACATCGGAAATTTTTGACACATTTTTGGGACTATTGTCATTTCTACAGTAATCACTGCTATATAAATGCAGTGATTCCTGTGTAAATGACACTGTCAGTGAAGGGGTTAACCAGTGGGTGGCAGTGTAGGGGTTAAGTGTTCCTAGGGGTGTGTTGCTAACTGTGGGGGGGTTGGGCTTTCATTTAGTGAACACTGATCTCTGCTCCAATCACATGGACCAGAGATCAGCCTCACTAGTTGCTAGGCATAATGGAGAAATGCTGTTTACACAGCATTTCCTCCATTAAGCCGTCCCGTGAGACGATCGCGGGTATCCCCGCGGCGATCGAGTCCGCGGGTCCCGTGACCGGGCTCACGGGGGTCCCGACCAGCACGAGAGCGTGCTGCCGGCGGCACGCTCGCGATGGCAGGGCGGCATTGAAGATTGGACGTACCTGTACGCCAATATGCCTGCCCGTGCCACGTACATCAGCGTGCGCTGGTCGGGAACCGGTTAATCTTTTTTTCCACCCCAGCACCAACCAAGCCAATATTTTTTTGTAACTATGCCAAGAATATAACCAACCACAGCACCATTTTCTGCATTTTCCTCAAGTCACTAAATTCTGGAAGGATTTTATTGAATCTTCTTCAATCCAAAAACTTTTTAGACTTCCCATTGACTGGAAACCCATATTTTATTTTAATTATATATCCAAATTTACAAACTTTTTATAATACAACTTTGGAATCCTTTGATATATCCCACTGGAATAAGGCCTTCTTAAATGATGACCTAATAGAAAAATGACTATAAGCATGCAACAAAATCAAACATCTTATCACCAATTAAACTTAACAAGAGGAGGAGGAGCAAGCCGTAGACTGCGATGGTCGCTCAGTAGCAGAGCTCCGGTACCAGCAGGACTACTACAGCTAATAGCGATCCATCTGAGCCACATTTACTTACCATAACACTGCGTTCCTGCTTCACAGCAACAGGAGAACAGAACCTCACCATGCCCAAGTGTAAGAAGGAAGGGAACCGGCCTAAGAAACTCACGGAATTCTTCACCCTTGGGCCTAAACAAAACAACGCTGGCTCCTCATCCACTCAGCATCTGGTGTCTCTAATCGTTCCACACAGAAGGGGAGAACACAAAAAGTAGCAGTCCCCCTAAATGTCCACAATCTCCAGCAGCTACACCATCCTCTGGGAGTCCGGAAAAGGCGAGATTCAGGATGGGTGCCGTGGATGAAGACAATGAGGTGAGCTCTCTCCATGATACAGGAGATGATACTAGGTAGCTGCCAGACTCCATCAATCTATTCCCTACCAATAACCAGCTGGTTTTGGAAACAGTTTTCTAAGAAGCTCTCTCCACTCAGACATGATATTATGTGTACACAAGTTCAACACAGAATTACAGTCTGTTTCAGACAGAGTCTCACATAGAAAATACAATGGGGGAATATGCATCCACATTCAATGATCTGTTATATGCTAATGAGAGCAAAGAGGAAGACATAGAGGAGATCAAAGCTAAAATGGCAGACATAGAGGATAGATCCAGGAGGAATAATGTGAAGATAAAAGGGTACTACACTTCACGGATACACCGTCTCCCTAAGCCTACATACCTATCTGATAATGTACCCAGAGATGTTATACTGAGACTTCACTTTTATTATACTAAGGAGAGACTAATGGCCGCGTCAAGACAGAGGGACCAGATCCCATGGCCATACTCTAACTTGCAATTCTATGCTTACTTGTCTCAATACGCTATTCAAAAGCACAGAAACCTGAACACTATTATGAAAGCCCTCAGGAATCACAAATTAAGCTATAAATGGGGATTCCTAATGAAGCAGATTGTCACCAAGGAAAGTAAGGAGTATGTGATGGACTCTGTTGCTAAAGGCATAGCATTACTGAATACATGGGGAATCATCCCTGAACCTCAAACACACTCACACCAGAGAAGCAGGTATACACGCCCTGAGCCTGAAGGGTGCACAATAGACCACAAGAATGCCTGCAGTTACAACTATCCTAGATATGGGCACTGATCAAATACGCAAATACCTGCTTGGGAGGAAATTCCTCTGATCTGAACAGTTCTTCAAGTTTATCTTTCTTCCCCTCCCCCAACCCCCCCCCCCCACTAAACCTCTGAGTGGCTATAAGTCACACCCAACTACTTTTTCCTGTTGTTTGGCTACTAGCCATTATTATGTTACGTTACTGTTCAAATAAACTTTACCCTTCTACCTTATCAGTCAAAATTCCACCTTTAAGGACAACTAGGAACACCTTTGAGTTAGCATCATGGACTTCAGTACTTCATTGGTTACCTCTACTTACTCTAATATGGGGTATGACACCATCAAAAGTAAGTGACATACTTATCATATGCAACCCCCAGCACTATCACACTCAGCACACATGGTGGTGAATTTTCTAACTATCAACTCCAAAGGACTTAACCATCCGGCCAAGCAAAGGTCTCTATGGAAGGAAGCAATTTCAGAATCGATCACCTCTAAAGTGCACACACCCTAAGTTCCCATTCATATATTATACCAATGCAGAAGCAAAAAAGAGACACAATAGCCTTTTGACTTCACAAGGTTGCCATTAATCCATAGGGGCACTTTTTAATACTGGTATGTGATATTAATTCCAGCACCTACACAGTGGCAAACATTTACACCCCTAATGTCAGTCAGATCAGTTTCCTTCACATGACTTTAAAGAACGTATATTCAATTCAACAGGGTATGCTGGTGATGTGTGGGGACTTTAACATCACACCAGACCCAACCCTAGACTCCACTTCAAATCCAAAATGCTCCCCACCATCTCTAAAACCAATACTGAGAACATATGAACTATATGACTCCTGGAGATGCCTCAATGCTAACAAGAGAGACTATTTATTCTTCTCAAACAGCCATAGGTCTTATAGTAGAATTGACTTGTTCTTGGTAAACAAATGGTTATTATTTAAATCTGATAAAATCAATAGTATCACTTGGTCAGACTATGCCTTGGTGAGGCTAACGGTGGGGGACTTATCCACCCACAATCCTACATTTCTCTGGAGATCCAATCTCCACCTCTTCCAAGAGGGTCCGACCAGGTCTTATAAGAATAACAGCTGAAAGAGTTCTTTGAAAATAACTGTGAATCGGTTAGAGACCCATTTATAGTGTGGAATGCCCATAAGGCATTTGTAAGCGGTATTCTGATACAACAGGGGACGAGAGTTAAAAAGAAAAGGCAGCAGCATACCGTGAAAATAATTTCTCAAATTGAAACACTAGAAAAACAAAATATGTCCAAACCATCCCAATTACTGACAGAGCAACTAACACAACTCTGTACGGAACTCAGACTGCTCTTTCTGGAGAATTTTAAAAGGCCTCCAGAACACTTAAGCTGTCTTATTATACGAGTGGCAACAGAACAGGGAAACTTCTGGCTAACCAGATAAGAGGACATAGATACAAAATCCAAATTCCATACATCATACAACCCAATACACTAATAAAACACCACCACCTCCAAGCAATAGCTGACACCTTCATCCAATACTATGGCTTACTCTATAATCTTAAAAATGACCCTACTATACCACAACCAACACCAAATATCATAGAGGCATTCTTAAACAAAATTAATCTTCCCAAAATCACTTCCAAACACCTCAATAACCTTAACTCCCCTATGAATGATTCAGAGGAAAAACAAATCATACAATCTCTCCCACTTTACAAATCCCTGGGCCCAGATGTCTTCACAGGGGAGTACTACAAATCCTTTCAAGATATATTAACCCCACATCTGGCTGAAATCTTTGGCTCTGCTGCTGCCTCCTCCTCATTCCCTTCAGAAATGCTCACAGCCATAATAATTTCTCTACTGAAACCGGGGGAAGGATCCAGATACCCCACTAAACTTTCGACCTATATTGTTAGTAAACAATGATATTAAAATCTATGCAAAACTATTAGTAGTCTGGGTTTACTAGAGGGAAACAGGCAGCTGATACCAAGTCGTCTGATGTAATGTAATACATCTAGCCAACAAACACAAAATGCCTTCTCTGCTCCCAGTGTTGGATGCAGAGAAAGTGTTTGATAGGATAAAAAGGGGGGATTAAACTGTGCTAGACATAAAATAAAAAATAAGAAAAAAAATAAAAAATTTAATATAAAAATCACTAGACTGCTGCTCAACTGTGGGATACGCACACAATCAATAGAAAGGAAAATATAGAGCTCCGCCAACAAACATTAAATAAAACTATCAAAATTATCAGTAAACAGTACTACATTCAACGTAAAGTCTTTCACTTACTTGAATGATGAAAGTCCACAATAAAATACATTTTGTGTTGAAAGACAATCTCTCAGTATCAAATACATGCACCGCGGTGATTCCACACAAGTATCAAAAAGATGTGCCCAGCCACCGACAAAAGATTGCGCTTACCAGATGGTAAAAGCTTAAGGAGCGTTATGGTAAAAGCCAATCACAACCTCTCACTTATACCAGATGTCTGTGTTTTCCCAGGGGTGACACTTCATGTACTGCAGGTCACTACATTGCTCCACATTCCCATTGAAAAGCAATGAATGTACTCAAAAGAGAAAGAAAAACTTCCCAAAGTGCAAAACCATTAATATTTTTTAATCGTAAAAAGGCATGCACTTACATAGAAAATTTATCAAATCGCGTGTATACAAGCCGGCCGGCAAAATCGGGAAACCGTCCTCCTCTCGTTCGGCATGTTGAGGTCACAGCGTGCCCTCCCAGATGCGTTTTGTGAAGTTTTCAATGGGGAAAAGGCATGCCAAAACGCACCACCATTTTTTAGAGACGTTCTGAGATGTAGAGGTCTGGCCAAAACCTCCATCTTAACTGTGGGCAATATCTATATTCTATATAGCGTACTGTAAGGGCAAAAAACATCATATAACAGATAGCATCGCCCTACATGGTAATTAACAGATACTAAAAAATACCATAAAAAACGGCTGAAGGGACCTAGAGGATTAAAAAATACATTTTTATCACTGCCATATATATTAACCCCTTTCATCATTGGCTCCTATGGCAATACATGCCAATGGTTAAATTGCCTTAAGTAAACCCCAATTGAAAGTATAGGGAAAAAATACTAAAAATGAATTCCACTTCCGGGTTCCGGCGCCGCATGGAGTAGCTGTCCCTCCGCACAGCTCCTGCAGACCGGCCCCTACATCTGCTTAAAAAAACGGCATTTCTGCCCGAAAAGCACCGGCAGCCTCTCCTCACTACAACGGCAGCAGCATGGACCGGTTTGTGGAAAAAACAGGGCCGCGATCGTACGCGGCCGCTACCGCGCGGTCGGCACAACCGCAAATTGAGGCCCCGGCTTCGGCCTACACAGCTCCAGCCTACACGGCCCCTTCAGCGGGGACAGTGCCAGAGATGGAGGTAAGGGACAACTCATCCTCACACAGCACACCAGGACATCTCCCAGCAGCAGATCCCTGCCCCACAACAGATCACTGGCCCCCCTTAAATTTTGCCTGTGCAGCAGACCATAATGCCTCAGTTAGCACAGGACCACCACACAGAACTCTTGGCTCAGGCAGAAGCTGCTCTCCTCTCCCCTATGATTGCTGCATCAGTGGAGAAAGCGGTCAGCTCAGGCATGCAAAAGATCCAAACCCAATTAGGGGAGCATACCTCCAGATAGAACTCTACCAGACACAATCTCCAGAACAAGCCCAAGACAGAACGAACAAATATGTGCTGGAAAAACTCGATGACCTCGAAAACAGGTCCAGGAGGAGCAACCTGCGATTTGTAGGAGTCCCGGAATCGCTACACCAATCTGCCCTCTCAGAGCTCTGCACCCGACGCATACCTGAAGCACTAGGCCTCACAGACCCTTGTACCGTGGAACGTGCCCACCGCGTGGGAGCCTTCAACTCGGAGCACAAAACGTTGCGCTCGATCATCGTCAAATACCTGAACTATTCGGACAAAGCATCCATACTACAGCAATACAGACAATCCAGATCCCTTCAGATTGTTGGAGTGAAAATCCTGGTATTTGCTGACTATTCGGTGGACGTGTCCATAAAACGAAAGGCATTTCAACACATCTGCATGGAGCTCCACCAACGACAACTTAAATTCACTCTTGCATTCCCTGCTGTCCTTCAGATCAAAGCCCCAAATGGTGAACAACTCTCCTTTCAAGACCCGGCAGAGGCAACGTCCTTCCTGAGATCACTACGCTCGGTTCCTCATCTCAGCTCCACTTCTAAAACGGCTCCCATAAACCGAGCTTTGGATCAAAGGAGCCCACGAAAAGACTCTCCGAAATGTTTCAGGGCTTCTGGCCCGGTTCAAAACGCCATAGTGCCCCGCTGAGGAGACCACCACTCAAATGTTTATTGAGTCATCTATCCCCCTTGAGGCCTAATGATCCAACTTGGGCGAAGTGGACTGAAATTGCACCCCCCTCCTGTGGCTATCCCCTCAGGAACTATCCAACGTGGGTAGGACAGTTACTTACTCTAACTTAGTATATGTTCACATGTCGTTTACTGCGTTTATGTTCACATTGGTTCTATTAAATGCTCTGTTCTTCTTCTAGTTGACCTACTTGCACTCCCCAAGCATTTGCTTTACCCCCCAGCAGGGCAGACCCCCCAGCAGGGCAGACGTAAAAGTTGCGGTCACGGGGCCTGGTACTGGGAGCTGGTCTTCACAGTGATGCGGAAAAAAGTGAACTTCGTTACTGTTTTTGTATGGTTTCTATCCTCTATCCCCCACCCTCCCACTCCTCAATATCCCCTCTTAACCACATCTTCTACCTTAGATGCATTAACATCCGCTGTCCCACCAAAGCTGGCTCCTCTGGCTTCCTATAATTCAACACCTTTAAATTTGCCTCCTTCCCGTTCCCGCGTTCAATCGTTCCCTGTAAAATCAGCTCACACCCCTAACATAACCCCACTACTATGAAAATCATCTCCTGGAATGTGAAGGGGCTACGTTCCCCCTCAAAAGAATGAAGGTGCTTCGCCACCTCAAAAGGCCTAAAGCCGATATTGCCCTTCTGCAGGAAACCCACCTTTCCTCATCCAACTTTCATCGGATAAAGAAACTTTGGGTGGGCACGGGGGTGGGCTCCGACTCAGTTGGCCGTAAAGCAGGAGTACTTATCCTTATACATAAGAATTTACCCTGCAATGTCCTATCTACTGACATAGATCCCCAGGGCCGCCTGCTATCCGTTTGCGTACAAATAGGGACAAAAGAGCTCATGATTTCCAATGTTTACACTCCCAACTGTCAGCTCACCTTGAGGCGAGGTGACAGATACACACTGTAGGGAACAGGAGTGCACCGCAAGGTTGTGGACCCTACGGCTGACTGCTGCGGATGGGAGACAGGTCCCACCGGTGTTAGAGCGTAGGATTCCCTGGGGCGCGGAGTCTAAGAGCCAGCAGGTGTTCACCAGAGCCTCGAGTGGTGAGGATGGACTTGGCCGCAACTGGCTCCAGGTCGCGACCCCCAGGGTCCCCCAGCTCACACCCACAGTAGGCAACTGGAGGATAGGGATGGTGAGGGACAAAGCCAAGGTCAGGGCCACAAGCAGACAGGAATAGACAGGGACACGCCAAAAGGTCAGGATAACAGGCAAACAGGGATAGTCAAAGACACGCCAAAGTCGGTAACGGAACAACAGAAGAGCACACGGCAGGTAACAGGAAGCTAAACACACAAAGGAATACACAATGGTTGATCAGCACTGTTGGCTTGCAGTGCACAGGTTAATATAAGGTTCCGTGATAGGGCCTGGGGTGGAGCCATGCTTAGAGGAGAGGTTATAAAAACCACCAGGTGGAAGTGGGTGGCCTCTTAGTCTGAACACATGAGGGGAGGTAAGGAACAGGAAGATCACTGCATAACCATGACAGTACCCTCCCTCTTACGAGGCCTCCCCCTCCCCCGCCTGGGTCCAGGCTTAAAGGGAAACTCCAGATGGAACCTCCTCAACAGACGAGGAGCAAAGACCTCAGATGCAGTGATCCAAGACCTCTCCTCAGGGCCCAACCCTTTCCAATGTACGAGGTACTGAAGAATGCCTTTATGGAGCCGGGAATCCAAAACTTGACTAACCTCGTATTTTAGATTATCCTCAGAGACTGGAACCGAGGTAGGGAGAGGACGAGAGGACTTGAGGAATAAAGGCTTTTTAGGAGTGGATAAGGGCATGAGAAGATCAGGAGTCTGAGCAGGGTCCCCCACACCCTTAAAGAGGAGCTGGACATCCAGCACAGGACCACCAGACTGGGCAGAGGTCAGTGGATATCTGAGGTCAGGTTGGTTAGAAGGTGACATGTCACAAGAGTCAAGCTGGATAGCTGAAACACAAACAGAATGCAGAGAGCCCTGAGAAAAAGATTGAAAACCCCACCTGGCCGAATGAGGTATTCTATCCAAAGGATGGATTGAGCCTCTTAAACGGGTTTGAACGGACATAGTAGCAGTAGGGTGAGGCCAGGTCACAGAGGTCCTGAACAAGAAGCAGGAAGCTCATTGGGCATGGGCTGGACTGGCATAACTGGTGCAAAGGCCGACTGAATAGTATTGTCAGGTGTAGCGACCATCTCAATCGCATCACAGGGCATAGCGACTGTGGAACTTGCAGACAAGTTAGCCTGGCTGTGCGTCCAAGGGAGATTAGGGACAGGCAAAGGTAAATGGTTATGCAAACTGGAGTGAATGATTGACTTAGGCTCATAGGTGGGCCCCTCATTCAGAGTACCACATGACCTAGAGAGTGCATCAGTCCGACTATTGCAGGACGCATCCCAGAGATCACTATATACAGCGGGAAGAGCAGAAGATACTGGGATGGTGGTAACAGGAAGTTTCTCTTTTGGGGTACCCTTGAGTAGGCAGGAAGAGGAACAGGAGGGACCCCGAGCCAGGATCTGTACAGCAGACCAGTCAACGTGTGAAAAATGGAGCCGTAACCAAGGAAGACCTAATATGATAGGAGATGAAGCCTTAGGTAAGACAAGGAAGGATATCACCTCCTGGTGGAGTGTCCCTACTGGCATCTTAACAGGAAGAGTCTGGAAGCGGATAGGACCCCTGGGAGAACAGTGCCATCAATCGCCAAGACCACCAATGGCGTTGTAAGGGGCAAAAGGGTAAGTCTCATGGAGGATGCAGTTTCCCAATCCATGAAATCGGCAGCGGCTCCGGAATCTAGATGTGGTGAGACCGAAAGAGAGGAAGCACCGACATGAAGCAACACAGAAAGGAGAAGACGAGAAGGTGAAGGTGGTATTTCAGTGTCTAATACTCCACCTTCCAGATGTTTTAGCCCTGAATGTTTTTCCGGACGAAGAGAACAAGTGTCACGGAAATGGCCTTTGGCCCCACAATATAGGCATAGGCCCCGAGTTCTGCGCATAGCACGTTCCTCGGGAGATAATTTAGTCCAGCCCAACTGCATAGGTTCCTCAGTAGGCAGGGGGTGCTCCTTGGATCGAAGAGAAGGGACCGGGGGCTCAGGCTGCCTAAAGAACGGGGAGTGCCGGCGTATTTTTTCCAGGGCCCTCTCCTGAAAGCGAATATCGATATGGTTACACAAGGTGATGACACTGTCCAGATCAGCAGGAAGGGATCTTCCTGCTAATTCATCCTTCACTCTATCAGCGAGGCCATGTAAAAAGGTTGCAACTAGGGCCTCATTATTCCAGCTAAATTCAGCTGTGAGGATACGGAACTGAAGAGCATACTGTCCCACAGATGCTGACTCCTGATGGAGACGTAAAAGAGCGCTAGCAGCTGAGGAGACACGACTCGGTTCCTCAAAGATATTCCGAAAAAGTTTCAAGAAATCAGACAGGCTAGAAACCACTGGATCATTCAGTTGCCACAGAGGGGCAGCCCAAGCTAGCGCCTCGCCAGACAGGAGGGATATAATATATGCAACTATCGCCCGATCGGACAGGAAGTTTTGGGGCTGAAGTTCAAAATGAATTGTGCACTGGCTAAGGAACCCCCTGCAAGCCTTGGAGTCCCCAGAGAAATGGACCGGAGCTGGTAGTTGTAATGAATGTGTGGCTGCGACTGATGCGATAGGTGCAGCGACAGATAGCGGTTGAGGTTGTTGAACCGGGGGGCCTAATGAGGCCTGAACCTGTTCAACACGGGATGCCAAATCCTGAAGGAATCGCATCACCTGGGTCTGATGCGATTCTTGGGTCTCAAGTCTGCGAACTAAGCTCTGCAATGGATCATCTGCAGGAAGCGGCATGTCAGCTGGGTCCATGGCTGATCAAACTGTCAGGTCACCTTGAGACGAGGTGACAGATGCACACCGTAGGGAACAGGAGTGCACCGCAAGGTTGTGAACCCAACGGCTGACTGCTGTGGACGGGAGACAGGTCCCACCGGGGTTAGAGCGTAAGATTCCCTGGGGCGCGGAGTCTAAGAGCCAGCAGGTGTTCACCAGAGCCTTGAGTGGTGAGGATGGACTTGGCTGCAACTGGCTCCAGGCCATGACCCCCAGGGTCCCCCAGCTCACACCCACAGTAGGCAACTGGAGGATAGGGATGGTGAGGGACAAAGCCAAGGTCGGGCCACAAGCAGACAGGAATAGACAGGGACACGCCAAAAGGTCAGGATCACAGGCAAACAGGGATAGTCAAAGACACGCCAAAGTCGGTAACGGAACAACAGAAGAGCACACGGCAGGTAACAGGAAGCTAAACACACAAAGGAATACACAATGGTTGATCAGCACTGTTGGCTTGCAGTGCACAGGTTAATATAAGGTTCCCTGATAGGGCCTGGGGTGGAGCCATGCTTAGAGGAGAGGTTATAAAAACCACCAGGTGGAAGTGGCTGGTCTCTTAGTCTGAACACATGAGGGGAGGTAAGCAAACAGGAAGATCACTGCATAACCATGACACCAACAGCCCCTCAAGACAGTTCTTGAGCACATTGACCAGCTGGTTGCTCCACCACCCTCACCTTTAACACGTGATTGGCGGTGACTTCATCTCCACTCTCCACCTGATTGATTATAGGTCCTCGCCCACACGCCCAAAACCTCCTCCAGCCCCCACAACCCCGACAATTCTGGCCTCCACGATGGAATCTCTCCACCTGCATGACGTTTGGCGACTTCACCACCTGACTGATCGAGAATGTTCTTTCTTCTCGTACCCGCATAATGTTTTCACTAGAATTGACTATATATTCTGTTCAGACAACCTGATTCCACTGATTCCTGATGCCGAGATACATGACATAGCAATCTCAGACCAAGCACCCATCTCGGCGACCTTGGAGACGCCTGACCTGCACCCTAATCCTAAATTATGGCGCTTTCCCTCCTACCTTCAGAATAACACAGACTTCCGCGTTTATATGGAAAAAGCGTGGTTGGAATACACATTGACCAACGTGGCTCACGCAGACAACCCAAATTTATTTTGGGATGCGGGCAAAGCGTTCCTCAGAGGTCGCATCATTTCCTATGTGGCCTCTTACAAAAAGAATGTGCTTCAGAATTATAAGACATCCAGTTCCGGACTCCACCATGCTCCACCATGCAAGGGACCCTACCGCCCGACTTTTATTTCCTCCATACGGGACCCGGTCGGTAACGTCACGACCACACAAAAAGGAATAAATGCCGCTATGTTACACTTTTACTCTTCGCTCTATGCAGCTGACCCTATAGACAAATCTACGGCACTCGACTTCCTTGAGAAAGATAACCTTACCCAAATCCCTCCCTCCCAATTAGAGGCCCTAAACGCACCCATCTCTCTCACCGAAATAACATCCACCATACGTAAGCTCACCTCCTCCAAAGCCCCAGGCCTGGATGGCCTGACAGGTCAATTTTACAAAACACTAGGCCCACTCCTAGAACCTACACCCCACTACGTTTACCAGTACATGTGGTCAGGTGGCTGCTATCTGCCCACGGGCAATCAATCCATTGTCAAACTGTTGGAAAAAAAAGTGAAAGACCCACAAGACCCTGGCTCCTATAGGCCCATTTTGCTTTTAAACCTCGATGTCAAAATTCTTTCAAAAATCATAGCCACGAGACTAGCCCCCATCATTCCCTTTCTGATACACCCTGCCCAATTGGGTTTTGTCCAGGGCAGAACGGCGACCGTCAATATTAGAAAGGTGATGATGGCTCTAGAACACGAGAGATGCAATCCAAACAGTGACCATGCCATTATTACTCTCGACACCGAAAAGGCATTCGATAATGTAAGTTTCGAATGGCTCTCCGTGGTCTTGACCAAAATGGGCTTCTCAGGCCCTTTCCTTCACCTGGTTAGCTCTATGCATACCGCCCCGGCAGCCAGACTGGTAGCCGCGGGTCTCCTTTCAGTTGAGTTTTGCCTCCACAAGGGCACGAGGCAGGGCTGCCCCCTCTCCCCACTCCTTTTCAATATAGCTCTAGAACCTCTATCCAGATACATGCCTAATGTGGCCCCTCTACACGGCATCAAAATAGGAGAACACTAATTGAAAAAATCACTTTTTTTGCAGACAATGTCCTCATCTTCACAGCTAACCCCTCCGCAGATATGCCCACTATCAAATACCTTTGACCAATTCAAAAAATTCAAAAAATGCTCAGGTCTACGCATTAACTACACTAAGAATGAAATCCTCCCCATAGGCTCCCATTCCACACCAGCGTGGGCTCACAAATCCATATTCACTGTCGCAAAATCCCACATCACCTACCTAGGCGTGAAAATAGGGAAACTTCCTTCATCCCTTTACCACCTTAACTATCCCCCCCATTATCCAAAATCTCTCAAGAACTAGTCAACTGGATGGATCTGCCTCTTTCACTCCTGGGAGGGTGCCATCTGGTAAAGGTGGTCAGTTTTGCCCACTTATTGTACCCTCTCCAGACGATACCTTTGCTCCAACGGCATGGGGATACAAAATTCCTTAACTCTGCTATATCTAAATTTATTTGGCAAAACAAAAGACCCTGGGGGTATCAGTCTCCCTAATGTTAGAACTTACAACCTAGCTTGTCTATTCAGGGTGGGCATGGACTGGATAACCCAAAAATCTTTCTACTCTAACTACCATCTGGAAGCTGCAATGACCCACCTGTACTCCCTGGTAGCACTCCTCCATTGTAAATGGAAATCCCTGCCACCCTTACTTCAGCACAACCTCCTGCTACGGGACATTGCTATTGCCTGGAGGGAGGCAAGGAAAAGTCTCAAGCTCTCTCCTTTTATCTCCAGCCATCTACTGATACAGGGTCACCCAAATTTTACCCCGGGCTTGGACCACCAACCCTATGAGACCTAGCGGCAAAGGGGTCTCTCTACTTTCTCTTCCCTATGTGATCTGGAGTCTGGGTGCATAATGGCCTTCCATTCACTGGCAGCCAAGTTTTCTCTTCCAAAATCGCATGCTTTCCACTATGGTCAATGTTCCAGCTTCCTACAAAAAACCTGTAGAGCTGAATCCACGAGGTTTAAATCTTCCTTTAAAGATGTACTCCTACAAAAGGATTCCTACAAGATCTCAGACATTTATGCTCCTCTACTCTTGAAGACCGCTCCTCCCCTGAAATCCTCGTCAGTAGCCAACTGAGCAAAAGACATTCCGGACAAAATCCTTCAAGGCTTTAATACGGTGTACAAGCTGGTCCCAAATTAAACTTGGAGGGAAACCCAATTGAAAATTGCTCATTGGGCCCACATCCCCTTCCTTTCCACACCCCAGTCACACTCAACTTCGACGTGTCCTCTGTGCCAACAACCCAAGCCATCTCTAACACACCGCTTCTGGACCTGCTTTTTTATTTCCACCTTCTGTGACCAAATATTAGCCTACATTTTCGAGATAACATTGCTGAAGCTACCCAAAGATACTTTGCTTCTTATCTTTGGGCACTGGGACCCCCAACTACTCCCCTGGTCGCTTACTCCTACACCTCAGGGCAAGCATTGGGCTCTGATATGCCTCCTGCTAACCGGGAGAGCCATCCTAACCAACTGGATCTCCACCTCAAAGCCAACCGTTTCCCAAGTCAGTAGAGACCTCCTGCAGCTCCTAGTCCGAGACAAACTCAATACAAATCTGTCGCATGACAAAGCTAATCAGCACTTCTACAACAGATGGGAACTCTTACTGGCCTCAAAATTCACTCCTCAGAAACGATCACAACTCAAAGAGCATTCCTTCCTCTACCATGGACCCTCGCCTACAACTTGAATGCTACAGTCCGTAGGACAGCGGACTCCTACATGAACTCATCTCCTTCAGACTGAACTACTCCCTTGGACTCAGTAACTTTTATCGGTTATCCCCTTGTCCCTTTCCGCTTCGGAGCTCAGGACGCATCTCCCCCCTCCCCTGTCTTCTTGTTCCTCCCAACCTCCCCACCTTCCCTTTTCATGTATGTTTTAACCCATTCCCGCCGAGCGTACGCAGATGTGCGAACTCGGCTTCCGGGGGGTATACCGGGATGATGCCCGCACCTGCAGGCATCATCCTGGTACCGCTTTTTCCAGTGGGCGATTGGCTATCCAGCCATAACAACCCCCACTTTTAGACCCCCGATCCCTCCATAAAGAGTACCTGGCACCACCTATTACTGTCGCAAGGGATGTTTATATTCCTTGTGACAGCAATAAAAGTGATCACATTTTTTTTTTTTTAAACAATTTAGTCATTTTAAAATAAATAAAATAAATTTTAAAAAAATGTAAAGCGGCCGCCATCCTTGCGAGCTCGCGAAGCAAAGAAAACGCATATGGAAGTCGCGCCCGCATATGTAAACAGTGTTCAAATCACACATGTGAGGTATCGCCGCGATCGTCAGAGCGAGAGAAATAATTCTAGCACTAGACCTCCTCTGTAACGCTAACCTGGTAACCATAAAAAAATTTTAAAGCGTCGCCTATTGAGATTTTTAGGTACCGTACTTTGTCGTCATTCCACAAGTGCGTGCAATTATAAAGTGTGACATGTTTGGTATCTATTTACTCTGTGTAACATTATCTTTCACATTATGCAAAAAAATTGGGCTAATTTTACTGTTTCATTTTTTTTTCACGGAAGTGTCCCTTTTCCCAAAAAGTTGCGTTTAAAACACCGCTGTGCAAATACCGTGTGACATAAAATATTGCAACAATCACCGTTTTATTCTCTAGAGTCTCTGCTAAAAAAAATATATATAATGTTTGGGGGTTCCAAGTAATTTTCTAGCAAAAAATATGGATTTTAACTTGTAAACACCAAATGCCAAAAATAGGCTTAGTCATAAAAGGGTTAACTCAACTACTGGTTCTTTTTGGTTAGCACAGGTCCCTGCTAATACAGATCCATCCAGTTGAATCCCCCCTTCTCCTTTTCTTCTGAAGGGGTGCATTATGTTTACCAATCCCTGTGCATTGCATTGTGTTTGTATTGCATTTGTTTATCCTTCTAGAACCTACGTCACTTATACGGAAAAACTGTTATCGTTGTAAATTTTACTCTGTCAGCGATATTTTTTTTCAATAAAATCTTATTTAAAAAAAAAAAATGAATTCCATGTACACATAAATAAAATTGGGTACAAAATTAAATGTACTTATTAAATTGCACCTACCCCTATTGTACCCCCTCCTCATCCCTTCTATATGGCCGGAGGCTCCGCCAGACGGGATCTATCCTGCCAACTCGACCCCGGAGCTCCGGCCTCAGAACAAGCCAAGATGGCAGCCGCCATTTCTCTGCGAGGCCTACCTCAGAATCCAGGCCAATCCATCGCGGATCCGCCGAGCTGGGACCCAATAACGGAGGGACATCAACCTCAGACTTTTCAATAAAATCTTATTTAAAAAAAATAATTAATTCCATGTACACATGAATAAAATTGGGTACAAAATTAAATGTACTTATTACTTTAATTAATACATTGAATGAATAATGAAATTCATATAATTAATCCATGTGAATAATCAAACTTAAATGATAAAAAATAAATAAAAATAATAATAAATGTAAATAAAAAAAAAATATATATATAAACAAATAATAAAAATAATGTGAATGGTATAGATGAAAATTCATTCATCTATACAAGTGTATTAATATTACAAGCTTAATTAATATAAAAAAATGTGTGCACAAAATTTTATGAAAAAATGATGTGAACCATATTGTTGAAGTGATAAATTATGTCAACCCCCTATTGTGCAACAACCCCCCCCCCCCTCCCCCACCCCACCCCCCTCCTACTATGTGCACAACATTTTCTAAAAAATATCGTGAATTAGATTATGTAGTATAAATTGCACCTACCCCTATTGTACCCCCCTCCTCATCCCTTCTATATGCCCGGAGGCTCCGCCAGACGGGATCTATCCCGCCAACTCGACCCCGGAGCTCCGGCCTCAGAACAAGCCAAGATGGCGGCCGCCATTTCTCAGCGAGGCCTACCTCAGAATCCAGGCCAATCCATCGTGGATCCGCTGAGCTGGTACCCAATAACGGAGGGACATCAACCTCAGACTGTGAGTAATCACAAGGCTCCGTGATTTCTGTCCCTCGCATCCACAGAGTTGCTGCTGAGCAGAGTAATGGACGGCCCCCCCCCTCTCCCATGGAGGACATCATCAATACCCCTGAGCATCATGGGAATCGCCCTAGTACTATCCCTCATTCTCCTATTGATTTCTCCTCTCTGATGGACACTTTTTCTAAAATGTTAGCCAGAGGACTCGCTCAAACTGCAGCACAAATAACATCTACCATTCAGGCTGACCTACTCCATTTAGGAACCAGAATTGAGGCAATTGAATTTAAAACGGACCAAATGGCAGCCGTGGCTAATCAAAACACTGACAGGATCCAGGATTTACATGAGCATGGACATTGCATATGCAAAATTAGATGATCTTGAAAATAGATCTTGCAGGTACAATTTTAGGCTCCGAGGCCTCCCTGAATCATTTAAAGACACAGACAAAGTTGTTCGTGCGTTTATCAAAAAACTTGATTCCTGACATTCCTGACCACCGCCTAGAGCTTGACCGAGCCCATAGAGCTCTCCAACCTCTGCGACAAGATGGCCTCCCTAGGGACATTGTGGTGAAACCCCACTTTTTTGGTGTCAAAGAGGAGGTCATGCGCAAAGCCAGGGCAACGGAAAACCTCTCCATTCAGGGTCACCCGATACAACTATTCGCTGATCTCTCGCCATACACGATACAAAAACGGAGATCGCTCAAGCCCCTCCTACAAGTCCTGATGCAGAAATCGATTTCGCTTACAGATGGTCTTTTCCATTACGTCTGAACTTCTCCCTTCAGAACAAACCCTACAGCTTCTCCAACTTCGCAGACAGGGAGCGCCTTTTACTTCAACTAGGCCTCATATCTCATTCTCCAGCCACGACACCTGATGCCAGAAACCCGATGTCCACCAAGAGACCCCCTCCTTCTAGCCCCATCCAACCACTATGGCAAAAGCAGCAAGCAAAACGCTCTAAAGACGGATGCCCACCTTAAGGCAGACTCTCCTATCTTTTTATGGTTCTATTGTCAGAGCATGCTCATTTTCAGCCCTAGTTTCTCCTGTGGACCGTCCTGGTTACCTTAGCTTTCCTCCTTTTTGTTTTTTTTGTTTTGTTCAGGCCCTTCTCTTCCCATTCCTTCCTGTTTTAGGCGGAATGGCTGGAGCGGCTGCACTTCGCCTTCCTGTGTTCCGGAGTGGGTCCTTGTTTATTTTCCTGGGCCCACCCGGAGACCACACTTGGCCCCCCCTTGGGTAGACGGCGGCTGTCCCACCCCGTATGGGATCTTGGATACCACCTATGCCGCACTTTTTCCTTTTGTGCGTTTCTGTTTTTATTTTTTACTATATCCTGTTCAGATATGATTTATTCATACCCTTTGTTTGATCTCATAGTTTTATATTGTGTTACTACATATGTGATTGACAAACTTGTTAAACTTGATCTATGTTGTTCTTCTTTCACAGAGTCGGCTTCTTCTTTCCTTTTCTTCTCTCTCCTCTTTCCTTTCCGTGGGACACCCAATGACGTGGTCATTGACCACCAGATGAACCTTGGCAGCTCGTGGTCTACACCATTTGAGCTCTCCCGTTCCCTACAGTCGAGTTGGGTAAGGTCCCTGATAATTATGCTGCATATTGGTTTCACTCTGATCAATGCATTCTGACACCACTACTTCTGGCCCACTAAAAATTGCCTCTCATAATGTCCAAGGGATGAACTCCCCTATTAAGAGACGCAAACAATTCAACCATTACAGTTCCCAAGGACTTGATATACTCCTATTGCAGGAAACCCATTTTCCATCTTCTTATAATCCCCCCTTCCTGCATGGCTCATACCCCCAGTTTTTCGTCCAATGCACAGAATAAGACCAAGGGAGTGGCCATCTGTTTCGCTAAACATCTAAAATTTTCTCCTTCAGAGGTGGTGAGGGATCAATTAGGCAGATACATTATGGTTAAGGGCACGGTTGATGGTGTACGCTATTCCGTGGTTTCGTACTATATTCCCAATAAAGGTCAGGCTTCCTTCTTTGCTTCCATGATGTTCTCCATTGGCCCTCAGCTGGAAGGGAAAATCATTATGGGAGGTGATACGAACATACCTTTCGATCACTCTCTGGATAAATCAGGCTCAGGCAGCTCCAGTACAAGGAGGCCCCCAAAACAAAGTACCAAAATAGCCTCTACTCTTCGGGCACAGGGCCTGGTGGACATTTGGAGGGAATTAAATCCGAGATCTAAAGATCACACACATTACTCTGCCCCTCACCGCCTCTACTCCAGAATAGACCATATCTTCATTCAATCACAAGGCATACCCGAGGCCCAGAAAGCAGTCATTAGGGATACTACCCTATCCGACCACTCTATAGTTGTCCTGTTCTTACTCCGTTCACACAACTCTCCCAAGCATTTCACGTGGAGGCTAAACGAGAGCATTTTAAGCGATCCGGCTCAATGTGAAATCCTTGCACACGAAATCCTAGAATACTTCCGCATTAATAATACAGCCTCAATGTCCCCAGACACCCTCTGGGAGGCCCACAAGGCAGTGCTTAGGGGGAAAATTATTCAGATTGCCTCAAGACTAAAGAAAGAAAGAGCAGTGGACATTTCCAATCTCCAAAGGTCATTTAAAGCCCTCAGTAAATCCCACAAACAAAACCCCACCAAGGATTCATTGGAATCCTTAGAATCCACCCGGGTGGCTTTAAACCTGGCCCTAACCACAGAGGCTGAAAAACAGCTTTGATGGTCCGGTGCTCATTTTTATTCCCAAAAAGACAGAATTGGTGCCAAACTGGTGGCGAAATTGTCCCCTAGGCCTCGCACTTATCACTTCCCTAAGATACGTATGCCAACAGGGGATCTAACCCAAAATCCATGCCGGATCATGGAAGCGTTTCAGAAATTCTACACCTCACTTTATAAAGCAGACACCATAGAATCTCATCCTCGCCTAGAAGAATTTCTGAATACTATCCCTCTACCGAAACTCTCTACGGAGCACTCCGATCTCCTTGATAGCCCCGTTACAGAAGCTGAAGTTACACAGGTTATAAAGCAGCTTAAAGCACACTCTCCAGGTCCAGACGGTTTCTCGGTAGCATATTATAAAAAATTTTCAACCCAACTGGTCCCATATATGGTCAGTTTCTTCAACCATATCAGATCCGAATCTCCCCTGGATGGAGCCCTAAACCTGGCCTATATCTCAGTCATACCCAAACCGGGCAAAGACGCGTCTCTAGTATCTAATTATCGTCCGATCTCTTTGATTAATAATGACCTCAAAATCTTGACGAAAGTTTTAGCCAATAGGCTCTCTTCCTACATTGCACTTTACATCCACAAGGACCAGGCGGGCTTCATCCCGGGGAGACAGGGACCAGACCAAATTAGAAGAGCGATTGATATTATCTCCCTCCTCAATTCACAATGGGACGGTGGACCTCCACAAGAAGGGTACCTTCTATCAATTGACCTTCAAAAGGCATTTGATACAGTGACCTGGCCCTATCTCTTCAAGGTCCTTGAACGCTGGGGTTTTGGTCCACGATTCCTGGGGATTTTACGTGCCTTGTATTCAAACCCCCTTGCGCGGGTTCGTCTGCAAGGCTGCTACTCTGATCCTTTCCCCATAGAAAAAGAGAAAAGACAAGGTTGCCACTCTCCCCCCTCCTTTTCGCTATCGCCATTGAGACTTTGCCCATTGCGATTAGGCACAACCCTTATATCAAAGGTGTCCTCTGCGGGGGGCAAGAACACAAATGCGCGCTATTCGCGGATGATATCCTCTTATTTGTCACATCCCCACTAATCTCAACGCCCAACATACTCTCCCTGCTAGACCAGTTTGGTAAAGCATCAGGACTCCTTGTTAATGTCTCCAAATCCACAGCCTTGAATATCACGGTTCCTCCCGATTTACTGAAGAATATTCAGAGCCACTTCTCAATTCACTGGTGCACAACACACATCCCGTACCTAGGGATCAATCTCACGCCTAAATTCGAAACCCTCTTCTATGCAAACTTTCCCGCTGCTTTCAAAACACTCTCTGCCGACCTGGCTTCCTGGTCCAAGTATGATCTTTCTTGGCTGGGCCGCATTAATTCAATAAAGATGACTCTCCTTCCACGTATCCTATACTTATTTAGGGCTCTTCCTATCCCGATACGCAAGTCACAATTACATAAATTCCAATCCAGCATACTGCAATTTATATGGGGTACCAAAGGAAGGAGATGCTCTAAACATGTCTTATATCGTCTCAAATCACAAGGAGGACTTACCCTACCTAATATTTGGTGGTACTATCAAGCAGCAAGACTGGCCCAGCCTTCCATTGTCTATGCCCGGGGTGCGAAGCCTGACTGGGTTTCTATGGAAAGACAAGCAGTCCCTAGACACACGATATACTACCTCATTTGGGTCCCCCCCCAAATTGAGACCTCCAGTTTTGGCCCCCACTCTCTCTCACTCCCTGTCCCTGTGTGACCAAATTTATAAAAACTCGGCCCTAATCTCACCAATATGCCCACTGACGCATATCTTCCACAATCCCAAATTCCCTCCTGGAATGAACATACTAGCCTTCAAGTGGTGGCTCAATAAAGGTTTATTCAGAATAGGGAATTTCTTCACCCCTTCAGGCCCCTTTTCCCTCTCGTATTGCCTCAAGAAATTGAAAATGCCAAATGAGGAAAGGTTTCGCTTCTCTCAGATTTCCCACTTTCTCCACTCTTTATGGCCGGATAAATCGGATGTCATTGATCAGAAGGGAGGGATATCCATCATCTATTCCTCCTTGGCTTCGTCATTGTCCAAACCGCCTTATGCCCTGGCATGGGAGAAGGACCTAGACCTGCAATGGGAGAGTGAAAAATGGTTCTCCTGTCTCCAACGGTCCTATAGGGGCATAATGAATGTGTCTCTGATTGAAGCTAGTCTCAAAATCCTTCTCCGATGGTATAGAGTTCCCTATCTTCTCGCAAAAATCTATCCTGATGCATCCCGATGTGCTTTCGACAGTGCAATCATATTGGTACCCTACTCCACATATGGTGGTCGTGCCCGCGTTTGAGGGGTCTCTGGAACAAAGTCTTTGCTTTACTACGCAAACTTACATACGCCCAGATCCCTCAGACGCCGGACATTGCGCTACTTAACCTCAAAATTGAAGGTATATCCAAACATTCACAAACCCTCATCTTTTTCATCCTCTTAGGCACGAAAATTACAATAGCAGCTCACTGGAAAAAAATTACGGTTCCGTTCTCTGCGGTAAAACATAAAATTTCCTGGATCATGGCACAAGAGAAAATAGTTAGTATTATGCAGGACAAGAAGCGTAGGTTTGAACTTATATGGGAACCTTGGGCCAAATATTGCCACATCCCATTATACCCGGGCCATACGTTCTCTAGCTGATTGTGCTACTGGGTGTCCCACATGCTCCCCTATTTCTCATCTTTCTCTTTCTTTATCTCACCTTCCCCCACTTTCTCTTCTTTGCTGATCTCTCTATCTTTCACCTATCCTCGCTACTTTTTGGTTTAAGCCGACTAGGTTTTGGTTTGCTTGTGCCACACTCTTTTGGGGGGAGGGGGGTATGTCCCCCTGTCTCCCACCTCCACTGTTATTAGTTTTTTGTTACTGAGGCATTCACATGTTTAGCACTGCTGCACTTTAAATGGAAATACTTAAGCGGGATGACCCTCCGTCCCTCTGGCTGGGGGGACGCTGGGGATCCCATCTGTTTTGCATCTCATATGGGGGTGGAGCCTGGGAAGCTCGCGGGAGAGGGATGACGGGGGGAGCCCTCAGTCGCAGCAAGTTCCCTTTTGGGGCGGCTGGGGAGGTATCCTGTCGTTTGCTTTGCCGTGCAGAATAGGGGGCGGGTGGGGAGTGCTGTTTCCCCCTTGGTTGCGCCCCCTTTTTGTTCCCCTTCACCCCTATCACTCGTTGTACGGTCTGATAACTAGCACTTATTACATGGTATTCTCCGATTTACCTGCTCAAGCAGTCTACTTCTGAATCCATTCTTGCTTCACTTATGTGCAACCTTCTTGATGTACTAAGTTACTCTTGGCCTCACGGCACGATTTGTATATTTCTGTTCCCCTTTTCGTTTACCAAGTTAACTCTGTACATTACTGTATCTTATATTGCTTTGTACTTTTGTGTACACAAAAAATAATAAAAATGTTTGAAAGATTTCAAACGATGGATCCATGTCATTTCCAACTTGGATATTTCCCTCACTAGCGAGCTCCCTCACCAGTGTGGTTTGAACTTGTCAATACCCAAAAGCAAAGTCTTTGAAGGATCTTTGTTGTGTTTTACCAAATAATGTTTAGATACCAAATGTTTGAGGAACACTATCAATGTATTTGTGATGTGTTCATTTAGAAGCACCTGTAGTGGATGCTTAGTCCGTCCCACTTATTGCAGTCCACACGGGCACTGCAACATGTAGACAACTCCAGTGGTGGAACAGGTGATACATGGTTTAATTGTGTCATTTCTCTGTGTAGCTATAGAGGTAAAGGTAGTGGTGCGTCTCTGAGTACATACATTAAGAGAACAAACCCTACATTTTTCACACCTATAGTAACCTGTTAGCTGGTCAAAAAAAACCTCTGTTCCCTCTCGGCGGATCTATAAGATTGGGTGCCAATTGATGTCTTAGGGAAGGGACACCCCTAAACACTACTCTGGGTCTATCAGGTAGGACACTTTTTAACATGGCATCGTTGCTGACAATATGTCAATCTTTATTCACCAAATGTTTTATACTTATGTTGTAAAGAGTAGGTAGTCACAATGGGGACTTTACCCTGAAAGCCATCGTCACCCCTTGGGCCCCTTTCTTTCAACGGATCTGCTCTATCCATATTAAAAATGGTCTCCAGAGTTTCAGCCAAAAAGGCATACTTATAGCTCTTTTCCAAAAATCTGAAGGTAAGGACATCAGCTTGAATCTGAAACTCCCCTGGATAAGAGCAGTTCCGCCTCAGTCTCATATATTGACTTTTGGGGACTGATCTGAGCCAGGGGACATGATGACAACTATCGGTGGGAATAAAATAATTTCTGTCTGTCACCTTGAAGAAGGTAGAGGTGACAAATGCATCATCAAATATTTAAATCCGAGAAATGAATTCCAACTTGACTCATCTCATAATTCAATTGAATTCCCCTTTGATTGTTATTAAGGGATTATAAATTATTATTTTTTAAGATGGAGGTTTTGGCCAGACCTCTGCGTCTCAGAACGAGGTCTGTCTCTATATAATGGTGGTGCGTTGTGTCGCGCTGTGACGTCACCACGCTGAACGAGAGGAAGACAGGCTCCCGATTTTGCCGGCCGGCTTGTATACACGCGATTTGATAAATTTTCGATGTAAGTGCATGTCTTTTTACGATTAAAGAATATTAATGGTTTTATGCTCTGGGAAGTTTTTCTTTCTCTTTTGAGTACATTCATTGCTTTTCAATGGGAATGTAGAGCACCGTAGTGACCTGCAGTATATGAAGTGTTGCCCCTGGGAAAACACAGACATCTGGTATAAGTGAGAGGTTGCGATTGGCTTTTACCATAACGCTCCTTACACTTTTACCATCTGGTAAGCGCAATCTTTTGTCGGTGGCTGGGCAAATCTTTTTGACACTTGTGTGGAATCACAGCGGTGCATGTATTTGATACTGAGAGATTGTCTTTCAACACAAAATTTATTTTATTGTGGACTTTCATCATTCAATTAAGTGAAAGACTTTACGCTTGAAAGGATACATTCACAATTTCTAGCACAAGTACTGAGCAGGTTCTACAATGAATGCACTTCCAAGTGCACTTGCAGTGCAAGTGGATTTTCCTTTAGTAAATAACCCCCCCTGTCTTGTTTTGTCTACTTGAAAAAATATGAACATTAAATACAAAAATGTTAAAAAAAGCAAATGTATTTAACATTTTCAGTCCTAAATAATGTAAATAAAATATATATTTAAAAAGAGAACCTACAGTTTCTCTTTAAGTCTTCAGGTGCAACGATGCTCTTCACTGCTGTTTTGTTCTACAACATTTTACACATAAACTGCACTGCACAGCAATATAAGCAATAATACATCAGTCAGCAATATGCTTTACAAAGGCAGCATGCAGATACTGTACTTGAATGATTAAGTCTGCATGCTGAATGACATTCATACATAACACATCTCTTTCATAGCAGTCTACCCATCCCCTAGCAGCCAATAGGTGGAATTCTCACTTTCACTTTCATTGTTTTTTTAGAAAACTGCATCACTAGCAATACAGGATTTAACTGCATATCTACCAATCAGTCAGAGATGTTTTGCGCATACTTGTAGGGAAAATATTGAGGAAGTAGCAAATGTGCAACCAATGAGAGCTCAGATTGATGGAATGAAATTCTTTCCAAAAAAAATCCTTTTCCTGAATGTATACCATGTAACAAGCCACATTAAAAGGAATGGTAAAGCCCCATACACACTATCAGATTTTCTGCTGATTTTTGTCTTCAGATTTACCAAAACCATGTAGTGCAAGGGCCTGCCTGATTGCACATACATTGAAACTCCTAAGGTTTGACCTCATTTTATATGGTTTTGGTAAATTTGAAGGAATAAATCAGCAGAAAATCTGATAGGGGGTTATTTACTAAAGGCAAATCCACTTTGCACTGCAAGTGCACTTGAAAGTGCACTGAAAGTAAAATTGTTGTAAATCCGAGGGGGGGGGGGGGGGGGCATGCAAGGAAAAGAAAAAAAAAACCAGCATTTTAGCTAGCACATGATTGGGTGATAAAATCAGCAGAGCTTCCACTCATTTCAGATCTACCCCTTAGATTTAGAGCGACTGCACTTCAAAGTTTCACTTTCAAGTACACTTGCAGTGCAAAGTGGATTTGCCTTTCGTAAATAACCCCTATAGTGTGTATGGGGCTTATGAGAAACAAAAAATACATACTGTATATTTATACGGAGCAGCACATAAAGGTTTGTCTAAAAGACCCATTTATTCAACCTTATTCACCACACTATATCACCTCCATTGTACCAATCTAAACATCATGACATAAAATAGGAACTTAGTCAAATATTTTCATCAATGCAATGCTATCCAAAAACATTATATCTATACTAAAGTCATGCATTCTAGTTGATTAACCTTAATACCAGTGCTGCATAATCCACTGCAAAATCATTTCAACATACTTTTTATAGTACATGGGAGACTACAGTGTAACAGTGTATATTTTTTATCACTGATCACTGTAATCACTGTATCAGTGTCACTGGTGCTGCAATATCGCAGTCCCGCTATAAGTTGCTGATCAATATAAAAAAATATAAAATAAATAAAACTTCCAGTGTATATATACCAGAGTTTGTAGATAACATTTGCGCAAACCAATCAATATTAACTTATTGGGAATTTTTTTTTACCAAAAATATGTAGCAGGGATGCATGCGTGGCTCTTCAAGATGGTGGACACAATGTGAGTGAGCTCCAGTCCCGCTCTACTCTCCGTGCCCTGTTCAGCAACATAAGCACAGATCCAGGGATGAGTGACATCAGACCCTAATCCTTCTGGGCACCCCATGGTGAAAATCGGCTACCAACAGCCGTACCTCCGGTCCCAAACCAAGCCACAGCCTGCTACCACTATAGAGTGGTTTCTGACTACATCCCCCATCTCAATTTCCCACGAAGACCCGATCGAGCATATCCGCATCCTTATGGCTGAATCCTCCTCCCATATGCCCCCCATACAGCCGGCACCCTGCTCCCAGTTGTTGTTAACCCCTGAGATGCTGGATGAAAAGCTCCAGACATTATTTCTCCAGCTAACTTGCAATATATCTCCGGAGGTTAGGAAGCTATCTCAGGAACTGCGGGGAGAGATAGACCAGATTGCGGAATGCACAGACGCGATGAAGACTAAGTTTGATGATATTATTCAGTAGGCGCATGTTCTGGAAGAGGAGAATTCCTCCCTCAAACTTTCAGGATTGCAATTGCAATTATACCAGTAAGACCTGGAAAGACGACAAAACCTACACATCTGTGGGGTGTCAGAAAATGTGCATGACAACAAGATATGTTCCTACCTGGGTCTATTTAACCATCTGTCCCATGATGTTGCTGATAAAGACTGGCGTTTGGACAGAGCCCATAGGTCCTTGGCCCCTAAACCCCCTGCTGGAGCCAGGCCAAGAAACATAGTGGTACATTTCCATTACTATGATAACAAAGAGGCCCTCACCCTAGCAACTCACAATTGTACTCACACTGAGTACAAGGGAGAAAAAAAATCAGATTTTCAGTGATATTTCTCCTATCACCTTGGCAAAAAGGCACAACCTGCGGCCCATCACTGTACATCTACAGTCTCACAAAATTCCTTATTATTGGGGTTCCCCATTCTGCCTGAGTGTTATGAAAGATGGAATACAGCATGTTCTGCAAGATCTACATGAAGGAGAAGCCTTCCTCAAAGGCCTGGGTCTTCCACCTCTTCCAGCAGAATACCTACTTCCACCGCCTTCAACTCCATGGGCCCCATCTGCTCCATCTAGGCTCTAAACACCTGCCAAGGGAACGGCAAGGAAGGCCTCCTCTACTCCTCAACGCTCTACTCCTCAATGCTCCCGTCTTAAAAGATTCCCAACTTGATCTCCTTCTGGTCATCCTACAGACTCTAAATGCGGCTCTGCCACCATAGTGATCTCTACATGGAACCGTTCATCATTTCATCACTTCATCATTTCTGTTCTCTTTTATCTATTTATTTTATATATGCAAGATATAATGTTCTGCTTTTTGTTCTAGCCCAGAATTTGAAGTGACATGTGTTCTCATTTATTCTGGTCAGAGAGTGAGAGGGAATCTCCTGTCTCTTCATCTTTGGAGTCTCCATATCTCCCCACATGCCCCACGGCACTGGCCAAGGGCTCCTAAGACACTGTTGTCTCTGAGATCTACATTTGTTGTTCCTGAATTTTTTTAATTTTCTAGGCCAGTTTGGCCTCTTGGTTGTTATGCTACTGACTATCCCATGAGACTATATTTCTTGTTTTTTTTTCTTTTCTCCTTTTTATTTTATTTGTGCTCTACCTGTTAATTTTAATTCTAACATCACCTCCCACATAATTGTTTTTTTTTTCCACTATAAATTGCTTACCTGTGCATTATGCTTATGACTGGTTATGGCTTTAAAAATCTTGTCTTACAATGTTAAGGGTTTGAACTCTATCAAGAAGCGATGGCTAGCTTTAAAAGAGTTTAGAGTTTCTGGGGAAGATGTGGTTCTGATCCAGAAGACACACTTCCGCCCAGGAGGTTCCTTTAAATTTACCTCTAGGCACTTTCCTCACTCCTATATGGCGCCTGATTCATCCGGCAAGGCCGGGATAGTGATACTGATTAATCGCGTTACAACGATACTCCCATCCTTTTATAATTGTTAGTGATGATTCTAATGTTGCTTTTTCCCCATCACAAGATAGAACATCCACATCAACCTTCCTCCTCAGATGCTGGCTCTAGCCACTTCTTTTTGAAAGTTGATCCACTCCCATTACTTGTTTGATTCTTGGAGAATCAAACATCCTACCAGTAAACAGTTTTCATTCTACTCCCCATCACATAAGATGTTTTCCAGACTGAATTACTCTTTTGTCTTAGCCCCTATTTTGAATAATGTGGTGTCATCTGAACTGGGCTCAATAACCTAGTTTGATCATGCCCCATTATCCCTAGAGCTTTCCCTCTAAAAGGCCTTCCCTAAAACCTACCTTTGGGGACTGATTAAATCCCTTCTAAATCAGCTGGAAACAAAAGAAAAACCTTCTCAGGTCTTGACTGAATTATTTCAGTGAAATATCGTCTCAGTGGAGGGGGCGTCCACCCTATGGGAGGCTCACAAGGCTTTTTTTTTAGGGCAATGTATATCAGAGGGATCTCGCTTAAAAAGAAATGCAGCAGCCCAAAAAATATCAATCTTAACTAAATTACGCTCTACTGAACATCACCTTATGTCCTCCCATATGGTGGCTCATCATGCAGTGACATTCCTACGTGAACAACTTAAATCCATTGTTGTGTCTGCTACTTGTCTCTACTCTGAGTGAAACAAACATTTTATAACTACTCTAATAAACCCCATAGAATGTTGGTGTCTAAACGTAACCCCTGTCCTTTTCACTCCTACCCTGATTTTCTATTACAGCCTAATGGTGCACCTATCCACTGTCCCCAATCTATGGCCGGGGTATTCAGAGATTAATATAGTAAACCCTACAGTTGCTTAACTTCATCTCACCTTCAACCTTTTAATCAAGAGAAATTTGACCGAAATTTTACCTAGATTCTCCACCTCTGACCTGCAAAAACGGAATGCCTCTATTACAGTGGAGGAACTTTCTTCTACTATTAAGTTACTGCCCACTCACAAATCCCCTTGCCCTCATTCCCTATTCATACTTCAAAACCTACAATATTTCACAAAATTAAGTACACCCCTCACATTTTTGTCAATATTTTATTATATCTTTTCATGAACACTGAAGGAATTACACTTTCTCACACTCATACGTCTATTTCCCAAATACAACCTCTGGATATGACGCTGAGCACGCATGTCTTTGGTTGACCATAGAGAGGCCTGTTCTGAGTGGAACCCCTCCTGTTAAACCGCTGTATGGTCTTGGCCACTGTACTGCAGCTCAGTTTCAGGTTCTTGGCAATCTTCTTATAGCCTGAGCCAACTTTATGTAGAGCAACAATTTCTTTTTTTCAGATCCTCAGAGAGTTAATTTCCATGAGGTGCCATGTTGAACTTTCCGTGACTAGTATGAGAGTGTGAGAGCGATAACACCAAATTTAACACACCTGCTCCCCATTCACACCTGAGACTTTGTAACACTAAGGAGTTAAATGACACCGGGGAGGGAAAATGGCTAATTGGGTCCAATTCTGACATTTTCCTTTAGGGGTGTACTCACTTTTGTTGCCAGCGGTTTAGACATTAATGGCTGTGTGTTGAATTATTTTCTGGGGGCATAAAATTTACACTGTTATACATGCTATGAAACAAAATCCCCTGGTGGTGGACTTTTAAGGCACAAAAGTTATAAAGGAAGAATTATCCAATATAAAAAAAATATTTATTAAGTATGAAAAATACAAAACATGTATAAAAAGCACATAACCATGTGTTAGAACTAATTTTACAGTGTTGTCATCAAAAAGTCAATAAAAATAATAAGCTAATATTTCTTGTACCCAATGCGTTTCAGAGTGAATATGTAATTCTCCTTCTTCAGGGATCTGGTTTGAGCAAGAAAATTTTGTATTCTACAATATAATTGAAAAAATTACATAAATATGCAAAAATGTAGCAATGTAACACTGTACATACAGATACAGAGAAAACAGACATGAATTAGTAGAAAAATAATAAAGGAACATATAATGGAATGACAACTGTTGCAGATTAAAAACATAAGAGTACACAGAAAGTTGCTTCCAAATTGCTTGAGCCAGAGAGTTCAACACAAAAGGCATACCTCAAAAACAAGGAGGTGGCTGGCCCAAAAATGCTGATCCAGCTCCCCCACACACATAGCACCAACCTGAGAGGGAAAAGCCAGGGAACCAACTGAGGCCAAAAAATGAAGGGCCCTGAAAGCATGAAATAAATCAATAAATGCATCGTTTTAATTAAAACTTAATTTTTGATTCCTAAGACAGTAAAAAGCCTTCATAGGTAAATACAGCATAAGGTATGATTTTTAATTAATACGCAAATGTTGAAAAATATCTCAATTTTAAAAATATGTTTTGCCAAAAAGATACCTGCAAATGGTGCATGGAAATTGCTTAACTGCATGGGGGGGGGGGGGGGGGGGTATTTTATATTGTAGAAAGACCACAGTCACCATGACTAAAAAGAAAAGAATAATGTATGAAAATTAGGAGTTATGAGGAAAAAAAATACATATATATATATATATATATATATTTTTTTTTAATTGTTATTTTTTAAATGTTATTTTTTTTTAATTAAATTTAGCTACTTAACAAGGTAATTCCCAAATTACCAAATGTTAAACAGCCAATTTCAAAGAGGAAAGCAGACAAGATTGTAGATGTCCATATGAAACAAAAAGGGAGAGCCCATAGAAATATTAGCTTATTATTTGTATTATGTTTTTGATGACAACACTAAAATTCGTTCTAACACATTGTTATGTGCTTTTTATATATGTTTTGTATTTTTCATACTTAATAAATATTTTTTTCATATTAGATAATTCTTCTTTTATAACTTTTGTGCCTTAAAAGTCCATCACCAGGGGATTTTGTTTCAGTTTTTCTAACATTGGATTGGATTGTGCCACGCAACTATATGCTCAATAACAACCGACTTACATTTGTAACGATTATACAAGCTGTACACTCACTACTTTACATCGTAGCAAAGTGTCATTTCTTCAGTGTCGTCACATGAAAAGATATAATAAAAATGTGAGGGGCTTTTGTGAGATACTGTATATACATGTCTTTGTGCCGCATATGTTATCTCTCTTTAATTCCTTACTTGAAGGCAAGATTCCTCATTCCTTTTTCACAAATTCTTTTTTCTTATTCATACAAAAACCAGGCAAAGATCCCTCCCTTCCAGATAATTACAGTCCGACCGACAGCTCTCTTGAATTCGCATTACAAGATTTTTACAAAAATTCTCACCAACCGTTGGTTCCAAATGTTATCCAAACTCATTGACAAGGACCAAGTAGGTTTTGTCCCGGCCAGGCACGCAACAGTCCATCGCCTTGCACTAATCTTCAGTTTATATGCTCAAAAAGTGTTTGGTCGGCGAAGTTGGCCTTACATGTTCGCCACCTTATCTCGTTTTGGATTTCAGGGCCCCTTTATCTCTGCCCTAGGGGCCCTCTACTCCAACCCCTCCTCTCAAGTTCGAATGTCTTCCTTTTTGTTGCAGACCTTCCCGGTGTCCAGTGGCACTAGGCAAGGGTGTTCATTAACATCAATCCTCTTTATTCTATGTTTAGAACCTTTATCTGCTGCCATACATGCTCATCTGTACATCTGGTGTGTCCCTGTGGGACAGAGGGAATACAAACTCTCCCTATTTGCAGATGATATACTGCTAACCCTAACCCATCCTCACCTTTCTCTTCTGTTATTAAACTCCCTTAAACTCCCTATTGTCCCAATTCAGCCTCTTGTCTGGATATATTAATACCTCTAAGACAGAAGCTTTGCCTCTCTGTATTCCCCCTGAAGATCTCCCCAACTTACAAAAGTCATATCCATATTGATTGTGCTCTCATTCCCTTAAATAATTGGGAATGTAAATTACTCCTGATTAATCATCTCTATACTCTACAAATTATATGCCTTTGTTTAGGGACATTAATGTCATGTTGAAACGTTGGAATCCATACCCTATTTTATGGTTGGGTAGGATTAATATTTTTAAAATGTCTATCATACCTAAATTGCTTTATTTCTTTTAAACGCTGCCAGTACCTGTGCCCATGTCTTAATTAAAGGTGCTTAAACAATGGTTTCTAAATTTTATTTGGAGCAACAAAGCACATCGGGTGGCCAGCTCTGTGGTCTTTTCTCCAAAGCACTGTGTTGGCTTAGGTGGACCCGATGTTCTCAAATACTACTTTGCTTCCCACCTTAGATTGGTCCTATCCTGGTCTTATCAGGCAGCACCAAACAGATGGTCGGAAATCAAAATAGGCTCCCTATACCCTGCTCATCCCTGCTCCCTGCTGTGGTCCTCTTCCTTACTTCAAGATTCTAAACTACAGGGATTAATGTCTGGTCTCAATGCTCTTTACTTTGAAGATTTGGAGTACCTGCATCACTAAGTTCTCTCTCTCTTTGTCATGCCCTCCCTTATCTAACATACCCTTTAATCCCATTATCCCTGAGAGATTATCCTATGCCTGTGTATAACCCTGGGCTAATGCTGTTTGTTGCAGCTTTGCCAATTTGTCCACCCAGTCACCTGCAGATTTTGTACATTCGATGATCTCCATACTAACTATCACATCCCCACGCATGTTTTATTTTTACCTTCAAATTAAACATCATCTCTCCACACTTTCACCTTCTCTTATACTATCTAAACCTATGGCCTTTGAACTGATCTGTGCTCAAGGCCCTCATCAGTTTCATCTGATCTCCACTATTTATAAATTACTTCATGATGCCACCCCAATTTCTGTGGATCATCATGCTTATATGGTCTAAATGGACTTCTATTCTTCAATGTCCCATCACCCCCCTTGTTGTAACAAAATATGGACATCCACTTCCAAAATATCTAGATGTGTGGCGCAGAGAGAGACGGCTTAAAAATCCTTATGTTTTGGTACAGAACCCCTAAAGTTTTGCACTGTCAAGATCGTTCTCTTTCACCTTTATGTTGACGCTGTGGTAAAACTAGAGGTACCCATATCCATATCTTTTGGAAATGTGAGGATATTGTGCCTTATTGGTCTATGGTAATGTCTCTGATCCAACGAGTACTTGATCATTCTTTACTGCTGGATACACTACACTGTCTTTTAGGCCTCCCTTTCCCTGGTATTGGAAAGTCTATGAATAAGCTTGCTTATTTTATTTAGTTAGTGACCAAAAGAACTATTCCACTAACACTGGTTATTCACTACTCCTAACTCTCAGCCCTTGTACACACGGTCGGAGATTCCGACAACCAAATCCGTCGGATTTTGTCCGACGGATTTTGTCCGAAACTGTTGCATACACACGGTTGGACAAAGTTGTCGGAAAATCCGACGTGATTACGTTATTTCGTTACGACAGGACTACGTTCACGCTAGTAGCCAATAGCTTTGGTGTAGAAATTTGATCTGAGCATGCGTGGCACTTTGTCCGATCGGTATTCTCTACACATGATTGGAGTATGTCCGATCGGAGCATTTTGTCAGAAAATTTTACCAACAAGTTGGAAAACTTGGTCCGTCAGATAGCCTGATGGAAACAGTCCGATGTAGACCACACACAGTCGGAATATCCGACAAAACGGTCCGATCGGACACATTCCGTCGGAATCTCTGACCGTGTGTACAAGGGCTTAGGTACAGCTTCTGAAGGTGATTTTCGGAAATACGTAGATTGTAATATATGACAGCTCAGGTGGGAGATGCTAAGCCAGTTTAATAAGATATGGGATGTCTGAGACTGAATGAGATAAGTGGGGGATATAAGTCCCAAGCTTTATTTTTGTCCCTCCATCCTATGTCTCTGTTTTCTCTACTCTGACTCCTGGTGTATTACCCTGGTGTATTATCCTTATAGGTTATAGCTATATGTCGCACATGCATTTTTTTCCTTCCTTTGTTTTTTTTCTTTGAAATTTATGCATGTTATAGTTATTAACGATTGGTAAACCACTTTAATCATTGCTTCCCCTTTTGGTTCTGTTTCCATCTGTGGTGTTTTCTATGTATGATTTATTTTTGTAATTTTGTAAAACCTTAATAAAAATACAATAAAAAAAATATGTAGCAGAATACATATTAGTCTAAGTTCATGAAGAATTTTTTTTTATTAATATTTTTATTAAAAATGTATATAGCATAAAGTTATATATACATATATATATATATATATATATATATATATATATATATATATATATATATATATATATATATATATATATATATATATATATATATATATATATATATATATATATATATATATATATATATATATATATATATATATATATATATATATACATATATATATATATATATATATATATATTTATATTTATTTATTTATTTATTTATAGTGCAGAAAATTAAAAACAAAGTGGTGATCTAATAAAAAAAACACCTAAATAAAAAAAATGCATACATTTTGTTTTGGTGTAGCTTTGCATGATCGTGCAATTATCAGTTTAAGCACTGCAGTGCCATATCACAAATAATGGCCTGGTCATGATGGGGGTAAATCTTCCAGAGGTCAAGTGGGTAAGCTTTTACATCAGGGCTGTAACCCGGATGAAGCCAGTCAGGAGGTTGTCTCTAATTCTAAGTTTAACTTTTTTAAATGGTAAAGACAGGAAAGGGGGGAGACCACTCTGATCAGTTCCTTGGGTTTTGCGTCATCCATGGGGCTGTGGGAGACAGATGTAGTTCCTCAGAATGTCCTATAGCCACCAGGAAGCAAACCAGCTTGGAACACAGGTGGAAATTACGTCACCAGACAGATGAGATGGCTGGACTGGCAAGCAGGCTACATGTTCGGAGCTGCAGCTCTTTATAAGTCTCCCCCCTTTCCTGCCTTGACGAGCTTGTAATATTCTTACATCCTGTAAGTGATTTTTAATCCATGGTCAAATAAATTTAATTTTAACCTCTTCACTTGCACTTCCCTTTCTTCCCCTCCTTAGCCTTTTAAAATATAGTTGTTTCACTGGATTTAATCTTGTTTTTGTATGATTGGGACTTGTTTACACCAGGTGGATATGGTCTAGTGAGTGTTAATGCTTACATGACCTTAGCTGTATTTATAAAAAAATTTCATGCGCTGTGCAGGACCAACATCAAATCACACAAAATGTACTGTATAATGCAAGTGTTTTCTATGCTTTTTAAGGCTAAGGTTCAGTTTAAAAAAAAATCCTACAGCTTTAGTCAAATCATTTACCATTTATGAAGTATTTCCCAAGTTGTGAAGGCAGTTGGGTCCTGTCGAAATTGTCACTTCAGGAATGCCTGTCTTTTACCTGTCACTGTACCTCTGGCATTGCAATGGTTAATAGCCTTGGGTCTTCAGGCAGATCTGACAGGGACACACTTTCTACCTTTCCTTCCTCTTCCTCTATTGAGAAGTTCTTACACTGATTACATGTCTTGTAACACAATCTGTGAATGTGGGAGAGAGGACAGGCATCACTGCACTGCAGATTTCTCCAGGTTCAAGCTGCCTACACAATCTGGGATATCCCTTGTTACAGGTGTGTGTCTAAAGCTGTATACTTTTTTTAAACCAAAAATGTTATACATTCCAGTTTACCAATCATTATATTTGGTTGCATTAGTATTTTTTTTTACTTTGTTCACCGGATGATCTGGCCAGTAACATGCCTCCCATATTAGAGTGTCCCCACTCTGAATGAAGGAGCACAGGGGCACCTTTGGACAGCAGCATTGTTAGTCTGGGGAGAGGGGGGTGTTGGATGGACAAGCAGATATACTATTATACTATAGATATTCAAACAAATTGAAGCCAAACCCCAGTCCATACTGCAGTTACATGAGCAGTTGCAGCAACAATCCTTTTTTTTTACTTTTGGTATAAAGGATTTACATACAGTAAACAAATAAAAAAACTGACCTTTGTAAGCACCCCTGTCAGCATTAAATGGGTTGTCTCAGATGCTACATTTGCAGGACAGCTTGTTCTGTTTTAGTTTCAATTATTTTTATTGAACATGTACAAGGCAGTTTACACATCTATTCCGTGTTATACTGTAGTTGCTTTACAAGAACAAAGGTAGTTTAACATTTTTGTAATGCATTAATGGTTACATTGCATTCTTAACAACAGAGCTCATTCCTTAACACATGAAACGTTATCTCTGATATATCCTGTGAAGGGAGGTGGGGACTCCCCTGCGTGCCCCTGTGGGATTACTCTGCGCCGCAGGAACTGCCCCCCCCCCCCCCAGCACCTTCATTGTATATTACTATTCAACATTCTTTGCATAGGTATTCAGAATATGTCCCCATATTCAACATTAAGCATAAAAAAAAAAAACATCTTAAACTTTTTTATAAAACTTTAAAGGCTGGTTTAGTATCTCCAGGTCAGTTTGTGACACTTGGGGTAGGTTCACTGAAGACAGCAACTCGGAATTTCTGTTTGATAATAAAATTCTCTAGAATTATTTGGTAATTTAATTTATTACTCTATTTTTCAGTTTCTCTTTTTTTTTTTTTTTTTCTTTCAAAAGTTTTTTATTTTTTTGATTACAACAGTACAAAGCAATAGAAACATCAATGTACAGGATGAATTTGATGAGCGAAACAAGTTACAGAAATATAACTAACCAGCCATAAAGCCAAAAATGTTACTCAGTTCGTCAAAAAGAAACAAACACAAGAGAATAAAAAAAAACAGTACCCGTATGAGGCTAGAGTGGGAGTGACAATAAGCTGTCTAAGTTGGATTTACATCCCATAACATAAAAGCGAGATAACAGATCATACAAAAAAAAAAAAAAAAAAACAGGGTGAAGGGGAGCAAGAAGGTGGAACACCCAGGGGAGAAATAAACTTCCCCACCCACCCGCAATGCAACATGGTGGAGCAAAGAACAAGAGACCTCCCCAGCCGCCCCTTACGGGAACTTGCTGCGACCGGGGACTCCCCCTGCCCATCCCCCCCCCCCCGCTAGCTAACAAGGCTCCACCCCAGTGTGGGAAACACAAAAAAAAAGGGACCTCCAATGACTCCCCAGCCAACAGGATGGAGGGTTATCTTATTTAATTATTTCCACAGAAAGTGTAGCATAACTAAGCATGTGAAAAGCCCCAGCACCGTAAACCAAGTAACAATGGAGGAAGGAGGTAGAGGGATATACCTCTCCTCCCACCTGATCAATTATGGTACTAACCATGTTAAAACCAAAACCTAACCTATATAGACCAGACATTAGCAAGAATAGAAGAAAGATAAAGATATCAATAAAGTAAAGAGAGCAGAGGAAAGTGAGCTAAAGTAAGAAAAAGGTAAGAAGTAGAAGAAAGGAGAAAAGAGAAAGAGGAGAGAAACCGAGAGAAGGTGGGACACCCAAAAGAACCATCAGTTAGAGAAAGAAAAACCCGGGTAAAGTGGGATGTGGCAATATTTGGCCCAGGGTTCCCATATAAGCTCAAACCTGCGCTTCTTGTCTTGTATGGTACTGACTATTTTCTCCTGTGTCATGATCCAGGAAACTTTATTTTTCACCGCAGAGAACGAAACTGTCGTTTTTTTCCAGTGGGCAGCTATTGTAATTCTCGTGCCTAAGAGGATGAAGAAGATCAGCGCTTGAGCATATTTGGAAATGCCTTCAATTTTGAGGTTTAATAAAGCAACATCTGGCGTTTGGGGGATCTGAGCACGTGTAAGTTTGCGAAGCAGAGCAAAGGTCTTATTCCAAAGGCCCCTCAAACGTGGGCATGACCACCAGGTGTGGAGTAGGGTACCGATATGATTACATTGACGAAAACATAACGGAGATGCGTCAGGATAAATTTTTGCAATAAGGTAGGGAACTCTGTACCATCTAAGAAGAATTTTGAGACTAGCTTCAATCAGAGACACATTCATAATGCCCTTATAGGACCGTTGGAGGCAGGAAAACCATTTGTCGCTCTCCCATTGCAAGTCTAGATCCTTCTCCCAAGCCTGGGCATAAGAAGGTTTCGACATAGCCGAGGCCAAGGATGAATAGATGATGGAAATTCCTCCCCTCTGATCAACTACATCTGAGCACCATGTTTCATAATTTGTAACTTTGAGGGGGATTGATTTATCCGGCCATAAAGAATGAAGGAAGTGTGAAATCTGTGAAAAACGGAACCTCTCCTCATTTGGCATTTCCAGTTTTTTGCGGCAGTAGGAAAGGGAGAAGGGACCTGAGGGGGTGAAATAATTCCCTATTCTAAATAAGCCTTTATTGAGCCACCATTTGAAAGCAAAAATATTCAATCCAGGAGGGAATTTAGGGTTATGAAAGATATGCGTCAGTGGGCGCCATGGAGAGATCAGGGCTGAATTTTTATACAAAAGGTCACACAGGGACAAGGAGTGAGAGAGAGTGGGGGCTAAAATTGGAGGTCTCATTTTGGTTGGAACTCCGATGAGATAGTCTAACGTGTGTCTAGGGACTGCTTGTCTCTCTATAGCAACCCAGTCAGGTTTGGTACCCCTAGTATAGACAATGGAAAACTGTGCTAGCCTCGCTGCTTGATAGTACCACCATATATTAGGTAGGGCAAGTCCCCCTTGTGATTTAAGACGATATAAGATATGTTTAGAGCATCTCCTACCTTTGGAGCCCCAGATAAATTGTAATATGCTGGATTGGATTTTATGTAATTGCGATTTACGAATTGGGATAGGGAGAGCCCTAAATAGGTATAGGATACGTGGGAGGAAAGTCATTTTTATAGAATTAATGCGTCCTAGCCAAGGAAGCTCGAATTTGGACCAGGAGGACAGGTCAGCAGTGAGTGATTTAAAGGCAGCTGGGAAGTTCGCAGAGAAAAGGGTTTCGAATTTCGGCGTGAGATTAATTCCTAGGTATGGGAAATGTGACGTGCACCAATGAATTGGAAAGTGGTCCTGAATATTCTGTAGTAACTCAGGAGGAACCGTGATATTTAAGGCTATGGATTTGGAGACATTAACATGGAGACCTGAAATTCTACTAAACTGGTCAAGCAGGGAGAGTATATTGGGCGTAGAGATTAGTGGGGACGTAACGAACATGAGGATATCATCCGCAAATAGTGCGCATTTGTGTTCTTGTCCTCCGCAAAGGACACCTTTAATGTTAGGGTTATGCCTGATCGCTATGGCCAAAGTCTCAATGGCGATAGCGAAAAGGATGGGGGAAAGTGGGCAACCTTGTCGTGTCCCTTTTTCAATTGGGAAAGGGTCAGAATAACAGCCTTGTAAACGAACCCGGGCACGGGGGTTCGAGTACAAAGCTCGCAAGATCCCCAAAAATCGTGGGCCAAAACCCCAGTGCTCCAGGACCTTAAAAAGATAGGGCCAGGTTACTGTGTCGAATGCCTTTTGTAGGTCAATGGAGAGGAGGTAGCCTGTTTGCTGAGGGCCACCGTCCCATTGTGAATTGAGGAGGGAAATAATATCAATTGCTCTCCGAATTTGGTCTGGTCCCTGTCTCCCCGGGATGAAGCCCACCTGGTCTTTGTGGATGTAAAGTGCTATATAAGAAGAGAGCCTATTGGATAAAACTTTCGTCAAGATTTTGAGATCGTTATTTATTAAAGAGATCGGGCGATAATTAGATACTAAAGATGCATCTTTGCCCGGTTTGGGAATGAATGAGATATAGGCCAGGTTCAGGGCTCCATCCAGGGGAGATTCGGATCTAATATGGTTGAAAAATCGGACCATATAAGGGATGAGTTGAGTTGAAAATTTTTTATAGTATGCTACCGAGAAGCCATCAGGGCCTGGAGCTGATTGTGTTTTAAGCTGTTTAATAACCTGAATAACTTCCGCCTCCGTAACCGGGCTATCCATGATATCAGAGTGTTCCTTAGAGAGTTTCGGAAGCGGAAGATTACTCAGAAAATCAACTATAGGAGTAGAAGAATCAGTAGTGTCATTTTTATAAAGTGAGGTGTAGTAATCCTGAAATGCTTTCATAATCTTGCACGGGTTTTGGGTAAGATCTCCAGTTGGCATGCGTATCCTAGGGAAGTGAACAGATCGAGGTTTAGGAGACAATTTCGCCGCCAGTTTAGTACCAATCTTATCTTTTTGGAAATAAAAACGGGCACCAGACCAGCGAAGCTGTTTTTCAGCCTCCGTGGTTAAAGCTAGATTTAAGGCTACTCGAGTGGATTCAAGGGATTCCAAAGAAACCTTGGTGGGGTTTCGTTTATGAGATTTACTGAGTGCTTGAAATGACCTTTGGAGGTCAGAAATAACTGCTGCTCTCTCTTTCTTTAGTCGTGAGGTGATCTGAATGATTTTCCCCCTAATCACCGCCTTATGGGCGGCCCAGAGGGTGTCTGGGGATATAGAGGCCGTGTTATTGATGCGGAAATATTCTAAAATTTCGTGCGCAAGAATTTCACATTGTGCCGGATCACTTAAAATGCTTTCA
This sequence comes from Lithobates pipiens, assembly GCF_037356315.1. Classification (NCBI taxonomy): domain Eukaryota; kingdom Metazoa; phylum Chordata; class Amphibia; order Anura; family Ranidae; genus Lithobates; species Lithobates pipiens. Next base: position 397,149,126 of record NW_027507764.1, on the reverse strand, counting down.
TTAAGCCTCCAGGTGAAATGCTTGGGAGAGTTATGAGAACGGAGTAGAAAAAGAACAACTAGGGAGTGATCAGAAAGGGAGGTGTCCCTGATGACTGCTTTCTGAGCCTCAGGAATGTTTTGTGATTGAATAAATATATGATCTATCCTAGAATAGAGGCGATGAGGGGCAGAGTAATGTGTATAATCTTTAGATCTTGGGTTTAATTCCCTCCAAATGTCCACCAGGCCCAGGGCCCGAAGAGAAGAGGCTATTTTGGTACTTTGCTTAGGAGGCCTCCGGATATTAGGGCTGCCAGAGCCTGATTTATCCAGAGAGTGATCGAAAGGAATATTCGTGTCACCACCCATAATAACTTTACCTTCCAGCTGAGGGCCGATGGAGGACATCATGGAGGCAAAAAAGGCAGCCTGGCCTTTATTAGGGGTGTAGTAAGAAACTACGGAGTAATGTACGCCGTCTATCTTGCCTTTAACCAAAATATATCTGCCTAATTGATCCCTCACCACTTCTGAAGGGGAAAATTTGAGATGTTTTCTGAAACAGATGGCTACTCCCTTCGTCTTATTCTGTGCATTGGATAAAAAAAACTGAGGGTATGAGCCATGTATGAAGGGAGGGTTATAAGAAGATGGGAAATGGGTTTCCTGAAGAAGGAGTATATCAAGTCCCTGGGAACTGTAGTGGTTGAACAATTTGCGCCGTTTAACTGGCGAGTTCAGCCCTTGGACATTATGAGAGGCAATCTTTAGTGGGACCAGAGTAGTAGTGTCAGAATGCATCGATCAGAAGGGGAGCAACACGCAACATCAACATTAAAGACCTTACCGAAACTAATAGTAGGGAACGGGAGAGCTCAAAAGGTGCAGGCCTCAGGTGAACAGAGAACATCTGGTGGTCATCAACCACAGTGCAGGGTGTCCCACCGACACGAAAGAAGAAGGAGAAGAGGAAGGAAAAAGAAACTATAAGAGAAAAAAAACATGGGTTAGTATTAACAGTCTGGTCATTCAAACAAATAGTAGAACAATGAAATCCTGTGAGAACAAGCATCGGATATGAGTAACTCATTTCTGGATTAGCAAAAAAGTGAAAAAAGAGAAAAAAGAAAATCAAAAAATTATGTGAAGCAAACAACAATAAAAGTGAATTAAATAGATGAAAAGATAAAAAAAAAGCAATAAGCACCAAAAATAAAAAAGGGTGCGGCTTAGATGTTAACCAAGATCTCATGTGGGGTAGGACAGCCGCCGTCCTGGCCCCTAGGATCTCCCTTCCCTGGGGTCTACCCAAGGGAGGGTCAAAAGTGGTCTCCAGGTGGGCCCAAGAAAACAATCAGGGGCTCACTCTGAAGCACAGGGAGGCGAAGTGCAGCCGCTCCAGCCATTCCGCCTAAAACAGGGGGATATGGGAGGAGAGGGCCCTAAAACATGTTGAGAGAAAAAGGAAAAAACACACAAAATATAGATGCAAAAAGAAAATTCTGAGGATACTTCAATGGACCACCGGAAGAACTAGGGCTGAAAAATGAGCACGCCCGTTCAATAAAATCAAAAAGAAGAGTTTTTGAGTTCGCTTTAGGGTGGACGACCGTCTTTAGAGCGTTTTGCTTGCTGCTTTTGCCATAGAGGTTGGATGGGGCTAGAAGGAGGAGGACGTTTGGCCGATGGCGGGTTCCTGGAATCAGGTGTCGAAGCGGGAGAATGGGATATGAGGCCCAGTCGAAGAAAGAGGCGTTCCCCTTCCGCTAAGTTGGAGAAACTGTAAGGTTTGTTCTGCAATGAGAAGTTCAGGCACCATAGGAAAGGACCATCTGTAAGTAATTGATTTTTGCATCAGGACTTGTAAGAGGGGCTTGAGTGATCTCCGTTGCTGTATTGTGTACGGTGAAAGATCAGCGAATAGTTGTATCGGGTGACCCTGGATGGAAAGGTTTTCGGTGACTCTGGCTTTGCGCATGACCTCCTCCTTTACACCAAAAAAATGAGGTTTCACCACAATGTCCCTAGGAAGGCCATCTTGTCGTGGGGATTGAAGAGCTCGGTGGGCTCGGTCCAGCTCCAGGCGGTGATCAGGAATGTCAGGGATCAGAGTTTTGATGAACTCACGAACAATCTTGTCTGTGTCTTTAAATGATTCCGGGAGGCCTCTGAGCCTAAAGTTGTATCTGCGAGATCTATTCTCGAGGTCATCTATTTTGGAGTATGCAAAGTCCAGTTGTTCATGTAGGTCTTGAATCCTGTCAATATTTTGATTAGCCACAGCTGCCATTTGGTCCGATTTAAATTCAATAGCTTCAATTCTGGTTCCCAAATGGAGAAGATCAGCCTGAATGGTGGATGTAATTTGAGCAGCAGTTTGGGCCAATCCTCTGGCTAACATCTCAGAAAAGGTATTCATCAGAGAAGATAGATCATGAGGGGAATGTTGGGCAGTATTAGGGCGAGTACTATGGAGATCAGGGGAATTGATGATGTCCTCCATGGGGGAGGTGGGGGGCCCATCCAGCACTCTGCTCAATAGGGACTCCGTGGACGCAGGGGACAGAAATGATTGAGCTAGCTTATCACTCACTGTCTGAGGATGATGTCCCTCCGTTAGAGTGTCCCAGCCTTGCATCTCCGCGGCGGATTGGCCTGGATTGTGAGGTAGGCCTCGCGGGGAAATGGCGGCCGCCATCTTGGCACGTTCTGAGGCCTGAGCTCCGGGGTCGAGTTGGCGGGATAAATCCCGTCTGGCGGAGCCGCCGGGCATACGAACGGGATCCCCGGGGCTTCGTGCGGACGGTGAAGCGATCTGGCCGGTGTTCTCCCGCTAACGTTCGCTCTGGCGGGCGTATCAGGCTGGAGCGGAGCGGAGCTCTCAGGGGAAGCGTCCGTCCATCGAGCTGCCGCGCATGCGCCTCCAGTTTCTCTTTTTTAACTGTAAACGCTGCAACATCCTGAAGAAGCTCAAGAGAGCGAAACATATAGAGAAAAATGCAGCATATCTCTGTACAAATTTGGTAACATGTATGGTCACCTGTGATTATGTACCACCATTTGTACTCTAGTAGTTGATATATATATCCATATTCCTTTTTCTAGCAATTGTCTTTTATTTATGTATTTGTACTCTAAATAAAATTGTATCTATTTTACTGTTGTCATGTGATTATCTTGCCTCTATACTTGGTACCGTTTTAAAAGTCCCGGGGGTTGGTTACCCTCCAGCCCCTTTTTCCCTTCCCCCTTATCTTTAAAAATGTATACTCTGGGATGTGGTACCATTTTGTTCTTTGATCAATTCATCTATCAAATCTTTTCTCTGGTATCTCCTGTAGGTTGGAAGGTGGTAGGGTTTTCTCGAAGATTGTATAATCTTGCATAATATTCACTAAAAACGTTTGCTTTGTCTTTAGGATTTGTTACTTTTAAGTTAGTTGCAGGATTTACCAGATAGGGAATTTTCTGTCTAATAATCTTCGCTTTCAACTGACTAGCCAGGAGCTTCCCCTCCTTGTTTCCATACCTGTAGGACAGTGCCTTCAAGGAACGCACCTGTAGTCACATTGGGTCACCAGATAGGTTCGTAGATCCTGTCTGGCTATAAACAATGCCTCCCTAGTTTGTTTGGTTGTTTTCTGTTTGTTAAGATTTTCTAAGTGGTCAATTTGAGCTAGTAGTTCAGAGAGGCGCTTAGCCCATTGTTTCCTTACTTTAGCACTCATTTGTATAAGCAAACCGCTTATATAAACTTTATGTGCGTTCCAAAGCGTGAAGGGATCAGAGGGAGAATTAATAGCAAAAAACTCATCCAGCGCTTTTTTAATTTGAGTTTGGCTTTCCGGCTTCGACAGGGTGTAAAGGTCATTTCACCACCTGTTTGCTTGGGTCTTGGCCCGATCATCCCCCATGCACATGGATATATGCACGTGGTCTGACCACTTGATACAGTGTATTTCAGATTTAACCACTTGTTGTAAGACAAACTTGTCTGTTAGAAATAAATCAATACGGGAATACGTGTGGTGTACACTTGAAAAAAACATATAGTCTTTTTCTGATACGTGTTGGCATCTCCATATGCCATACAGACCTGAGACTGAAATAAATTGGTCCATTGTCACCTGTACGCTGTGGTAGCCTAGTGCCACTGGACAAGTCCAGGTCTTTGTCAGGAATCATGTTAAAATCACCACACCAAATTACATTCCCTTGGCGCATTGTTTCAACTTTTTTCCGAATCTTCCCCAGACAGTGTAGCCGTTTCGTATTCGGGAGATACACATTCACCAACGTGTATTTGGTACCAAATAATTCACACATAAGTATCAAGTATCTACCTGCTTTGTCCGAATGGGAGTTCAAACATTTAAATTGGACTGTGTCCTTGGTGGCTATTGCCACCCCTTCTTCAAGCCATTTGCTTGAAATACATAAGGGAATCTCCAATCCTGAAAGGTTGGCGGTTTGTGGGAGGCAAAGTGGGTCTCCTGAAAACATATCACATCACACCCAAGTTTAATGGCTTCTTTCCATGCCATGTGTCTCTTATAGGGGCTGTTTAGGCTCCTAACATTGAATGACGTGATTTTAAATGGCATGTTGTTTGCTGTTAGGTCACCTTGTAACTTTCACACATGTATATTGGTATTAAAATGGTTTACCTTCCATCCGATGAGTAGAGAGACAGTATCTGTGTCCAGATAAGCGTTGGAGGTTGAGGTGTTTTAGCTGAGTCCAAAAATTATAATGATGAGGTTCCCTGAAAAGCCTCAGATCAAAACAGTTAGTAAAACAAACTTAAGATTTTTTAAATGTTTGCTTTTGAGTTTTAATACCACTTTAACACAACATGTTGGTTTGATCTCCACCTGTTCAAGAATTGCAGCTGCATTATTAGACTCCAGTCCTCAGGGTCCCCTTACAGCACATCTGTTTAATTTCTGTTTCAAAACTCACAAGTAAAATAACTAGTATTATTCTCTTGTACATAATACACACTGATGATGGCATGAAAGTATCTTCTAAAAATGTTGTTATGAAAATGTTTGTATGACCCTTGTATGAAATTCTACTAATGTATGTCAAACTAAATCAAACAAACCCAAATGGCCAGCAATGAAGGATTACAATTTGGATGTTGAAACTGTATGATCTATCAGCAGTTGATATAAGTTTTATATATCTTTTATACATCTTTAGTGGCATTTTGCTTTCTATAAACAATTGTAATGAAGTCAAACATACATTGCTTTACACAAGCTTCTTTTTTTATATAAGGTCATGCATTTTTTAAGATTTTGGTTTTAATATGCAGCTTTTTCAGAAGTTTAATACAATTCATTTCAGTAGCTGTAAAATAATTTTCCACAGTATCAGTAAAATATCTTGCCTTAATTCCGTACCTGTCAGAAAAAGAATGTCTTTCATGATATATCCTTTGCTTGAAGGTCCTTTTAATGTATGGCATGATGATTATTAGGTTTAATAAAAATGTTAAAGCTCTATGACATACTTCAAAACAATTAAGATTTAGAATACCTTGATTTATGTGATCTACACCAAGAAATCATTAATGCGGCTATAGTGCTAGCATATGCATGCTTTATTTTTATTCCTCTCCCATTGTATTTTTCGCAAGCCAACTTACATCCAAGTTATATAAATGATGTCCCCCAAGTACTGTCTATCATTCTCTTGCTGCATTTGAAGAGCAAGAGGTAATTATCTGGCTTTTAATGTGTAGCTACAATTTTACCTCTTCAATCTTAGTGTCCTCTAGGTGACTATTGTCCTGACTTAAGGACATTAGTGATTAAAGGAGAATACTGATCTAATGTAATTTCTGCTCATTCATAATATAATTTTAAAGAAACAAATTCTGCCTGTAAACAGACATTTGCAGTGATATCTGTGCATTTATTTGTCAAGGGGTGACAGTGCCTTGAAGATAAATGGGCAAGTTATGGTGCCCCAGATGACAGAGGATAAGCATTGGTCATGTGTAGGGATAAGCTTAAGATTTGGGTCAAGCACAAGTTCAAACCAAACTTAGCCCTTGTACACACGGTCGGAGAATCCGTCAGAATGTGTCCTATCGGACCGTGTCGTCGGATAATCCGACTGTGTGTGGTATGCATCGGACTGATTCCGTTGGAATATCCATCGGACCCAATTTTCCAACATGTTGGAAATATTTCCCGACCAACTGGGCCGATCGGACATACTCCGATCATGTGTAGAGAATTTTGATCGGACCAAGTACCACGCATGCTCAGATCAAATTCCTACATCAAAGCTATTGGCTACTAGCCTGAATGTAGTCCCATCTTAACGAAATTACGTCATCACGTTCTGAAAGATCGGATTTTTTCGCTAACTTTGTCCGACCGTGTGTATGCAACAGTTTCGGACAAGATCCGACGGACAAAATCCGACGGGCAAAATCAGACGGATTTGGTTGTCGAAATCTCTGACCGTGTGTACAGGGGCTTAGGCTGTTCGGTCATTCATCTCAAAGAAGTGGCAGTATTTGGAACCCATTATATCCTTAGCAACCAGAAATACCACCTAGCCTTATTCCTTTACCGGTTGAAAATGTCATTTAAACAAAGTGGTGAGGATAGCGTGATATCACTGACCAAATATGGCCACATGGCCATCTATGGGCAATGACATTGACCAAATATGAAGAACTCCACACCTTTTTTGTGTGAGGGTCCCTGATACTCATCACATCACACATCAGACACTCATCTAGGATAATGGTCTGGTGTGGATGAAAGGAAAACCTTTTGTTTGTTTGCAGTAGAAGTAAATCAGCAGGAAAAGCTTTTACTTGTCAGCAATTTAAATAGCATTTTTTGTTTCTTTTTTTTACAATAAAAGATTTTTATTGTAAAGTTAAAAATATAGCAAGTGTACAATCATAATAACATTTGTACATAGTAACAATAGTGCATATGGTTTAGTCAAAGTAAATATTGAGAATAGCAGTAGATGAGTGTGTTACATCGGTAAAGCTCTCATGTGTTCTAAACTCAGAATAAATACCATATGTAAATTAAAATTTGTAACTAGAGAACTTTTTTTAACATAATCAGCCGATCATTTTCCTATATCTAAATTTAACTTCTGTTCTCAGTACATGAGAATCGTACGGAAATTTCAAATAATGCGTAAGAAAGACCAAGAGAGGGTAGAATAGGAGAGAAAAAAGGGAAAAAAATTCAGTAGGAAGAATTGTAGTTTGTCAAGTTCTGAGATTACCTATATTTATTTCTATTTCTCCATCAAGGACTTGCATGTTTTGATATATTTGAATATGATTCAAGGTTGCCAAGTTTTGTTGAAGATTTTGGTTGTTTCGTGAGCTGTCACCCTTATCTCTTACATTTTATAGAGGAGGTGAACTTCTTTCAATCATTCCCTAATTGTGGGAGCGGTGACATTTCTCCATCATCTGGGGATCACTGCCTTTGCGGCTGTGAGTAAGAACCTGGTGAGTGATTGCTTGTATTTTTTCAGGGGACAATTGGTGATGTGCAATAGGCAGCATGCGGCGTCTACGTGAATCATCGTTTCTGTTATGAGTTTTTTGGTGTCACAGACCTGTCTCCAAAATGGTTATATTTGGTAGCATTCCCACCATATATGTGGAAAGGTGCCTTTCTCCTGATTGTAGCACCAACAAATGTCAGGAACATTAGGGAACCATTTATGAATTTTGATCAGTGTGTTATACCAGTTTTTTAGGAATTTGAGTGAAGTTTCTTGCAATCGTGTGCTAATAGCACATTTATGGGCAAACACACGCCTGCAACCATTGGTCCTTAGTAAAGGTTTTGTTTAAAACAGTTTCCCAAAAAAATTCTGCCCGTTATGTTCCTGAGAATTTGATGCCTGCAACCAGGTATAGGCTAAGGAAATGCTCTTTTTGGAGTTGTGTACTCTGAAGCAAATATTCTGAAATGGCGTCAGGGGTCTGGTGAAATGTTTGTAAAATCAGTTTTGCTGTTATGATTTATACATTGGAGAGAGTTGCCATTTTACATGTAGGTTAAAGACATCCCCTCGGCATGTAATTTTAAAGTAATCTGTAGGGTGAATTTACACTGGACCCTTTTCCCAACTCCCCCCCCGTCCTGCAAACTCCCACTGTGACACATCATATAGCCGCTTTACTGATCTGGGAATTTGAAAATCCCCTCAGCTTTCTCTCCTTTTCTCCCCGTTGACAGGATGAGCTATGCGGGTTCTGATTGGCCTTTACGAGGTACATTTAGGAGATTAAGCCATGGGTATTTCATATCCCTGGACTGGTAAAGCGGCTATACGATGTGTCACAGTGGGGGATCGCAGCACTCAAGGTCAGCAGGACTGGAGGAGGCGGACCAGTGTGAGTTCACCTTACAGATTTTCTGTAAAGGTGAACTTACCCTTTAAGTATTCTTTTTATTTTTAATGTTGACCTTAACCGCTTCCTGACTGCTCACAGTACATATACTGCGACAGGGCAGCCCTACTGCATTGTAGGGGGCGCACGCACGCACCACTGGAGCATTGTTCCCCCTGTGATTGGACACAGCAGGAGCCAATTAGCGGGTCCGACCCGCCGATCGATTCATGGGAGACACGGGGCAGTGGTGGACCTAATGTAAACGAGGGACAGTGCTGATCTCTCAGTGAAAAGAGAGGTCTTCTGTTTCAGCTATGCTGAATCACGATCTCTTTTTACCTCCAGTCAGTGTATCCACTGCCCTTACAGTTAGAAAGCACCTCCCTAGGACACACTTAACCCCTTGCTCGTCCCTAATGTTAACCCATTCCCTGCTAGTGCCATTAATCCAGGGATCAGTGCATTTTTTTAAATCACTGATCACCGTCATTACTAGTAAAATAAAATAAAAATTGCCATAAATCTAACCCACAGTTTGTAAACACAATCACTTTTGTGTATACCAATCAATAAATGCATATTGGGATTTTTTTTTACCAAAAATATGTAGCATAATTCATATTAGCCTAAACTGATGAAGAAATTAGATTTTTTTTTATTGGGAATGTATTACAGCAGAACGTTTTTTTATTAAAAATTGCTGGCCAAAAAATAAAAACTGCAGAGGTGATTAAATACCACCAAAATAAATCTCTATTTGTGGGAAAAAAGGACATCAATTTTATTTGGGTACAGCTCTGCATAACTGCGCAATTGTCAGTTAAAGCAACGCAGTGCTGTATCACACAAAATGGCCTGGTCAGGAAGGAGGTACACACTTCCGGGGCTGAAGTGGTTAAAGTGGAATTCAAGTCTAGAACTAACTAGGCTTAAAACTGCCCCCACCCTCTTCTTATACCTATACTATACAAATAAATAAAAATTGCAGTGTTCTAATTAACATAAATTATGCATTAAATAAAAATTTAATAATGTGCAAAAGTTCAGTAATTTAAGTAATCAAAAAATAGTGATTGCATTATGTGCACATCCACTGAATATAAATGAGCTACAAAGCAGGCTCAGTATAAAGGAGCATCCTGCACAATAAGGGCTAGAGGCATGGAAACCCCAACGATACATGATTTTATGATTATGTAAAATTTTAGTTATGAGGAATGAGGTTTTTCCTTGCCATCATGGTAGCCTGGGAGAGGCCAGTCAATAACAAATCCCAGAGTAAGGGTCAGACAGAGAAGGTTGTTGTCTGGAATAGTGCATCACTTGATCTTTCACATGACAGAAGTAAATGTGACCGATTACATCCCTGGGAACTCTGGCAGGTAGGCAGGCTTGGAGAGTCTGTGAGCCCTGTCGATGATGATCTCCTGCAGTGGAACAGCTGCAGTCAGACTTTGTAAGTAAGAACCCAGTTCAGCTGCCTTAACAGATTCTGCTATACCCTGAGACTTGATATTGTTCCAGTGGGATCTATCTTCCAAGTCTGCCACTTTGATCTTAACCACTTCACTTTAGGCCGATACGTGTTCTTCTACATAGTTTTGGTAAAAAAATCACAATAAGCGTTTATTGATTGGTTTGCGCAAAAGTTTTAGCGTTTACAAAATAGGGGAAATTTTTTATGGCATTTTTATTCATTTTATTAATTCATTAATTTTTTTACTAGTAATTGCGCCGATCAGCGATTTTTATCGTGACTACGACATTATGGCGGACACATCGGACATTTTTGACACATTTTTGGGACCATTGTCATTTGCTATACAAATGCACTGATTCCTGTGTAAATGACACTGGCAGTGAAGGGGTTAACCACTAGGGGGCATTGTATGGGTTAAGTGTGCCCTGGGGAGTGTTTCTACCTGGGGGGTGTGGCTATGTGTGACACATCACTGATCTCTGCTCCCAATCACGGGGGGCAAAGATCAGTGACACTGTCACTAGGCAGAATGGGGAGATGCTAGTTTACATTAGCATCTCCCCGTTCTTCCTCTCTGTGAGGCGATCGCAGGTATCCCCGTGGTGATTGGAGCTTGACACGGGCACTCATGCTGCTTGCCACCTCTTAAAGGCGTACGTTGCATACAGGAACATTAGTTTGCCTGTAAGAGCCCTTCTGCTGGTGTATATTGGCGTAAGGCAGTCGGCAAGTGGTTAAGGGACTTCATTTCTTCTTACAGGTCAACATGAGTGCCCATCGGCTCATTATGGGCCTGAGCGAATTCCCCCATCTTGCTTCTAAATAATGCATGTATTACACATACATACAGCTATATCATGTTGTAGTGCCCCTTGCAGGGACTGGATCATATGTTTTAGTGTGGAACTCCTGGAAGTCCAGTGAAAAAAATGGGCCTGTCCTTGTGCCATAACTCTCAGCTTAGCAGGATATAAAAGCATAGAGCATGTAGAGGGATTGTAACCTTTTCTTAACCTCAGCAAATTTGGCTTTCCTACATTGAACATCAGCTGGAAAGATAAGGCAAAAGAATACTTTTGCTATATTGGATGTTTGCTTATTCTCTGGCTAGATGGAGTATAACTTCTCTATCTTTGTAAAAAGTTTAAAAGTCACACCGGCATGGGTCTAGTTAAATGGTCTGGTGGCAACTATGAGCGCATTCTACTATGAACAAAGGAGTAAGCGCTTCCTTACCAAAGAGATCCACTAACTAATGCTCAACAAAATCAGTGCGGTCTCTGCTCTCCACTCTCTTGCCTGTTTTTGATGTCACCTGCCCTGTTATTAGTGGGAAGCGGTTCAGGCATCTCTAATGAGGGGTGGAAGATGATTTTCAATGTCACTGATGTGACTTTCAGTGGCAGTGGTTCATTCCCTGATCTTTTGGAGATCCTGGCACAACAGGGACATTTCTCCCTAATACTCCCAAAGATCGCTTTGGCAGCTTTAACAGAAGCTGTGCACTTTTATAACTGCCTGTAATATTTCTCCCAAAATAGGTTGTTCAATGTCATCAGCATCAGTGAGGTAGAAGGGGTTTCTGTGCTTTGTAATTTGGTCACTGCCTCTTGTACATCTAGGCTAGAGGCAGTAGAGGATGCAGAGTGCTGGTGTGTAACTGGCTCCCTCAAGATTTTTTGTGTGTAATGTAGCATATCTCTGGGAGGCTCCTTTCCTTGCAAGCAAGATGCCTAACTGGATTTACTCACAGAGTTTCTAAGTTTCCCCGATCCCTGGGGAGTGTGTTGGGGTAATGCCAGCTGGGTACCATTTTGCTGCTCCAAGGCTGCTGCTTCCTTTCTTCCTTTACATATCATCATGTGGACGTTGTGCCAGAGAGGGGACCAGGAGGGTCACCCAGCTTTCCCCAAGGAATCTAGGCCAGCGCAGTTCAAAAGTTTAGCTGAGGGAAGGATCTTCAGTGGGAGAACTGTGAGACACAGCCGCTCATGTGCCATTCCAGATCACCCACCATTCGAATCACTTGTTACTTTGTAAAAAAATATGCTCAGTATATTGTCATTTGTATCTGTTCCAAGCTTCTCAACTGAGCATTTGACTGTGTTTGATATGTGTCTTTCTGTCTTACTATTGGGCTGATTTATTAATGGAAATAATAAACTTTACACAATAAATTTGAAATTGGTGAACAGAAATTAGCTTTTCACATAATTGTATTTATTTATTGTGTGAAGATTCTGAATTCCTTTAGTAAACAAGTCTCTGTATCTTTACCTATCTGAAGCATATCACAAGGAAAATCCTCTTTAGGACAAAATACAATTACAAAGCCTATATTTGATTTAGACCCTTTTGCCATATAGCAATTATAAGTGATCCCACATCTGGCAACTGAGCTTTATTGTTTAATTTAAAGTGCCTCTGACAGCTGGAAAAAAAAACTAACATGACAAGGTCACCAAACAGGATAGATGGAATTATTCTTCTTGCAGTGAAAAAAAGCCTTTTTTTTTAGGAGGTTTTATTATTATTATTTTATTATGATTTAAAACAGTTTTTTTTTTTTTTAAGGAAAGAAATGCTGTCTTTTTATTTGAATTTACAAATATCCACACATACAAACAGTATATAGAATTTGATTATTTTTTTATACAGTCAAGTTAAAACAAAACGTATATGGCAGACAGGTGGAAGAGACATGGGATCCAGAGTGACATCCTGAGTGGCAAAGATGCTGGAGAAACTATGGACTGGATACAGCAGAGTAGGCAGTACTGGATAGAAGGCAGCTCCCAGGAGATGAATGTATCTCTTTGCAGCATAATAGAAAAACAAGGACAAAGGAGTGCCACTCTAAATGCAGTATGCATTAAAAGAGTCTATTTATTTGACAATTGGCAACTTACATAAAGATGAACAGAGTGCATGTATGACCCACCAGGGGTCAGGAGGGATCGGTCCAGCGTGTAGAGCTGGGAGTAACTGCACCAGATGGTGAGTGGGGACATGGCCACAGTGCCTGGTTTCTGGTGGATGTCCGGATTCCAGTGTCCACACCTGCTGGATACCTTTTACCCAACTCACCATCTAGCACGGTTACTCCTGGCTCTAAACACTGGTCCGGTATCACAGCCCCATGACCCCTGGCGGGTCATACATGAGCTTTGTTGATCATCTTTATGTAAGTTGCCAATTGTCAAATAAATAGACTCGTTTAATGCATACTGCACTTAGAATGGTGCTCCTTTGTCCTTATTTTTTATAATATTGTTTTTATACCACTACTACTGGAAAGTTACTAGAGTTATAGGACTCCTACCAGAAGCAGCTAGTTATATTAAGGCATACAACTCAATATTTTACCACATTTTTAGATAATGGAAGCCTGGAGCTGTCACTGATGGCTGTGGTGCTACTGACATCAGGGATTAGTAGTATGTGGTGGATCATCTGTTTTCTTGGAGGGTTTTCGGAGAGTAAATGGCAGTGGGCATTGTGACTGACTATGGATTCTACAATGAAGGACTTTTTTGTGGATTTGGTGTCTTTATTTCTAGATTACATATTTCCTTTTTTGAATATGGTGTGCTATGTATCCCATACTCATTCACGTGGGGTGAGGTATTTGGGGCCCCTTTATTGTTCAAGGGGGCTTTCTGATTTCAATAAGCTCCATAGGATCAAGTGGAAGAGCAGTAGATGAACAAGACAAGGTCAATAAAAATGATTGCAAGTTGGGATCAAGTGGAAGTGTAGCCGAGAAATAAGCCAAAGGTCTGCAACAAGTGGTAGTTAAGATAAGAATAGCTGCAGGTATGCAACAGAGCAAGATATCGACTGGAGAGAGCACAATATTCTTGCAAACAGGAAGTGCAAAGCCATGGCTTAAATAGGAAGTTCATGGGAGGAGTAAGGCGTTCACGGTTCACCAGAAACAAAGCACAAGGCAGGATTATCTAAAGAATCAGACAGGATTTTATTCAGCATCTCAAGTGGCTTAGGAAAAACTGCTACGGTTGGACACAGTAGAGGTCATGGGTTAAGAGTCTGGTCCTGACAGCTAGGACCATGCCACCTCACAGAATATTTCATACAGCCGACACAGGGCAAGTCACAAGATGGCATGGAAAGGGGAAACCACTCTAACTCCCTGCACATCTCTCAGGCCCAGCATGGTGCTGAAAGCATATTTGATATGGGGGACGCCCTCAGGCACCCTATCTTCAACTATTTTCCTGACACATGAGATAAACATTTGTGTTGGGAGGGGGGGGGGGGGGGGGCTCATAATGGAGCTTGTCTATTCACAACACAGTTCTTTCACGTGACCTGCACTTTTGAAAGGGTTTAGAGAGCAGGGAACTGCAGATAAACAAAACCAAAAAAAATGTAGGTGGATTTGTTTCATCTCTGTGTATCATCTGGGGCTGTTTCCAACCACTTTAATCACCCCCTGCTAAAAAAGCAACACTGGGCTTTTGTTTAACTTTGTTTTAATCTACAGTCCGTATGGAGATACTTACTGAGCTTGAATCATCAAGAGACTAAGATTGAATAGCATTTTTCTTTATTTCCTACTGAATTTTTTAATTCACACAACACATTTCCTACATCTAAGCTTTTTCCTTTACCTAACTTTACAGAAAAGCTTCCTCAATTGGAGAATAAGGCCAAGGACGAAATCAATGGTGTGACATGTTCTTTCTCAAACAATATGTGGCTTTGGAAATTACTCCCAGAAGTTTATGAATCATACATTTTTGTGATTTTATAGATCCTGACCTCACTAAAACTGGGAAGAGGTAGCTGAGTTATTACTTTTCTTCAGTTTGTATTCATACCTGTTATTATCCCCCAATGTTTTTATTATGCGACATTCCTTATACAGTATATTCTTGTGTCCTCCTTCCATCATTTCGGCTTTAGAAAGGGGTGTGTATGGCCCTGAAACATGTAGCCACACTGCTTAACCTCTGCCTGACTTCTGAATTCATTGTGCACTCCAAGCTGGCTCTTCTGGTTACCATCTATTGCTTCCTGGTGCTACTCTGCCACACCCAAAGCCACTTCCCGAGTCAATCTGCGCTGCTTGGCGCTTCTCTGATGCACTCAGCTTATCATCCCTGCCTTCATCTTGTGGTTGTCCTTTGGAGGGCTACATTAGAATGATATGTTTATATTCTACTGGCCATATGTGAATGCACATGATTTTTAACCCATTTCTTTTTATAAACGTCTACACTTAGATGGTCGTGCCCTCTATTGTTTTTTTTTTTTTTTCCTTTTATAGTACTTGAATTCAGAGGATCTCACCCTACTCTACACTGAGAAGGGCTACAACTCATCCAATAAGTGACTGTTTGATTTAGATTAGACTTTTAAAGGGGCACTTGCTTGTAGATAGTCCTCAGTTATTTGCACCATATCCAGTTTTTATTTTTTACTGGACTGAACATATCATGTCTCACACAGCGGGAGATTACACAGAACCCCTGGCTGTATTCCCAGCTACAGACACTCCCACTTTCTTTATAATCAGAATTGAAAAATTCTATCTCTCACTTTCACTCCAGAACAAATTGAAGAACTGACCAGGTGGAGAGGCACATGAGGGTCTACACTGGGGCTGAAACAACTAATAAATATAAATGATTATGAAAATAGTTGTGAACTGATTTCATAATCGACTAGTTGGTCAGCCCATTAGTTGGTCTGCATACAGAATGCATTATTTGTTTACATATCAGGAAATACAGTGCCATACATGTCTGGATTAGGGATGAGCTTCGAGTTTGAGTCGAACTCATGTTCGACTTGAACATTGCCTGTTCGCCTGTTCACCGAACAGTGAACAATTTGGGGTGTTCGCGGCAAAATCGAAAAGCCGCGGAACACCCTGTACAAGTCTATGGGAGAAATCGAAAGTGCTAATGTTAAAGGCTTATATGCAAGTTATTGTCATAAAAAGTGCTTGGGGATCTGGGCCCTGCCCCAGGGGAAATGTATCAATGCAAAAAAAAGTTTTTTTGGGAGCAGTGATTTTAATAATGCTTAAAGTGAAACAATAAAAGTGTAATATTCCTTTAAATTTCATACCTGGGGGGTGTATATAGTATGCCTGTAAAGGGGCACATGTTTCCTGTGCTTAGAACTGTCCCTGCACAAAGTGTCATTTCTGCAGGAAAAAAAGTTATTTAAAATCACTCGCGGCTATAATGAATTGCGGCTCCCTGTAATACAGAGAACAGTCATTAAAAATCATTGATAAAAAAAAAAAGCCTGGGATCAAATTTAAAAAGAAATGACGTGGGGTTTTCCCCAATATCCATACCAGACCCTTCACATCAGAGGGGGGCTGGGTCATTACATCAGAGGGGGCGGGGTCACCCGCATGTCATTAGGGAAGCCGGGCTTTCCCCTTGCGTCGGAGGGGGTGGGGTCAGGTGACGGGTGGCCCCGCCCTTCTCATATAAGAAGTGTTAGGCTGCTGGGATTTCCGCAGTGTCTCTGCTGGTGGAGACAGAGGATGGATCCGCTGCGCTGGAGGGAGAGATCACCCATCGCTGGATCAGATCAGCCATCCATGGCCCCCGGAGAGATGATCATCCGTCACTGGATAGTCACTGGATAGCAAGAGTGGATTACCACCGCTGGAATCTTTCTTTTATTTTTTTTATTTTTAATAAAGGACTTTTGCAACAGTGTGTGTGTCTTTTTTAACTATTTTTTTTACACTTTCTTTGTGAAATGGTAGGGGTACTTTTGTACCTCCTTACCATTTCAAATAGGGGGGCGGGATCTGGGGGACCCCTTGTTAAAGGGGGCTTCCAGATTCTGATAAGCCCTCTGCCCGCAGACCCCCACAACCACCGGCCAGGGTTGTGGGGACGATACCCTTGTCCTCATCAACCTGGGGACAAGGTGCTTTGGGGGGACCCCAAAGCATTCTCCCAATGTTAAGGGTATGTGGCCTGGTACGGTTAAGGAGGAGGGCGCTCTCTCGTCCTCCCTCTTTTCCTGTGGCCTGCCAGGTTGCGTGCTCGGATAAAGGGTCTGGTATGGATTTTTAGGGGGAACTCCATGCCATTTTTTTTAAAAAAAAATTGGCGTGGAGTTCCCCTTAAAATCCATACCAGACCTGAAGGGCCTGGTAATTGAATTTGAGGGAACCCCACAATTTTTTTTTTTATCAATGATTTTCAATGACTGTTCTCAGTTTTACAGGGAGCCGACAATTCATTATAACTGCGAGTGATTTTAAATGACTTTTTTTCCTGCAGAAATGACACTTTGTGGAAGGACAGTTCTAATCAAGGGAAACATGCGCCCCTTTACAGGCATACTATAGACACCCCCCAGGTATGAAATTTAAAGGAATATTACAATTTTATTGTTTCACTTTACGCATTATTAAAATCACTGCTCCCGAAAAAACTTTTTTTTGCATTGATACATGTCCCCTGGGGTAGGACCCAGGTACCCAAACACTTTTTATGACAATAACTTGCATAGTTCACACGAAGTTTAGGTCTGTTCGCAGGTGCTGGTGCGAACCGAATCGGGGGGGGGGGGTGTTCGGCTCATCCTTAGTCTGGATATTAATTGGACACTAATATTTAAAGGTAAAATTGATTCAGGGAATATCTGATTGCCTCTCGGGGGATCAGGAAAGAATATTTTTTTCAATCGCTGGACCAAATTGGATAATGCTTTATTGTTTTTTTTTACTTTCCTCTGGATCAACTGTGGGTATAGGATAGTGTATATGGAGGTTTCTATTTGTGTGTGTGTGTGTTTTTTTTTCTCTGTTGGTTCAACTGGATGGACTAGTGTCAGTAACTATATGTCAGTATACACAGTGCAGCACACATACAGCTCGATACACCGTCCATCCATGTCAGTAACTTGTGAATATGTGAGGAGCAATGCCTTGTGGGACATACAGTCCAAGCTACCTTTCAGTGCCGCCTATCAGTGTATCTTATTCATATATATAATAATACATACACTGTCAAAAGTATTGGGACACCTGCCTTTACATGTACATGAACTTTAATGGCTTTCCGGTCCCAGAAGGAAGATTCAGGACCGCTTCTCCTAGCCAGACTTAAAAGATATTGTCTGCCTGGTGGGGTGAGTCCGTGCTAATGCAGCACACAAAGAGACATTCTCCTCCTGGCCAATTAGGAAATGTGTTTTGAGACACACTTGAGTTTCAGGCCCCGCTTCCTGATTGGCCGGAAGGAGAATCAGGAAGACTATAGTGAATATTAATTCACTATTGTCTCACAAGTGGGTCAGGTGCACTGCGCCACAAGCCCACCTCTTTTTTTAAGCTAAGTAGAGCCTCAGGCTCTAATCGTGTGCTTAAAAAAAAACATTGAAATACATGAGTTCAGAGCCCTGCATGTAGATTAGGGGTCAGGCGTATGGATTAGGGGGGTGGCGCCCCAGAGCCTCATATTGGCGGTCCGCTACTGCTCCAGTCTCTTATACGCTCTTCTCGAACACTATTAACAAATCCTACTTGCTATGAAAACTGAATACTTCTTAACTTACTTACCCTTGGTATCAGGAACATATCAAACCCGAGAAAGAGCCATTTTTCTGTAGACATTTTGACTCAGTATCTTAGTATCTTATGATACTATTTTGTGGAGTACTCACTAATCCTAACTTAGTTAACATTAGCTGAAATCAACCAGAGAAACAGCAGTATTTCCCAGCTACGTGGAGATTAGTGCAAGGGAGTAGGATGCCAGGGCCTTACCTGGGCAGGCAGTGCAGATCCCAGTGGCCACTGTGGTGAACATAGATGTTTCCCAGAATATCCCGCGGGCACCAGTGTCAAAGGGATGGGCGATTTTGGTGTGGTGGCGAGACATATGCAGAAGATTTTAAATCTTTAATACAAGCACTTCCAACGAGGGCTGACATAGAAGCACTGATCAATAGAGTGGAAGGTGCTCACTGTAAGGAACTTCAGCTTGTGCAGATGGAACTGCAGATATTGACTGAGCATTTTACAGTTGATGTGACTGCAACAAATAGGCTGGAGCAACGGGTATCGGAACTGGAGTGAGTTGGGGTCTCAGAGACAGACATTGCAGCAGAACTACAAGTGCAAATGAAGGGCCTGGAAGATTGGAGCCGCAACTTGCAGCTCTCTCTCAGAAGCTACAGATTGGGAGTGCCTCCGGAATATGGTAATGTATATTTTTCAAAAAATGTTAATTGGAAATGTACCCCCTAATATAGAGCTGGACATGGTCCATAGAGCACTAGAAACTAGAACCCTGGACCGAGCCGCCCCTCTGATTTGCCACTTGCATTACTATCCACATAGAGAGGCTATTTTCCGGAAGGCTTGGGAAGCAGGCACAACAGATTTGAAGATGCACAATTAAAAATATTACCTGATCTGTCAAGAGCCACATTGCATTTCTCCATCCAGTTTTGGATTGGGTGCGACAGCTGGGCTATACCTACCACTGGAGTTTTCCAGTCTCAGTCCTAGTGCAGAAGGACTCTTCTGTATTTTTTCTACATACACGGGCTCATTTACCAGACTTATTTTCTTTTCTTGATATTGAGCCTCTTAAGGTCCCGAATTGGTTTCACAGGCACCAAGTCGCAAAGGGGGAAAAAAAAATCAAAAGACAGTCCTAATTACACAGTAATCAGAGGCCCACTAAAAGATTGGAGCATTTACAGAAGATAGACAATAAGAGTTAAAGTGGGTCTATGAGTATTAATTGGATGAAGTCTTTTGATTCTATATAGAAGAGATTTAAACAGATAAGAAAATTAAATTGCATAAAAAAATAATAGTTGACCAGATTGGGAACTTTGAAAAATCAAAAGGTAGAGGATATATTCCACTGGTCTGGGTCCTATGGGGGGTTTCTTAATGTAGGTAGAGACAAATGAATTGTTTACTCGCCGTACTTTGACAAATTTAGAATTATTGATTTTTTTTCTTTACTCAGCCTAAGCTTAAGCTGGTTTATTTAGTTTGTATCCTGAAAGAAGGAGAGGCAATTTAATTTGGGTCCAATATCTCTAAGAAGACGTGTGAGATATGTATAGGAGAGATTGTATGAGAGTGACGGGCGAGTGGGTTGCTGCAGGTGGTGGTGGGGGGGGGGGGGCGATGGTGGGGGGGGGTTCTGCCCTGATAGAATAGGTCAGCCTCTTGGGGGTTTGGTTCCCCCTCATAAAAAGTTTTTTTTCCTTTGTTTTTTCACTATAGTTTGAATATATATTGATTTTCACATGGAAGAATGGGGAGGCAGCCTCCACAAGGGTGAATTGGTTGAGGTGAATAGAATTGAGAATAGAGGAGACGAGATGAGATGAGATGAGAAAATTAAGTGAGGTAGGATGAGAATGATATAATTTAGATGAATGTTGAATGAGTACGTTTGGGGGGAGAGGTGAGAAATGGGGTTATCACTCTTAAAGATCAAAAAGGATACAAAATATAATGGAAAAGTTAATTAAATAAGATTGGTAAATACTTCCATGAGGTAGGTAGTAAGAATTATTTCAAATTAGTGATAAGTGAAATAATGGGGGATAGGAGGGGAGGGTGTAATTTTACCACGGATGGGTTCTTCTAATACTGTAATGCCGTGTACACACGGTCGGAATTTCCGACAACAAATGTTTGATGGGAGCTTGTTGTCAGAAATTCCAACCGTGCGTAGGCTCCATTGGACATTTTTCGGCGGAATTTCCGACAAACAAAATTTGAGAGCTGGTTCTTCAATTTTTTGACAACAAAATCCGTTGTCGTAAATTCCGATCGTGTGTGCACAATTCTGAAGTACAAAATTCCACGCATGCTCGGAATCAAGCAGAAGAGCCGCACGGGCTATTGAACTTAATTTTTCTCGACTCGTCGTACGTGTTGTACCTCACTGCGTTCTTGACGTTCGGCATTTCTGACAACATTTGTGCGACCGTGTGTATGCAAGACAAGTTTGAGCCAACATCCATTGGAAATAAATCCAGGATTTTGTTGTCGGAATGTCCGATCGTCTGTACGTGGCATAAGTGTCCCAAATACACAACTAAAGTAAAGGAAAATTGCAGCAGTTTAAAGTTGTCCCTAGGCTCTTATTTGGAGATTCCCTCTACTTCCATGTTAACTGTTTACAAGCCTGCACAAGTTACCATGTTTCTTGCCTTCAATATTTTGCAGATGTATATTCCAGAAAATGTACCTTTATGCAGGCTTAAACATTTGCAAAATAAAATAAAAAAATAAAAACCTAAACAGAAAAAGGGGTTAACAAATTATATGTTTTTCCTTGAAAACATGATTTATAATGGGTGTTGTAAACCCAAGAATGCACTGTTTTTAAATCACAGTGTGATGCTCGGTTGTACCGATGTGATTACAGTCAGTTTAGAACTATTTATATTTCTTTTTAACACACCTAGTATAGGTATACCATGCATGATGAGAATATTTTGTATTACAAAAATCATGAAAAATTATACTTACTGATATATTATTATATAATATAAATTCAATAGTGTTGTACACTGCCATATGTATAATATACAACTCAAATGTTTATAAATGTTGTTTAAACCAATTATTATAACATAATCAAACACAAATAAAATATAATCATGCAGTGTGAATGCAAGAATTAAGTGCACAAGATAAGAAAAAGTGTTATTCACATAAAAATTAAGTAAAAAAAAAAAAAAAAAGTCAGTTACTGCATTGTGAAACGACTGTCACCACAAGGACACACAGAAAACAATTGTTTCCTGCCTGTCCCATTCAACACAGCAATGCAGCCTGGATCTGCACTTTAGCATGCTGCAAAAAAATGCATTTTTTCATAGTGTGCTGTACATAATCATATGGCACTGTACAGCAAAGCTATACAGCACATCCCACTGCTGTACAGCAACATGAATGACGTGTACTTATGTACACTTACAATAAATTTTGTACAAATATAAAAAAATGAAAACAAAAGCTTGTGTGATGCACTGAATCATGCACCGGGCTGCCACCTACCACACTTGCGAATAGATAGCTGCCAGAGAGCTAAAACACTTCAGCAGCTGTCCTTTCATACAGTCTAAAGTCCATGTGTTGGTAGTAATTACCTGGTGATCCTGCCAGTTCCCTATTCAGAGTAGCAGCACTATTGCATTTTTTTCCCAAAAGTTTATTACATTTTTAAGTTTACAGACAGGAGCAACAGAAACATAACTGATAAATCCAGTACATATAGTCATACGTCTGATGTGAGTGACATCAAAAGATATCACATTTCATAAACAACGTAAATAAACAAAATAAGTACATTCTAACCATTGTCTCAGCCGTATCGGGTATAGATGATTGTAATTAGAGGTGTCTATGTTGTGAGGTCTTGGAGGTTAGTCCTTGGAGGGTCTGCACATTGGGTATTGGGTGAACCAAGACAAGCCTTCCCAGATCCCAAACACCCTTAACAGGATCAAACTGTGAGAGGGAGGAGGCAGTTGTTGCCATTTTGAAATGTCTCATCGATGTTGGTGTACTCAGTGAGGTAGATGACCCTCTCCATGTTTATAAGGGTTTTGTAGATTTGACCTCTGTCAATGGTCGTTCATGTAGAGGAGCTCACCTATATAAGTTCTTTAAGTTGGCCCTACATTTGAAGGTTGGTATATTGTTTAATTTAATTTAATTCGAATTTTCCCCTCCGCGATATGTGTGTGGGGGGGGGGGCTCATTTTGTTAGGGACGGTTAATAATGGGTGGGTGGGGGTGTCGGGGACTCTATCCTTGTTAGGGATTAAGATGTGTGTGAGGAACGTCTGCCTGTTCCAACTGTGTTGTAAAGTTATGAGTTATGCAGGAGATCTTGAAAATATGAGGAGTCCTGGAATTATAAGCAGCAGGCCCATGTTTTCCAATATTTCATTGGACTCTCTTTAGCTTAATGGATTAGGGTCTCCAGTTCTGCTATTTTCTCTACACGCTGAAGCCATAAGGGGATTTATGCTTCTCCACTGGATGGACATACATTGTTTTGCAACGCTGATAAGGTGGAGTGAGGTATAGATGTGTGGTGTAGTACGTATTGAACCGGAGTAAAGTCTGGGGTACATGTTGTGATTTGGGTGATTGTGCTGTGAACTTTCTTGCAGAATGGTTGTATGTGTGAGCAATCCCACCAAATATGGAGCAGGGAGCCCAATGCTGAAATACATCTCCAGCAGAGTGGGGAGACGCTGGGGTGGTATGTATGGATTCGATCAGGTGTTTGGTACCATCTCAAATACATTCTATAGTCATTTTCTTGTGCTGAGATGCTAATAGAGCCCTTATGAATGTGGTCATATATGTGTTCCCATTTGTCTTTGGGTAGGTCCAAAGTAAGTTCCCTTTCTCATCTCTGGCTAATCGTGTTGGCTTTAGGATCCTACCAAATAGGAGGGAGTATACCGATGAGATCAGGTGTCTTTGGGGTTCCGTGCTGGTACAGAGTGCTTCAAAGGAGGTATAGTCTCTGAGCCACTGGGTAATAGGTTTGGCGCTATTCAAGAGGTGTCTAATCTGTAGGAATTTGTAGAAGGGAATGTTACTCTCTGGGAATCTGGAGGACAGGGTGGCGTACGTGATGAGCTCATCACTTTGAAAATATTGTTGTGCTCTAAGTGGAGGTTCGGGGTGCGGGTGAGTCAGTTTACCTTACGAAAAGCCAGGAGGGAAATGGGGGTTCTGGTTCAGTGGGGTCATAGGATCCGACGAAGGGTTCAGATTGAATGCATTACATGCTGTTTTGAAGTTAAGTAGGGTGGGGCTCGTTAGTGGGTGTGTATTGTTTTCCTTATGGATCGATTTAACGTCAATCCAAGGTAGGTAGGAAATTGGTGCCAGCACAAAGGAGTCCTCGTTTGTAATCAAATCTTTAGTGAGTCTGTGAACATGCCAGTGAATTATTCTGGTGAGGTGACAGGACCAGTGGTATCTGTGGATGTCAGGGAGTCCTAGCCCTCCTGTCAATGTGGGGCAGGTCATTTTATCCCAGCTTAGTCTGGGAGATTTGGAAGCCAAAATAAAATGTCTGCATAGTTGTTTGTAACTCGTAAAGAAAGATAAGGGGATTTTGATTGGGATGATCTGAAAAAGGTTTAGGATTCGGGGTAGAATGTTCATCTTTAAGATAGCTATTCAACCAAATCATGAGAAGTGCCCTTAATTCCATTTGTGGAGGTCCTGCTGGATGGTTTGGATGATAGTTAAGTAATTTATATCATAGAGTTCAGATAGTTTAGCGGGGATTTGGATACTCAGGTATTTAAGGGCATGGGGTTCCCACCCAAAAAGAAATTTTTCCTGGCATTGTGAGACCAAGATTGATGGGAGGGAGACGTTCAGGGATTTTGCTTTCATAAAATTAATTTGGAGGTTAGAGATAGTGTTGAAGAAGGCAAAATCCTTAAGAAAGTTAGGCATGGTGATTATGGGGTCTGAGAGGAAAAGAAGAATATTTTGCAATGTTTGTTTTGAATGTCAATGCCTTTAATGTCTGGGTTGGCCCTTAGTTTGCGTGATGGGGATTCAAAGGTGAGCACAAAAATGAGGGGGGAGAGGGGGCATCCCTGATGTGTGCCAATCGGGATGGAGAAGGCGCTTGATAGGCGGCCATTGACTTACTGATTGTATCAATTGAAGTAAATGCACAGGAAATCCTATAGCCTGTAATGCAGCCATCATGTAGTCCCACACCACTCTGTCGAACCTCTTCATCACTTTGAGGGACAGGAAAAAGCCCTGTTTGGAGGTAGTTGTGAGCCAGTGGTGAATGTTAATAGCCTTTATGGTGTTAACCCTGGCCTTCCTTCCAGGGATAAATCCTACCTGATCTAATGAGATCAGTTTTGGGAGTAGGGGGAGTATGCTATTTGCAAGAATTTTAGCATAAAGCTTCACGTCCACATTTAGAAGGGATAGGGGTCTGTAGATGGATACCATAGTGACATCTTTGCCTGGTTTTGGTATGAGCATTAGGTGGGCTTCAAGAATGTCTTTGTTGGCTTGGGGAGATGAAGATAAAGAATTAAAGGCCTCAGTGAAGTGGGGGGGTTAGTATGTCAGAGAAAGTTTTGAAATAGCTCACGGTTAGGCCGTCTGGTCCTGGGCTCTTACCTGTTTTAATTTGTTTTAGGACGGCTAAGGTTTCTTTTATAGTATTAGGGTGCTCCAGTTCCGCGGAGTCCTCTGCTGTAATGGGTGAGGGGCTATATAATTTTAAGAAATTATTAATGGTCTCCTTTCGGTCTGGGGTGTGTCCCGTTGCGTGTGTGTGTGGGGGGGGGGGGGGGGTAAATTATAGAGTTTAGAGAAGTATTGAACATATTGGTCAGCAACGTCTTCTGTGGTTACGAAGGTGTAACCTGAGGGTTCTTTAATTGTATGCATGGTAGATGCTGCCTTTTTGTGCTGTAGGGCTCTATCTAACAATTTCCCTGATCTATTTCTGAAATAATTTAATAAGTTTTGTGTCAACTCATATTTGAGCTCTTCTCTGGCTTTAATAGGTCAACAAGGGATTTGGTGGATAGGGAAAGCTTGTGAATTTGTTCAAGAGCATGGATTTGTTTCAGGATACCATCCCCATGATCAAGCTGGGGTCTTGGGTGTAGTTACCTCTGTAGAGAGTGAAAATCAACTGGCAGCAGAGGGAGCTCTTAAGTTACGCAGCCATATTCCTGCCCGACCAAACCACATCCCCCACTATTGAAATTTATCATTGCTGTCTATGTGAATAAGTGGGTGGAGCTCTGTTGATCATGTGATTAAAAAAATTATCCAAATGTAAATAACATTATGGAAAACAAAACACATGAAAGCAATGCTTGCTTTTATGTGTTTTGTTTTACTTTATGTTGTATGCATTTACATTTTATTTCAGTAAATCATATGTCGCTGGATTTACATACACTTACAGAAGAAATGAAAAAGGATCATATGACTGACTTAGAAATGCCCTAAAAAGTTTGGACCTAAATTTCAATGATTCAACAAACCACACTCCCATTAAACCACATTTAATCATGTGCACGTTACTTTAATTGCACTTTAAATCTGTTCAGTGATCAGTATACAAGATTTCATTTTCAGTAATGTCCCTTAACATGCGATACTTACCTGTTCTGTACAATGCAGCTCCGATCCTCCTCTTATCAGGTCCCCTGCTGGCAAATCTAGCTCATCGCCCCTGCTGAGTGCCCCTATAGCAAACCACTTGTTTTGTGGGTACTTGTGCATGCTCGCTACCAAGCCCTGCTCTGTATGTCCATAAGATACACCGAGCTTGGCTTGGCCCCACCCTCGCTCCCTCCTCACTGGCTGAGATTGACAGCAGCAGGAGCCCATGGTTTTTGCTGTTGTGTCTGGACCAATGAGGATGGAGAGAGCAGAGAGAGCCTCTGCTCTCATGCACATTACTGGATGGAGATCTGCCTCAGATAAGTATAAGGGGGGCTGGTCTGAGAGTTGCAGAAAATGCATTAAGGTAAAAAGTCTTCTGTCTTTAAAACCACTTACAAACCACTTTAAACCACTTTAAATATCTGCTAACTGTCATTTGACTTCTTAAAAATAAAAATACCTCTTCAAAACAAAAGGGAGGCAATAATTCCTGTAAATTTGCTTTCTTTTTCAGTCAGTATGCTTGATTGCTTAATACATTTTCACAAAAGGTCTAGAAATAAAATTACTTAATTTGATTAATTACAATTGTACTAGCAGCTATAGGAAGCAAATATAATTAATAAGGATGACATATTTTGATAGGTTTGGGAAACATGTTTATAGTGACATAATTAAAGTAATTAGATGTAAAGCAAGGTTGTTTTATAAAGCTAACTCTGGGGAAAATATGATTGACATATCTATTATTTGCTTTCAAGTACTTATGTAGACATAGTATATTTCTGCATAAATATTTTTTTCATACAAGGAAACATGGTTAGCGTGCATATAATTTCTTCATTAAACAGTGTCAAAATACTTAAGAAGTAATTGACCTGCATTTTGGAAATCAAATCCATTCATTAAAAATACAGCATGAATTATGATGGAATACATGGCGTTTAAACTTTGACATATTAAGTTCAAGTAATACACAGATGTCTTTCCAATAACTTATGGTTTTCCTCTATAAATGACATTTTTGTTCTAAGTCAACAAGAACTGAGCAGGAAAAAAAGAGGTTAATGCATTTAGCCAGGTCTGCTTGTCATATTCAATCATTTGAAGCACAGACTAACAAAACTATTGTGTGTATTTCTGAATATTCAAAAATGGCTTGCAAAGCAAAAGAGTTGCTGACACAACAAACTGTGTTCAAAGAAAAATTTTAATGCTTGTCAATTTAGCATTGAAATGTAGTACATAGTCTTACAACAACTCTGGGAGACTTGGCGCATGCATTAAGGACTGATTTTAAAAACATATTTCTTTAGTTATTAGAACATGTCATATCCTTTAATAGTTAGGTTTATTGACAGTAAATGCAAATTGTCAAATTTCTGTCTTTTAGTACAAATATGCTTGAAGAGACTTTCCTCTAACACCATGAAAGCAGAAGGTCCTTTTGTTCTGGCACATAAGTTAAATAACAAAGGAAGTTGCTCTCAGACCCCAAGGGAACAGATGTAATGCTGTCAGAAGGTTCTAAGCAGCACTGCAATCAGTAGACTTCTAAGGCTGAAGCTGCCTGGCCTTTTAAAACTAGAGTTGCCCTATTAAAAATGTAAAAAAGAAATGACAGGCATTCACTAATTAGCTACCCGTGTTAGCTGTCACTAATTCTTTCTATTGCATCTTTACACTTGTTTTAGATGACTTGACTATTCCCGCACACAGACACTGTAGACTTTAGGTAGAGTTAGGTTAAGGAACTATCTTCTTCTGTAAAACCCGCCAATCTTATAACCAATATTTTAAGTAGTATTACTCAATCAAGTGGAAATACATCATCAAACTCCTATATATTAAAAAATAAACATTTAGAAGTAAAGAACACTTTTTACAGTGTTGTTTTTGGAAAATAATTGTTTTGTGCATTTTCTACTCAAAATGGTTCTGTCCGTCTTTAATCTCATCAAGTCTTCCAAACCACCTCCAGACCTTAGACTCAGTGTTATTCAACCAAGAGATCTTACCACACTCATTAAAATACCTGATCCATTTCTTTAGTAAATATTCAAAGAAAATAGAAATTCAAAGAAAGCATCACTATCTCATAAAGCAGGGGCATGCAATTAGCGGATCTCCAGCTGTTGCAGAATTACAAGTCCCATGAGGCTTAGCAAGACTCTGATAGCCACAAGCAGGACCAGAGGAAGAGGCATGATGGGACTGGAGGTTCGCTAATTGCAAATCCCTATCATAAAGCTGCAATAATAGAGCGAATGTTTATAAGTAGTAGAAAGAGGTAAATGGCCCTGCATGTCACCTGAAGAGTGAACCTTCAAAGGTGAATCACACTTCACATATAAAAGTGCAAGTGCTATTATAACCAACAATAATATATATATATATATATATATATATATATATATATATATATATATTTGAGCATCTGTGGGGCATCCTCAAACAGAAGGTGGATGAGCGCAAAGTCTCTAACATCCACCAGATCTGTGATGTCATCATGGAGGAGTGAAAGAGAATTCAAGTGGCAACCTGTGAAGTTCTTGTAAACTCCATGCCCAAGAGGGCTAAGGCAGTGCTGGAAAATAATGGTTGCCACACAAAATATTGCCACTTTAGGCCCAATTTGGACATTTACACTTAGGGGTTTACTCACTTTTGTTGCCAACGGTTCAGACATTAATGGCTGTGTGTCGAGTTATTTTGAGGGGACAACAAATTTACTCTGTCATACAAGCTGTACACTAACTACTTTACATTGTAGCAAAGAGTAATGTCTTCAGTGTTGTCACATGAAAATATAGAATAAAATATTTACAAAAATGTGAGGGGTGTAACTGACTTTTATACAAAAAAACAAATAATTTGCGTAGAACCAGTAATCAAAGTATTAGGAACTCAAAAAATGCATAATATAATTCCAAACTCATATGCGTGAAAAGTGAAATAACATCAATCCTATTAATGGTACACCTGATGATGCATACAAACACAAAAACGTGTGCCAAAAAATGTGTGCATGTGTCCAACACACTGGCGTGAAGATAAAAAGGTGTAAATATATACAAGTAAAAAGTCCAACACACTAGCATGAAAAAAATATGTGAATATGTAAGAATAAAATGAAAAATACAAATAAAATGTAAGTAAAAAATAATAAAAATGAAAAATAAAAATAAGTCCAGTCCTTAATGCAAATTGAAGTTTTTCCAAGTGACTTGTGCATACACTTAATCGCTAATCCTGTGTGGGAAGAGAAGTGACACTCGTACTCCCCCTCAGTTCCACACTCACCAGATCCTTATATACCCCTACAAGGGTAAAGCTTCTGTAGTCAGGTTTAGTTGCATTATCCAAATCGATCACCTCCTCTGTGGCACACCAAACCATAGGGTATCCTCATATATATGGACCTATAGTGTGAATCCGAATGGGTGAATTTTATTGGAACAAATAAAATAAATTAAAAGCAGGGCAAAACATATGCCCAATTTGCATGGAATAACAGCAATCCAGAAGGTCTGGGCTGGTGTGCATTCCACAGACCAGATAACCACAGACCAGAATTGACGTGGGTGCGTACCAAGCTCCACTCATCATAGGATGTTGTCTGAGGAAGTGCACCTCACATCTTATAGTGAGCAGCAATGCCGGGTCAGCTCCCAGTAATTGGGTGTATAAAACTCATGGGGCAGCAGATCTAATTCTTATACATGTTGCCAATGGTCCTAATTGAATAAAGGTGTAAACGATTCTTGTGATAGAGTATAATTCAACAATGTAGTCACCGCAGGGAATGCTGCTTATTGCAAACCAGCACAAATGGAGCTTTCTTCCGATGGTATTTGATCACCTCTGCAGTATTTATTTTTTGCACTATTTTTTTTTCTGCTATAATACATATCCCAAAAAAATATAAAAAATGTATTCATCAGTTTAGGTTTATATATATTCTTCTACATATTTTGGGGGAAAAAATCACAATAGGCATATATTGATTGGTTTGTGCAAAAGTTATTGCGTCTACAAAATACGGGAACAATTCAGGGACTTTTATTTTTTTATTGTTTTTACTGGTAATGGCGGTGATCTGTGATTTTTGGTGGGACTGTGACATTGCGGCGGACAAATCTGGTCTCAAATTACACTTTTTGGGGACCAGTGACATTATTTCATTGATCAGTGCTATAAAATGCACTAATCAATGTAAATATGACACTGACAGGGAAGGGATTAACATTAGGGGACGATCAGGGGGAAAAGTGTGTTCCCTCAGTGTGTTCTAACTGTAGGGGGATGGTTTTAATGAAACATGTCATGCTGCCGGTGGACATTGAGTCCATGGGACCCGCGCCCGATATCCTGCTTTTAAGGACTGATGTACAGGTACATCAGTTTGTGCAGGAGAGCCATTCTGCCAACATATATCAGCATGAGCCAGTCGGTAAGAAGTTAAGGACACAAGATAATGCAGCTCCGTAATCATTATTGCATCTATAAATGTATTTTTCAAGCGCAAGAAAGTACCTGAAATTTCCATGGTATCCATCTTTTGCTGTCTACAACAGGGTTTAGAGAGGGGAACAGAGACATGAGACAATCAGTTTGGTTGCAGTACAAGTATCACGCTGATTGAAGGAGAGAACATGGTGGTAGAGAAATGAGCTCTTTCAGTGTCATGCTCATTATACTGTCCAGTCAAAGGGTGGGGAGCAGTGTAACTGAAAGTGAACTTGCAGCTGAGAATGATCTGTGTAAATCTGTGTAAAGCTCAGGACTGGATGTATAAACATATAAATCCTTTGTCTGGGGTTTAGCTTTAAAAATGTATTCCAAATAAAGACAGCATTAACTGATTTAGAAACAAAACTTAAATGACTCAAACTTTCGATTCAATACATTCCATCTAGTTACCTGACTAAGTAGATATGAAACAACAAATTAGAAATGAATGTCCTATAGACTACAAAAGCCCACTCAAGCAGACCTAGCCCAACAATTATAAGTTAGATAACCAACCACAATGATTTATGATCAGCTTAACTCAACTCCGTCCTTTGTATCTCATTAACCAATTGCAACATTTCAGCCCAGACTTTTTATATCACTGAAATAAAATTTTTAATTTGGTTTTAGTTCTACATGGATGTTGGCTTTTTATCCCTCATGCACATGGATGTTTTAAAAAATCGGCTGTAAAGCTAGTACAGAAGCCAGGAAAAAAGCAGAGTTACAAACGCGATTTTTTTTCTGCGTTTTGCATTGAATTCAGAGCACGTTAAGCCATGCCAGCCGCGTTTCTCTGTCTCTATTCAAAAATCTTTGGTTCCCTATGGGAGCCCATTGATTTGAATAGAAGTCACACCAGAAGTCGGAGCTGCTCCCTTATGATGTCAGAGTCCCATCATGCCCCGGGCTGTGACGTCATAAGGGGCGGAGTCACTGGGTGACATCACTCGGTGACCATGCCCCATGCCTATATAAATCGTTACACACCACGTAGACTGCATTACAGCGGGAGAGAGAATTGTGTCAACATCGGAAGAGAGAAGAGGGAAGAAGATGATGAGGGAGAAGACCGGGCCAACGCTAGTAAAAGAGCTGGAAGACGATAGCGGAGGAGCCCGGCAGAAGGCACCAGAGAGCGGGAGAAGACACCGGAGAGTGGGAGAAGAGGCCGGAGAAGTTGAAAGAGACCCCCGAAGTCAGAAGAAGGCCCTCGGAGTTGTCTAAAAAATTATTTTAAAAACCTGTGTAGTGTGTTTTTTTTTATTGATACTTTTTCCCCAGATGAATGGGTAAGGATATGATGTACCCCTTACTCATTCACATAGGGAGGGTTGCAGGGATCTGGGGGCCCCCTTATTAAAGGTGGCTCCCAGATTCCGATAGGCCCCCTGCCCGCAGACACCGACAACCACCGGGGCAAGGGTTTCGGGAAGAGGTCCTTGTCCTCATCAACATGGGGCAAGGTGCTTTGGGGTGGGAGGGCGCAGGGCCCCCCTACCCCAAAGCACCGATCCCCCCATGTTGAGGGCATGTGGCTTGGTGTGGTCCAGGGGGGGTGGTGCTCGCTCACCCCCTTTCCTGACCTACCAGGCTGCGTGCTCGGATAAGGGTCTGGTATGGATTTTGGGGGGCCCCACGTCATTTTTTAGGTGTGGGGGTTCCCTTTAAGATCAATACCAGATCGAAGGGTCTGGTATTGTCTTGGGGGGACCTCACGCCAATTTTCTTTTTACATTTTTGCAGTTTCCCCTTCAAGATTCTCAGCATACAAGTCGCACCACAAGTCGGATCATCTTGATCCGACTTCTGGTACGACCTCTATTCAAATCAATGGGCTCCCATAGGGAACCATTGATTTTGAATAGAGACAGAAACGCCGGACGAGGCTTAACACAGCATTAAGCCTCATTAATTCGCGTTTAACACCTTTTGCCGGCGTCTGACATTTTTATGGCTCTAACGCTGGAGCCTCAGAATGCACTGGTCCCGGGTTTTTTTACAGCCCAAAAACGCCTATGCCATTTGCAGCTCAAAAATGCCTAGGTAGGCATGAAGCCATAGATTAACATGGACAGGCGTTTTTGAAGCTGCAACAAATGCACAAAAAGCGGCTGTAAAAACGTCAGTGTGCATGAGGCACGATCCCCCCTGCTGCGCTGAACGTCCTTTCGGACAGGACCCTGGACGAGGGGCAGGGCCAACTGTTCGATTGCAAATTGGGCAAGCTCTGGCCAGAGGTCAAGCCTGCCCACCCAGTAGTCCAGGGGTTCATCACTCCTCAGAGCGTCCACATCGGCCGTTAACCCGATGTAGTCGGACACCTGACGGTCTAGGCGTTCCCTGATGCTGGATCCAGATGACACCTGTCGATGGGTCGGCTGAAAGAATGACCTCATATCCGAAGTCACCAACACATCTTCAAACCGGCCTCTTCTTGCAGGTGCTGTTGGATTGGTACCTGCAACTCCTTCTCTGGGAGTGGGAATTGCTCCTCTGCCAGCGCACGCAAAAGCAGAATGCAGCATTTCTCGAAGCAAGGCCTGGAAGTGGTGCATTCTGACAGCCCTCTGTGACGGCGGTAACATTTCCGCCATTTTGTGTTTGTACCTGGGGTCTAAGTACGTTGCCACCCAGGTCTGGTCCTTGACCCTTATGCTTTTTATAAGGGGGTCCCTATTAAAACACTGGAGCATGAAGGCCCCCATTTGCACTAAACTGGAAGCGGTGTGGTGGCCTGGCTCCTGCTCATCATCCAGGATAATGTCGTCCTCTTCATTCTCCTCTCCCCATCCACACACAACAACAGGGATCCCAGAAAGGTTTAAAACATGCTCTTCTTGCTCCTCCTCATCCGCCCCGGCACCATCCTCCTCTGACTCCTCTTCAGACTCCTGTTGTTCACTTGTCTCAGATAGAGTAGCCCCCACCCCTGGGAATTCATCCAGCATTGCGACTTCCTCATCTTCCCGCTCCTGCTCCTCCACAGCTTGATCAATGACACAACGCAATGCACGCTCCATAAAGAAGGCATAAGGTACCATGTCACTGATGGCGCCATGGCTGCGACTGACCAGTTTGGTGATCTCCTCAAATGGCCGCAGAAGTCTGCATGCGTTGCGCATGAGCAGCCACTGGCGCAGTGAAAAAAAACCCAGCTCCCCAGAACCTGTTCTGCCGCAGAGTTCATACAGGTAGACGTTAACTGCACGTTTCTGCTGGAGTAGCCTATCAAGCATATAGAAGGTTGAGTTCCATCGCGTCGGGCAATCGCAAATAAGACGTCTGACCGGCAGATTGTGTCGCCTCTGAATGTCAGCAAGGCGAGCCATGGCCGTGTAAGATCTTTTAAAATGGGCCGAGATTTTCCTAGCCATCCGCAAGATGTCCTGGACCCCAGGGTATTTGACAACGAATCGCTGCACGACCAAGTTTAAGACATGTGCCATGCATGGCACATGCGTGATTTTGCCCTGTTTCAATGCGCTAAGCAGATTGGCACCGTTGTCACACACCAACTGTCAAATTGAGCGGTGTTAGCCACTGATCTGCCTGTGAACGCAAAGCTGAAAGGAGTGCTGGGTCAGTGTGGCTCTTGACTTCCAGGCACAACAGACGCAGCTCGGCATGGCAACGTCTCACCTGGCATGTCGAATAGGTTCTGGGGAGCGTGGGCGGCGCAGCGGAAGAGACGCTAGCAGCGGAAAAGGAGGAGTCAGCCGAGGAGGAGAGGGAGGAGGATGGAGTAGGAGGAGGAGGAGAAGAAGAGCCAGGCCTGCATGCAATCCGTGGCGGTAAAACCAAATCTACACGGGTGCCAGGGGTTACATGCTTGACGGCCGTCAGAAGGTTCACCCAGTGGGCAGTAAAAGTGATATACCTTCCCTGCCCGTGTTTGCTAGACCACGTGTCTGTGGTCAGATGTATCTTGGCACCGACACTGTGTGCCAGAGATACATTCACTTGCCGCTGAACATGGCCATATAGCTCTGGGATGCCCTTCTCTGAGAAATACTTCCTTCCTGGGACCTTCCATTGTGGTGTTCCAATGGCCACAAATTTTTGAAAGGCCTCCGAGTCCACCAGTTTATATGGCAGTAGTTGGCGGGGCCATCAGTTCTGACAAGCCAGCCGTCAACCGTTGGGCAAGAGGGTTGTCCGGCGTTATAATTTTTTTACGCTCGAACATTAGGCCCACGGAAGCCTGCCTTTTTGCAGAAAAACGTGAGCTTGGCGTGATGGAAGGTGGAGTGGAGGACAATTGTGAGGAGAGAGGAGAAGGAGAAGTAGAAGACGAGGCTGGACGGTGAGAGCCTGGAGTGTGGCTTTGTATGTTCCGTTGCTCCCACTGGGCTCGGTGATGGCTGCTCATGTGCCTTCTTAAAGCGGTCGTTCCTAGGGGAGTGTTGGGCTTACCGCGACTAATGCGTTGACTGCAAAGATTGCAGATGGCAAGGCTATTGTCAGCAGTGGACACGTTAAAAAAAGCCCACACTGCGGAGCCATGTACCGGCATCCTGCGAGTGCCAGATGTGACCGTACATGGTCGATGACTCGCTCCTGATACATTAGCAGTCTGCTTTGTCCCTCCTGTGCAATGTAAGTTATCCCTGCTTCTCCTCCCTATCTGCTGGTCCATATCTCCCTCTGAACTCCCCTCCTCTTCCTCTCTTGTGCGCACCCACGTGACATCACTAGACACATCATCATCGACGTCACATTCCCCAACGCTATAAGTAGAGATCTCGGAGTAGGAAGCAACACCGGGGACCAACCTCCTCCTTGGGCTGATCTGGGTACTGTCGTCAGACTGCTGAGTGGCAGTTGTTGCTACCTCCTCTTCCTGATCCAATATCAAGAGTGGCTGCGCATCAGAAATGTCTTGATATGGATCGGAAAATAATTCCTGTGACTCAAGAGGAAGGTATGTGGTGGTGGGGTTGGTGGTGTTGTTGGTGGTAGTGTCTTTGGGGGTGCACATTGCAGAGAGAGAAGAAGAGGGTGCAGATCCAGAGGATGAGGAGGGTGCAGAAGAGTAAGGCTGAGTGAGCCACTCAACCAAGTCTGGTGCGTCCTTTAAAGTAATTGAATGCACCTTCTGCAACTTCCCACTTTGGCTCAAGCCTGTTGCTCCTGCCCTACCCCTACCACCCCTGTGGAAGGGCCTGCCTCTTCCTCTGCCTGTCATTTTTTAAATGACCCTGTGACAAGTCCCTATATTGATAAAGGACTGCTGCAGTATAGGGCAGTCAGCAGTAGTGCGCCTCAACCCTATATATTGTGGACCTATACCAGTCCTTAAGGAATAGCAGACTGTACCTTACTCAACCCTATGTACTGTAGTACCCTATGCCTTACCAGTCCTTATAAGGACCTTTGTGGAACAAGTAGGTTGTGAATGATTAGCAGACTGTACCTCAGTCCCTATACTGATAAAGGACTACTGCAGTAGAAGGGCAGCAGTCAGCAGTAGTGTACCTCAACCCTATATATTGTGAACATATACCAGTCCTTAAGGAATAGCAGACTATACCTCACTCAACCCTATGTACTGTAGTACCCTATACCTTACCAGTCCTTATAAGGACCTTTGTGGAACAAGTAGGTTGTGAATGATTAGCAGACTGTACTTCTGTCCCTATACTGATAAAGGACTACTGCAGCAGAAGGGCAGCAGTCAAGTATAATATTCTTTCTATATTTGGAAGAAAGAATATTATACGTGTACAAGCCTATTACCATACCAGTCCTGAAAAGAACCTTTGTGGACCTAATAGTAACAGCTACTGATTAAACTGTCCCTCACTGCCTCACACGCAGCTTTCTGCCTGTCCCTATTTAAACTGACAAAACTTAGGCTGCTGGAACAATAACTTGAATAGCACTCAAAACTCTATCCTGTACTACTTTACCATACCAGTCCTGAAAAGGACTTTTGTGGACCTGATAGTAACAGCTAATGATTAAACTGACTGTCCCTGCAGCACACAGCGTCCTGTCCCTCTCTCTACACTGACAAAAGACAGGCTGCTGCTGCAGCAATCAGTAGCACAGCAGTGCCTCAAACCTATATCCTGAACTACACCTAACACCTATACCAGTCCTGAAAAGAACTTTTGTGGACCAAATAGCTAGTGATTTGGGTCACTGCAGTCTCTCCCTGCTACACACAGCAACCTCTCCCTATAGTGACAGAAGAAAGAAGGTAAAATGGCCGCCGGATCGGGTATATTTATAAGTTAGGGGGAATGTCCAAGTGTCCATGTGCTGTAATGTCTCAATTGGCTGTCCTGTACCCCATGATGGATGTGTCATCATAGGTCAAAGTTCTTTTACACAGTAAACACGGAAGTCCGGCAGGCGAACGGCTGCAATAGTCCGCCGATCGGGCGGACGGCGAACAGCTGAAATTCGCCGCGAAACGACCGCCGGGCGAACCGTTCGGCCATCCCTAGCAGTAGTATTTTATAGTCACTTACAAAGTGTTAACTCATACTGTACCATAAATTAACATACGACTTTAAGGCATTTCCCAAAGCATTTGTGTATTTTCAAAGTTGCCCTTTAAAGTAGTTCTAAAACAGGGGTCTCAAACTGGTGGCCCTCCAGCTGTTGTAAAACTACAAATCCCATGAGGCATTGCAAGGCTGACAGTTATAAGCATGACTCCCACAGGCAGAGGCATGATGGGACTTGTAGTTTCACAACAGCTGGAGGGCCGCCAGTTTGAGACCCCTGTTCTAAAAGCAAAACTATTTTAACTATTATTAAAGGGGGCTCACGGATTCCGATAAGCCTCCCGCCCACAGACCCCGACAACCAACGGCCACGGTTGTTGGAAGAGGCCCTTGTCCTCAACAACATGGAGACAAGGTGCTTTGGGGTGGGGGGGCCGCGCCCCAAGGCACCCCCCCATGTTGAGGGCTGGTACGGCTCAGGAGGGGGGGCGCTTGCTTGTCCCCACCCCCTTTCCTGGCCGGCAAGGTAGCGTGCTCAGATAAATGTCTGATATGGACCTAGGGGGGACCCCCATGCCTTTTTTTGGCGTAGGAATTCTCTTTTAAGTCCATACCAGGTGACGGGGTTAGCGACGCTTCCTTCGCTGGTCCCGGCTACCTGGAGCCACACTCAAAATGAGCAGACTTTTCTCCGGGCAGGAAAAGTCCGTTCATTTCGAAAGTACGGCGGACTGGCACACACACAGCGGTACTGTCTGCCGAAATGCGAGTCCGGTGGACGGATTGATGTGCAAAACTCCAATCTTAGTCCACCAGACTTTTGGGTAAAAAAAAGTCCACCGGAGCCTACACATGGGCAGATTTTCCTCCGGATTGTTTGATCGTGTGTACGCGGCATTAGGGTCATATCTTGGTGGAGTGTCTGAAGGGCTTTCGTTATCCCCAAACACTTACCAGAGTATTTTCTTGATTCAGTGCTGTTACGCATTCTATCATTCACAGGAGTTTCTGAGAGCAGGGGGAGCCAAAGGCTTCTGCTAATGTCAGTCCAATTCTATAAGGAGGGAGAGGGTAGTGTGACTGAGGCATGTTATGTGTGTCTATGGACGTTCAGGAGCATGCCCACATGAGTGCCCCTTCAGCAGCTGGCTTGCTAAGGAAGCACGCCACAAGAGGGGGTAAGAGACCATTTTAAGACAATTTAAAGACTCTCTCCCAGCTGAACAATATTTTTTAAATAAAATTTGCATCAGTACATGTCCGCCATGGCAGTGCTCAGCTATCCATGCAGTTTTCTTAAAATAAAATCTTGACAATTAGCCTTGAAAACTAGCCCTGAAAAAAGATTTGGCTCTCTTAGCCCTTGTACACACAGTCGGAGATTCCGACAACCAAATCCGTTGGATTTTGTCCATCGGATTTTGTCCGACGGATTGTGTCCGAAACTGTTGCATACACCCGGTCGGACCAAGTTGTCAGAAAATCCGATCGTTCAGAACGTAATGACGTTATTTCGTTACGCCGGGACTACGTTCAGGCTAGTAGCCAATAGCTTTGGTGTAGGAATTTGATCTGAGCATGCGTGGCACTTTGTCCAATCGGAATATGATCGGAGTATGTCCGATCGGACCAGTTTGTCGGAAAATATTTCCAACAAGTTGGAAAATTGGGTCCAACGGAATCTCCGACCGTGTGTACAAGGGCTTAGACTTTCATAGAGTTTGGATATATGTTCAGGGTTGGCAGACTTCCTGCTGAGTTCACCAAACTATCTGCAAACTGAACTTTGCCCAATTCACAAATCCAAAAAGATATATTGGAACAACCACCTAGCTATTAAAGACTGATTGATTAAAGTGTAAATAGCATTACTTAAACGGTAAATACTTTTGTGGGGAAAAATAGCAAATAAAAAAATAAAGCATATACAATTGCTACAAGAGCCATAGTGTAATAGAATGTTATAAAAAAAAAAGATCTTTCCATTTCAATCTGCAGCACTGCAATTTTCAGTAAAATTTAATTCAATGAAGGTGTTATGTACACCATTGGTGTGTGTGTTACCCCAGAAATTGAATTTCCTGCATGTATGATTGACTGATTGGATTATAGAGGTCAGCAGACTTTCACTTCATTCACATTATAGGTTTGATCCCCCTGCGAAGTGCAACTTTCTTTGTAAAGTGAACAGTCTATTTGTCTTTAGGGGATTTTGCAGCTGTGGTGGCAACTTTGCACATGCTCAGTTTTCAGTGAGTTTCTATGCTGAGCACTTCCTCCCTCTCACATCTGAGCAGCCCATGTGACTATAAATTCACACATATGGGCATATACTCAATGGTAAGTGACAGCCCACTCCATACCTCCTCCTCCATGCCGACTAAACACAATGGGGGTGGGTTATTACATGTAGATGATTGGGGGAATCACCTCCTTCTTATTCTAAGATACAGGCTGGAGGGGCATGACACAGCCTGTGACTCACAAAAATCCACCCACACATTATTGCAAAAATATAATAAAGATTTGATTTCAAATATATATTTATATGACAATTTAAAACAGTTTTTTGATATGAATTATTTCTTTTTACTCTGTATTACAAAGGCTGTTTTTTTATTATGTGACCAGCAGCAGAGAACTAGAAGCTCCCCTTCTTATGTGTCCCTACAGACAGGCTGGGAAAGATCTGGGTCATGTGACAGCTGTATATTGATTAGGAAACAGGTACTGTTTTTTGTTAAAATAATTACAGTGCCATCATCTAAATACAGAAATAGAAGGGACAATGTCAATTAAACAGTGTATATTTAGTATCACTTTAAGGGTACCAACAACAACACTTCAGCCTGCACCCATCAGATCCTATGTGTATAGTCGCCTCTATAAGGGAACCCACGATTTTACTTTCCCCTTTTGTTGGTAAGATCCCTTCATTACTGCACCTTAAATAATTATATTGAGCTGACCAGGTTCCATAAATCTCACATATATATGTTTTTCTCATCACATTACTATAATACAATTTAGTTTGTAGTAAATGAGGCACTATGGCATGTATTTTGTGGTATTGTGTAATGACCCACACCCTGTTAAAATTCAATTTGCTCTGCTCTTGAGGAAAAAGCACTCATTGGTTACTAAACCTAATAATCAATTAAAACAATTGATTGCCTTGGCATAATACTGCATGATGCAAACAAACCACCCACTTTAGGGAAAATAAATATAATTTCAAAGAATAGAACAATCTCCCCTGACAAAATATTAGAACCATGGCCCCAGGTTAATATATTTACCACACATATGAGGTTATATACAGTACTCTTATGAAGCATATACTCTTTGTGCATATACCTTAGCTTTTTGAGTATAATGCATAAGGCCGCGTACACACGCGCGGACTGTTGGCCCAACTTTGTCCGTCCAACAGTTTGAGCGAACAGTCCGCTCAAACTTAGCATGGACGGACATGGCCACACACGACGGACGAACAGTTTGCTGAAACCGTGCGCGATGACGTGAACGGCACGTACGACGGGACGAAAAATACGACGTCCTATACACTGCAATGCAACCTTCCGACGTGGAAATCCTTTCTGAGCATGCGCGAGACTTAGTTGGCCGAACAAGCCTACACACGAGCGAACAGTCCGCTGAAACCTTGTTTCAGCGGACAGTTTTTCGGAATTTCCGTAAGACCTTGTTCGGCCAACTGTCCGCTGAAACTGTCCGCTGAAAGCCCACACACGAGCGGACTGTCCGCCCAAACACTGTTCAGCGGACAAGGTTGGGCGAACAGTCCGCGCGTGTGTACGCGGCCTTAGACCAATTGTCTGGCTAATTTGTTCAGCCTAATCAACATTACCAAAAAGTATATAATTCATTATGCTTCTTCTCTCCCATTATCCTCCCCATCACCCTTGTTAATTCAGATTACATGTACTGCTTAACCACCTCTGTGAGAATTCTATTTACAACCTGGTATTATAAGTATGCTCACGTATTTTTAAAGAAAAAAATGCTTCTTTAAGAGATGCAGTGCTTCTAATTGCTCCAGCATATTGCCACTGAACTTGAAGCTTTGTTTTTTGTCACAACAGGCGGTGAGGCCATATTTCTTTTTTCATTATTAGGGTTATTCTCTGGTCAGTTTATTATCTTTGGCACTCCTGCCTTGCAACATGATTATCATTTTTATTTATAAATTGTGGAGATGCTTTTTGGACAGCTGAGTAGCCCTTTATGCCTCTATTTTGACCTATATATGTATATATATTTTTTTATATATATATTTGATTAAAATTTTAACTTTTTGATGTTTACTAGTGGGAGATTTTTCCTGGTGTCCTCTGTGCTCCTCAGACTTCAATGAAGGCTTTTGATGTTGATACCCACACCTAATCAAATATTCCATTTGAATTTCGTAAGTTTATATGCTGTATATTATGTTGCATTGTATTATTTTGTTTAAATGTATTGACATGCATCTATTTATCTTTCAGACCATACCACCCATATTTTTCTCCCTGATGAAGAGCAATGGAATCTAAATGCATTGGGGTTAACTGTTATTTGTGACAGGGGGATGTACATACATTGTATGACCACGTTGGTCATTTTATAATGAAATGTGTTTTAAATGTGTTGTTCTAAAATGAAAAATTGGAATTTTATGGATTTTGTGTCCTTGGGTGCCTAAAAAATCCCATCCTCTTACTACGCACTTACTCTACAGTTTTAGCAAATCAACCCTAGTATCTAACAACCAGAAACTACAAAAAATATTACAATTGTGTAAAGTGCTATGAGCATTAAAATGCCAACATGTAAACCCCACAAACCTCATCTATCCATTTAGCCAACAAAATCAGCATCAGGGAAAGGCAAAGGGCTACAAAGTGGAACTGGTATGCTCACATATCTCTCCAAAATGATGCAATGCTGTTTTGAGCTGCAGATGCACTGCAACTATGAAATGAGAAGAGCCCATAGTGATTTTGCACATTAAATTATTTAAGGCACTTGTATCATTCTTTTTGTACTTTTCTTTTGCACTTTGTACAGGACTGCTGTTACCACATTGAGAAAACTTTGTTTATAGCATCATAAGGGAATACTGGTGTAGCAGCAGATGGGGTAGGGGATTTTTTTGTTTGTGTTTCGCTGGTAATTTAGTTGAGTTTTGTTCTCTAAGCACAGGTTTTTTCTTATAAGTACTTTGAGGTTGGCCTAGTTTGCATTATGCAATAGTAAGAATTCAAGCTTGAATAAAAAGCTATTGAAGCAGGTACTAACAATGCATTGTGCAGTCACAACCACAAAGTATACAGCCTAAACATATCAGTATCAACATAACTTATTTTTTTTACAATAAAACATAACACACAATGTTTTTTTTATATTCTGAAGATTACTGAGTAAATGTGCCAACCTCTGCTATATGGCATATGTTCATGGATTCCTAGGTCCAATGGTTGGAGTACTCATACCATGTTTTTTTCCAGATCTACAAAATTTCTACAAAATATCTAATTTATTACATGTAGCTATATAGTTTATGTTTGGTTTACTGGCTTATTTAGATGGGCAAAGAGGCTGTTGTGTTCACCAAAGCGTATATGAATAGAACAAGATCTATGAATGGAGGATAAGCAGATGATTGAAAGCCTCCCCTTCATTCATAGATTACCTTTCATTCAGGGAAGCTGAAGTACCAGCGTCTATGAATGGAGGAGCTAGGTGGAAGGGGCAAGAACAGTCAGCACTCTTGATGAGTGCAAATTACAGCTCTCTTAGTTAAATTAACCTCCACTGCACCAGAGGATTATGGCAGTGGCAATTGGGGGGGGGGGGGTTGACGGGGGGGGGGGGAAATTTCCAGGAAACCAGACACCAGCAACACAAGGGACACCAGATACCTTGTGCTGATTTTTGTGTTCCCTTGGCTTTAAACCCATTGTATAAGCAATTACATGCAAATGGAAAGAGAGGGTTATAGGGTACAAATCTGGCACATGCATGCGGCTGGTTCCTCCACCATCAAGAATTGCAGAGTCACCTTTCTGAATAAAGCCTACTTGTAGATTCTAGCAATGCATACAAATAGGTATATACAGTAGGGGTCTAAATATCTTTTTTTTTTGTAAAAGAAAGCATGGTGCTGTTCATAAACTTTGAGGAGATGTACGTGGATGTACATTTATTTAAATCCATCTCCAGTTTGCCACTTCACAAATGCATTTTCTGGAACTATGGCAACCCTGG
Organism: Lithobates pipiens; assembly: GCF_037356315.1. Lineage (NCBI taxonomy): Eukaryota > Metazoa > Chordata > Amphibia > Anura > Ranidae > Lithobates > Lithobates pipiens. The sequence goes on along the minus strand of NW_027507764.1, from coordinate 397,105,844 downwards.
ATTCACTTTAAAAAAAAAGGGCCTTGTCAATTTAGGTTCACTGTTGCAATAGAAAATATATGATGAGGGTGGTAGAAATAATTATACTGTGGCAATGTGCCAAAATATGATTTTTTTCATAAAGATGTTGTATTGTATTTGCCAAATTAAGTAGAGATCATTGTATTCTTACTTCACGAGTGCACGTTCCATCTTGGGCTGCTTTCACTTGCATTCTTATCCTCTGTGTACCTGCTTTTTTATTAGATTTCCACATGAAGTGATCTGTGTTTCCCTGGTTTGGCTTCAGAACTCCAACATTTTCAACCCTAGAGTTTTTTTTTTTTGTTCAGAATTATCTGTGCAAAATTATTATTATACTGGTTTTATATAGCACCAACAGTTTGCTCAATGCTTAACAAAATAAAGGCAGACATTACAGTTACATTGCAATTTGGTGCAAGAGGAATCAGAGGGCCCTGCTCATTAGAGCTTACAATCTAAAAAGGGAGGATCAATTGATACAAAAGGTAATAGCTGTAGGGGATGAGCTGATGGAGAAAGTAAAACAGCGTAAGAAGCAGGATAGGCTTATTTAAAGAGAAGGGTTTTCATCCAAAGGATGGGAGAAGCTCTGAAGAAATCCTGGAGGCAAGCATAGGAGGAAGTGACAAGGGAGCTAGAGAGCAGGAGGTCTGGGGAGGACCCAATAGAGCAGCTCAGTTGGTATTTTGGGACTAGGTTAGTGATGTAGCAGGAGGCAGAGTTATGGCAGGCTTTGTAAATTATTGTTAGTACTTTAAATTTTATTTGTTGGGTGAGTGAAAGCCAGTGGAGGTATTGGCAGAGAGGGGTGGATGACACCAAATTCATTATGGACTGAAGAGGGGATAGTCTATGTAAAGGTCCAATGATGAGGGAGTTGCAGTAGTCGAGGCGAGAGATAACCAGGGAGTGAATTTGAAAAAAAAGTTTAAAAAAGGGCATATTCTGGAAATGTTGTGGAGGCTATGGCAGCATGATTTGGACAGGGATTGGATGTGGGCCTGAAAGGATAGTTCAGAGTCTAAGGTTTCCCCTAGCACCCTGGCATGTGGGGATGGACTGATAGATGTGCCATTGATCTTGAAACAGAAGTCAGAGGAAGGGGCACATGGAGGAGGAAATATTAAGAGTTCATTTTTAAATAGATTCAGTCTGAAGAAGTGGTTTGACATCGAGACTGATGTGTTTGTTAGTAAATCAGTGATGCATGAGAAGACTGATGGGGTGAGCTGAGGGGCAGAGATATAAATTTGGGTTTCATTAGCATATAAATGGTAGTGAAAGCCATGGGAGGCCATCAGCTGATCCAGGGAGGATGTGTAAATCGAGAATAGTAGAGGTCTAAGGACAGAACCTTGGGAGACCCCAACGGTAAGAGGATTGTAGAGGAGGAAGTGGAGTTGTAAGTGACACTGAAGGTGTGATAAGATAGGTAAGATTCGAACCAACAGAGAGTGCAGCCATGGAGACCAAGAAAATTAGATTTTTTGAGGAGGAAAGGTGGTCAACTGTATCAAAGGCAACAGAAAGGTCCAAGAGTAAGAGTACAGAATAATGACCGTTGGTTTTGACTGTTAGGCCGCGTACACACGCGGGGACTGTTCGCTCAACTTTGTCCGCTGAACAGTGTTTCGGCGGACAGTCCGCTCGTGTGTGGGCTTTCAGCGGACAGTTTCAGCGGACAGTCTGACGAACAAAGTTTTTCGGAAATTCCGAAAAACTGTCCGCTGAAACTTGGTTTGAGCGGACAGTCCGCCCGTGTGTAGGCTTGTTCGTCAAACTAAGTCTCGCGCATGCTCAGAAAGAATTTACACGCCGAAGGTTGCATTGCAGTGTATAGGACGTCGTTTTCTAGTCCCGTCGTACGTGCCGTTCACGTCATCGTGCACGGTTTCTGCGGACTGTTCGTTCGTCGTGTGTGGGCAAGTCCGTACATGCTAATTTTGAGCGGACTGTCCGCTGAAACTGTTTGACGAACAAAGTTGAGCGAACAGTCCCCGCGTGTGTACGCGGCCTTAGTAAGTTGTTTGTGAGTTTTAGGAGATCAGTTTCTGTGAAGTGCTGTGGGCGAAATCCAGACTGAAGGAGATCTTAAAAGGTTATTCTCAATGAGGTGGTCACTCAGTCAGTTGGGAGGCAAAAGGGAGTAAAGGAGTTGGGAGGCAAAAGGGAGTAAAGAGATGGGTCTTAGCTTGTTAATATTGGTGGGGTCTAGTGAAGCCTTTTTTGGTATGGAAGTGACTAGTGCATGTTTTAGAGGGTTGGGAAAGATGCCAGTAGAGAGTGAGAGGTTTAAAATATGAGTTAGAGGGTAGGATAGAGTCAGATGGTGACCATAGAATTTGAGAAGGAACAGGGTCCAAGGGGCAGAAGGTGAGGTGGGCGTTAGAAAAAAGTTTTGTGATTTCCTTTATAGTAGCTGAGTTAAAAGAGGCAGGACAATGAGTGCAAAGTGAGGGAGATATCTGTAGAGAGGAGATCTTGAGACAGATTGTCTCAATCTTATTTTTGAAGTGATTAGCAATCTCCTGGGCAGTGAATATGTTAGTGGTTGGGGGTAATGGAGGACGAAGTAGAGTGGTAAAGGTAGAAAAGAGTGGACGGGGACTGTGTGAGAGGGTGTTAATGAGAGTGATAAAAGAGGTCTGTTTGGAAGTGTGGAGGCAGGAATGGTATTTTTGGAGGGCAGATTTATATTGATTTATATTGGCTGAAATCTTGCTGTGACTTAAGCCTAGTACACACAATCAGATTTTTGGCAGGGAATTGTGTGATGACAGACTGTTTGCCTAAAATCTGACCATTAGTATGCTCCTTCAGACAATTGTTATTCAACTTTCCTCCAGCAAATGTTGGATGGCAGGCTAATAAATTTTTTCAGGACAATGGTCTGTTGTCAGATTTTCGCATTGTGTGTACACAAGTCCGTCACATAAAAATCCAAAGTACAAACACGCATGCTTAGCTCACCAAACACGACATTAGCAGAAGGTGCCAACAGAGTAGAAGTGTGTGTCCATTGTTTTAGGTCAAAAGAAGAGGTTTGGCTCAGCAGCTTAGAATTAGCGGGTGTGTTAAAATTAACAAAGATGTAGAAGTCACCAAGAATGATTGTTGGACTTTCAGAAGAGAGAAGGTAGGGTAGTCAGGCAGAGACGTCATCAAGGAAGCTTGATACCAGTCCAGGGGGCTGATAGATCACATCAATTCTCAATGAAACTGGAGAAAATAGACAAATACAGTGAGCTTCAAATGAGGAGAGACAGAGAGGGGGTGGATGAAGAACCTGAAAAGTGCTTTGAGGGGATAGGAGGATTCCAACATCACCTCCTTTCCATTCACTGGGCCTGGGAGAGTGAGTCCACAGGAGGCCACCATAGGAGAGAGCACCAAGGGAACAAAGATCAGATTCTTGAATCCAGGTCTCAGTAATTACAAGTAGGTTCAGGGAGTTTCTGATAAATAGGTCATGGATGGTGGTGAGTTTGTTACAAACACAGCAGGCATTCCAAAGAGCACAGGAGAAGGGGAAGCTGGTTCTAGGCTGTAGAGGAATACAAATGATATTGTGTGGATTGCGGCTGCTATCAGAGGATTGGGGGGTAATGGGTATGTTGGCCAAAAGTAAATTATGGCAGTCCAGGATTTGGGGAAATATCTACATAAGTTTGGAGAAGCAGAAGGGTGAGAGAATAATATGGGAGTGTGACTTGTGTGGGGGGGACATGACCCAATGTCCTGCAATTTTTATTGGTATATGGGTTCAGAATTAGCAGGAGCTGATACGTGCAATAATAAGGTGAACACAGAAGTGAGAGTGAGATATATAAGCTGTGAGGTGGAAAAGATGGGTGAAGGAGAGAGAATTTAAGGAGAGAGGATGCAACGGTGAGAAGAAAAAGTAGAGAGTGCATGTTACAGATTGGTGAGATTGAGAGGAAGCCTGGATGAGAGATGAAAAAGTTTGATGGAAAATCAGGACACCTGTAGTCCGTTTAGTGTTCTGCAGAAGTCTGTTGTGTATTTTCGCTTTGTGTATTCAAGTACTGAGCCAAAGTGTAATATATAATCCAACATTATCCAAGATGATAGTTGTCAATGCAATCCCTGCCTGTGCAAACCCCTGTGCAAAATTTTCAAGATAGTCAATAAACTGCCTAGTTTGTTGTAGGCATACCGTATATTACTCCGTTTGTACGACAAAACTTCACAATGTACATGCTCACATGTTCTGTTAAAGAAAACTAAAAAAGGGATGCTATATCAACATATAAATTGTAATCATGGTATATTTTCAATTTTGTGCCATTACAAGGCACAAAATGGAATGTACAGGCTAGATAACAGTAATTTCAAGCAAAAACTGCTGCCAGGCTGCCAGGCTGATCCTAAGTAGAAAATGTCAATGCAATCCCAGCCCAAGTCCACAAAACCAGTCACAACTGGTTTCACTAGAGGGTTATTCTTGTGCTAATTGTGTATGAATATCTACAGTGAAATGGTAAGAATGCTGTTTGGGAAAAGCAGAAACTAAAGGCTTTCTTTCATGCTATCCTAACCAACTGTACCATCAGCAATGCCAGGGTTACCAAGAATAATTGTCTTGCTGCCTCCACCCAAAAAAAAGATTTTCACTGAAGTACACCTATCATAGGGAGGAGACAGTGTACATATTCCTACATCTAAGCCCTTGTACACACGGTCGGAGAATCCGTCGCAATGTGTCCTATTGGACCGTGTCGTCGGATAATCCGACTGTGTGTGGTATGCATCGGACTGATTCCGTCGGAATATCCATCGGACCCAATTTTCCAACATGTTGGAAATATTTCCTGACCAACTGGGCCGGTCGGACATACTCCGATCATGTGTAGCGAATTTTGATCGGACCAAGTGCCACACATGCTCAGTTCAAATTCCTACATCAAAGCTATTGGCTACTAGCCTGAATGTAGTCCCATCATAACGAAATTACGTCATCACGTTCTGAAAGATCGGATTTTTCGACAACTTAGTCCGACCGTGTGTATGCAACAGTTTCGGACAAGATCCGATGGAGAAAATCCGACGGATTTGGTTGTCGAAATCTCCGACCGTGTGTACAAGGGTTAAGCCTATTTGTGACCATGGTCATGCCACACTATTGGAGAAATCAGTCAGAAATCATCTTTCTGCTGCTTATAGATGGTGTATGAAGGCTACTTGGCAATCAATTGTAAATCTCTAATTCCATACGCACACAGCTATTATTTACTGCATTATTATGTGTACAATAACACACGTTGTAATTTCCCACTTCAGTAGAATTAGAGTATGCTGATCAGCAGCCGATTGTTCACAATAGTAAACAAAATTGTACATGATAAAGTATATTTAAATAAAATACAAATAGGTTACAGTGATTTTAGGGCTGCATCCCATAGTACATGCACTCCCATTTCTATATATGTATTCAGTACTAAAAATTATAAAATGGATATCAAAAGCATTACAGTACTTTTAGGGGAGTCTAGAAAGAATTTATACAAGAATGTTAGTTGAACAATTGGAAAAAATATCAACATGTAAAACATGATAGCAATCAACGCTGTTATACAACATAACTAGCCGTTGCTTTAGCTGTATGGTTTATTTAATTAAAATTGGAGCCTGTATGCAAAGCTGGTTGGAATTGTTATGCTATTTACTCATTCACTGTTATGATGGCTTTTCAGGTGTGCTCTATTTATTTATGGGGTACTTGTATTTGTTTTGGTGGACTTTGTTTAACCACTTCATGTTCAGGCCATTTTCTGTGGTACAGCACTGACTCACTTTGACTGACAATTGCACGGTCATGCAATGCTGTACCCAAATAACATTTATGTCCTTTTTTTCCCACAGTTAAAGTTTTCTCTTTTGGTAGTATTTTATTACATCTGTGTTTTTTTTTTTGCTCTATAAACAAAAAATATCGATAATTTTGAAAGTAAAAAACAAAATTTTTAAGGACCAATGATATTCATACAGTGATCAGTTTAAAAAAAAAAAAAAATATTGCAGTACTAATGATACTGGCTGGGAAGGGGCTAACATCAGGGGCTAACATCAGGGGTGGTCAAAGGGTTAAATGTGTGCCTAACCAGTGCTTTACTATACTGTGTGAGGATCTTTTACAAGGGAAGAGATGGAATTTATTCCCTGATTTTCAGGGACACAAACTCCATCCCTTCCCTCCTGTCAGAACTGAGATCTGCCTTGTTTACATAGGCAGATTGCAGTTCTGTGTCTATGCCTGATGATTGGTGGGTGCCAGAGGACATTGAGTAACATGCAACCATCGATCAGCTGTCACTGTATGTAATCACTGCAGAAGCGAGCTGCCCCCTACCCGAAAGTGTCAGATCACGTATATATATATATATATATATATATATATATATATATATATATATATATATATATGTAATTCAGTGCACAGGTGCCACCCTGTAGCAGTAAAACTGCTATAGGGCAGATCTAAGGTGGTTCATTTGTTTATTTGTTTAAAACGTTTTCAAATAAAGTCCGATATAAAAAAAAAGATACATACAAGAATGTATGTCTTGACTCACTTTCCCAAAAATTGGGTTGTACAGGTTTTAAAGAAAAATCACAGCTTTCTTTACAACTGAGGATATTTTAAATACAATAACCATACACAAATTCCATAAAGACCTAGAGAAATTATAATAATATATGATCAAGCAACAATTAAAAAACGGATTTTATCTTTTATGTATATTTTCAACATCATCTGGGATTTATATATATTTTCAAAATGCCATCATTTGCCAATACATTTTGCTATGTGATCATAAAAAATGTCAGGTAGACTATTGTTCTTCTATAGAATAGTACCTCCCTATTTTCTGACATGTATCATGGTAATGCAATCTCAATCATACACCTATGGTTTGAATGCTCGAAGATAACTTTCTTCTGAGAAACAATAGAAAACAGAGCATTCACCCTTCTTCATGCCATACACTCCTACATAATATCCAAACCCAAACCCATCTACACCACACAAAATCACTAACCATTCATCTTCTGAATGTAGCAAAATCACTTAACCCAAAACATTGAACAGATGAGACCCCTCACACACTCACACTCTTTATTTTTATAATGGATATAATGGGCAAAACTTTTCTTTTAAATGTTGGATGGAGTAAGGAAGGGTTATAGCCCCTGTCAGTTGTTTTTTTGTCATTTGTGTCCCATTTACCTTCACTTCTTGTCCCTTGACTGCCGAAAAAATAAAAAATAAGTGAGAGGAAAACGCTGCAAATTTAGGGAAACTATTGAGGTCCCCATTGTAAGATTTCCCCTCTCAGGGCCGATCTTAGGGTCACAGACACCTGGGTGCAGAAATATTTCTGCCACCCCCACATGGGTGTGGTCATCCTACCAACTCCTCCCCTTTACTAATGTTTCTATGGCAATGACTCAAACACAGAGATGCTTTCTAAGAAGTCTTTGTTACCCTGGCATTCTCTCATGATTTTTTAACAATAAAGAAAATACAGGAAGAGCATACACTAATGAGACCTGGAGGGGAGTCTCTATGATGCACACAGAGAGGGCTTCTGTTAGAGAGTCTGTTAGAAAGAGTCCCCAGACATAGTAGAGGAGATGGTCAGAGACTGCAGATATGATACACAGGATGAAGTAAATTGGGTAAACCAGGAAGTAGTCAGCCCCATGCTGTCCAGCTTTATGTAGATATGTTATGTTTAAAGTAATATTTAAACGTTGTCTCAGGGTACCTACGACGTGATATATCACGAAATGCGTAGGGCGGTGTGACACGCTACTTCTTTGCCTCTTAAACAGCAGTTGGAATAAGGATATGATCGTGGAGAATTGCGCTCGGCCGACGCTTCCCATCATGATATGCCTTTCCTTACAGTAATCTTGTAAGTGTATTTCTTTTTTCATTTTATTTTAATAAATGGTTTTACGCTATTTGGAGTGCTTTTTTCCTTCCTATGGTGGACCATTCGCTTTTCTTATTGGAATATTTTCGAGTTGTGATCCCGTTTGAGAGTGGAGCCAGGGTTGGAGGATTCAAGCTTATGTATGGTCTGACCTGACCCCTTAAAGCGCACCTTACTAGGACATCTGGTAAGGAGCCAATCTTATTTGTTTGGTGGTGGTGCACCTCAGCTTGTCCTGCGTTGGAACACGATTCAGGGACCTGAAGTTATCTGTGACACGCGGTGTTTTGTCTACAGTTTATATTAAAAAAATCTTGTTTTTTTTACAAGAATTATCACAAAAGGACACATTAATAATCTATGTGATTTATTTATTTGCACATTATATTTTGCATGTTAGTTTATGGTATAATATTATTGTGATCCACTGTACATGCAATCAGTGACACTGCTGTATATGTATTGTTAAATGTGTTTAGTATATGTAACACATTAGGTTTGGGACTCACCAGATACATAGTGATGTCATTTTATATGTAACAGTTTTGCACTATATGAGATTCATTTCTGAAACAGGTGTTATCAAATTATAATCACTTAGGGTTTATATCCAGTTTTTGGGTGAGGTGTTTATACCTTAATATTAATTATTAGGGACTGCGCGGTTCTTTCTCTTTTCCCATCTATACATGTATATAACTTTTTTGGTATATATCAGAACTGCAGCATCATTGATTTTTATTAATTTCTTTATTCTGTAGCACATTTTTTTCCCCTTTTTTTCGTCTTTATCTCTATGCTGGTGTCAGTGCTCTCTATCACGGTGCTGGTGTCAGTGCTCTCTATCACGGTGCTGGTGTCAGTGCTCTCACTGTGCTGGTGTCAGTGCTCTCTATCATGGTGCTGGTGTCAGTGCTCTCTATTTCGGTGCTGGTGTCAGTGCTCTCTATCTCGGTGCTGGTGTCAGTGCTCAGTCTCTATCACGGTGCTGGTGTCAGTGCTCAGTCTCTATCGCGGTGCTGGTTTCAGACAGTGAGGGAGATAGCAGCTCTCTATCTCGGTGCTGGTGTGGTCTCAGTGCTCTCTATCACGGTGCTGGTGTCAGTGTTCTCTATCATGGTGCTGGTGTCAGAAAAGTATTTCAGGGCTAGGCCAGGTGGATATACAATTTTAATACCACTGCTCCGCCTGGCTTGAATGACGCACTAAGTTGTAAGCATTTCTTATGAACAATTTGGACCAATACTCATACTCTTGTTTCAAAAATATAGTCTATCAAATAAGATGAGGGTATTCTAATGCATATTTTCATTAGAATGGTATTAAACACTGTATTGATTACTGATCACTGATTTTGTTACAATTCTTGTTTTCTGGAACTATAATACTTCTTATGTTTCTATGGAGTTAATTTACTAAAGGCATTTCTACTCCGCAGTGCATTTGGAAGTGCTCTTGGAAGTGCACTCACTTTAGATCTAAGGGGGAGGTTTGAAATGAAGGGAAGATCTGCTGATTTCTATCATCCAATCATGTGCAAGCAAAAATGCTGTTTTTTATTTTCCTTGCATGTCCCCCTCAGACCTATAGTGACTGCACTTCCAAGTGCACTTCCGAGTGCACTTGCAGTGCACTTGTAGTGCAAAGTGGATATGCCTTTAGTAAATAAACCCCCCTGTAATGCGTATCGTTTGACAAGTACCCATGTAGGCCCAAATTTGTATACACCTGTTGTATATGACCGATATGGGATAGGCATATTGATTGGGAGAAACATGTCTACATTGGGAAGAGGGGTTCCTGGCATGGTTGTTATACTGGGGACAGGACAGTATCTATTTACGGTGTCCTATATCCTTTTGGGGGTGGATTAGAGGTGGTGCAGCCCAGGAACCTTTCCTTTCCCTCCCCTTCCCCTGTTTATCCATTGTAGAATACTATGTTTATTCTGCGCAGTGTGCTCATTGCCGATATGATCTTAGGGTACTACTTGTACTATCTATTGTTTAGGAGTTGAGGTGGGGGAGACCAGAAACCTTCCCCTCTCCTCCCTTTGTATCTTTGTTGTATATTATTATTGTGTCTCTCCAGCTGGGCAGTGGGCGGTCCTGGGGCACTGTTGCTGTTTAGTCAAGTGATGGTAGGCACTAGGACCCTGACTGTGATGTGTTCTTCAGGTCCTATCCATGGTGAAGCCGGGTGTTGGCAATGCACAGGCACGGGAGGCAAATTGCTTCTCTGCTGTGCATGCACTGCAACACTTATGTGATATGCCTGTGAGAAATTCATGCCGTTTGGCTGACAGGAGCGGCGCATTAGGGCGGAGACTTTCCCTGATAACGCTGCCTGTGTCCTCGCGATTGATGTTGGGATGACAGAACATTGCCTGGCTTCCTAGACCTTGTAGTTTGATTGATAAGTGGCTTTTTTGATGGATGTGCAGGCTGTGTGTCCACAAGGTATACTAATGGGGAAATGTGATGTGGATGATGTCACATGCTCCTCCCTTCTAATTAGTCAATTATCTCCTAGATTTTGGTGCCAAACAGGACAAATAAGGTGAGATTTGTTTGGTTTCCATCTGTGGAGGATGTGACAACATTGGTGGATACTGGCAAGGTATGGGACTCTGTGGTATATTTACAAATAGCGCAATGGCTCTATTGGAGTACTAATGGTCCTGATAGATATATATACTTTTATGTATTTACGTTGGCTGAGCCAAATATATGGGGCGTTTGCAGCAAATTTGAGAGTCACAGAGCGCCCTATAATACACTGTGAGATCGCAGTGCATTTACGGCTGCTGATTGGCCAAAGCATGCACCTAACCTGCTGCCTGAGCCATGTAATCTGCTGCCTGAGCCATGATTGGCCAAAGGCAGGGTGCTTTAGGCCAATCATGGCTCAGGGGGCTAAATCCATGCCTCACACTATATAGGACTGCTTACATAGTGGCCGTATGTAGTGCGATACGTGAAGGAGATTGAGAGAACTTGAACTACAATAGGCAGGTTAGTTAGTGGTGTGCAGGCAGTTTAGTATATATATATATATATATATATATATATATATATATATATATATATATATTGTGGCAGTAGGACCCTGTGTTACCTGGAGGATTGCTGGTTTATGCCAGACTTTGGAGAGACAGGCACGTTGATTGCACAGCTGAGTATTTCGTTTTGACCTGGCTATGGCTCAGTGTTACACCCCAACAGACAGGAAGTCTGTGTATGGGAGTCAGGTGGACTCCCATTTCTCTGAGAGGAGTCAGAGGCTGCATGAGTGTAGCCAAAGCATGCATGTCTGCAGGAGGCAGACATACTTGGTGACAGAGCAGCAAGATGCTGATCAGGAGTGAACTAGGAGAAAGCTTACCTCTAGGAAACTCTTTTGGGTCTGAGGAGCAGACCTAAGGCCTAAACTAAAGGCCTGAATCAGCCATATGGGAAGAATGTAAGCCAGGAGGCTAAAGTATACAGTAATGGTGGAACCCCCTGCGTGGGTACTGATGTCTTTGTAAAACTTTTCTGTGCTTTTAAATAAAAGTGGGCTACCAGGCCGTTAAAAATACAGTTTTCGTACTGGAGTACATATATCTATCTATATATCTATCTATCTATATATATATATATATATATATATATATATATATATAGTACAGGACGCCAAGGTTGGGCTGGATGGGTGCTATATAGCATCAGTATTTAGGTTGTGGTTCCTTTAAGGGAGTCACGGTAGACTACAGGGGGTCACCCAGAAGGGGTGAGGAATTTCCGGGAGTAGTCAATCAGGAGAGGACTGACTCACAGTCCTCTCTATATTAATAGAGAGCTATATAGGACCCAGAATTTGGAAGGCTCTGAAGTAATATTAGACTATGTATACAGTGCAGGCAGCATATTAATAGATATAAATATACCATGTAGTGTGTGTATATGTGTGTGTATATGTGTGTGTGTGTATGTGTATATATGTGTATATATATATATATATATATATATATATATATATATATATATATATATATATATATATATATATATACACAATGCATTCAGTGTAGACTATATATACAGTGCAGGAAATCTAGAGTATGTGTGGTGTGTGTGTGTGTGTGTGTGTATATGTGTGTATATATATATATATATATAGTTAGTGCAGTCAGTGTACAGTATATAATACAGTGCATTGAAGTGGTTAAGGGGAACCCTTTGGGTCTGGTATAGATTTTAAATGGGAACTCCTTCCAATATTAAAAAAAAAGCAGTGTGGGGTCCCCCCAAAATCCATACTGGGCCCTTTGGGTCTGGCATAGATTTTAAGGGGAATTCCATGCTAAAATTGTAAAATTGCAAGCAGCCTGGTAGGCCAGGAAAGAGGAGGGCAAGCGAGTGCCCCCCTCCTGAACCATACCAGGCCGCTTCCCACAAAAAAGTGTCAAAAGGTAAAAACCACAACAGACAGTTTTTTGATTATTCCTTTATTAAAAAAGGAGAAAAAAAGAGTCCTGCAATATCTTCAATCTCCCAAAAAATAGAGGGAAAAAAAAGCTCTGCCTCGATGGGAGGCAACTGCTGTCTCCTGGCTGTGACAGCTGTTAAATAGTCAAGGGCGGGGCCACCCCGTGACATAACCAGACATCATGTGACATCAGAGGGGGCGGAGTAATCCGGTTACATCAGTGGGTTACTTTTTGACACTTCTTTGGTGAATGGGTATGGGTACAATGTACCCATACCAATTAACATGGCAGGCAGGATCTGGGGGCTTCCAGATTCCGATAAGCCCCCCCACCCACAGACCCTGACAACTAATGGCCAGGGTTGTTGGGAAGAGGCTATTGTCCCAAAACTCCCTCCCCATGTTGAGGGCATGTGGCCTGGTATGGTCCAGGAGGAGGGAGCTCGTTCTGCCCCCCCATCCTGGGCTCCAGGCTGCATGCTCGGATAATGGTATGGTATGGATTTGGGGGAGACCGATGCCAATTTTGTATGTAAAATTTTTTTGATTTTGAAGTACAACAGACATATACATGCTTACAAACGAAACGACAGATGAGGTGCATTGTGTTACAAAACGACACATGCCTCTTATCTTTATATGCACTGTGCATGCATGAAACTCCACCTGCGTTGCCCACCCCTGACATTCTTTCTCGAAGATTCCCTGCCCTGTCTCTTTTGTCGCAGTGGGAGAGGAACATGGTGAAGACACAGCCGGTGGTCACTACTACTAGTAGTAATGAGAGGAAATCCCAGAGGCTGAAACGTCCCAATCCAGGAGGAGGTTTAAGGCCTCCAATATGTCCTTTGAAGAGATGGTGGCGATGGTCCACATATTGAAGAGGGCTGACTATGATGGCAAGAATGGGCCGTACCCAAACCCCAATCTGCGAAAGGCCAAAATCATGATGAAAGTGGTGAAGAGTCTTCGGTGGAAATTTGGTATACACGACAATCCAAGGAGCAGTTAAGGAAACGCTGGTCAGACCTAAAATTAAGGGAGCAGGATCAGTACAGAAGGATAAATTGTGGGAACAGTAATCGTTCGTTGGAAACATTGTTTGCCAACTAAATATGATGTTTTTAGCTGATACAGGGTTAACATTTGGTCATGCTAATTTGTATTAAAAGAAGTTTAGGACATTGTTGTCTAGAGGTCTTTGAAACTAGAATGAATTGCAAACTTTATTCAGTGTAATGTAAGGAGAGGACACTCAGCAGCTGTTTATACATCTTGACTCAGGAGCACTAGTGTGGGACACCAGAGCACATTTTTTTTTAGGGTGACCAACACAAGTGCTCCAGTGGATACTTGGGGTGTCTCCATGTGTGAAACTTGTCCAAATAAGGTAAGTATTCCAGCTTGGTTAAGGGAATTAATCATGTCTTCAACTTGTAACTCTGCCCAAACAGACAATTGTACCCCCCTTCCAAGCAATATTTACCATTCATATTTCTGTCCACAAATATCTGTGTGCTAAGTATACCTTTTGTTTCATTCTCATAGGGGAGAAAATACTCGGTCCATCGGAGGACAGTGTGAACCCCCCACCTCCTCAAGAAAGGGAACAGATGACACCACAATCTGAGGATGTGGAGGAAGGAGAGGTGGAAGAAGTGCTCGAATTTGGCACCACAACAGGTCAGTATTGGACACCACAGATTCAGGTAATAGCTGTATGCCTGTATATTTTAAATACATGGTGTGTATTTTTATTTTAGGTGATGTTCAGGTTGTGGTACCAAAATCGAGTCATTTCACCAGTGCCAGTGCACAATGGCTTATCCAGAAAATCATGTCTTGTAGTCGTGATTTGGACCTTATCAAAGAAAAAAACAAGATGATTGAACAAAGACTGAAGAACATAATTGATGTACTAGGGAGAATCTAAATTCTAAAAAGATTCCTGGATTTTTTTTTTCTACAAATTTTATCTAAAGTTTTAATACAATTTAACAGCCACATTTGGAAGATGCACACAGTGGTGGTTATTTACTAAAGAAAAATCCACTTTGCACTGCAAGTGCACTTGGAATTAAAGTCGCTGTAGATCCGAGGAGGACATGCAAGGAAAATAAAAAATAGCATTTTAGCTTGCACATGATTGGATGATAAAATCAGCAGAGCTCCCCCTCATTTCAGATCTACCCCTTAGATTTAGAGCGACTGCACCTTCAAGTGCACTTGCAGTGCAAAGTGGATCTGCCTTTTGTAAATAACCCCCAGTGTGTCGACATGTGCTATCTGCCATCAGGGTATTTCAATGTATGCACTTTGTGGGTGCAACCCCTTCCTCCCAACTCTAGTAGGTGAGAGGAAGTGGTTGCACCCCCAAAACACGTCCATGATGGGAGATAACACATGTTGACTTTAGGTATGGGGTCAGAAAGAAAATCCCCATTTTGTCTCACAATTTGTGTGCATCTTCTAAATTTGGCTTTTACAGGGGTGACTTCCCCCCATCTGATGAAGGCAAGATCAAGACCTTTTTCACACTATAAAATGTCTGATATTGCATTCTTTTTTGCAATGTTGAACTTTGTAAGTTCCAGAGTTGTGTATGTTATGTTTGCAAACATGCCTGTTTCTGTACATTTTCTAAAAGTTCAAGGTAAAACTTTGAAAAAAAAGATGTGTTTTTTTGTTTTTTTTCCGCCAAATATTTTATAAAATGCACATGTGAATGTGCACGGAGTAAAAGGCTTTCTACTCAACAATGTGTGCCTGTTTCCTTCAATGCTCAATAACACTATTTGTATTAAGTTGGTGTTTACAGTGACAATGTGTATTATTTAAATTAATGTGAAAACCACTTGGTACTAGGAGGCAGATAAAAAAAACAAAAAAACACAAGCAGTAAATCCAAATCAAGAGTTTATCATATCATATCACTTTTTTTATTTAAAAAATATTTACGAATTAGCTGGCAAAGCAATGGCCCCCCTACCTATAAAATATTCCACATATTTTTCACGCACTTCACAGATGCTTTTGGGGGGCAAGCCAGGACAGACATCTTCCAGGACCGTCAGTGTTGGTTCACAAAGTCAAGCCTCAGGTCCAAAGGAGGCTATATAATGTGGAGCATTTCTTTTTAAAAAGGTGTGCAGGATGCAGCAGCATAAAACAATGTGGTTCAGTTTGTACTCTGCCAGGTTGATTGCCGTTAGAAATAGGCGGAACCGGCTGACCATTATCCCAAAGGTAATCTCCATGACTCTTCGGGCTCTGCCCAGCCGGTAGTTAAAAAAACCTCTTCTCCGGGGTGAGGGTCCTCTGGGGGAATGGCCTCATCACATGATTGGCCAGACCAAATGCTTCATCAGCAATAAAAACAAATGGAAGCCCTTCGACGTTCTCTTCCACTGGTGGCAATCCCAAGTCACCGCTCTGCAGACGTCAGAATGAACTCAGTCAGGGTAAAGACTCCACCATCCGACATCTGACAGTGGGGGTGCAACCACTTCCTCTCACCTACTAGAGTTGGGAGGAAGGGGTCATTCTACCCCAAGTCCACATAGAGAAACTTGTATGTTGCCGACACCACTGCCATCAACGCGATACTATGAAACCCCGTATAGTTAAAATAGTATGACCCAGAATGGGGTGATGCGATGATGTGGACATGCTTCCCATCTATTGCCCCTCTGCAGTTGGGAAAATCCCAACGATGGGCAAAGGGGGATGCCACTGTCTCCGATTCCTGTGGCATTGAAGGAAACTGTGGAGTCCAAACAGACATTTTTTTTGTAATTTTGCACATAAACATTGCAAGCAGATTAGACACAAACATGCTTGGCCAACATCAGTATAAAATTGATTTTAATGCGTTTTTAAAGACAAAAAAATAAGGCCCACTTATCAGATTCCTCACCCCCTCTGATGGCCCATTGTCCAAATTTTAGGGGGGTTCTAAATGAGTTTGTGAGCCTCTGACACTCTGCATGAATCTAAGGACAACAATAACATTTGTACACATTATAGGGTGTGTTTAGGGTAAAACAGTACAATGGAGCTGACAAAATACATAAGTGACTAGGCTAGGTGCGTATGGGCCCAGGATAGCATGCTGGGGAGGTTAGTGAAGGCAAATATGCATTTGGCCAAAAAAGGAGCATTAAAAGATTCAAGCATGCATGAGGGCAAAGGGGACATTCACAGCATATTACAATCAGGGGAATGATGAAAGAAATACAAAACATTAGCATACATTAAATACATATAATGTGATGTTAAAGGATAAAACTTATATAGTCCTTCTGCAGGACCTGAATAATAGCAGAACAGATCTCTGGAATAATGATCCCCAGAGCCTGGGGGAAGATGCCTGTAGAGAACTTGAGTTCCTATAGACTTCTTCCCGCCACCAAGTACCGCAAGGTGGCAACTAGCCTCTGCTCAGGAGTGATGGCTTGGCGCATGCAGGTGTCCTGTCAAACCCACAAGCACAAACTGAACAGCAGTTAAACGATCAGAATAAGTACGAGTCTGAAAAGCACGAATCGTCTCTCACCAAACTTTTACTAACACAAGATTAGCATAAGGAGCTCAAAGGGTGGCGCATTGGGTACTGAACTTCCTTTTTCTATTCCCGTCATGCATATTGTATGTCACCGCTTTCTTGAGGGTCGGAATTTGGTGTGACCATGTGTATGCAAGATGGCTTGAGCGAAATTCCGTCTAAAAAAACAATCAGAGCTTTTTCCGACCAAAATTCTGATCGTGTGTACGTGGCATTTAGGTATAAACATACCAAGACATTTTGGACTATTTTATGCTCACAACTTTGTGGGAACAGTTTGGGGATTGCCCTGTCCTGTTCCAACATGACTGTGCACCAGTGCATAAACCAAGGTCCATAAAGACATGGATGAGCAAGTTTGTGGTGGGGGAACTTGACCGGCCCACACAGAGTCCCGACCTCAACCTGGTAGAACACCTTTGAGATGAATTAGAGTGGAGAATGTGAGCCAGGCTTTCTCATCCACATCAATGCCTAAACCTTGTGGACAGCCTTCCCAGAAGAGTTGAAGCTTTTATAGCTGCAAAGGGTGGAGCAACACATAATTGAACCCTATGGCCTAAGACTGGGTTGCCATTAAAGTTTATGTTCATGTAATAGGTAGGGATGAGGTTCAGGTTCATTTATACCATGGTTTTGAGAGAATCCTGTCAGTTTGGTATTTGTGATCCTGGAATATTTCTTTGTAGATTTTGCCCGAACAAGTTTTTTTAACCAGAATGCATTGCATTGCCTTGGTACAGCAGGCTTAGAAGGACACATGGGCAGGGTCTAAGGAAATCTGCAAAATTAGAAGCCATTAGGGTCAGTTAAGAAACTGTACTTTAAGCTTGAATGATATCTCTTTGAGTAATTAACATTTTCTGCTTTCTTGTATTATTATTATTATTATTATTATAATTATTATTTTTGCTTTTCATTGTATTTTGTGGCTGAATTTAGGCCAGTGGTTATTTTTAACTACAGGCATACCCCACTTTTAAGTACACAATGGGGTTTATTTACTAAAGCTGGAAAGTGCAAAATCAATCTCCCTTCTGCATAGAAACCAACGAGCTTCTAACCCCAGATTGTTCACTTAAGCTTTGGTAATAAAACCTCAAAGCTCAGTGGTTTCTATGCAGACGTGAGCCTGATTTTGCACTTTCCAGCTTTAGTAAATAAACTCCATTGTGTACTTTAAAAGTGGGGTATGCCTGTATAGTCCTATATATAGCACACTTTATTTTGCTGCTAGGTTTCCCTTTAAATAAAAAAATGGACTTATTGTGTGTCTCAGGGTAGTATTTTAGGATTTTTTTTTTTTTATTTTTTTTTTATGTTTATGGGGATTTTTTTTAAGTTTGGGACCTTTTTAAAGCAGAGCATTCACTTTGGTTATGACCATCTGCTCTTTATGCTGCCTTTTGTTCACTACACAATGTTACATCATTTGAAAGAAAAAATAAAATATATAAGTTCAAAAACAGTGTGCGTGTAAACCACCTAACATTTTATCACGCATATTTTATGCACCCCCTATTCCCAAATAAATGTTAGGCATAGGCCAGTTGGGCTTAATATTCTTAGTAAAATGTTCCTGCTGCTACTATATGCATTTGTAACGTCCCAGCCTGTTCTAGTTGTCTCTAGTAAGTTGGCCCTTGTTCTGCTATTTATTATTTTTCTGCTGCTTGCCAATTTGACACTATTATTTCATCTCTGTTCTTTTAATTCTTGTAGCTCATACCCTTTTTCACTAGTACAATTTTGGTCAATTCTCCCTCATTAAAAATGACAGATTACATCAGTGAGAACCAGGACAGGCACGGTGAGCTACTAGCCAATTCTCCCTGCCAGCCAGAGCGGGTCTATTATCATTTGATAAAAAAGCAAATGTTGCTCTAAAGCAATCTGAAAAAAAAGAAAAAAACAACAAAAATGGACAGAGGGGAGAAAGTGGTTCATTAGAAAAATCTAGGGGTTTAATATAAACTCTTTTGTTTAGGAAAAAAAATTGGGGAAAATTTTACCAGCAAGGTTACTTGTGACATAACAAAAAGGTCAAAGAACATTGATCTACATATTAAAGCATAAATTAAAATATACTGTACCATATACAATACTAGTAGAAAAGCACTTAGTAAATTATTGAATGAATGGACTCTCAGACAAACCAATAATATGTCAAAGCAAAGTAGATAAAAGGTTTCCTAACTAGGTGTTGAAGGGAGAACAAAATGACAGAGAAACTTTCAATATTCAGGTTAAGGCAATATAAGCTCTTCATCATATGCAGAAAAAAAAAATCAGCTTTAGTGAACTGACTCATTAGCCTAAATAAATAAATAAAAGAAATAAATAACATGCTAAATTAAAAAGTAAGAAGACTAAAAGTGTGGTTTCTAAGCATTGGAAAAACAGCTAAATGATGTAGGTAAGATCTAAATGTCTATGTTCATGGAAGAATTGTAGCTGTTTAGGAAAAAAATCTTTACATTCTTTATTGAATATTAACATTAAAGGTTATAATCTATTATTTTATTTTAGACACATACACATTTTTGCAATGAAATATTATATAATTTATTTACCTCTTTCCCACATTCAGAAAATGGACATTGCACTGCTGGTTGTTGTTCAGTGTGTCCAAGGAATACGTATGTGCTATAAATCATCTGTTGTATCCCACTGTTATACATTGATGTCTTATTTTACAGTTTCCTGCTGTAAACTGTACAAGAGAGAAAAACCTGCACAGAATTATAACAGATGAGAAATAACAGATTGTCTAGTTGTTATTGCAATAGAGAGATGATATCATATGATGAAAATCTGTAACATGAGTGTGGGTGTTTACACGGTGCAAATGTCATGTTTCATCTAAACATGTTAATTTTCTCTCCATCATCGGTTTAGGAAGGATTGTGTTTAACTTTTATGTTAAAAATAATGTATTTACAAATCATACTGTAATTCATACACAGATTATAAAAAGACTGTTGTAGATATGTGCTGGGTTTAGGGTTTAAAGAATGAATATTAAGTGAGCCTGATTTACTAAAGAATTTGAGAATCTTTACTCAATGAATTCACTTTAATTATCCAGTCACATGACAAGCAAATTCTTCTTTAGTTACATCATTACATGTTTGGGTTTTCAGAGTGACCATAGCTAATAATTATTGAACAAACATTCTCCTTGTTAAATCTTTTTATTGAATTTCAAGAGAAAAAAAAAAGGGAAGTTTACAGATCATAACGAACATCATATCTTGAGTATCGTAAATTAACAATATAGTTATAATCAGGTATTGATCACATAGATTAGGTATGTTATAAGTGAAAGTATAAGTAACATAGAGATTGTATACTATAATATTATAAGTACTGAACTAAATTAGGAACGAACTATATGAGAAAATTAATGGAATATGCCTCCAGACCACCTGTCCACCCCAAAATGGGTTCAAGCTGTGAACAGGTGGGGGCAGATATAATTAAAAAGTAAAACTCTTTTCCTGGTTAACTTTAGCTCAGCACAACCAGTATTTAAAGAAAGTTTTGAAGAATAGACCCTCTAAAAGAGAGATCGATTCTCTATGTTGATGAGAAATAAACCAACTTTTGAAATATAATACATAAATAAAAGAAAAAAAGAAGAAGAGGGATAGAAAAGGAGGAAAAGAGAGAATAAAAGGGATGAGATGAAAACTCTCGAGGTAGTGACCTGGTACATGACATAAATCAATAGCACAACAGCGATACACAAGGATTTTATTGTGGGAACAGCAATGACTGGTCAAAATCAGAAGGAAAGAAATGTTTAACCCATGGTTGCCAAATCATGTGAAATTTACTAATATTAGTGTTTTCAATAGCTGTCATTTTATCGAAAATGAGAGCTTTGTTCAGTCTGTGTTTGGCTTCCGCCACAATAAAATTTTTGGTTTTCCATGCCTTAGCTATGGTTTGTTTAGCTGCCGTATTAATATAAACAAGTATTTTGAATTGTGTCCGTGTGAGTGAATCTGGTTTGAGATTTAAAAGTGCAATAGCTGGGTCTGGGGCAATATAGATATCTAAAGCTTTAGAGGCCATTGCAAATATGTTATTCCAAAATTCTTGCACCACCGGACAATCCCACCATATATGAAAATGAGTACCAGGAGAGGAGCAACCTCTAAAACAATGATTAGGGTAAGATGGAGAAAATTTTGCAATCCTTGCTGGTACTAGGTACCATCGTACCAGAACTTTAAAGTTAGTTTCCAAAGCATAACAGTTGGGAGATGATGATTTAGTAGCTAACCAAATGTTGGACCAGTCATTGTTGTTAAATATTCGACCCAAATCCTGTGCCCATTTAACAGAATATGATGGAAGTACCTCATTGGGGGTAGTAATAAGGGTTTAGTACACATATGAAATTAAACCTTTAACATGTGGGTCACTTATACAAATATGTTCAAATTTAGACATCTAAGTGCTAAACCTGACCCAATAAGAGGCATATAGAAATTTTTAATTTGTAGATATCGAAATATCTCATTGTTTGAGAGCCTGTAGTTCGTACATAGCATAGGGAATGTTTGAAAGGTATTTGAGGATAATAGCTTATAGAATCTAGTCAGATTAGTAGAAGACCATGCTGAAAAAGATTTTGGAAATGTCCATGCAGGATAAAAAGCTGGATTCCCTAGAAAGAAAAGAAGTGGATTATGTACTGATTGTAATTTGCATGAACTACCAAATCTATCCCAGATAACCAATGAATGTTTTGTGATAGGATTGATCAGATGTGATCTGTCCTTTGGCTGAATCCATAGTAGATTGGCCACTGATATGGGGTCACAATCAATGGCTTCAATAGATACCCATAAAGGTATGTCTTCTGTTGAATGATATTTAGGGAGTATCGATAGTTGAGCTGCAAAGTAGTAAGAAGCGAAGTTAGGTAGCCCCAAGCCTCCACTGGTTTTACTAAGATATAAAGTGGATTTAGGTATACGGGGTTTAATATTCTTCCAAATAAAAGACATAATTCTACGCTGTGTGAGTCGTAAAAATTATGAAGGTATGGAAATGAGAAGTACCCTATATAAATATAAAAACTTAGGCGGTATTGCCATTTTTATTGCGTTAATCTGACCCATCCATGATAGTGGTAGTGCGGACCATTGCTTTAATAAGCCTGTAACTTGCTTCAGCAGGGATAAATAATTAGCTGCAAAAAGATCAGAAAGTGAGGATGTAAGATGTACACCTAAATATGGTAATTGGGCAATCAACCCAATTGAAAGGTAGAGAGGATTGAGCCTGTAATAGGTCAGAGTGTTTTATAGAAATATTCAATGCATTTGATTTGGTGGGGTTTACAAAGAGACCGGAAATATGTGAAAATGTATCCAATATTCGCAGAAGAATTGAGGCAGAAATGTGGGGATGAGATAGATAAATAAGTATGTCATCCGCATAAAGACACAGTTTATGGTGATGCCCACCTAGTTCAATACCTTTGACATCTGGGTTAGATCTAATTGTGCCAAAGGTTCCATAAGTAGGGCAAAAAGTAGTGGGGATAAGGGACAACCCTGTATTGTGCCTCTTCTGATGTCTATTATTGCTGATTTATAACCTGCATATTTAATATACGCCCTGGGATTGTTATAGAGGGAAGAGATCCAAGTCAGGAAATGATTACCAAAACCCAATTTTTTGAGAGTAAATTGCATATAAGGCCAGGTGACTGAGTCAAAAGCCTTACTGATATCCAAAGATAGAAGGCAAGTTGGGATAAGTCTGTTTTTAGCCGCTTGAATAAGTAATAGTGTTCTTATAATATTGTCTCCTGCCTGTCTCTTGGGTATAAAACCCATTTGGTCTTGATGAATTAGGTGACCTATAAAATTATTCAAACGAGACGCAAGGACCTTAGCTAATATTTTAATGTCTAAGTTAAGGAGAGAAATGGGACGATAATTAGACCAGATAGTTAAATCTGATCGTGGTTTAGGTAACATAACTATAATAGAAGATAATGACTCAGGCTGAAATAAATGACCCAACAGAAGGGAGTTGAAGGCTCTGGTTAAGACTGGTGTTAAAATATGCTCAAAGTTTTTATAATACGATGCAGAGTAGCCATCGGTGCCAGGCCTTTTACGTAATTTTAGTCCCTTTATAGCAGTCTGAACCTCATTAGTAGTAATAGGGCTTTCTAGTCTCTCTTTGTTCATGAAATACCTCTAAAATTTTGACTGGATTACTGGTATATGAATCACGGGACATTTTCAATGTTATGGAGGATCTGATTTGATTTATTGATCTTAAACTTCTGGCCATAAGGGAGTCTGGTTTATTAGCTTTGAGGTATTGTGTATGTTGGCGTTTACGGAGGAGTTTATCTGCCGAATCCGTTAAAAATAGATCTAAATCTAAACGGGCTTTTGAACAAACATTCTCAACTGTTTGATAAATCAACCTAATCATCTAAAATTTCTAGCCATCGGCTGTGCGTGTTTTAATTACAGTAAAACCTTGGATTGCGAGCATAATTCATTCTGGAAACATGCTTGTAACCCAAAGCACTTGCATATCAAAGCGAATTTCACCATAAGAAATGATGGAAACTCAGATAATTTATTCCACAACCACTTTTTTCGTAGGTCGTTCAGTTTATAATCCATATAAAAAGATTATAGCAATGTGATAGGTTGTATAACCATACAATGTCCATCCACAAATGGCAGCCTCCACAAGGAAATTAGAAGCAAAATCCAGCAGGAGATACAGAGTATAAAAGAGAAGAGTGGTGCCTCTAAATGTACCAATATGGTTACATTTAATGAAGGTACAACATTTAGCAACTCACATGATTGATGATTAAAAGGGGCACATTTAAGTATGCAGGCATCCAAATAATATATAAGTAAGTAATTTTTCTTCATACATTTTGACTAAAATTTATACTGCTACATGTCTGTGGTAAAAATAAGTGTATATTATTTGGTCTGTGTGAAAGTTATAGAGTCTACAAGATACCAATCACTGAAAATCACACCTGATGTACTGACGGCCTATGTTATTTTTTTTGTAAGTCCTAACATGCCAGACAGTATAAATACTGCCCAAATGACCCCTTTTTGGAAAGCCAACATTCCAAAGTATTTAGTAAGAGCCATGGTGAGTTTTTGAAGTTGTAATTTTTTCCCACAATTCTTTGGAAAAAAAATGTTTTTATTTATTTTTTAAACAAAATTGTCAAGTTATTTCTCACACACAGCATAGAGATACTTGCAGCTACACTCCTCCTTAGTATGTAGATACCACATGTGTGAGACTTTTCCACAGCCTCGCCACATAGAGATGCTCAACATGCAGGGAGTACCTTTTAAGCCTTTTAGGTTCCACATCTAATTTCCTAAATATCTATCACATTTTGAAGGCCATGGAGCACCAGGACAGTTAAAACATCCACAAAATGACCCAATTTTGAGAAACAAACACCCCTATGTATATTCTATGAGGTATAATGAGTCTGTTGAACATGTCATATTTTTCCACACGTTTTTGGGAAATGTGGAAGGAAAATGAAAATGTATTTTTTTTTATATACAAAGTTGCCCATTTATAAGATATTTCTAACAAATAGCATGAACATAGCAAGAATTACATCCCAAAATATATTCTGCTACTCCTCCTAAGTATAGTGATACCACATGTGTGAGACTTTTTTATAGCCTGACCACATAGAAAGGTCTAACATCCAAGTAGCACTGTCAGGTGTTTTAGGAACATAAATTACACATCTAATTTCTTGACAACCTATCACATTTTTGAAAGTTGTGGAGAACTAGTAAAGTGGAAACACCTAAAATTACCCAATTTGTAAAGCAAACACCCCAAATGTATTTTTATGAACGTGTCATTTTTTTTCCACAAGTTTTTGTAAAATGTGGAAAATTAAAACATATATATTTTTATTTTTTACACAATGTTGAATGACATCATAAAATACATTTTGCTACTCCTCTTGAGTACATCGATGAATGAATGAATGAATGAAATACTTTTATAGCGCACAATGCGAACTGAATCGCCTCTAGGCGCTGTGGAGAGCTTTGATCATCTGCTAAAAGAGGAAGGTCTTGAGTTTTTTCCTAAAAGCCAGGTGATTTTCTTCCAGGCGGATGTTGATTGGTAGAGCATTCCATAGCCGAGGCCCTTGGACAGCGAATCTCCGATCACCCTTTGGGCACCAGGAGGAGGTTTTTGTTGGCTGATTGAAGACTGCGGTTTGGTGTGTAATGATTTATTTTCTCCATTAGGTATTGCGGAGCTTCTCTATGCACGCATTTGTGGGTGAGGCAAAGGGTCTTGAACGTGATCCGATTTTTTACGGTTAGCCAATGTAAGCTCCTCAGTGAAGGAGAGATGGATTCCCAGGGTTTTTTTTCCTGTTATCAGCCTTGCCGCCGTGTTTTGGATCAGTTGTAATCGCGCAAGTTGATATTGTAGTAATCCTATGTAAAGCGAGTTTGCGTAGTCCAGTCGTGAATTAATGATTGTTCCAACTACCACTGCTTTGTCATTCTTTGGGATAAAAGGGATGAGTCTGCCAAGCATGCGCAGCAGATGGTGAGATCGACTGACTACAGATCCTATTTGCGCATCCATTGACATTTGTGCGTCTAAAATAACACCGAGACTCTTCGCTTTGGTCTTTGGGGAGATAGTCTGCCCAAAGACGGTTGGTGGAGACCAGGAGGTTTTGGTTGCGGGCTTATGATTTGGGTGTAAGATAAGAAGCTCTGTCTTTGATTGGTTCAGCTGGAGGGAGTTGGTGGTCATCCAGTCCTCTATTGATTTGAGGCAGTTTTCAAGTTGTTGTTGGTGATCTTTTTTTCCATTGATCCAGAAATAAAGTTGCCTACACATGTGTGAGACTTTTTCACAGCCTGCTTACATAGAAAGGCCCAACATCCAAGTAGCACTGTCACGTGTTCTAGGGGCATAAATAGGGGCATAAATAACACATCTAATTTCTTTACTACCTTTACTTGTCCCCATAATCTTTTGGGGTTTCTTCAAATCCTGTTAAATTCACCAGAGGTTTGTCTCCCTGTTCTTCTGTCCTAAAAAAGAGACAGATTTTCATTGGGTTTCACTGATACTATCACTCAACAAATCTTCTCCTATGGACTGTGACTATGATCTAGAACCTCTTCTCCTATATCGGCTTCTACTCCTCCAGATAGTAAGGTAGAAGACCTTGCCTACTTCCTAGTCCTTAAGGTTTCTTCTAAATTTTAACTGCTTGGTTGCTTTTAATTCTTTTTGTACCTTGTCCATTTCAGTGTTAATGATCTTGTTGTACAGTCTTCATTCATCTTATATGCATCAAGGCCTTTAGAGCTCTCATCAACTGGAGTGACTAATTCCTGAAGCTGAAATGTATTTTCCTTCACTTCATTAACCATCACTTCACTTAATTTCATGACCTCTGTCCCCTGTTCAGTACATAATTGTTTCCACTTTGTCAGAAAATGGTCATTATGTAAGTGCTCAGCTGGCACAACCTTATTCCTTAGCCCCTGTGGGATGATCCCCTGTGAAAAAATAGGTTTCAGGAAGGACACATCCCATTTACGGTTGAGATGTTTGATCACCTATTTGTAACATTTCTTAAAGAGATTGTAAATGATCACCTTGTAAAACAAGTCATTCTGTTTAAAATAGAAATAAGGCAAAACATTTTTGTATAGATGTATTCACTCCCTTGGCATTTTTCGTGTTTTGATGCCTCACAATCTGGAATTAACATGGATTGTTTGAGGATTTGCATCATTTAATTTATAGAATATGCCCACCACTTTTAACATGCTTTTTTTTTATTGTGAAGAACAACAAATAGGACAAAATAACAGAAAAAGTCAATGTGCATAGCTATTCAACCCCCTAAAGTCAATACTTTGTAGAGCTACCTTTTTGCAGCTATCACAGCTCCAAGTCGCTTTGGATAAGTCTCTATGAGCTTGCCACATCTTACCACTGAGATTTTTGCCCATTCCTCCTTGTAAAACTGCTCCAGCTCCTTCAAGTTGGATGGTTTGCACTTGTGAACACCAATCTTTAAGTCTGACCACAGATTTTCTATTGGATTGAGGTCTGGGCTTTGAGTAGGCCATTCCAACACATTTACATGTTTCGCTTTAAAACACTAGTTTTGCTTTAGCAGTGTGTTTGGGGTCATTGTCCTGCTGGAAGGTGAACCTCCCTCCTAGCCTCAAATCACACACAGAGTGGTACAGGTGTTGCTCAAGAATATCCCTGTATTTAGCACCATCCATCTTTCCCTTAACTCTGACCAGTTTACCAGTCCTCACTGCTGAAAAACATCCCCACAGCATGATGCTGCTACCACCATGTTTCACTGTGGGGATGGTGTTCTTTGGATGATGTGATGTGTTGGGCTTGCGTCAGACATAGCATTTTTTTTTATGCCCAAAAAGTTCAATTTTAGTCTAAATGTAGTAATATACATTTTGGAAGTCTCCCACATGCCTTTTCGTAAACTAAAAACGTGCCATTTTGTTTTTTCCTGAAAGTAATGGCTTTCTTCTTACCACTCTGCCATAAAGCCCAACTCTATGGAGCGTAAGGCTCATTGTGATCCTATGTACAGATACTCCAGTATCTGCTGTGGAACTCTGCAGCTCCTTCAGGGTTACCTTAGGTCTCTGTGCTGCCTTTCTGATTAATGCCCTCCTTGCCTAGTCCATGAGTTTTGGTGTGCGGACGTTTTTTGTCAGGTTTGCTGTTGTGCCATGGTATCCATTTGGTTATGATAGATTTTATAGTGCTCCTAGGGATTATCAAAGATTTGGATTTTTTATAACCTAACCCTGACTTGTACTTCTCAACAACATTGTCCCTTAATTGTTTGGAGAGTTCCTTGGTCTTCATGGCAGTGTTTGGTCAAAGTCAGTTTATAGTTTAAGACACAGTTTATACTTGTTTGACATAATTTAATGGAATATGCACAGAAAAGTTTTCTTGTATTGTCAAGATAAAGTAGAATTTACATGGAATATAGTTACCAATGAAGGGTGTAAGTAGACAAGCTACCGATCAGAGCTCCTCTAAAATCAATCAGATAATCCTATGCGTTCGTGCCACACGTACTCCAAGGGAGAACACCTCCATCCTTATGTGACTTACGAGCAGGCATACTGAGAAGCAACCAACAGAAGGGGGCGATGGGTAAAGAAAGTCCCGACACCTGCAGCAAAGCCCCAATAAATGTCATCCAGGTTTTCATAAATTTTAGTTAAATTTTAATCTAAAATAGGGATAGCCCATTTGTTGTGTTATAATACTAGGGGTTGTCACATACTGAATCAAAAATACCAAAAATAAAATTTTTTTTAAGGAAAGCATGAAAAAAACAAAAAATAATAAAAAAAAAAAGCTGACTGCTCCTTCTATTGGCCTAGAGGCTAGAGGCCAATAGAAGGAGCAGTCAGCTCTGAGCGTGTAGCCTTGCATCACTGCAGCCCTGATTGACAAGATTGCAGCCCCTGCCTAGGTCCAATCAGACGCCGGTGACATCACTTCCTGTTCCACTGTCCACGCTGGTCTGTGTGGAGCTGCTTGGTTCCTTTGCTCCTGGAGAAACATTGTGATCCATTCCAGCCAGCTGCTCACTCCTTTCCAGCTATCCGGAACAGCGGTAGGACCCACAGAGCCATGTGGAATGCCAGGACTGCAATTTACTTTGACGAGCATGCTGTTGTGATATGGCTGAACCGGAGTGACTCCATCTTTATAAGTTCATATAAGATTAACTTGGGTTAACCTGTTAGTTAGTTTAAACTCTGTATTTACAGACTGTAGCAGTTTTCCTATAAAGCATACATATAAGAAAATATAGCTTGCGTAAGCAGTTTTATTCTGTATTGTCTAAATAAAGAAATTGTGTCTCAATATGTCTGGGCCACAAGACTCATGACTGTGACTCATGAAAGCAGATGGCATAATTAATGATATGTAATGATATGTAATGTACACCTCTGTATTAACCACACCCATGTTCTATGCAATTATTGGCTAATATTGGCGCATATAAATTGTAGACCTGCCCAGGATTAAACCAGACAACCTCTGAACACCAACTTTGACTCATCTCTTCTTGTGTTCAGAAAAATGCTGTCTCCTTAGTACTGCAGTGCTAAGCAGGCTTCGTGTGGTAATTGCCGTAATTATACCTAGCTGGTCTTTGTCAGGTATATAGAAATACCATTTTAATCACAACACATGCATCTTCTTTCATCTTGTAAGTGTTTTTAATCTTATCCTATTAAAGTCCTCATAATAGCATACTCAGGTCAGCGCCTCTCCTCCCTGTTTTTTCCTTATAGACACCCCTCGGGCATGATATTTATAGGAATATTTCATTTTTATTGTTTCACTTTAAACATTATTAAAATCACTGCTCCCAAAAAAAGTCAGCTTTTAAAACTTTGTTTGCATTGATACATGTCCCCTGGGGCAGGACTCAGGTCCCCAAACACTTTTTATGATAACATCTTGCATATAAGCCTTTAAAATTAGCACTTTTCGTTTTTCATGTTAGTGTCCCACAGACTTTAATGGGGTTCCGCGGCTTTCGAATTTGCCATTTACACCACATAATGTTCGTTGTTCGCCAAATGTCCGAATAACCAAAGTTCGGCCCAAACTGTTCATCCACCCTAGTTCCCAGCAAAGCTAGAGGACTGCCCATGGTGTGCTCTCCTGCTTAGTGTGGTCAGTTTTAAATAAGAAAACGGGGGACTGGCATGAACACCAGGGATTTCACACAAAGGAAGCAAAGAGAACAGAAATACTTTCTCATACAAGTACATGGTACAGCAGGCACATATCAGAAATATGAATTGTTGGGGTAACAAACGCTTTAAATATTTCCTCTTCTCTACAGTATGTAATGTGCCCCTTGTGAATGCCTCTCATATATCCAGGTCAATATCATCACTTAGTACAAATGCCATAGAGCTAGCCCTGTTCCCAAGCGCAAAGGAGAATTAACTCAAAGAATTATGGAGAAAGGAATTAGCCTAATAAATTGAAAAAGGAATAGAATTACTGCCTGCCTAAAGAGTATTCTGCAAAAGGGAAACTACTCCCACACTACCTCACCAACTGCTATACCAAAATCAATAAAAAAATAAGTGTTTCTATAAGAAGCAGCTCAAACATTTCCACTGCTGTCTTCTTAAAATGAGGCCACAGGAGTGCAGAATGAACTACATTCCTGTGATCTACAGGATAAATACAGTCAAAAAAGCTTTGGCTGTACTCCTCCTTTTTAATATACAAAATGTTGTAGCGCTCCTGAAATATTAAATCACCCTTAGTAAATTCTCATCTACCTTTTACATACAATTCAAATTCATTAAAAGTGAAATATGCTATAAAACATAAAATGTATAAATTGCACGTTCCCTTCAAGAACCCTTCATGTAGCTCTCTGATATATTGTATTTGAAAAACCAAAGTGCTAATGCAAATTCAGCAACTGTGTCACAATAAACATTTAAAAAGATACATGCTTCCTTACATAGTCAATAAAAAATAAGTTGTTGCCAGTGAATTAATCCATCTCCATTGTGAAATCACCTCTGTTCCCTTTTTGCATGGAAGCTAACCTCCTTTTATGGACCCCCTTTTATTTTAGGGACAGTCAGTCACAGCCCTGTTTGTTTTTCTCCATGACTCCTCACTTCCGGGTGTACTGGTGTCACTTCCAGGAGTACTGTGTGGGATAATGTAAGTTCCTGCTCCCACTCCACTTGCTTTATACAATAATGCCGTGTACACACGACTGGACTTTCCGACAGACTAGGTCCAACTGAATCAGTCCGTCGGACATTCCAATCGTGTGTGGGATAATTTGATTGTTTTTCTTTTAAAAATCTGGTGAGTTCTTTGATGTGGAGGATCATAGATATTTCTTACGGTTGGATTAAGGCTTTTGGAGAGAATCTGCACAGCACTGAACACTTTTATAAGTACAGTATTTGGACACTTTATTTACACACAGACACTTTGAAAAATTCTTTATTTAAGCTTGGATACTTTAAAACAAAGTTCTGCCCCCCCCATAATGTAAAGTCACCAGCTACACATACTATAGCTGCTGACTTTTAATATTAGCATACATACCTGTCCTTGAATACAGCAATGTCGATGCCCCAGCCAATGTTTTCATCAGCTCTTGGGTGCTACCATTGCCTGTGAAGAAAACTGGCAGTGAAGCCACTGCCACCAATAAAGCATTCTTAATTTCCGGGTCATTAAATTACACATCCGTCATCATGGACATGCTCCAGTATGGTTTCAGCATTCAGGTGGGTCTTACCTTTTGAAAGGGGTGTCCTGTTTTCTCCAA
Source organism: Lithobates pipiens (assembly GCF_037356315.1). Taxonomy (NCBI): domain Eukaryota; kingdom Metazoa; phylum Chordata; class Amphibia; order Anura; family Ranidae; genus Lithobates; species Lithobates pipiens. Next base: position 397,074,394 of record NW_027507764.1, on the reverse strand, counting down.
GATTTATGTGAAGGTTCAGATTGGGACCGAGTGGGCATGTCTTGAGGTTGGATTCAGAAAATTTGAGAGTAAGGGGTTCTGGGGGGCTTATTTGGCATCCTATCTTCCCCATGTTGAAATGCAGAGCAGCAATACAGACAAGGAAATCCCCTGGTGGTAGCAGAGCTTTTTTTCTCAGGCAGCCATCGCCTTTGTGCCATACCACAGACCTTCACATCATTTTTTTTTTATTGTAATCTTTGGAGAAAGTGGTGGATATGTCTGTATTCAGATAAGGCACCTCATCCCAAAGATTGTTGGAAAAAAAAGGGGCAAGGAAGATGGAGATTATTGGGGTGCCAAAATAACTCAATCAAAAATTGTTAAAAAACAATGTATTACATTATATCAAAAATGGATAATACATACATAAATTTCTAATCAAATTAAACATTAAAAAAGAGCACATGATATTTGTTAATGGCAAGAGTGGTGTAGGCAATTGAAGGTCAAGTCTTCCCTACATGTTTCACCAAGACCCAAGGCTTCCTCAGGGGAATAGGATGTGACTGGTGTAATGGGTAGAACTCTAAAATGAAACATAGCATAAATTGAATTGTAAAGGAAGAAGGGTAACAAAATAACAAAACAATGTAAAAACATAATGCGTGACATTGAGGGTTGAGGCGACAAGGTACTGAAGATCCCACCCCTCCCACTACCCGTGGAAACACACACCCCGAAAACCCCAAGAGGTACCCAAACCTACCACAGGTCTGCCCCAAGGATAGTGACTCACCACCGTAGTTTAGCTGCAGGGGGCAAGAGGCAGCTAGTAAAAACAATATATATATATATATATATATATATATATATATATATATATATATATATATATATTGAATAGTGACAAATAACTCTCTCAGAGCCGATATTTGTCCTACTACTGCTTTGAACAGACATATTGGTTGTCAACATGAATTTGACTCCAGCATTGTTTGTTTTGCCACACTCGAGCATGTACCACTGCATGTACGGGGGGGAGAGGATTCGAGTCAACCCTGTTGCAGTTAGAAACTAAGTGGATACACACTCTAGATGCCATAAAATATCCATGTTTAAATGAGTATATCAGCTTCAAGTCTTTTTTATAGTTATGGTAGTGTCTATATAATATATTATTATTATTAAATTCTCTTTATACTGATATATACTTTACTGTAACCCAAACCCATTTATCTATTGTGCCTCCGCTTGACATGATCCGATTCTTGTTTTAGGGTCCCTGGCATATATTCTATCTTATTGGCCCACTAAAATCTTCTTCCCCTTTCCTCCCCTTTTTGCTTTTGAACAGGCTATTCACTGCCCTTGTTTAGGACCACCATGATCATCTTTAGGATCCACTTATACAAATTTCAGGTCATATATCGATCAGATAGTTTTCTCCTAATTCTAACTTTTTTATTTTTATAAAAAATTATACCCATATAAATAGTGTTTTGTACTTTATCAATTTGCTGTTGTTTCAAATGCATGTTATTTTCTCTTATGCACTGTATTTTGTTTATTTTGTGTTAACAATTTGTCTATTTTTGTTTCTCTTATTCCTATACATGCTGTGTGAATCAATGGGATGACTTGGTAAAAATGGCATGGGTTGAGCCTGCATTTGAGCATTTCATGGCATTTCCCTGTCCCATTATCTCATCTCTTCTTCATCCACCCCATTTCCATCTCCCAACTTTTTCCCCATCCTTCTCTATGTTATCCTGCTGGCTGTGAAATCCATGGGATTCTCCACTACCACTCCACTCCACTAATCACTACCTGTGGCTGTATGGACACCCAAGGGCCTATTGTCTATTGACACTGGGTCCAATCTTCGGCCATCCTTTGCCCCCTATCCCCATCTCGTATCATTTGCCTCTGTTTACATCCGCCCTCATCGGTGCGTGCCCTATCCCCTTATTTCATCTTATTGGATAGTGTTTTGGTGTACCACCCACATCTTTTTGTGCCCTGCAACCTAGATCATATGAGGGGATTGATGTCACACTTGGCATTCTAGGCATTGTAGGCGCAGATATCATGTAGGTGCTTTGGCTGTTTTTTGACCGCTCCAGGTCGGTGATGTCACATACCTTCCGGGTGGGGGGTATAAAGGCTCATCGCTGGCTTTACAAGGGAGCTGCTACCTTTGACTCTTCCATATAAGGTTAGGAAATTAGGTTGGGGGGATCTTGCTCCATATATCTCCTTTATTCAGGCCAGTCTTACCCTGCCATTCCTTGTTTCATCACATCCCTCTTATTTTCTCTGCTGCAGGATTTCTGCAGCTGGATATCTCTGAAATGTTTGGCTTTTTGCCCAGGCACTCCTTTTGTGCCTTACTACTTGTATAACTGAGCTGCCCTTTTGAAGCCTTGAAAATTGTATTACCTATATTGGGTAAGCTACAGCTACTATTTATTTGATATTCCTTTCAATACCTAGTTTAATCAATTTCTGATACAATATTCTGTATTCGTTTTATCTCATGCACTAAGCAATTGAATAAAGTTTTTCCTTGACTGATTGGATATCCCTGGCTCTTTCAGCTCCCCCGTCCCAAACGTTTTATATTTTTTTTTGGTAGGTACTGAGACCATGTTGGCCCCATTAATTGGGACAAATATCGGCTCTGAGAGTTATTTGTCACTATTCAATATTTTTTTTTCTTTTTAGTTTTTACTAGTTGCCTCTTTCCCCCTGCAGCCACACTACGGTGGTGGTGGATCGCTACCCTTGGGGCGGACCTCGTGCCAACTGGCTGGGTGCACTGGGGTAGGTATATATATTCCACATTACATTGTTTAACTTTCCTCTCCTATGATAAAAGTGTCACACTCACCACAATACAGATCTGTGGCACATACGACCCCTATAAGTCACACGTGCACAATGCACCTTTTCTGACATCCTGACACCTGTAACTGGGAGATGTTAGTGGCTTCTTTACACTGAAGGTAATTCTTCCAGCTATCCCTAAGTATATTCAATACAGATAAGGTACACTGTAACTCCCAATATATAATCATGCATTTGCTTTGCACATCCTGCAGGCTAAAACTACTCTATAAATGTTTTGCATCACTGGTTTTATTGAGTTAAAGACTATTTCATCGTTCACATCTGTTAGGAGACTCTGCAATATACATTACGCTGTATGGACATTGAATTCACTTTAATATGTGTAATTTATTTTCTGTACAGTTTAATCAATGAGTAGTCTAATTCCTTTTTGTGTAAATATTCACTCACTAATTCGGCAATAATTAGGACCATAAGGTAAGGACCCTCTCCCCCCCCCTCTCTTTTTATTCCCATTCACCAATTTTTAGCTTTAACTAATTCCAATGTATTTTTAAGCTTGTTTGTTATTGATGGGTACCTCTGCAAACATTATCTCCCATTTTTTGGGGGACAAAATCTTTTCCTATACAGCATGTGCAAAAATACACAGCCCACAAAGTTTAGCACTACTTGCACTACCCTGAGACATATTTATTCTTGTGCAAGCATTGACAACAGGTTATCTGCTCCCTTTTCAGGTGTTCGAAAACCTTATAAATGTGAGTATAATGCTTTGCACATTCCTCATCTATCTTTTTATTTAATTTTATAAACAATCCACATTTCTACACTATATGGAGTACTCTTGTTTTTGTCTTTTTATTTTGTTTTTATTCTTTTTTTTAAGCTTCTTACCTTTACTGCCAGGTTTTGACTATATAAAAAAAAAGTCTGTTTTAAAAAAACATGTTTGCAGTACATTTGGATTAATATTTCTGTGCTGCATGTACAAAGGAGCTTTTCTTAAACTACGAGAAAAAAACATTACTGCAGTGAGTTTTGGATTTTTCTTATGTGCCTCGCATATGGAGCAATGCCTCTTAAAATGCCAGGACCCACATTTTATCATTGATGTGTTTGTGATTGGTCACCCCATGACTGTGTAGTAAATTTTACCTAGTTTTTCCAAGTGTAAAGTCTGCATGCTAATGCGATTTGTGTTCTATAAACAATGAGGTTAATGTATTTGTTTCTATGTGATGAAAGTGCAATAAATATTTCTGCCTACAACCCCACCACCCATATTAAAAACATTTAAATAATATAATTGACAGCACTGACAATTAAGGGGAATTAGAGCATGTGCAAGAGAATTACACAGGCAAGCTTATACGTTGAATAGACACCAGCGTAGGTTAAGAAAAATGTAATGTGAAATGTGTTTACTAAAGCTTATAGAAATGCTGAAGATTGTGTACAATGTGTTATAAAGCCAGTTTTATCTGTAGCTTTGCTGACATTTTGATAATTATTCTCTTCTTGGGTCCCAGTGTGAGAACAGTGTTTCAGGATTAAAACATTTAAAAACCCTTGATGTTGAGTATGAATTCATGAAATAAAAAGCAATATTAACCTAATGATATCTCTTTGAAGGTAAACATTAAAATTTCTTAATTCTGAAATTTTTCTTTTAGACAGGTGCCCAAGGGTTGCCATGAGTAAAGAATGGTGTAACAAAAATATCCAAACGGCCAATATCAGCGGCCATTTACCATGATCTGTGATCCAGAGGACCTGGCGGTCACCGATGTTCCTGGGTGCACGCCCCTGGGGGGGCACACAGTAGCAAGATTCTGGGAGGATGTCCATGGATGCCCTCCCAGAATGAGCCGACCACGCTGTAGCCGTCTTTTGGCTATGGCCCGGTCGGCATGTGGTTAAAGAGAGAACAGTGAATTAAAATGAAATTGTAGATGAAATGCTAAAAGTGTTACATCTCTATGATATAAGCTTAAATGTGTATGTGTATAAATGTTTAACCACTTCCCACCCGGCCAATGTACATATACGGCTGGGTGGGAGCCGCATCCTTCTGACTGGACGTTCAGGAATGTCCTTCAGAAGGAGGGGGATCGCGCGCGTGCGTGCCCGCGCAGCGGCGCGATCCTGATGCGCTTGTGCCACCCGGACACGGCGCATCTCGGATCGGCAGGATGGCTCTGTGATTGGCCCTCCTGATCACATGACGGCCATGTCCAATCACAGCCGTCATGCGATCAAAACAAACAGCCGGTTGCTAGGCAATCGGCTCTCCTCTCCTCACACAGAAGTCATCGCTGAGGAGAGGAGAGCAGATCGCTGCAGCCGGCTGGTGATCAGTGAGTATGAGCTGTTTTTACAGCTTTTTACTCACTGATCACTAGTCTAGTGTAAACACACATCACCACACAGTGTAAACACACATGTCCCCAAAACACACATGTCCCCAAATAATAAAAAGACATGTCCCCAAATAAAAAAACATATGTCGGCGGGCGCATGCTCCTAAGATGGACGCGTAGTCTGGGAGCTCCGTCCCGCCGCAGCAGCTCCGGCCTCTATACCGGCACCCTCGGCAGTGATACTCACCTGAAACACATCCACACGGCAGGCGGAAGCCTTGGGGACACCCTCGATGTACGCGGGAGCGGTAAGGAGAAATCTAAAGCCCGCATTTGAAGCCGCTGTGTCCCTGTCAGAATCAGCCAAGATGGCGGCGGCTCCGCGCTGCCCAGGCCCCGCTTGCTCGCCTAGCGCACTTACAGCGACATCCCCATCCTTACTGGCACCGGACTCTTTGTCTGACTTCCCCCCCCTGGGAGCCACATCTCCTGCTTCCACAGCATCCCTCCTGGAGCATACCCTGGTGGACTTGGGCCTCTCACCGATGGAGGCAGGCCCACCTCAGTCACATCCCTCACTACAGCCTGAGGCTTCAGGCCTATCACACAACCTGAATGTGTCTGAACTCTTTGCTAAATTTGCTGATCTCCTGAACATAACAGCACACAAAATTACCAGCGATATCAAGGCGGACCTTCAACATATAGGCACCCGCATTGAAATAGTTGAGTCTAATCTGGAAACCACTATTACCAGGACCAATCAAAACACGGCTTGCATACAGACTCTACAGGAACAATTGGAGACTGCACAAGCTAAAATTGACGACCTCGAAAATAGAAATCGAAGGTACAATTTTAGGGTCAGGGGGCTCCCTGAATCCTACAAAGATATTCCTGAAACGGTCTCTTCCCTCATCAAAACCCTAATTCCGGATATTCCACACCACCGACTGGAATTAGACAGAGCTCACAGAGCTCTCAGGCCTCCCAGAGCGGATGGGCTCCCCCGAGACATTGTGGTTAAACCCCACTTCTATTCGGTCAAAGAGGAAATAATGCGCAAATCAAGATCCTTACCAAAGATCATTTTCCAAGGGCATCATCTGCAGATCTTTGCTGACTTGTCCCCGTCCACTATCCAAAAAAGGAGAGCCTTGAAACCTCTGCTTCAAGTCCTGCTGGACAAAGAAATCAACTACTGGTGGCTCTTTCCATTCCAACTCAAATTTATATTGAGAGGCAAAGCTTACACTTTTGGTTCCCTACATGAAGGGGAAAAACTCCTGCTGCAGCTAGGCCTCATCAGCCAGACTCCAAATCCCACTCCTCAAGGAAATACGCTACAGTCTGCTAAATGTCAACTGCCCACCAGCCCCCTGCCTCCAGTATGGGAGACTGTACGATCTAAGAAATCTAAGGAAACCGGACCCCCCTGAGAGTACCAACCACAAGATCTTCAAGTACTTTGCATCTTCTCAGATGCCCCCTGGGAACAACTGACACCCCACCAGTAACTTGGGTCCTGACCCTTTTCCCTGTCCGCTACCTTCGAACCCAACCACAGCGGTCGTGCGGCGGTCATTGGAGGGAGATTAGGCCGTGTCACCCCTCATGGAACTTTCCATTGATACTCCCCGTGACCCATCTCCTTCTCATTTTTATTTTTGGGGGGGGGGGTGAGGGAAAGGGTCTGGTCCTTTTCTTTTTCTCCCTCGATGTCACCTGGGGTCGTTTCAGATACCCCTCCCCTTGCCCCCCCTTACTGCTGTTTCTATCCCTTCCCCCTGCCAAATTTCCAAGACTTCCATTCCCCCTAAGTTTCAGGTGTTATTTATAGTTCTGTTCATGTATATTCTTTATATTTTTCATATATTGTTTTACCACATATCTTGCTACATATTGGGCTCTCGCTCCTCCCTCCTCCATTTTAGCTCATCCCAAATTATTGATAATGGTGGAGGCACGGGGGACGTGGCTCTTTAGGTGCCCTATATAAGTTTATTTTTGTATGTTTTATGGTGCTCCATAATTGATGAGGCCTACCTGCTGGGGCGGTGCTCATGTACCCCCCATTTGTCTGGCTCACTGGGGCGTTTTGGTCCTAGTAACTGGACAAACCTTGTCCCTACTTTTTGAAGGGATGGGTTGTTTGTATGTCTTGTCTTCACATGTGGAGGACTCTGTCCCCTCCACTCTATGGTTGGCTCTCTTGTCACCCGACCTTCTTTTCTTCCTTCTCTCTTTTTTTCCTTCCGTCTGTACTTATTCTTTTCTTATCGTTGCAGGAGTCGCCAGGGGGTCATTACAGCAAAACATTCATCCCCTTCAGGGGCCACTTCCATGGAATGTAAGTTGGGTTGGGCTCGGTGGAATTTTCAGGGTAAGTGCTTATGTTTTTTCTGGCGGTCCTCCCTCTCTGCTCAATGGCTGACCCGACCTTACCTCCACTATCTCCACTTAAAATAATATGCCACAATTCCCAAGGACTGAACTCTCCCCTTAAACGTCGCAAAGTATTTCAGTATCTACACAATCATGGGGTGGACGTAGCTCTGCTTCAGGAAACACACTTCCCTAAACGATTTAACCCCTCCTTTATACACTCCAAATTTCCCCTATTTTACCTAGCCAACGCAGAGGATAAAACTAGGGGAGTGGGCATCTTTATCTCTAAACGTTGTAAATTCACACTGAAATCTGAATTCAAGGATGTGGAGGGTAGGTTCTTGTTGTTAGTGGGTGACCTTGATGGAAAATTGTACTCATTCGTATCCTACTATGCTCCCAATAAGGGCCAGCTAGCCTTTTTTCATCGTATGCTTTCCACTTTAACGCCATTACTTGAGGGTACAGTACTTTTCGGAGGGGACTCCAACACCGCGTTTGACCAGGGTTTAGACAAATCGCGCCCTCCTGGCAAACGCCTGACCAGACCCACTAATCAAAGCCTACGTATAGCCAAGTTGCTTTTCCAGCGAGGTCTGGTTGACATCTGGAGAATAGTTAATCCGACTTTAAGAGACTTCACACACTATTCCAACCCTCACGATTCCTTCTCCCGGATAGACCACATACTTGTTGAATCTGCATACATTCCTCTTGCAAAAAGGGCTAGTATTAAAGAGGTGGTCTGGTCGGATCACTCGATGGTAGTTTTGACCCTCTCTCGTCCTGCTTGCCACAGGCCGTGTAGACGTTGGAGACTTAATGAGTCTATATTGAGTGATCCCGCTAGAGCACAGGAAATCGAACAAAATATCCTTCAATATTTTGCCACGAATGATACACCTGACATAGATTCTACCTGCCTGTGGGCCACCCATAAGGCAGTAATTAGGGGCCAACTTATTCAAATTTCTTCCCAGATTAACAAAACCAACAAAGCTAATATTGATAATTTGGACAAGGAGTACACCAAGTTGGCCAAACAACATAAAATGAACCCAAGTTCTGTCCCCATTTCCAAACTAGATGCTGTCAGAGTGGCTCTGAACTTGGCCCTAACCACCAAAGCCGAAAAATAGCTGCGCTGGAATAGAGCTAGATTCTACTACCAGGGTGACAATATTGGTTCTATGCTGGCCAAGAGACTGACACCTAAATTCCGAGCCCCGGCCCTCCCCAAAATCAGAATTCAAGGCGGCACCATGTCCCAGAACCCCCAGCGCATTATGCACGAATTCCATGACTTTTACACATCATTGTACAGCGGTACTCATAGCCCATCCCCTGCGGAGATTAACAAATTCCTTGATACTCTCCCGATCCCCTCATTAGAAGATAGACACAGATTAAGGATGGAATCGCCCATTTCTGCAGATGAGGTGTGCGCGGTGATTAAAAATTTGAAAATGCATTAGGCCCCTGGACCGGATAGGTTTTCAATACCCTACTATAAAGCGTTCGCCCCTACTCTTGCCCCGTACATGGCCCGTTTCTTCAACACTCTCCGAAGGGGGGCGTCTAGATTCCTCTCTCAATGAGGCCTATATCACAGTTCTCCCTAAGCCAAATAAAGACGCTAGCTCGGTCAGTAATTATAGACCGATCTCTCTCATCAACAATGACTTGAAGATCCTGACCAAAATCCTTGCAGACCGCCTGGCTTCCTTCATTAGCTTATACATACACAAAGACCAAGTAGGTTTTATTCCGGGAAGACAAGGCCCTGATCAAACCCGCAGAGCCATAGACATCATATCGCTTCTCAATTCCAATTGGGACGGGAAATCTACCAGACAAGGGTGACTCTTGTCTTTGGATCTCCAAAAAGCGTTTGACTCAGTACACTAGTCGTATATTTTCACCACCTTACAACGTTGGGGATTTGGCGATTCTTTCCTCAATGTCCTGCGTGCCCTTTACTCATCTCCAACAGCCCAGGTACGTCTGCAGGGATTTTACTCTGAATCTTTCCCCATATCTAGAGGTACCAGACAAGGATGCCCGCTATCCCCTCTGATTTTTGCAATAGCAATCGAATCTTTGGCTATAGCCATTAGGCATAACCCAAACATTCAGGGTATTCATTGCGGTTCGCGTCAGCACAAATGTGCCTTATTTGCGGACGACATCCTAATGTTCGTCTCTTCCCCCCTGACGTCGTTGCCCAATATTTGCAGTCTCCTTGACGACTTTGGAACGATTTCAGGTCTCAGGGTTAATTATCATAAATCACAGGCTCTCAATATTAATATCCCTGACCCTCTCATGGCGTGGCTCAGGGACAGCTTCAAGTTCACCTGGAGTGACTCTACCATATCATACCTGGGGATCAAATTAACCCCCAGCTAAGCTAATCAAGCTAATTACCCACCGTTATTCCACAAACTGGAGGATGATCTACACAGGTGGTCTGGGCTGTCCCTGTCCTGGCTGGGTAGAATTAATACCATAAAGATGACGCTACTCCCTTGCATCCTGTATTACTTCAGAGCTCTTCCCATCCCAGTGGACAGGGTGTGCTTACAACGTTTTCAAGCCAAAGTTGTTAAATTTGTCTGGGGTAAGGGAGGACATAGATTCTCCAAATCCATATTATTTAGATCCAAATCAGAAGGCGGTTTGGGCCTCTCAAACTTACATCTATACTATCAAGCAGCCCAGCTGGCACAGGTGTCAGCTATCTATTCTAGATGGGAACAGCCTGATTGGATACAGATTGAGAGACAGGCGGTACCTAGGTACACGTTGGACTTCCTTATGTGGAGCCCTAAAAAGATGAGACCCCCGATCCTCTCCCCAACTCTTTCCCACTCCTTTGCAGTCTGGGATGGACTAAAAAATAATTGCTGCCTAATTTCCCCATTAAAACCTTTGTCCCACCTCTTCCATAACCCAGACTTCCCTCCGGGCCTGGACATTAAAGCCTTTCAATGGTGGCTGGACAAGGGACTCTACAGAATAGGACACTTCCTCAGAACTATAGGCCCAATCTCTAAAGCCTACTGTATCAGTAAACTTGATATGCCCCCCGCCGAACTTTTTCGATTCACTCAGATCTCGAATTTCTTACACAAAAAATGCAGGACTCTTTCTAGTGGTCCCTGTAGTGATATAATATATGTATAGTGGCGGGTAGATGATTAATTCGTTATTATAAGTACTCTTCCACAGCAACCCAATTCTTCCAGAGAGATGCACTTTATTGACTTCCAATACAGAACAAAGTCTTGCAACAGATGACAAAATATCCAACAGAGTATATCTTACAGATCTAGAACATATTCAGAGCTCCATATTCCTTAAAATCTTGGTGCCTTCACACACACCAGACAAGACTGACTGAATGCCAGCTTGAATGTCCTCTCAAGTACTGGTCTGACACGGGGGGGGGGGGGGGGGGGGGTTCTGCTAGGTCAACCAAATGTTTCCCATGAATACCTCCCACCAATCTAATTACCATCAATAAATACTTTTTCTATGGTCCTACATCTTCCTTAAGTTAAAACAATGTATCCATTGAAATGTTCAATTAGCTTAACAGGCCATACCTCACACACCCAGGTAGACTTGCATAAGATTAACACATCAAAGGGTCTTCAGCTGTCCCTTTGATATGTTAAAAATGCAGTTGGCTTGGACAAGTCACTCAGTCAACTGAAATCTGGCCTGGTCAATCTTGTACTGTATGTGTCCATAACACCATATATAAAATACATGGACATACACACACACACACACACATATATATATATATATATATATATATATATATATATATATATATATATTACAACATATACCCCCACTTGGGTCAGTTCTAACTACTATAACTGACCCATAAATCAAACAACAAAAAAATATCATCATGATTTAAGGTAATGAATGCCTTACAATGGCTCATATAAAATATGAGGATGAAACTGGTTACATCTCTCTTCACCAGCCTCTAAAATATCCCCATGAAACAGTTGTTAGATAATATAACTTTAGACCATGACTGGAAAAGGATTTGGTAAACATCCGTGGTCATATAGCTGTTAGGCCTTATTATATCACATCAAGATCTTGAATATTGCGCAAAGACGAGCTGATGTCACAGTCCATTCTTTGGTCTGACTTCATCACATCTCTCACCATCTCACTGAAAGTAAGCTTGGTATGCTCTGGGAGCTCCAATCCACAGTCCAGGATTCTTTCATCTCCAGGCTCAAGGTTTTCATTTTTAAAGATGCTTCTACACAAATATTCTACTTTCATCTTCATAATAAATGTAATAATCAATGTACCAGCACTCAGTTTCAAGGTCAAAAGGTTTGGATATGGCAGTAAAAACTGTGCTGCAAACTATTTACTTGTACTTGACATTCATGAGTCCATCTGACAAGCATTTTACAATTCACATCTGCTTCTTTCTCTTTCCTATTTGAGCAATGATGACCTGTTGTGTACCTGTCAAGTACCTGAATTTGTTGATTGCCAGCCAAAATTAATTTTTGTAAGTTGCCGTAGGCCAACCCCTCATAGCTTTCAATAGTGCAGTTACTTGGATCATTCAGTGCATAATTCCACCTGAATGGTATACCCTCATACGATGGTTCAGATAGAATCAGCGTGACATCAGTGTTTATTAGATCTTCTATCCAGACAAAGCGGCAGTGGAAATTCTTGCCAGTATCCTCACAATGAAAGGTAGAAAGGTATTTTTAATCCATATGTGTCATAGCCTTTAGTATATTATAAACAACTGATTCAACAAAGTTTCAAATCATGACTGGAGTGATGAATTTCACTCACCCCTCTTATAAATTTAGGAAAACCACCCAACATGCTATAACTTATGCTATGCCAAGCCATTGTGCAGCATCTCACCTTAGATGTCAAATATATTGATCAATATGCAATATGTACGGATGTTATGAAAATTATTTTAGGTTTAAATGCTTCGCTCTGGTTTTAACATAAAGTTCAAGAAATAAAACATAGTGAAATATAAAAAATTAAAAGCAAAATATTTTTGGGAAAGGGGGAAAAATAAAAAATAGGGCGTTGCGGAAGAAAAGTCCATTGAAAAGAAAATTTGGATGTTCAAAAAAAGTCCATTGCTTGATGAATATTGAGAGAGTCCATGAATTCAGCGTTTTTCCCCCACTAGCCAGCAATTTCAGATACTTCTAGTGCTTCTGCTATTCACATGCAAACGAGCATCACCGGCAATATCTGAAAGACAAAAAACTCTCCAACAAAAAAACTCATTAGCAAGGTCTTCAAACATTATTTGAAGTTAAAACAAAGTACTATTTACACATTTACAGTTTGAAGCTAATTCACCCCCACTGCTAGAGAAGTGTCATTTGCATTCAAAAACAGATCTGGAGAATGTACATCTTCATTTATGACACCCTGGAATCTGTTCAATAATGTGTAATGTTCTATTTTCAGCTTATCATACTCAATCTTCAGGTGGTCATATTTCTGTTTTAACTGAGAAAATGGTATCCAGGTCTTTGACCTTTTCTTATTATTTTGGTCAGCTCTGTTTTTCAAATTAATATCACCTATGTTTGACCCGGAGTCTCCTCCCTGGGTGTTATCATAAGATATTATCTTTTGATCTTTATGTTCAGTATTTGTCCTAAACAATTTGGCTAAATCAATTTTGACAGCCTGCTCATTTGACTTTCTCCATAAATGGTCTGCTCTCAACAATACGTCTTTTAAATCACGAGGATTTGGCGTAACTAATAAGATATTTTGTTTGATATCTTCATGCAAAGCATCTAGAAACATATTCATATGTATCAAGCCACCATGCTCAAATGCAAGATTATTACTGACCAATAATTCCATAATAGTTGCTATCCTATGTGACAATTCATAGGGAGATTCATTTTGCATTTGTTGGATCTTCCCATGAATAGTAACATCAGAACGTACACCATACAAAACACATAATAATTCCAGTAATATGTCCCTTGTCCTCACAGGCTGAATACAGATCTGTTTAATTCTCATTCAAAGTCCACTTCCTATAGAATGTTGCAAAACTCTTTCTAAGTCAGATGGGTTTAGACTATACACATCTCTGACATTCTGCAAGTCACAAAACCATTTTAAAAATCTGTTCAAATCATGACAGGGAATCATTCCTATTTCTTTAAGAATTGCATCTAATTCTTTTGGTTTCAAAGGCTTCATTACAAGTTGAATTTCACCTGTATTATTAATATTGTTATAAATTGTGGAGGTCACAGTGGGTGCGGCTGGCAACAAATTATCAGATTTAATATGAGGTTCTCTATCATTTGATAGAAAGTTTGTGTTTGTATTTTTCTGCAGATTGTTGAATCCAAGATTTGATGCATATCTGCATTCCAGAGATATCTTTTCTAATTCCATAATTCTTAATTTTAATCTCTCATTTTCCTCTGATAATTCATCACAGCGTTTAGATTTTCTCAAGCAAAGCTCCCCCAATGGTAACTGCATGCAATTTTAAATTTACTGTCTCAGTGTCTGATTGGTTTTGTAACCTCTCACAAACATTGTTGCTTTTAGCAACTGCATTCTGTAACTGGGTAATTTCCTCAACCTTACCCTTCAAAGAACTTTCCATGGCTAAACAGCAAGATAACAAGCCCTGTACAATAAAACCTTTTCTTTTACTTTCTGAAATTTTGCTATCAAAAACATTTTTCTCTAAAAATTCCTTCATCATAGTCCATGTCTGCTTAAATTTTTCTGGAATTTCATAAGGACCGCCATGACACTTAATACATTTTAATACCCATCTGTTAACTTTATCATCACTGACACTAGCTTCACACTGAGTAAGCATTTTGACTATATTACTAATAATTAAAAAAAAGGAAATATTTTACTCACCGCATTAGTTACTCCTTCAGCCTCCAGTTCAGGTCTTATGGTACACGACACAGTCCTTTTCTTGTTGTTTCCAGTCTCCAGAGAATAATTCTGGGGTTCCAAACTTCTTTAATTTTGTAGATCAGACTCTCTTATGTCACAACCAGACATTAGAGTCACAGCACAGGTCTCCATCAAACTTCTGTCCACCTCACAGGATTGTTGTCACCACCGACTTCTGTTACTAAGTCCTGAAAATGATCTTCTGGTCACTTGAACGGCACCAATGTAGTGATATATTATATGTATAGTTTATATCACCAATATCCTGGGTTACGGCACCAATGTAGTGATATATTATATATATCTTATATCACCAATATGCGGGTCACGGCACCAATGTAGTGATATAATATATGTATAGCGTGGGTAGATGATTAATTCATTATTATAAGTATTCTTCCGCAGCAACCCAATTCTTCCAGAGAGATGCACTTTATTGACTTCCAATACAGAACAAAGTCTTGCAACAGATGACAAAATATCCAACAGAGTATATCTTACAGATCTAGAACATATTCAGAGCTCCATATTCCTTAAAATCTTGGTGCCTTCACACACACCAGACAAGACTGACTGAATGCCAGCTTGAATGTCCTCTCAAGTACTGGTCTGACACGGGGGGGGGGGGGGGGTTCTGCTAGGTCAACCAAATGTTTCCCATGAATACCTCCCACCAATCTAATTACCATCAATAAATACTTTTTCTATGGTCCTACATCTTCCTTAAGTTAAAACAATGTATCCATTGAAATGTTCAATTAGCTTAACAGGCCATACCTCACACACCCAGGTAGACTTGCATAAGATTAACACATCAAAGGGTCTTCAGCTGTCCCTTTGATATGTTAAAAATGCAGTTGGCTTGGACAAGTCACTCAGTCAACTGAAATCTGGCCTGGTCAATCTTGTACTGTATGTGTCCATAACACCATATATAAAATACATGGACATACACACACACACACACACACACACACACATATATATATATATATATATATATATATATATATATATATATATATTACAACAGTCCCCAGGTGACTTCATATGAAACATGGTGTGGTCAATCCAGTGAGCAGAGGGGGGGGGATTTCAGTCATTTACAAAGCACTATCTTCCACACGCTCCAACTCCGACTTACATGTTGGCTTGGGAAGAGGATCTTAACCAATCCTGGAACCTTGACTTATGGCATGGGCTTTTTCTTAAGTCCTTCAGAGGCATCCTCAACCCAAGTATGATAGAAGCTGGGGTCAAGGTGCTAACGAGATGGTACCTTGTCCCTTCGAAATTGGCTAAAATGTTCCCGTCCACTTCCCCTCTGTGTTTCCGGGACTGCGGCCTACGGGGTGACATGTTACACACTTGGTGGACTTGCCCTAGAATACGGCAGTTCTGGTATAGGGTTTTTACCTGGATTTCCAAACTCTCCGCCACACCGGTTCAGATGTCCCCTCTGGTGGCACTCCTTAATTTCCCTGTGGAGGGAGCCTCCAGGAATACGCAACGTCTCATCACTTTTATTTTACTGGGAGCTAAGCTTACTCTTGCCAAAGCCTGGAAGCAACCCACTATTTCCACTGTAATGGCCAAAAGAAATATTTCCTGGATCATGCTCCAGGAAAAGACGGCAAGCGTACTCCTGGACCGCTCGGACAAATTTAGGGCCATTTGGGAGCCCTGGGCGCACTTTGTGGGCATTGCTCTGTCCCCGTAAATACACTCGGATTTGGACCCTGCATACGGTTTTGTTACCCCCCAGGCGACTCCTGCTAGAAGATGTCATTTACCTTTATCATCCTTTTCTATTCCCTTCTATTCCCTCCTCTCTCCTTTCTTTCTTTTTTCTCTCTTATTTTTCATTCTTAGCCTTCTCTCTATGACGCCTAACGAAAGACAGTCTGTAGAAGGCGCTCCATTGTAGAGCAGGGTCATTGAAGCCGAATTCAGAGCCTACCCTTGCAATACAATGTGGGCTACGGTCTGCTGTTCTCGGCTCCCAGGAAACTGGGTTATATGCACTCAAATGTTTACGTTGTGCTCCTATGCCCGTCCGGGATGTTGTTACACCCATCTCAGGTTATTTCTTGCATTGTAGCTATGCAATATGTTTTTGTTACCTATTTTGGTTTAATTGCTTTGATCAATATCTCTGGTGAGCATGATCCTGGTCCTCTCTGACTATAGTTTTGGCAGGAGGATAGAGGTCCTCGGCCACAGCAAGAGCCCTTATGGGGTGGCGGAGGACCCTCCCTCCTTCCTTGGCATTTTCCTAACTGGGATTTTGAACAAATGTATAAGTCAGTTCCGGTCTAGTAGAGGCTATTGACTCATCCGGGTGCATAAGTTTGTACTCCCTATAATCCTTACTTTGTATTGGCTCCTGGATCATTTTATATTGTTTTGTTTGACTGTCTACCCGCTTGGCAATTTCAGGATTACAACTGTTTGTCCATTTGTATTACCTCTTGCTGTGTTTTTGTCATATCTACAATGACTCTGTTTCATTTTCTTGATGCAAAATAAAATATATTGAAACAAAAAAAAAAACATATGTCCCACTAAAATCACATGTCCCAATGATTATCTGCAAACATATGTACGTGATCACCTGCACACATATGTACATGATCATTTGCGTACATATGTCCGTGATCACACAAACCAATTATTATACACTTAACGGAATTTTTTTTACCAAAAACATGAAGCAGAATACATTTTTGCTTAAATTTATGACAAAATTTGATTTTATTGGATTTCTTTTAAAATAGAAAAAAGAAAATATTGTTTTTTTCCAAATTTCCACATTTTTGCGCTTATATCGCAAAAAAAAAACGGAGTCATGAATAAATACCACCAAAATAAAGATCTATTTGTGCAAACAAAATGAAAAAATGTCATTTGGGTACAGTGTAGCATGACCGCGCAATTGTCATTGATCTTGCGAGAGCGATGAAAGCTGAAAATTGGGCTGGGAAGGAAGGAGGCGGAAGTGCCCTGTATTGTAGTGGTTAAATGTGTATAGAACAAAGCAGGAAAAGCATAAAATAATGAGAATACACTTCTTTATGCAAACATACATTATTAACTGTATGCACACATGTTTTCATGTATTGAGAAGGTCCAAGTCACTAAAATACAAGGAACCTCATGAGAATACAAGCAATTCCTGTCTAGAAAGTCAAACTGCAAGAGAATGGGCCACATTTTTAAACAGAAAGAGGTACCACTACAAATACAATGTCTTCAAAGATAAGATCAATAGACATGGCCCCACAGTTACTAGTCATAGGCAAATACTGTAGCATCAGATTTCACTCTGGCTGTAAATTCCATAGAAAACAATCTAAGATTACAGCACAGAATGTCTGTACTGAAGGAACTTAAGTTAAAAAACATCAAATCAACTCTCTTAAAAATGAGATTGATCTACTAAAGTCTAATATTTGTAATTGGGAAAACAATTAAAATGATGGAACTATCACAACTTGCTCTTGAGGTAAAATATGAAGTATGCCATGCAGATGTGGTACAGTGCAAGAAATAACTGAATGAATTAACCACTTGCCGACCGCCGCACGACGATATACGTCGGCAGAATGGCACGGGCAGGCATATGGGCGTATATATAAGTCCCTGCCTGCCCGCGGGTGGGGGGCCCGATCGGGCCCCCCCCCGGTGCCTGCGGCGGTCGGCATTTCTTCGAGAGCGATCCGGGATGAGGGGGCGGCCATTCATTCATGGCCACCCCCTCGCGATCGCTCTCGACGAATGGAAATCCCCCGTGACATCACTTCCTCTCCTGTAATGTAAACACAGGAGAGGAAGTGATGTATTCTCTCCTCCGTGTCGGTATTTTCCGTTCCGACACGGAGGAGAGCGGATCGGTGAGTTGCACCAACACTCTACACACACAGTAGAACATGCCAGGCACACTCACACCCCCCCTTTACCCCCCGATCACCCCCCCAATTACCCCTGCCCCCCAGTCACAGTGACACCAATGTCATTTTTTTTTTTTTTTTTTTTTTTTTTGCATTGGTGTCATTTGTGACTATAATAACTGTTAGGGCAGTTAGAGTTAGCCCCCTTTAGTTCTAATGTACCCCCCTAACCCCCCCAATAAAGGTTTAACCCCGTGATCACCCCCCGTCGCCAGTGTCACTAAGGCTGGGTTCACATTGCAGCGGTTTATGAGAACGAATGTGATTCGCACCGCACTGCAGTGCAAATCACATCCGATCTCTGTGCGATTCGAGTTCAGCCATTCGCCGCACCCGCCACACCCGCCGCACCCGCCGCAAATTCGCACGGGACCCTTTTTTTGGCCCGCAGCAGAATCGGATCGCATGGGTGTTCACACCATGCGATCCGAGTTTGCAGATCGCACTGCGATATGCGAACTGATCTGGGGGTGTCAGTAACATTTCACTGACACTCCCAGCAGTTCGCATAGGGCAGTGTGAACTGCCGCCGGGAGGCATGCGATGCGGGAACCCGCCGCGGATTCGCGGCGTTTCCGCATCGCTCCAGTGTGAACCCAGCCTAATAAGCGATCATTTTTCTGATCGCCGTATTAGTGTCACAGGTGACGCTAGTTAGGCAGGTAGGTATTTAGGTTCGCCGCAGCTTTTTATAGCGCCAGGGACCCCCATATACTACCGCATAAAGCCCCCTGATTGCCCCCTAGTTAACCCTTTCACCAGTGATCACCATATAACTGTTACAGGTGACGCTGGTTGGTTAGTTATTTTTTTATAGTTTCAGGGCACCCGCCATTTATTACCTAATAAAGGTTTAACCCCCTGATCACCCGGCGGGTGTCATTTGTGACTAATAACTGTTAGGGCAGTTAGGGTTAGCCCCCTTTAGTTCTAAGGTACCCCCCTAACCCCCCCAATAAAGGTTTAACCCCGTGATCACCCCCCGTCGCCAGTGTCACTAAGGCTGGGTTCAGATTGCAGCGGTTTGAGAACGGATGTGATTCGCACCGCACTGCAGTGCAAATCACATCCGATCTCTGTGCGATTCGAGTTCAGCCATTCGCCGCACCCGCCGCACCCGCCACACCCGCCGCACCCGCCGCAAATTCGCACGGGACCCTTTTTTTGGCCCGCAGCAGAATCGGATCGCATGGGTGTTCACACCATGCGATCCGAGTTTGCAGATCGCACTGCGATATGCGAACTGATCTGGGGGTGTCAGTAACATTTCACTGACACTCCCAGCAGTTCGCATAGGGCAGTGTGAACTGCCGCCGGGAGGCATGCGATGCGGGAACCCGCCGCGCATTCGTGGCGTTCCCGCATCGCTCCAGTGTGAACCCAGCCTAATAAGCGATCGTTTTTCTGATCGCTGTATTAGTGTCACAGGTGACGCTAGTTAGGCAGGTAGGTATTTAGGTTCGCCGCAGCTTTTTATAGCGCCAGGGACCCCCATATACTACCGCATAAAGCCCCCTGATTGCCCCCTAGTTAACCCTTTCACCAGTGATCACCATATAACTGTTACAGGTGACGCTGGTTGGTTAGTTATTTTTTTATAGTTTCAGGGCACCCGCCATTTATTACCTAGTCTCACTAGTGTACCCCTAAATTTAGGGGTGTCTACTTTCCAAAATGGGGTCATTTGGGGGGGGTTTGTGCCATCTTGGCATTTTATGGCCTTCAAAACTGTAACGCCCTTAGAAAGCCTGAAGGCGGTGCTTGGTTTTCGGGGCCCCGTACGCGGCTAGGCTCCCAAAAAGTCCCACATATGTGGTATCCCCGTACTCAGGAGAAGCAGCAGAATTTATTTTGGGGTGTCATTTCACATATGCCCATGGCATGCGTGAGCAATATATCATTTAGTGACAACTTTGTGAAAAAAAAAAAAAAAAAAAAAGTTTGTAATTTTCCCGCAACTTGTGGCAAAATATAAAATATTCCATGGACTCAACATGCCTCTCAGCAAATAGCTTGGGGTGTCTACTTTCTAAAATGGGGTCATTTGTGGGGGTTTTGTGCCATCTTGGCATTTTATGGCCTTCAAAACTGTAATAGGTAGTGAGGAGTGAAGTCAAATATTTACGCCCTTAGAAAGCCTGAAGGCGGTGCTTGGTTTTCGGGGCCCCGTACGCGGCTAGGCTCCCAAAAAGTCCCACATATGTGGTATCCCCGTACTCAGGAGAAGCAGCAGAATTTATTTTGGGGTGTCATTTCACATATGCCCATGGCATGTGTGAGCAATATATCATTTAGTGACAACTTTGTGAAAAAAAAAAAAAAAAAAAAAAAGTTTGTAATTTTCCCGCAACTTGTGGCAAAATATAAAATATTCCATGAACTCAACATGCCTCTCAGCAAATAGCTTGGGGTGTCTACTTTCTAAAATGGGGTCATTTGTGGGGGTTTTGTGCCATCTTGGCATTTTATGGCCTTCAAAACTGTAATAGGTAGTGAGAAGTGAACTCAAAAATTTACGCCCTTAGAAAGCCTGAAGGCGGTGCTTGGTTTTCGGGGCCCCGTACGCGGCTAGGCTCCCAAAAAGTCCCACATATGTGGTATCCCCGTACTCAGGAGAAGCAGCAGAATTTATTTTGGGGTGTCATTTCACATACGCCCATAGCATGTGTGAGCAATATATCATTTAGTGACAACTTTGTGTAAAAAAAAAAAAAAAAATTTTTTTTTGTCATTATTCAATCGCTTGAGGCAAAAAAATAAAATATTCAATGGGCTCAACATGCCTCTTATCAATTTCCTTAGGGGGTCTACTTTCCAAAATGGGGTCATTTGGGGGGGTTTTGTACTGCCCTGCCATTTTAGCACCTCAAGAAATGAGATAGGCAGTCGTAAACTAAAAGCTGCGTAAATTCCAGAAAACGTACCTTAGTTTGTAGATGTGACAACTTTTGCGCAAACCAATAAATATACAATTATTGACTTTTTTTTTACCAAAGACATGTGGCTGAATACATTTTGGCCTAAATGTATGACTAAAATTGAGTTTATTGGATTTTTCTAATAACAAAAAGTAGAAAATATCATTTTTTTTCAAAATTTGCGGTCTTTTTACGTTTATATCGCAAAAAATAAAAATCGCAGAGGCAATCAAATACCATCAAAAGAAAGCTCTATTTGTGGGAAGAAAAGGACGCAAATTTTGTTTGGGTACAACATTGCATGACCGCGCAATTACCAGTTAAAGCAGCGCAGTGCCAAAGTGTAAAAAGACCTCTGGTCATTTACCAGCAAAATGGTCCGGTCTGAAAGTGGTTAAAAACATATTTTGATCAAATTGTCAAGATTCCACAGAGAAATGTCTGTTCCATTTAAACAGAAAATACAAGAGGGAGGCCCAACGTATCTATGTTATCTGCTAGGAAAAAAAAAAACTGGTAAAAAGAAAAATTTGAATATAAGCAATATAGAAACAGAGGATGAAATACCAGCTATAATGTGTGATGCAGATGTCTGAAGGTCTGAGTATTTTATTTTTACTAGATTAAAGTGTGAATATCAGTGACCATATACCAATGTAAAAGTAGCAATGTGATATTGTTTGCTTCATGTGTGTTGAAGAAAAGGAAAAGAGTAATAACTTTTATCTGTAAGTTTATATTCAGATTCAGTGAGTTCATAAAAAAATATTTACATATAAAGCAGGTGTATGTATATAGATGTATATATACATAAATACACACACCTGAGAAAGGTAAAGCATTTTAGGCTTAGGTATGCAAACAGGGTGATTAACCACTTGCTTACTGGGCACTTAAACACCCTTCCTGCCCAGACCAATTTTCAGCTTTCGGTGCTCTCACACTTTGAATGACAATTACTCAGTCATGCAACACTGTACCCAAATGAATTTTTTGTCCTTTTTTTCCCACAAATAGAGCTTTCTTTTGGTGGTATTTGATCACCTCTGGGGTTTTTATTTTTTGCGCTATAAATGAAAAAAGACCGAAAATTTTGAAAAAAAAGCATATTTCTTTGTTTCTGTGACAGAATTATGCAAATTATTAATTTTTCTTCATACATTTTGGCCACAATTTATACTGCTACATATCTTTGGTAAAAAATAACCGAAATTAGTGGATATTATTTGGTCTTTGTGAAAGTTAGAGAGTCTACAAGCTGTGGTGCGAATCGCACAAAATTGATCACATCTGATGTACTGGTGGCCTATCTCGCTTCTTGTGACCCGAACAAGTCAGGAAAGTACAAATACCCCCGAAATGACCCCTTTTTGGAAAGTAGACATTCCAAGGTATTTAGTAAGAGGCATGGTGAGCTTTTTGATGTTGTAATTTTTTTCCCACAATTCTTTGCAAAATTAAGATTTTTCATTTTTTTTCTCCACAAAATTGTCACTGTAATAGGTTATTTCTCTCACATGGCATGTGTATACCACAAATGACACCCCCAAAAAAATTCTGCTACTCCTCCTGAGTATTACAATACCGCATGTGTGGGACTTTTTCACAGCCTGGCCACATAGAGAGGCCCAACATGCAGGTAGCGCCATCATGTGTTCTAGGAACATAAATTAAGAGAAGTTAGATCCCGTAGAAACAGACTAAGCCCTTTTACACACGGTTGGACATTCCGACAACCAAATCCGTTGGATTTTGTCTGACGGATCTTGTCCGAAACTGTTGCATACACACGGTCGGACAAAGTTGTCGTAAAATCCGATCTTTCAGAACGTGATGACGTAATTTCGTTATGATGGGACTACGTTCAGGCTAGTAGCCAATAGCTTTGATGTAGGAATTTGATCTGAGCATGTGTGGCACTTTGTCTGATCGGAATTCTCTACACATGATCGGAGTATGTCCGATCGGAGCAGCTTGTCGGAAAATATTTCCAGCAAGTTGGAAAATTTGGTCCGACGGATATTCCAATGGAAACAGTCCGATGCATACCACACACAGTCGGAATATCCGACAAACCGCTCAGATCGGACACATTCCGACGGAATCTCCGACCGTGTGTACAAGGGCTAACAGTGCCTGCTTTGTTTTATGACATATGATAATTATAATTAGTTTTTCTCTTTTTTTGTTTACTTTCCTTTTTTCTGCTCCTGTTTAAAAGACACATATAGTAATTCATTTGGAATTACATACATTTTCTTTTATCCATAACATATTTGTTTAATTCATGATTTCAATCAATGCGTGTGTCTGTGTAAAGTAATTGATGTGTATGAACTGGCTATATGTGTAAACAAATCCTTTTTTTCTTTCAGGGGTGTGAACACACCATTGTTTAACCACTTGGGATCCGCGCTATTGCCAAATGACGGCATTAGCGCGGACCTACTTTTCCGGGACTACGTCTATTGACGTCGTCCCGTGCACGAGCGGCGCTCTGTGATCGGCGAGTCCATGAGACTCGCCTGATCACCGATCCGTGCAAGGGGTCGATCCCGACCCCTTATCACGTGATCAGCTGTCAGCCAATGACAGCTGATCATGTGATAGAACGGAGCCGGTAATCGGCTATTATTCCTCCTCGCGCTGACAGCGCGAGGAGAAAAAAAAAAGCCGATCACCGGCGGCCGTGATCGGGACATCAGTCCCGATCACAGCCAGCAATACAAGCGACCACCGACCCCTGCCAGTGCCCACCTGCCCCCTGCAGTGCCATCCTGAATAAAAGTAAGTGCCCCCCGTCAGTGCCACCCAGCAGTGCCCATAGTGCCCACAGTGCCACCCACAGTGCCACCCAGCAGTGCCACCCACAGTGTCACCCACAGTGCCCACAATCTGCCTCAAAGGTGCTGCACCCCAGTGCCGCCCATCAGTGCCCAGCAGTGCCGCCCATCAGTGCCCAGCAGTGCCACCTATCAGAGCCACCTATCAGTGCCACCTATCAGTGCCCATCAGTCCCATCTATCAGTGGTACCTATCAGTGCCCATCCGTGCCACCCATCCGTGCCACTTATCCGTGCCACCCATCCGTGCCATCTTATCTGTGCCCATCTTTGCCCATCAGTGCCGCCTTATCTGTGCCCATCGGTGCCGCCTTATCTGTGCCTATTAGTGCCGCCTTAACTATGCCTATCAGTGCCCACCAGTGCAGCCTATCAGTGCCCACCAATGCAGCCCATCAGTGCCCACCAATGCAGCCCATCAGTGCCCACCAATGCAGCCCATCAGTGCCGCCTAATCAGCGCACTTCAATGAAGGAGAAAAATGACCCGTTTGCAAAATTTTATAACAAACTATTAAAACATGTTTTTTTTTTTGCATCTTTTTTTGTTTGTTTAGCAAAAAATAAAACTCCGAGCTATAACTAAATACCACCAAAAGAAAGCTCTATTTGTGGGAAAAAAATGATAAAAATTTCATTTGGGTCCAGTGTTGTATGACCGCGCAATTGTCATTCAAAGTGCATCAGCGCTGAAAGCTGAAAATTGGTCTGGGACTGAGGGGGGTTTAAGTGCCCAGTAAGCAAGTGGTTAATGGCCATCAATAAGAAATGTGATCACATGTACGCACATGCATTTCTTTCTCTTTCAGTCTCCTTTCTAATGAGCTGGAGGTGAAGAAATATTTCCAGCAATACCACATAGCAGTGCATTTTTCTAGCCTACCTTTTTTTTTTAGTGAACAGCCATTCCTCCATCATAAAACATAATTGACTTGGTTTATGCTTTTTGATATGGAGAGGGCGTGTGTCTTAAGTGTCTTAGTATAACAGCACATTCAGCATTTATTAAATATTCATGTAGTGCTCTTTGCACTGTAGGAACATATTGTACATGTACTGTAAGTGGAGAAAATATACTGAACATCTGTGGTATATGTATATTGCATTCTTGTTATCCGTGCCATCAGTTCATGAATTTGTCTCCAATACAGCTGTAATTCATAGCAAAACCAAACATTTTGTGAAAGGGTTCCTATGTCTTTTCGGCATTTCCAACACATTTTTTTTATTTGGGCATTCATCTTATGTAGTATTTTTGCAGTTTTATACCCGTGTATCTTTTTAACTTTTTTCTCGAGTGCAGCTACTAACTGAACACTTATAAACAAACATTTTTCTTGCCAAACATCATCTGAAATAGTCATGTGGAGCACTCTTATTTGTGTTTCAAAGTAGTAGAATGATTACTTGTTTCATCTTGTGAAAGTACATATAACCATAAAGTAAGATTTCTGGATGGGCCGTCATCGTAACTTGCTTTATCAAAGGGAGTTGTCTTTCTTGTGAAGTTAATGCTCTTTTATGGGTCACTCAGATAATGTTTGACGTGGAGATAAGACCACCAGGAAATTAATCTTTAAAAATAATACAGTGCCTTGAAAAAGTATTTATACCCCTTGGCATTTTCCACATTTTGTCATGTTACAACCTAAAACTTAAGTGTATTTTAATGGAATTTTATGTGATAGACCAACACAAAGTGGCACATACTTGTGAAGTGGAAGGAAAATGATAAATGGTTTTCAAAATGTTTTACAAATAAATATCTGAAAAGTGTGACGTGCATTTGTATTCAGCTCCCTTTACTCTGATACCCCTAACTAAACTCTAGTGGAACCAATTGCCTTCAGAAGTCACCCAATTAGTAAATAGTGTCCACCTGTGTGGAATTTAATCTCAGTGTAAATGCAGCTGTTCTGCGAAGCCCTCAGAGGTTTGTTATAGAACCTTAGTGAACAAATAGCATAATGAAGGCCAAGAAACACACCAGACAGGCAAGGGATAAAGTTGTGGAGAAGTTAAAAGCAGTGTTAGTTTAAAAAAAAATACCCCAAGCTTTGAACATCTCAAGAAGCACTGTTCAATCCATTATCAGAAAATGGAAAGAGTATGGCACAACTTCAAATCTACCAAGACATGGCTGTCCACCTAAACTGACAGGCCGGGCAAGTAGAACCTTAAAGCGGGAGTTCGCCGTTTTTTTTATTTTTTTTAAAGCCAGCAGCTACAAATACTGCAGCTGCTGACTTTTAAAATAGTGACACTTACCCGCCCAGCGCGCCCGCGATGTCGGCACCCGAAGCCAATCTCTTGATCGTCTCTCGGGTGCTGCCGCCGCCATCTTGGGTATGGGAATCAGGAAGTGGAGCCTTTCGGCTTCATTTCCCGGTTCCCTACTGTGCATGCGCGAGTCACGCTGCGCAATAAGGATGGTCCCCGCTGTCTCTGGGATCCGTGTGTTTCCCAGCAGGCAGCGGGGGACTTTCGGAAAGGGGCGTAGATTCTGTGGAAAGGGGCATACCTTCTGCAGAATCTACGCCGGAAGTGGGTGCAGATACCTGTACTGTACAGGTACCTGCACCCCCCTCCCCCTGAAAGGTGCCAATTGTGGCGCCGGAGGGGGGGAGGATTCCAATGAGTGGAAGGTCCACTTTAGGGTGGACCTTCGCTTTAATCAGAAAAAAAGCCAAGAGGCCATTGGTAACACTGCAGAGATCCACAGCTCAGGTGGCAGAATCTGTCCACAGGACAACTATTAGTCATGCACTCCACAAATCTGGCCTTTATGGAAGAGTGGCAAAAAAAAAAGCCATTTTTGAAAGAAAGCCATAAAAAGTCCCATTTGCAGTTTGGCAAGAAGCCATGTCGGGGATACAGCAAATATATGGAAGAAAATGCTCTGGTCAGATGAGACCAAAATTGCACTTTTTGGCCTAAAAGCAACATGCTAAGTGTGGAGGGAAAGTAACACTGCACATTGCGCTGAACACACGGGCGGACTGTATGGCCTACTTAGTCCGCCGAAACACATTTCAGCGGACAGTCCGCTCGTGTGTGGGCTTCAGCTGACTTTTTCAGCGTGCAGTCTGGCGTACTAAGTATTTCGGAATTTCCGTAATTCTGTCCGTCATACTTTGGTTTCAGCAGACAATCCGCTCGTGAGTAGGCTAGTTCGACGGACTAAGAATGGCGCATTCTCAGAAAGGATTTACACGGCGGAAGGTTGCATTGCTGTGTATTGGACTTCCTATTTCTAGTCCCGTCGTACGTGCTGTACACATCATCGCGCAAGCTTTCGACGGACTGTTTGTGCATCCGTGTGTGGTCAAGTCCGTTCATTCGAAAGTATGACGGACTGTCCGTCGGATTGTATGACGGACTAAGTAGGCCATACAGTCCGCCCGTGTGTACGCGGCCTTAGAAGAAAACCTGTTAGAACCAGCAAAAGACTTAAGACTAGGGCTGGGGTTCACTTTCCAGCAGGACAGCACCCCTAAACATACAGCCAGAGCTACAAAGCTACAACACTTAGCTCAAAGCATATTCAGGTGTTAAAATGGCCCAGTCAAAGTCCAGACCTAAATCCAATTGAGAATCTGTGACAAGACTTGAAAATTGCTGTTCACAGACGCTCTCCATCCATTCTGACAGAGCTTGAGCTATTATGCAAAGAACAATGTGCAAAAATGTCACTCTCTAGATGTGCAAATTTGGTAGGGACATACCCAAAAAGACTTGCAGCTGTAATTGCAGCGAAAGGGGTTCTACAAAGTATTGACTCAGAGGGGCTGAATACAAAAAAAGCCACACTTTTCAGATATTTATTTGTAAAAAAAAAAACATTTATTTTTCTTCCACTTCACAATTATGTGCCACGTTGCGTTGGCCTATTACATAAAATCCCAATAAAATACATTTACATTTGTACAAAATGTCAAGGGGTATGAATACTTTTTCAACACACTGTCCAGTGCCTTCTCTATCTAAAAAATACAGTTAAAAAAAAAAAACTGCCACTCTATTTCCATACAGGAAATCTACATTTCCTCTTGGGGTGGGTCAAGCAATAATGTGGCACCTAGTGTAGGCTCACTTGAGACATGGCGTCTAAGCATCAGTAGGTTTTCACCAAAGCTCTTGATGGTGGAGATGGGTTTTACTGCATGAGATGTGACCCTCAGGTTCACCCCACTGATAGATGAGTGAGGACAGGAAGGCTAGGGTGTTGAGACAGTACACTAAACATAAGGCAAAAGAGAAGTTAGATTCCGGCAGGTGTTGTGTTAAGATGGCAAGCAAGAGAACAAAACAATCCTTCGGAAATGTAATATAGCTATTCAAGTAGCTGACAAAGACACAGCACCACCCCCATTTCCAGGGCTGATGCCTAAAAATCCCTCAGGGTCAGAGTACATGGCCAGTGTTGTTTCAGGGAACATTGGAAGTCTTGGCAATGATACCAGAAATTATAATCTGCCTTTGGAAATACTGAAAATGATACTGGAAGTCCTGGCAGGGGTTCTGCAAGCATCATCATATATACTGATAGAAATTCTGTGAGTGCCATTGCAAATACTTGCATGGATACTGGAAGCACTGGCAGGATTCTGTGGGCAGCACTGGAAGCACAGGCAGTGATAATATTAGTATGTTCTGAAAATCCAGACAGGGATTTTAGAAATCCTGGCAAGGATTCTGGAAATAGGAGTTCTGGAAACCCTAGCAAAAGTCCTAGTGGATCTGGGATCTGGAAGTACTGTAACAAATAATCTAGGGTTGTGTTTTCTTTCTTTTTGTGTAAAAGTAAAAAAAACTACTTTAAATCCACACCTATCAGGGGTGCATTTTAGATGGCCTGAATGGCTTCCATCTCTAAGCCAGTTGGTTTCAGATAAAGCACCATCCTCATTCTATTTACTCTAGGTCTTTGAATGGGTGTGGACATGCCAAGCAATGGTCCCGTTGAAGTTTGATGCTTGATAATATCCTGAGATCTAGGACTTCAAATTCTCCCTTCCCCTTTGGTGCCTTTTGGAGGGACCAATGTATTCTGGGATATCTATTTGCCATGACAAAATTAGAAATATATTTCTATTTGTATAAAAAAAGTTCTATGTAATGGAATCGGTATCATTTGTGCTAGATATAACTAGGGAACATTTTTATTTTGAGTAGAGCATTTTTGGATGCATTTTGTTTTATTGCTGTATCTCCACTGAGAAAATTTCCTTTCACTTACTGTTGTGGCAGTAGGTTTCTACAGGGAGAGGAATTTATAGAAAATCTCCATAAATGGAACACAGACAATAACAGAATTATTTTGTTAGTACAGTGGAGAAGAGGCAGAGTCTCTGTAAAGTTATTTATTGTTGTCTGTGTTTCACTATCCAAGTTACATTTGTTCCCATTGTCTCTTTTTCTGCTGTGACTGTAAATTCCTCAGTAGGGAGGCAGACAGCAATAAAATCCTAACAAAGGATCTTACCCTTCTCTAGTCTAGCTATGATTTATTATGTTTTTAAATGCATGCAATGTGAACGTGCGTTAAATGCAGAAGCTTAATATTAAACTGTCACATGGTATATAGAGTATGTTCACTTCAATCCAACTGTCTACCTAGCAAAATCCTGTTTTAGTACTTTATTTTCCAATGCACTTGATAGGGTGTTTATAGTGAACATAGTGAACACTGTCTACTCTCAAGCTAATATATCAACTACATAGAATAGCTGCTTTGTCAGAGCTCTGTCAGCCAGGTGTTTTGCTATAAGAAATGAAAGTATCAAACTGCCTTTTACACAATGCAGAGGATTAACCCCTTAATGCAATGCAAGAAGGGGAGGATCTGTGCATACAGGATCAAACAGCCTTTTTACACAATGCAGAGGATTAACCACTTAGGTTCCACATTGAGTATAACAAGCATGCTTTAATGCATACACAGACTACAGTTTTTAATGCTGTTTCACTAAAATATTTACCAAGTCTATGATAGGGATGAGAAAATCTGCCAGGGTTCAGTCTGAGTTTAGTTTATCAAATCCTACCTACAGACCGCCCCCCCCCCACCCCCCCCCCCGCACCAAATTGTTACTGAACCTACAACAGTAAAATCAAATTGTATATGCAGTAAAGCATGCTTGTTATACTCACTGTGGAGCCTAAGGCATTCATCCTCTGCATTGTGTAAAAAGGCTGTTTGATCCTGCATGCACAGATCTTCCCCTTCTTGCATTGCCCCCAAAACATGCCAGATAAAACAGAGTAAATGGAATCAGGCTGCACATGCTCCGTTATGTGTGTATTGCTAGAGAGTTTTTATTTTCTTGGGAGAGTGCATGAGATCAGCAGAGGGCTAATTAGCACTGTCCATACAGAGGGTCAGGGGTCCTGCATCCTGATAGGACAGCCAGTGCAGTATGAAAACTCATCTTACAAGCTTTAACCAGGCATTGATAGAAGTCACAAGGCTGCCATATACTGATGATGAGAAAAAGGTAATTTGCAGTTTATATTTACTACAATGATTGTATTCCCATGTTCTTTGTACTATGGGAGCCCAGATATAGTGAGTGCAGGGTCCTGGGTTTAGTAACACTTTAACACTGAATTGAAGCTTATGGGAGGCAAATTATACAGTATAGTTTTCATTATGGTAATTTTCAGGCGAAGGGGAAAGCTATTATTATGTAAAAAAAAAAGGGCATGTTGAACTGGACACTGCCATGGGGGATATGTACCAATGTAAACATTTGTTTAAAAAATACCATGCAGTGCATGAAGAGGGTCTTTTCATGTGGCTCAAAGTGCATAATTACAAACAAAAAACATCCTTTAAATAATATTGTTAGGGGGATGCCCTTAAACTGCATATGGTGTTACAATTTGTTAAAGAGAGTTTCAGAGACAGCATATACTGGCAGCACACATTTTGCTATGGCATTGATTTTTTCTTTACAGTTAACTTGGCATACATACAGTAGCACCCCAATCTGATTCATTAACCACTTCCCGACTGGCGCACGATGTACGTCGGCAGAATGACACGGACAGGCAAATGGGCATACCTGTACGTCCCTTTAAATTTGCCGGTTGGGACCCCCGTGAGTCCAGTCGCGGACTCGATCACCACGGGCATACCTGTGATCGTCTCATGGGGCGGCTGAACTGGGAGATGCCGTTGTAAACAGTATCTCCCCGTTCTGCCTAGCAACAATGATGCTGATCTCTACTCCATGTGATTGGAGCAGAGATCTGTGTTCAATAAAAGAAAGCCCAGCCCCCAACAGTTAGTAACATGCCCCTAGGAACACTTAACCCCTACACTGCCACCCACTGGTTAACCCCTTCACTGCCAGTGTCATTTACACAGGAATCACTGCATTTATATAGCAGTGATTGCTGTATAAATGACAATGGTCCCAAAAATGTATCAAAGATGTCCAATGTGTCCGACATAATGTCGCAGTCACAATAAAAATCGCTGATTGCCACCATTACTAGTAAAAAAAAATATTAATAAAAATGCCATAAAACTATCCCCTACTTTGTAAACGCTATAACTTTTGCGCAAACCAATCAATAATCGCTTATTGAGATTTTTTTTTTTACCAAAAATATGTAGAAGAATACGTATCGGCCTAAACTGAGGGAAAATATTTTTTTTTGATATTTTTGGGGGATATTTATTATAATAAAAAATAAACAAAAAAATTATTTTTTTTCAAAATTGTTGCTCTATTTTTGTTTATAGCGAAAAAAATAAAAACCGCAGGGTGATCAAATACCACCAAAAGAAAGCTCTATTTGTGGGAAAAAAGGACGTCAATTTTGTTTGGGAGCCACGTCGCATGACCGCACAATTGTCAGTTAAAACGACGTAGTGCCGAATCGCAAAAAGTGGTCTGGTCTTTGGCCAGCAAAATGGTCCGGGGTTGAAGTAGTTAAAAATGTAAAATCCCACACAGACCCTTAGAGTGGCAAGAAAAGGGAAAGAAGTGATTTTGCATTCCTCCCTCCTTTCTGTACCAGACCAGGCCACATGCCTTTTAACACTTGTGGAATACATTGAAATAGGGGGTAGAAAATCCCCCCCTTGAAAAGCACCTTTATCCCAATGTTCCCAAAGAAATAGGTGGAGGTAATATATGGAAGACTTATATTGGCATCTGTCAGCCCCTTTTTAATAAGGATGTCCCAAGGTATCCGCCCCCCTTCCAAGTGAATATGTACAGATATATTTTCATATCCCTTGGCAAGAGAAAGCACATTTGATCATGTGCGCTCGATCAGCTGAATAAAGAGAGAGTGGGTAATTAGAACTCTCCTTCACATCAAATTCACGTGGAGGGGTACATTTGTGGCACACGGACAGTTGAAGTGATCTTAAATAAACTGACTGTGGATGGTTGCCAGCTCGTGACAGGCTTGAAGCTTCACACCACTCTCTCTCCAACCAGAAGTGATGTACACCGCTGTCTGTGAGCCGTCTTGAGTGTCTGGAAGTGCTGGTAACCACTGGCATCCCTGGACCCATCAGCTGCCTCTTCACCAGTGAGAAGATCATCTTTCACACGAGTGGATGAACCACATTATTAATCCAACATGCGCTGACATCTCATACATCTTGTGAGTTACCAATTGTCTTCCATGAAATAAAATGTATTTGTCATTCTGCAGATGGGGCTGCTCTCCTTCTGTCTTCATTTTCATATCCCTTACCCATTCCCACAAGCAGTTAAATGTAAATAAACACACTCACACCTGGAAGAAGTCAATGATGTCACCCAGGATTCCCGGCTGTTTGTTGTCATTACTGCAGAACCTGGAATCTGTCATCTGAACCATGAATTAGACAGAGACAGAAAATGCAGTAAAAATCACACCTTTTAATATAATGGTAAAAATGGTACAAATCAGTAAACATAGTCAAAACATAGCCAGGGTACAGTAGCCAAAGCAGGTAATCAGAGCAAGCCAGTAAATCAGGAAGCCAGAGATAAGCAAAGTCAGGGACAGCAGAGAGGATCAGGAACCAGAAGGGATGTCAGCCAGGCAAGTCTTCAACAGGAACACAGCAGAGAGCCTCCAGATCTGTTCGACCAAGGTGAAGGCACGGAAGGAATGGACCAGGCAGTTTAAAAAGCCAGAAGGGGCTGGCTGATGAGCAGGAAATGATCACCAGGTGAGCCACTGTGGAATGATTAGTGCTGGCAATTAACTGACAGCTGAGCTACCTGAGCACTGAGAAGGGAGGGTTGAACCCAGCCCTGACATATGGGTGTATGAACACCCCTTTTTTCACAGGGGGTTTCCAAATTCAACAATAACTGCCTCTATATTATCTCTACCTTAATATGGGGATAATGGTGCTTTGTAAGGAGCGAAAGGCATTTCCCCCTCACTTGCAAAGAAAACACCAGCATTGCAAGGCATGTGGCCTGGCATGTACAGAAAGGGGGGTTCACACTCACTGTCCTTCCTTTCCTGGTCCTGCTAAACGTGAGTTACCATGTGTAGCAGCATTTACAAGCTGTTACAGGCATTTGGCGTTTCAAATGCCTCTGAACTTTGGTCCTGAATGCATTATTTTGTGTTCCAAAAGTGCTTCTAAACTCAACTGCCTAGAAATTACTATAAACACCCTGTGTACATGTACTGATAAGATAACATAGAAGAGAGTTCAGGAGCAGCTTAAAAAAATGCCCAACTGCTCCTAAACATCTGTTTACCAGCAGCATTGTACATGAGGGCTAAGCAAGTTTACCTTTATTTTCCTTTCGTGGCTCATCTGTTCTTGGCATAATCCAACTTCATAGCAGACAGGGACAAACACACAGTGGAAGACACAATCAAACGGGTTGGATTTTTGTCATATAAAGAATCAACCATGGAGCATTAGGTGGGTCAAAATTACAGGAATAAATACCAAAAAGACTGAATAGAGGGTATATTTTACACATTAATGGAATCGTGTGTATAGAAAAATTTGTATAGTAGGTAAAAAAAGACATGCTGCTAATTTTGTTTAGCTAGGTCATTTTACTAGCAAAATGTTTTATCATAACATTACATTAACCCCCAGTTTATTTACAGCAGTGAAAATGCGTTAATTACATTTTTTTTTTTTTAAAGCATTTGTTTATTGATTTTCAATATAAACTTTTGACAGCCATTTTGCAAAAGACACATTATGAATAAATTGGGCCTTATATAACCAGTTGCCAAACATGGCCAACTTTTAACATACAAGAAACTTAACCCCTGTTTTCCCCAATGGAGAAAAACTTTGTAGGATGGCTTATCAAGATTTCCACATGTGGACCACATAGGGCCCAAACCAGTATGTTATAGTGTTACAAATGGTAGAAACCTTCTATTCACCATTCAAACACACACACAACTTAATATAACCTCCACCCAAGCCTCACCACCCCCTCCCTGTCAGTCAAATTGAAGGATCATGGAGTCACCAACAGAACACCCGGGAATCTACAGACAAATTAACCTAAACAGAAGTCATCTACCCTCCACTGTTGAGATAGCAAAGTGTGTCTCCAAAAGGAGTCAGAAATATCAAGCCAGGGTTGCCAGACCTTGAAAAACTTTTTTGGGCAAAGCCCTACCAGTATATATGAGTTTTAAGATGTGTAAAACTTTATTTCTCATGCGATAAAAGGTTTGTATATCTAGAGCAGAGGCATTCTTCCATTGCAACAAAATACATTTCCTGGCATAGAATAATAATATACATACAAGAGAATGAGCATGAGTCTTGTGTATAAAATCCTTTCAATATATCGACAGAGCAGGACAGGACCAAAACATAAGTACTCTGCATCTTTAGACCCACATCTGGAATAGGATACAGCAGAGTCAAAACCCATTCGGCCAACCTGGCAGGAGTGTAATGCAACTGATGCATGAATTTAAACTGTTTATATTGATCATTGGAACCAATAAGGTCCTGAAAGCAGACTTCAGAGGCCTCCTCCCATCCCTCCTCAGACAGCCCAGGGATCACAAACTCCCATTTCCATTGAGCCATTGAGCCAATTGGAAGGGGTTGACCCCAGCCGACTGAAGACGAGAGTAAACAGTCGTAACCAGCTTCTCAATATCTGGATATGACAGTAGCACCTCCAGGGGTGATTCAGAGAGCTGCTGGATTAGACCCCCAAACTGTGCCTGGAGGGCATGGTACAAAAGAAGATATTTAAAAAAAATGCATTAGTCACTCTGCACCGAGCCTTCAACTCCTTAAAGGAAGAAAATGCACTGTTAACAAAGATGTGGGAGGCATGGGTGACACAAAGTCATGTCCACCACAAGGAGTCCTTGAGGCTCAAGAGTTCTGAGAAATTTCAATTGTGCCACAGGGGGGCATTAGGAGACACATCTCTCAAATGTGTTATCGCTTTATTACCCTCATGCCAGGTCAGCCAGATAACATCTATCGGAGAGCCACAAGAGCAGCGTTTGGGCATAGACCTGTGCATCTACAAGTGAGGCCCTAGAGCCAAATAATGCAGCCAGCAGAGCAGTGGAGGAAAATGAGGAAGTCTCCAGGAACAAATTGTAGACATAGTCAAGTTGTGAAGCTATAAACTAGTGCCGTAAATTTGGGCAGGCCAATCCACCATCAGATTTAGCAGCTTGGAGAGATGCTTTTGCAATATGTGGGTGTTTCCCCTGCCAGAGGAGGGTGGATCAGACCAAATTTAATTTTAGAATATTTTTTTTTTTTAAACTGGGGATGC
Source organism: Lithobates pipiens (assembly GCF_037356315.1). Taxonomy (NCBI): domain Eukaryota; kingdom Metazoa; phylum Chordata; class Amphibia; order Anura; family Ranidae; genus Lithobates; species Lithobates pipiens. Next base: position 397,038,358 of record NW_027507764.1, on the reverse strand, counting down.
ATGGAAAACATATAAAAATTTGGGTAAGTATATAATTTTAAAAATGTTCACACGGCCAACCAGATTGAGAGGCAAGGAGGCCCAGGTATCTAGTCTCCATGTGAGTTATAATTGGGATTTTATTAAGAGATTTCTCCCATCCAACACGTAGCCCAGATACCCTTCCGAACTCCTCCAACATCCATTAGGGAGACAAAGGACTGTTCTGAGCCATCAAAATATATTAAGGCATCATCTGCATAGAAGGAGATCTTTTCAGACAGCTCCCCATAACAGATGCCACCCACGGCAACCGTTTGTTGCACCACCAGAGCAAGGGGCTCTATTTCCAGTGCAAACAGGAGCGGCGAGAGTGGGCAGCCCTTCCCTTGTTCCCCTCTGTAAAGAAAAAACATCAGATATGTTCTTATTAGTACATACCCTAGCCCTACGGTTAGTGTAAAGCAGGCAGACCCCCTTGATGTATTGGGGGCTGAATCCCATGCGGTGCATAGTATCCCAAAGAAAGGATCATTTGACAGTATCAAAGGCTTTCAGCACATTCAATGATAATACTAGTTGCTTTTTGGTCAGTATCCGCTCTATGAATATGTAAATAAAGACAACGGATATTGTCATATGCACTCTTACCAGGCATGAACTCCATCTGGTCTCGGTGTACAAGGTGAGGAATAACCTTTTATAGTCTTGTAGCTAAGAGTTTAGCCAGCACTTTAACATCACTATTTAATAGTGAGATTGGGCGGTAGGACCCACATAATTTATCTTTCTCAGGTTTGGGCAGCACTACAATAAGGGCTTCACACATAGAGGAAGCTTACCATCCTCTAATGCCTATCTAAACACAGAATGTAGTCTCTGTGCTAAGTCTTCTGCATATATCTTGTACCATATAGCAGGCAAACCGTCTAGGCCTGGAGTCTTATTAGGGGGTAGGAGAATATATGGCCTCTGTAATTTCCTTGATCATCAGGGGTTTATCCAATATATATTTGTGAGAGTCCTCCAATTCTGGGAATTGGATGGACTCGAAGAACCCCATTGACTCAAGTTCGGCTGGAGGGGTGAGTCTGAATGTTTGGTTTATGGTCAAAGGATCCAATGAAACTGAGCCATTGGGCAGTTGGATTTTTGGTATGAACCTATTCATATATTCCGTGCAAGAAAGATAGGCCAGCATCTTACCATTCTTTTCACTGTGCTTGTGTAACCTTGCCAACAAATAGAGTTGTTGTTTCTGAGTTGTCAACCCTATGAAGATCCAGTGCCTTATGTGCCCTTACCAAGACACCATGGGAGTCCGGAGTGGTGAGTTCAGTATAATGGGCCCTAGCTGTCTCTAAGGAGGACTCCATGGACTGAAGTGTATCCTGAGTAGATTTCCCATGCCTAGAAATATTAGAGATATAGGAGCCCTGCACAGTTACCTTAAAGGCACCCCATGTGGGGCCTGTGGAGGAGGACCCGGCATTGTCACTCCAATAATGAGACATGTCCTGTCGAATGGGATTCTGGAAATCAGGAGTGAATATCCAGAGGGCACTGAGCTTCCACAGCCAAAAAGAGGGCCTATGTCCTAATATTAGTTCTACACAAAGGGCAGAATGGTCTGATATTGTCTGATCTAAATAGTAGACTGTCTGGATATAGGGGATTAGATCCAGTGTCCCCAGGGCATAGTCCAGCCTGAAAAGAGTACAGTATGGCTGAGATTGGCATGAGTAAGTCCTAACTGTTGGATTTTTTTTTGTCGCCATAGGCCGATATACCCAAAGTAAGTGCACCACTAAGCAAACAGCCTAGATTCATAATGTAGAGTCTTCAAGCTGTCCAGACCAGGGTCAAGTACCAAGTTAAAGTCCCTAACAAAAAGGCATTGGTAAAGTTGAGAAATTGACACTCAATTCTGTGAAGATCGCAGCCGTGATGGGGGGGGGGGATATACCACCACTAATGCCGCATACACACGACCGGTTTTCCCATCTGAATAAACTCGGGATAAACTCCGACTGAGTTCCACTCAAACTGTTGTGCGTACACACGATCACCCCAAAGTGCGTTCATGAAGAACGCAGTGACTTACAGCATGTACGATGGGACTAGAAAAAGGAAGTTCAAGACCCAGTGTGCCACCCTTTGGGCTCCTTCTGCTGATCACTTATTAGTAGAAATTTGGTTAGAGACGATTTGCGCTTTTCAGACTCCAGCTTTTTCTGATCATTTTACTGCTGTTCAGTTTGTGCTTGTGTGTTTGTATCTGGTTTTCAGTGCGTGCAGTCAGTTCTTATCTGTTTTTCAGTGCGTTCTGCTCCACTCGTTACTGATTTTAAGCTCGCTCTTCACAGGCCTTGCTGTTCTTCAGTGTGTTCTGTTAAGTTTGTGCTGACTAGCCGACCGTTTTGAAACCATGGTGCAGGTACGTATTAGTTGTAGAGTTTCTGCTGTCTGGGGGCTTGGTGTTGGGGTTCATACCTCAACCCGAGCCCAGTCCATGAACAGTATGAGAAGGAGTTCATGGACCAAAAAATGGTTACTCTAGCGTGACCAGTTCTCGCCACATGCCTCTGCTTCGTGAGATCCAGGAGAATAATCCTGATGATTTCAGGAATTATCTCAGGATGACAGACCCCGTTTTTCACCGTCTGTTGGCTTTGCTTACCCCTTATATCAGCAGGCAGGATACCTGCATGAGGCAAGCCATCACTCCAGAGCAGAGGCTAGTTGCCATGTTTGCAGTACTTGGTGACTGGGAGAAGTCTACAGGACCTCACGTTCTCTACAGGCATCTCCCCCCAGGCTCTGGGGATCATTATTCCAAAGAACTGTTCTGCCATCATTCAGGTCATGCAGAAGGACTATATTAAGGTAAGTTTCTCCTTTAACATCACATTATATGTATTTAATGTTTGCTACTGTATTGTAATTATTTCATAATTCCCTAATTACTATGCTTGGAATATGTTGTGAATGCCCCCTTTATCCCCATGCATGCTGGAAGCTTTTAATGCTCCTTTTTTTGGCCTACATGCATATTTGCCTTCAGTAACCTCCCTAGCATGCTATCCTGGGCCCATATACACCTATAGCCTAGTCCCTTAAACAATATATATTGTCAGCTCCATTATGCTGCTTTCCCCGAAACACACCCTAAAATGTGTCCAAATGTTATGTGTGTCCTTCAGGCAGAGTGCTGGAGGCTTTTTTTTTTGGCTGCCAAAGTCACTTCAAACCCTTACAACTCCTCATACAATTTTATCAATGAGCCATCAGAGGAGGTGAGGAATCTGATAAGTGGGCCTTATATTTTTGTCTTTTTATATACTCCTTAAAGTTTCCTTCAACGCCACAGAAATGGCAGGCTGTGGCCTCCCATTTTGCTGACCGTTGGAACTTTCCCAACTGTGGAGGGGCTATAGATGGGAAGCATGTACACATTGTGCCACTACCCCATTTGTGGTCTTACTATTATAACTATAAGGGGTTTAATAGTGTAGTGTTAATGGCGGTGGTGTCGGCACACTATGAGTTCCTCTATGTGGACATGGGGAAGAATGGCCGGACGTCGTTCATCTTTTCCCAGTGTCTCCAGACTGTTGGCCTGGCCATGCCATCTGATGCTGATAATTTGGAAGGACTCCCTTCGTCTTTATTGCAGATGAAGCCTTCGGTCTAGGCGAGCACCTGATGAGGCCATTCCTCCAAAGGACCCTCACCCCAGAAGGGAGGTTTTTAACTACCAGCTGGCCAGAGCGGGATGAGTCGCTGAGAATACCTTCAGGATAATGGCCAGCCCGTTCCGTCGTTTCTGACAGCAATCCATATGGCGGACTACAAAATCAACCATATCATCCTATGCTGTTGTATACTGTGCAATTATTTAAGAAAAAATTCACTAAATTATATAGCCTCAGTTGGGCCTGAGGCCGGACTTATTACAGACAATTCCCTGATGGGCCTGGATATTGGCCGTACTGGCTTGGCACCCTAAAGCACCCGTGAAGTTCAGGAGAAATATGTTAATTATTTTATGGATAGGGGGGCCATAGCAATGTCAGACAATGTCTGTTTTTTATTGTAGTGCCAAGTGGATTTTCCTTTAGTAAATAAGCCCCCTTGTCACTGTAAACACAAAACTACTTACAAAACTGGTATTGAGCATTGAAAGAAGAAGCCACACATTGTTGTTTTTCCAAATTTTTACTCGTTGCACATTCACATGTGCGTTTAGAAAATTAAAAAAAAATTCTCAATTTTTTTTTACAAACACGCATGTTATAAAACATAACATACACAACTCTGGAACGTACAAAGTTCAACGTATAAAAACTGAAAGCAATATCAGACATAGTGTCAAAAATGTCTTGATATTTCCGTAAATCAGATGGAGTGATGTCACACCTGTAAAAGACAAATTTTGAAGATGCACACAAATTGGGAGTCCAAATGGGTAATGTCAATTTCCCATGCACTAAAGTCCCAGGAGATGTCACAAGGTCTTCCCAAAGTAGCCAGGAGAGAAATCAGCCAAATTGGAAAGGCAGGTTTGCAGGATTACACAGGATTATGCAGAGGGAACCCGGAACTGCTAAGAAAGATGTCCGTTCACATGCTGCATTGGGCCACGTCATTGTGTTAATTGGATTTCAGTACTATAATGATATTATGGTGATGAACTAAAAAAAATAAAAAATAACATAAACACATAAAATATTCCTGCAAACATAGCATTATACAACACTACTTTAAATGTACATTTTTTTGTATTTATATTACTTGTAACAGTCTGTGGTTCTTGAAAAAACTGAAAAAAGTTAATGATAGAATTGGATGTTTTAATATCTGTGATGTATCTGAAAGATTTAAATGGCTTCATAAAATACAATGTAATATTTGAATCTTGCACATATTTCTGGCTACATCTTGATTAAGTGACTAAATGTCAGGAAGGGAATTACCTCAGTATAGTTATATTAATACTTCTGGGAAGTTCATACTGTATTAGACATTAGTCTTCACATACTTCCTCTAAATATTGCAACTATATAAAAAAATGTAAATGCTACATGTTTTCTTACAAACTAAAAAACATATAGGTTAGGTTTATAGGGTCTATGTTTAATAAAAGTCCCCAATGCACAGTAAATGTTGAAGAGAAAAACTGAGAATGTTCATTAACTGAATTTTTATTTAAAATAATGAGATTTTAGTGAAAATTACCCATCCACAGAACTCATCATAGATAGGATACATTGGGGCTGATTTACGAAACCCATGTGCCATCAGAGGCACACGGAACGTGCAACACACATTTTCATATTTACAAAACGGTGCGCTGGGAACAGAGCACGAATCATCCATTTACTATAGTAATCTCAGTGCACGTGAGAATGCAATCTGTGTGCCACTATGGACATGGTGCACGGCATCTTCAATTCAATATTAACAGAAGATGGAAGTGCCAATATTATGGGGTGATGTGGGGTGATGTGAGGAAGTTTAGTAACAACTGCTCAAGTAAAAAATATACCAAAAATAGAATGAGGCAGTAACTTTTTCAGAGAAAGACTGTGTGAGATCAATGTAAGCAGTGCGCATGCGCAAGCTGCTATTACGCTCGTTCACATGCATTTGTTCACTGCGCAGCCAAAATCTTAGTAAATGTTAAGCAACGTACACACAATTGCATGGGTTAAACAGGCGCATCTCTAAACTTGACACTTTTTTTACGCTGATTTACCTTCATGTATTTTTTTAAGGAGATTTGCACACAGTTCATGTTAGCATGTTAGTTTGCCAACATGTGACATGCGCCTAGTTAAAATTATGTAAAATGACTCTCGTTCCTCTAGCTCCTCTTAAAAGGGCAATTAACCTTCCCTCTCTAATGCACATGATTTCCTTGGGCTAGTTTTTTGCTTTTAAAGGGGAACTCCACACTCCATTCTCCAATGCTCTTGCCTACCCCCTCTAACCCCATGGATTTCCATGGGAAAACTTTTGCTTTTAAAGCGGAACTCCACGCTATTCTCCAAAGGCTGTGAGCTGTCTTCACCAATCCAAACCACATCCTTTTTCAGTGCATACAACAGGTCCAGCTAGGAAAGGGGAGAGAAGAGTGATCACCCAACCCCCTCCTGAACCATACAGGGCCACATGCACTCAATGTAGCTGGCTTTGGGGCATTTTGGGCTCAGCCCAATACCAACCACAAAGCACCTTGTACCCACTAGTTTAAAGGGGTTTTCCACATTCCATAAAGCCCCCTGTCTGCAGCCCCCCACAACCCCAGCCTAGGGTTGTGGGGAAGAGGCCCTTGTCCCCCTGAATATGGGAACAAGGTGGTTGACTTTTGGGGTGCCCGAGCCCCTCCTGCCTCCAAGCATCCACCCCCTTTCACCCTTTCATGGACTGCCTTGCTGTGTGTTTGACTAGGAATGTTTTAGTGTGCGGGAGGGGCACAGTATTTTTTTTTTTCGTTTTGGGTGGTATTTTTCATGTGGGGGTTCTCATTTTAAGCCTTAACAGACCCAAATGACATGTATTGGGGGCATTCTATTTTTTTGTTTTGGGTTAAAATCTTGCAGCTGCAATGTAGATTTGTAAATTTTATCTAAAGCCATACATCTTTGAAGCAGCATTTTAGACAAATGCGCCATCAATAAATTAAGTTTTGTTTCGCTCCCTTACGTTTCGTGTTAGCCATGAATTCGTACGAAATACAAATTTTCGTTAGGTTCGTTAACTTTTCATAACAATTACGAACGTTCATAATGATGAATTTAAAAAGCAAAAAATGTCTTTGTCAATATTGCAGCCATCGATTCATTATGCTCATTATGAGGGGGTCCCACCATCCCTCTGCTGTTCTGACTTCCTCCTGGGCTGTATCCCTGCTGTGCTCATTATGAGGGGCTCCCACCATCCCTGTGCTGTGCTGACTTCCTGGGTTTGTACCTCTGCTGTGCTCATTATGAGGGTCTCCCATCATCCCTGTGCTGCACTGACTTCCTAGGTTTGTACCCCTGCTGTGGTCATTATGATGGGCTCCCACCATCCCAGTGCTGTGCTGATGCCCTCTCCTGGGGCTGTACCCCTGCTGTGCTCATTATGAGGGGCTCCCACAATCTCTGTGCTGTGCTCATTATGAGGGGCTCCCTCCATCCCTGAGCTGTGCTAACTTCCTCCTGGGGCTGTACCCCTACTGTGCTCATTATGAGGGGCTCCCACCATCCTTGTGCTGTGCTGTGCTCATTATGATGGGCTCCCACCATCCCTGCGCTGTGCTAAGTTCCTGGGTTTTTAACTTCATCATAACGAATAATCATAATTACCGTATTTATCGGCGTATAACACGCTCCGAGGTAAAATACGCACCCCAATTTTCGTTAGGTTTGTTACCTTTTCATAACAATTACGAACGTTCATTATGATGAATTTAAGAACCAAATATTAAATATATATTTAAAATACCTTTGTCAATATGACAGCCATCGATTCATTATGCTCATTATGAGGGGGTCCCACCATCTCTCTGCTGTGCTGACTTCCTCCTGGGCTGTATCCCTGCTGTGCTCATTATGATGGGCTCCCACCATCCCTGTGCTGTGCTGACTTCCTCCTGGGGCTGTACCCCTGCTGTGCTCATTATGAGGGGCTCCCACCATCCCTGTGCTGTGCTGACTTCCTGGGTTTTTAACTTCATCATAACGAATAATCATAATTACCGTATTTATCGGCGTATAACACGCTCCAAGGTATAACTCGATTTTAGGAGGGAATTTAAAAGAAAAACCTTTCAGGAGGGAAGTTTAAGGAAAAAAACTTACATTTAAATGCCCATTAATGCAGCCTTGTCAGTGTCATTTGCAGCCTTCCATTGCAGCCTTGTCAGTCATTTGCAGCCTTGTCAGTTATTTGCAGCCTTCCATTGCAGCCTTCCATTGCAGCCTTGTCAATCATTTGCAGCCTTGCATTGCAGCCTTGTCAGTTATTTGTAGGCTTGTTAGTGTCTTTGCTGTTTAAAAATGGTGCCGCCAAGATACAGAGGGGATGTCCTGTGTATCTCGGTGGTGTTCGGTAGTTCTTTGCCGTTTTCGGCAGCTTTTGGATATTTTCATCCGCACTCGATCGTTCTCAGCTATTTTTGCCCGTTCTCTGCTATTTTGGGCTATTCTCGGCTATTTTCAGCCGAGAATGGCCGAGTGCGGCCGAAAATAGATGAGAACAGCCAAAAATAGCAGAGAAAGGCCGAGTGTGGCCAGGAATACCTGAAAGCCAACAAGAGCGGCAGAGAAGGTTAGAAATGACGGGGGATCGGCGTATAACACGCACCCACAAATTTCCCCTGATCTTAAGGGGAAAAAAGTGCGTGTTATACGCCGATAAATACGGTATTATGACAATAATAAAACAATATTGATATCACTGGAAAACACACCAAACATAAAATATTCAGAATATTCCCCACTGATCCCAGCGCCCACAAAGGTAAGTCAAAAAAAATAATAATAATAATTCCAAGCTGCTATCATACAAGTAATAAATCACAACATTATATAGTATATATCATCCATTAACCTATTATCCCATATATACCATATTGACAGCGCTAAATATCAAAAACAAAATAATATACTTAAGAGGGTGACAGTTCCGTAATTAAAACAGGAACCACAGAAATATTCATGAAAGTCCCAAACATATGAAAATGAATTTTCGGTTAAAACATTCACACGCTGGAAAAACAGAAAAGAAAGTCCATCTCCAAGATAGAACCACCAGTGTGTAGAAACTTGACAGCCGGTGACACCCCTTATGGTAATGAACTCACCAGAATACTGAGGGTTAATAGGCCCATCGTCACCAATAATTATAATTATTTCACTGGTTCCTCTATGGAGAATCTTCTTATCACCCCAACAATCAAGAGGTTCTCAACAGCGATAACACAGGTTCCTTAATATTCTAACAGCAACACCTTTCTTGGTTTTTGGTGCTTCCCTCACAGCAGCAGGTTCACATGTGGAAAACGACAAAATACATGTTCCATAGTGCAAACCGCTTTATTAATTTAAAATTCTCATGCGCATATAAAACATACGTACACAATCATCAGTTAATAAAAACGTTCCCAAAGATATCACTAGCAGTACGATCGGATTTGTCTCACCGCAGTCCTGAGCGCCTCAGATCGTATACAGGCTCAGCGTCCACGGCGGGTCCCGGGCGAACGTTCAAACCGACTGCTCTGTAGTGACGTATAGCTGCTTGGTCACGCCCATACGCGTTTTGTCACTACGTCTTCATCTGTGGGCGTGGCCAAGCAGCACAGCTCATACGTTTAAATATACAAAGGGGCGGAGAGCCGGCTCATGGACACTCCTCCGTCCGGCCCCCTCAACTCCCTCATTTGTGCCGAATGCGGAAATAATTAGGACACGCTGTGCAAGCCGTAACCATGCCAACGAGCCTAAACCAACAGTGACCCAGAAGGACATTTCCTTCTAACGAACTCATCAATAATGTGCCGCTGGGTCACCGGATACCATATGTACATCGGACAGACCACTTCATTACTATAGAAAATACCAATCATCGTCCAATATAAAACTTAGGTACTCTAAACATTGTAAATATTTTTCCTAAGACAAATATAGAATAAAATGTATAAAAATCACATACATTCCAAATGTGTATAACCCACAATAAAGTGAATTCATATAAAAAAATATATATAAATATATAATAATAATCATAATACATATCCACATTATCAAAATAAATTATCTTATCTCGCAGATCTTATCTAACCCAATAAAAAATAAATAAATACATTCTTCAAAGGGGTCCCACGAATAAACCAAAAAAAAACCCCCCAAAAATATAATAAAATAATAATAATAAAAATAAATGATAAATGAAAAAATAAAGGAAAATAAAAATAAAAATAGATAAAAATTAATATAAAATTAAAAATAAACATAAAAATAAAATAAAAAATATAAAAAATAAAATAAAAATAACATAAAAATAAATAAAAATAAAAATAAATAAATAATAAATATATAAGAATAAATAAAAATAAAAATACCATAAAATAAAAAAAAATTATAATATAAAGATAAATACTACAACAAAATTATAATGCTAAAACTAGTCAACTAAAATGCCCTTGATTAAAATGCAATACGCACATCTTAATCTACTATACCTGAGATATTCCAAATCTCAAAATTCACGAAATGAATACTTATAAAGTGAACCAAAAAAATATATATGCTATATTCACACAACATGCATTCATAAAGTGAAATAAATATGCTGTACCAGGAATACTATGAACTAAAATCCGACCTCTTCTTCAGTGCACTCAAATTAAACGTCAGTAATCACTGATGAAGCAGTTAACATCCACCTCTATGTTTAAGCCGTGGGGACTCAAAGTGTTAGTACGAAAAATCCATTTGGTTTCACGTTTTGATATTTCCCGAACTAAATTACTACCCCTCCAAGCAGGAAAAACCCTATCTACGCCCCAAAACTTTAGGCCTGTTGGGTCCCTGCCGTGTTTAAGTCTAAAATGTAGGGAGACACTATGATCTCTATAACCAATGGAGATATTATAGATATGTTCTGCCACCCTAGTACACAGTTTTCTTTTCGTTCGTCCTACATACATCAGCCCACATGGGCACTGAAGAACATACACCACATGTGTAGTTACACACGTGATGAATTGATCAATTTTAAAGTTATGTCCATTACCAGTAGAGGTGAATTGATCAATCCCCCGCATATGGTTATGTACCGACTTACAAGCTCTACACCTTCGACAGGCAAAAAAGCCGGCTCTGTCCCAAAACATAAGAGCCTAGAGGGAGGATCTAAAACCTTTTTAACAATTTTATCCCCAAAAGAAGAATTATGCCTATATATAAATCTAGGATTCTCAGGAATCACCTCCTTAAGCGTCCTATCTAATTTAAGGATACTCCAGTATTTTTGGATAATCTCCTCTACCTCCTTATATTGACCATGTAGGGTACTAATAAAACCCCATTCATGTCCACTTACTATTGTCCTTTCTTTGGGTTGTAAACACTACTCCTGGGGTATCTGAAGAACCTTTTTGATATTTAGCGCTGTCAATATGGTATATATGGGATAATAGGTTAATGGATGATATATACTATATAATGTTGTAATAAAACAATATTAACGAACATTCTTATTTTGTCCGATTCTGAATCTCCCATCGACTACCAGTACCAGTCTCCCACTCCCATATTAAAAAAGATAATTTTCCCAATCCTCACTCAGCAGAAGAAAACCTCTGATTGATCAACAAAACACCGGTCATGTTTCTGTTGTAAAGGAATTTGGATCTGAAATTTGTCAACGAAATTTCGAATTTCGTATACAATTCAGAGGCATAGAAATTTGTATTTCGGATGCTTCCGAATATACAACTTTTCGGAAATTCGTACAAATTTTCGATATGTACCAAATTAACCGCACATGTCTACAGCATTTTGGATACATGCTACAGATGCACCACTTCACAGGCAGAGTAAGCCCCCCAAGTTAATAGCTTTAAGCATTGAGAGATAAAGTATCTATTTGGGACTTTATATGAGGTAAAGACCATTTAGGTCATATAGCTGTCTACTAAGACTGTCATAAGGGGAAAGGGGCAAGGGAAAGGTTGGGACTTTATACAAAGCATGTAGTCTCTAGGAGCAACCAACTATCAATTGTATAATTCTTTTTAAAAATACATTGAAATCATATTTAATAAAATAACATAAATAAATGATAGTGGTACTGTAACCTCTGGAAAGAGTCTAAAAGTGCCTAGGCATATATATATGTACACCATCCCGATCCCTAGTTGTTGGAATACAGTAAACATGATTGGTACAATAAAAAACAGTTTTTAATAGTGGTAGCATAGCCCCTAAATTCATCCATGTACACATACAGATCAATCATTTACATATCAAACAGTATTTACAACAATGGAAAAAATCTCTTAACTCGCTAGTCCACCATACATTTGTAGGAGAAAGGCTCTGGGTATGGTATGTCCATTTTATATCAAGATTAAATATAAAAAATAGAATTATAATATATAGATCCAGACACAGCTTTGAATAACTCATAGCACTTTCACCTAGCAGCAATAGGGTCGCTGGTTCAAATCCCGATCATGACACCATCTGCCTGGAGTTTGCATGTTCTATCTGTGCCTGTGTGGGTTTCCTCCGGGTACTCCAGTTTCTTCCCACACTCCAAAGACATGCTGGTAGGTTAATTAGACCTTGTCTATAAAAAAATGGCCTTAATATGTGTATGTGTATGTCAATGTTGTATGTGTTTGTAAGCATGTCAGGACCTTACAGGGTAAAGGACCAGGCAAAGCTGCAGATGGACTATGGTGGCAAGAAAGCACCCTGAGGCGATTCAGTTCACATAGGTAGCGCTATACAAGTCACTCACTTAAGCAATTTTGCATTTTTAAACACACTTCTCCTTGTTTCATTTTTGGGGTTGTCCAAATTGGTGAGATGGATATATGTCCCTCAGGGTGGGCCCCCATACCCATTTTAAGGCCAATAACTAGAATATAAGCCAGACGAGTGGGGACCCGCAAAAGTAACAAGTCAGTTCACATAGATTGCAATGGTATTTGTTGTATAACTTTTTCCCATGTTAGGCTCTTTGTTTGCCCCCCTGAACTGGGTGGTGTTTGTCCCACCTGTAATTTTGTAGTATGCTGGATGATGTGCTTAATTTTGGATGGAAGGTGGCTTATTTTGTGCTAGCTGCATTTGGGTTGTTCTGGGCATGCTCAGGGACTATTTTTTTTTTTTGTTGCTTTTTGTGTGTGAACAGCACTTGCCATTTTCTGGTTATGCTTAGAGAGTGTGTTTTTGGGTTAGTAATTTAAGGACATCCTTAACAGGTGTACCCACTTTGAAGTTCCGTCTCTGTATTGGGTGAACTTGCATTTTGTGTGTTTCACAGACTCTGCATGTGTTTTCAATTGCCTCATTAGCAAACAAACCTAAGTTATATTAAAGCTTGCAGATAGCATTCTTTACCTTGCCCTGAAAAGATGCAAGATTGCTTGATGGTCTGAATTTTCTTTGCTGAGCTCAGTGGAGTGAAGGGGATTCAGAACACCTTGCTGTTTCAGGTTATGCCTGGTCATTTGCATAAAGTGAGTTTGGAGTTCCTTGTGCAGGATTTGCTGGAGAAATTGGTTGGAGTGGAACCATGACACATCTATTTTATCCAGGACCATCAAGGTACTATGATAAGACCTTTCATAGTGGAACCCTTGTATGCTACGGAGGAGAAACCATTGGTTGTTCACCTGTTTAACATCTTCACAGACATTGCCTTGGTTGTGACCTTTTTGAAGAAATACCGCTCTTCATTGAAGAGAGGCTTCAGGCTGACTAATTGTCTGGAATCTTTAATGGCAAATTTAAGTTTTTTTGTCAAACTGAAGGTGGATTCTGACGAGATTGGTGGAGTGTAGCATCCACCAGCTAATTTTTCAATAGCAGGACATAGAGGGTTTCTCTACTACCCTGGTCAACCGATATACTGCAGTAGATGTCATAAAGTTGAGCATACCAGAGAAGAATGTAATGTGGAGATGCTGTGCCCCTACTCACTGTGGTGAGGAGGGACATGAGGCTGGGCTTACTTGGTTAAGCGGGCCTGTGATATATGCGTTCAAATGTGCTAATGTTAAGCACAGGCTAGTAAATTTTTCAGACCATGTGGCAGTGTATGTTGATTTGAGTATGGGGATAGTATTAAGTTTGGTTTAGGGGTATGGAGGTTAAATAGTTTATTGTTGCAGGATGAGAATGTCAAAGCTCATTTTAGTAATGTATATAGTAGATGGGTTAATAGAAAAAAAGATTTTAGTAATATTTTGGGGTGGTGGGATTAGGTCAAAAGGAAAATGGGCTTTAACATGACCGATTAAATAGACCATGTTAGGAAGAGGATTAAAGAGGTATTAACTGAAAGAGGAAAACAAATTATTTTTCAAGCGAGAGTAAAATACCTGGAGCAGGATGAAAAATGCTCTAGATTTTTTTTCAAAAAGATTTGTAAGGAAAAAGGAGTGTGTGAGGGTGTGTATGAAGAAGAAGGGAGATAATGTGCTGGAATGCGTGACTACATTTTATGAACGGTTGTATGAGGGAGTGTGTGTTGATGAGTCAGATACTAGAATGATTGATATGATAGAGGATAATTTAAATGCGGATAATACGTTTTTTTTGCAGAAAACGGTGAATGAGGAGGAGGTGAGGGAAGCTGTGACAAGCATGGGGGCTAATAAAACCCCAGGAGGGGGTGGCTTACCAAGTGAGTTTTTTTTAATTGTTTTGGGATATTATTAAGGGGGAAGTGGTTGAGGTATTTAGTTACATGATGAGGGAAGGTATTATATCCAAATCTATGAGAGAGGGGGTAGTGGTATTTATAAGAAGGGGGGTAGGAAGCATATTCTAAATTGGAGGCCTATCTCCTTGTTAAATTCATACTACAAGGTCTTTGCAAAAATGGTGGCAAGGAGATTATCTAAGGTCATTAGTAGGATGGTTAGAGAGACACAGACCTGAGCAGTGCTGGGTCGAATGATCTAGGAGAATTTAATTTTAGTTAGGGATATAATTCATTTTTCTAAAGGTAGGAATAGTTTGATTATCCTGACATTATTTGACCTAGAGTAGACATGTGATTAAGCAAATCATTGGTTTTTGTGGGAGGTTTTTAAGGAGATAGGTATGCCACAGCAGCTCATTAATGTAATAAAAGGGTTGTATTGGGGGATCAGTAGTCGAGTTCCGGTTAATGGGAGTTTGTTTTTTTTTTGGTTAAATCTGGGGAGAGACAGGGGTGTCCCCTGTCCCCTATTCTTTTTATATGTTTTATTGATGCGCTGTTAACCACTTAAGCCCCAGACCATTTTTCTGGCTTAAGACCAGAGCACTTTTTGCGATTCGGCACTGTAACTGACAATTGCGCGGTCGTGCGACATGGCTCCCAAACAAAATTGACGTCCTTTTTCCCCACAAGTAGAGCTTTGTTTTGGTGGTATTTGATCACCTCTGTGGTTTTTATATTTTGCACTATAGACAAAAAAGAGCAACAATTTTGAAAAAAATCGATTTTTTACATTTTGCTATAATAAACATCCCCACAAAATATATAAAAAAACATTTTTTTTCCTCAGTTTAGGTCGATATGCATTCTTCTACATATTTTCGGTAAAAAAATCGCAATAAGCGATTATTTATTGGTTGGTGCAAAAGTTATAGGGTTTACAAAATAGGTGATAGTTTTATGGCATTTTTATTAATATTTTTTTTTTTTACTAGTAATGGTGGCGATCAGCGATTTTTATTGTAAATGCAACATTATGGCAGACACTTTGGACATTTTGGACACATTTTTGAGACCATTGTCACTTATACAGCAATCAGTGCTATACAAATGCACTGATTCCTGTGTAAATGACACTGGCAGTGAAGGGGTTAACCAGGAGGTGGCAGTGTAGGGGTTAAGTGTGTCCTAGGAATGTGTTTCTAACCATGGGGGGCGTGGCTGTGATTTACAGATCACCGATCTCTGCTCCAACCACAGGGAGCAGAGATCAGTGTCAATTGTTGCTAGGCAGAACAGAGAGATGCTGTTTACATCAGCATTTCCCCGTTCTCCCTCTCCGTGAGATGATCGCGGGTATCCCCACAACGATCGAGTCCACGGAACCCGTGGTTGGACTCATGGGGGTCCCGATTAGAATGTGCCAACGCCGGCATGCACACGATGGCACAGCGGGAATTTTAAATGGACGTACCTGTACACCAATTTTCCTGTCCGTGCCATTCTGCCGACTTACATCGTCATGCGCCGGTCGGGAAGCGGTTAAGGATGATACAGAGGGATAAGGTGGTGAGGGGCTTTTTGGTGCCTGGAAGTGGGGGGAAATGTTTAAATGTTTAGATTATATGGATGATGTGGTGGCAGTGTGTCAGTTTATGGTGGGCGTAAGAAGGGTGAAGTTACTTTTGCTTATTTTTTGCTTGGGAATGAGTGTGAATTGGAATTAGAAGTGTAGTTTGGGTGTGTATGGGAGACAAGGGGAATGTGTGGATAATCAGATTGGGAAGGTTGAGGATGGAGTGAGGATTTTGGGTATTGTGTTTGACCATGGAATGAAAGGGGAAGCATGCTGGAATGAAGTGGGAGAAAAGATAGCCAAGAAGTTGAGGTTTTGGTGTCTATGAAAGTTGTCAATTTATGCAAAAAGAGTGTTTTTGCTAATGCATTATTGGTTTTGCTAAGTCAAAGTTTTGAGGAATGGTGGCGTGTGTGCTATAATGATATCTTTTTCAGGTGGGTGGTTGTTTAGGAGATGGGGTTGGTTGGAAAGGGAGTCAAGGATACCAGTAGCCTATGTGGTGGCACGCGACTACTGGGTATTAGAAAAGGTAGAGTTTAAGTAGGGTAGAGTTTAAGTTGTCAGATTTAGGAAAAGGGGAGAGGGATAAAGTAAAGGTGAGAAAGTGGTTGATAGAGGAGTATTTGTGTAACCTTAAGGGAGTTAATGCATCAGTGGCTGGGGAAGTATGGAAGAAAATTAGTGTGTATGGGGTGACAAATGTGCAGAGACAGATAGTATGGATGAGTTTACATGAATGTCTAGCTACAAGGCTGTTTATGAAAAGGAGGGATTTGTGTGTGTCTGATATTGTCCAAGAATGAATTCTGGGGGTGTAGAAGACAGTGAGCATGTGTTCTGAGGTGTGGTGTAGCGAAAGATGTGATCAATAAAAGTCAAGATCTGGTTAAAGAAATAACAGGAGTGAAGGTAAGTGAGGGGAAACTGGAAAAAGATAGAGAGTATTGTGGTTAGTGTTATGTGCATTAAAGGAAGTATTGTGGGATGCCCGTAACATGTATGTATATAAAAAGGTTTCCCCAGACAGTAAACAATGTATAGGATTATGGCTAAGCAAGCTATACTTCTTTTTTGTGTCGGATAAAAACAAGGGCATGGATGCCGAAGGCATCTGAAAGTTTACAAAATAGAGGATGTTGATTAAAAGTTAAGTCTCTTCCATGATGATGTAAGACCTTGTTGGAGACATTGAATGAGCGTCAAGCTGAATAGTCTCTCAATAGAGTTTTCTGAAGTGAAAAAAAAAAATAGTACATTTGGGTGTCCTTATAGAGTTTGTAACACATGTATTTTCTTTGTTATAAGTTTGCAAAACACATGATGTGTTTTAGAGTAAGTATTTTTTTTTATTTTTTACTTTTTTTTTGGGGGGGGGGTGGGATATTTTTCACTGAAATATTTTTGATGTTGTCAACCTGTGTTATTTGTAGGTTGTTAGTTTCACTTTGATTTAATTGTCTGGGTTGCATTATTTTGCAAAATATTTCTCGAGCTGTTGAGATTACTAAATGTTTAAATCCTTAAGAGACTGTCCGTTTGTGGGTGCAGTCCTTTTAACTCCTGTTAATTTCCTCTGCAAAATGGTCAGACCTCAAACCATATTCTGTTAGTGTCTCAAATTGAAATACATGTGTTTTTTGCTTTCCTTGCTCTTTTCCAAAACCTGTTTTGTTGACCAATAAAATCTGTAGCAAACTTTTAAGTTGTATGCGTTTTGTTAATTTGTTTTGCAGATGCATGCTCAATCTAAGTAATGCATTTTACACCCCCCCCCCCCAACAAGTTTAACCACTTCAATACAGGGCTTTTATACACCTTCCTTACCAGACCAATTTTTATCTTTCAGCGCTCTCACACTTTGAATGACAATTACTCAGTCATGCTGCACTCCACCCAAACCAAATTAGTATTTCTCTCACACAGCATATGCATACTTGCAATGACACCCCAAAATACATTCTGCTACTCCTCCTGAGTATAGTGATACTACATGTGTGAGACTTTTACACAGCCTGGCCAAATACAGAGGTCTAACATCCAAATAGCACCGTCAGGCATTCTACGAGCATAAATTGCACATCTCATTTGATGACAACCTATCACACTTTTGAAGGCCTTGGAGCACCAGATCAATGGAAACGCCCACAAAATGACCCCATTTTGGAAAGCTAACACCCCAACGTATAATCTATGAGGCATAATGAGTGTTTTGAATGGTTCATTTTGGAATATGTGGAAAGAAATGAAAACGCATTTTTTTTTACATAAAGTTGTCCATTTATAAGATATTTATAACACATAGCATGTATATAGCAAAAATGACACCCCAAAATACATTCTGCTACTCCTCCTGAGTATGGCGATACCACATGTGTGAGACTTTTACACAGCCTGGCCACATACAGAAGCCCAACATTGAAGTAGCACCGTCAGGCGTTCTACATGCATAAATTACACATCTCATTTGTCAACCACCTATTACACTTTTGAAGGCCCTGGAGCACCAGGACAATGGAAACGCCCACTAAATGACTCAATTTTGGAAAGCTAACACCCCAAGGTATAATCTATGAGGCATAATGAGTCTTTTGCATGGTTCATTTTTTTTCAGAAGTTTTTGGAAACTATGGAAAAAAAATGAAAATGCATTTTTTTTATACAAAGTTGTCCATTTATAAGATATTTACAACACATAGCATGTACATGGCAAAACTGACACCCCAAAATACATTCTGCTACTCCTCCTGAGTATGGCGATACCACATGTGTGAGACTTTTACACAGCCTGGCCACATACAGAGGCCCAACATCCAAGTAGCACCGTCAGGTGTTCTAAGAGCATAAATTACACACATAAATTCCTGCTAACCTATCCCATTGTTGAAGGCCCTTCATATTTCTAACACATAGCATGTACTGTACATACCAATTATAAACCAAAATACATTCTACTGAGCAAAGGGTAAAGAAAAGATTACCTGCAGTTTAGTAGTGCAGTGGTACACAGAGGAGAGCATTGGTCCAGGCAGCAGGCAGGAACATGGACAGCAACAGCAAATCAGGCAGCAGGAAGGAATAGTCCGGTAGAGATGTTGTCAACACAGCCAATGCATTGGTCCAGATAGCAGGCAGGGATGTGATCAGCAGAAGCAAAAGGATCAAAGGATCGTCTATGCAGCAGGCAGGAATACTGTCCATAGTACATGCAGCAGGCAGAGGTATGGTCAGCACAGCCAGAGTATTTGTCCAGGGAGCAGGCAGGACCATCAAGCTTAGGGCATCGGTGAGGAAAGAATGGGGACAGGGGTAGAGGCTTCTCCCACCCAAATCGCTTTGAAGCTTCCAGACAACCAGACCCTGTTCTGGGAACACAAAAAAACAAAACTGGTTTTCTGAACTCCGAACACTATTCTGGAGCCCCTCACATGTGAGACCCCTGTATAGCAGGGTAAAAGATCAATCCAAGGGGCAGGCAAAAATATGGTCAACGGGCTGAGGTCAGTGCAGGTAAAAGACAGAAATAGATGGTAGGCAGAGGCATAGTCGATACAGTCCAGGGTCAGTTCACTTGAAAGGCAGAAACATGGCGGATAAACAATGCAGACGGTAGGCAGAGGCATAGTCGAGAAACAGGCCAGGGTCAGTTCACATGGAAGACAATGATACGGTTGGTTGAGGCAGGGAAATATTCAGGACAGAAATTGAAAATGGGGAAATGGCAGTATTAGAAATAGGGGCTAATAGTTTTCCAGAGTGTGATATCGTCTGAAGCATCGTTGGATGCAAAGGCCAGGTTAGGAGGGACAGTCAGGACAATGGAAGCTGGTGTCTTTCCTAATCCCTCTTTTGGTGCACTCCCAACATTTTTTTTGGTGTCGTCTTCCGGATCCTGATGGTGGAATGTGGTCTGGAAAATGACGCTCATGTAGTCTTCTGCCAGAATCTGAGCAAATGCTTTCAGGGGGGGAATCTTGTTGGTAGATCAGGGAAGTGACAATGTCTTCAATATACTTTATGAAGGTAGTGGGTGTTTCTGTTGACTTTTGGTAGACCATAAAAGAATTTAAAAGGGCCAAATGAAAAAAGTAAATTGCAATTTTTTTGTACCAAAAAAGGGATTTTCTTGTTGAAAGATAGGGCTGCAACATCTAGTCATTTAAATCCACCCCCCTCCATGAATTTATTATACTCGCTGATGCAAGAAGGCTTGCGAAAGGGACCGCATCTTCTGTGAAGTTCCACTGTGGTGTCATCGTGGATGATGGATATCATGTACACATCTTTTCTATCCCTCCACTTCACAGCCAACACTTCCTCATTCCTCAGGCTTGCCGATTCCCCCCTTTGAATGGATGTGGTGACAAGAAGCTGTGGGAAGCCCTTTCGGTTTTTCCTTGTTGTACCACAGGCCAAAGTTTTTTTAGGTACAGGTGGCGGAGAAGGGGCAGACTAGTGTAATAGTTATCCATATAAATATGATAACCCTTTTGGAGGAGTGGGAATGCCAACTCCCAAACTATTTTTCCACTTGTTCCCATGTAGGATGGACACTCAGGGGGCTGGAGCTCGGAATCTTTGCCTTTTGTACACGTGGAATGAGTACACATAACCAGTGTCGCTTTCGCAGAGCTTGTTCAGCTTCAAGACATACCTCGCTCTCTTACTGAGGATATACTGCTTTATTCCCAGCCGGCCTGTGAAATGCACCAGGGATTCGTCCACACATATATTTTTGTCAGGGACATAAAGTTCAGAAAACTTATTGTAAAAAAAATTAATTAGGGGCCAAATTTTATACAGTTTGTCAAAGTTTGGATGATTTCGGGGGGCACTGTGCGTCACTAAAATGCAGGAAGCTCATTATAAGTTCGTTACGGGACCTGGGCATGAATGAGGAGAAAATTGCCATATGATGTATGGATGGGAGGAGGAGGTAGGAGGAGGAGGCACATCTCCAATGAGGCAGGATGCCCTCCAGGGCCAGTTTAAGGGCATCACACTGACTGAATCACACATCAGAGCATCCGCCTGTGCAGGGCACTGCCTCTGCACATTATTCTAAACGTTCTTTGGTGTGGGTCTTTTTTGAGACGAGTGCATCAGATTGCATCGCTGATATTTGCAACATATGTCTCAATTGTATCTCTAGTGGCCAAAACATCAGCCGCTTGGGCATCACATGCTTGACCAGGCATATGTTGACCTGCCATGCAGCTCATTGGCAAGTGTATCTCTAAGACCCACACCAAAGAACAAAGCGGACCTCTCCTTGCTCCTCATCAGCTGGGATCTCCAACCCCACTGTACCTTCAGTCCTCTCTGAAACCTGCACTGAGAGGAATGAAGGTGTAGAATTTGGGGTATCACAGCCAAGTACTTGCGGGCACTCTGCTAGCAGTATACCAACGTGTCCCTGCCCCAGCTGCTGGACTGTTGAAAGAAGTTCACTCCCAGCCATACACATGCCCAGCAGTTGAATGCTAGCTTGGCTAAATTGCTAGCACTTCAACTGCTGCCCTTTCAGTTGGTAGACTCGGCCCCCTTCAGTGAGTTTGTGCAATGAGCGGTTCCTCAGTGGCAAGTTCCCAAATGCCACTTTTTCTCATGGAAAGTGATTCCAGCTCTCTACCGGCATGTGGAAGGCAATGTCCATGCCTCACTGTACTGGGCAGTCAGCGATAAGGTGCATATTACTGCTGACTCATGGTCCAGCAGGCATGGACAGGGACGTTACCCATCTTTCACGGTGCATTGAGTCACTCTTCTGGCAGCTGAGAAGGATGCAGGACAAGGTGCAGTAGTGTTGGAGGTTGTTCCACCACCATGCCTCTAAAATGCTACTACTGGTTGTGACACACCTCTCTCCTCCACCCCCTCCTCTTCTTCTTCCTCCATGGCCTCTTCCTGTGCTTTGTCCTTGAAACCAGTGGTACTTCGTAGGCATTAAAGTGGCTATGCAAGTATGCAGGCAAAAAGATACCATGCCGTGCTTGCGCTGGTGTGTTTGGGGGACAGCAGCCACACTGGGGCATATATTTTGTCAGCTCTGCTGGGGCAGGCCGAGAGGTGGTTGATGCCACACCAGCTTAAGCCAGGAATGGTGGTTTGCAACAATGGCACCAACCTCCTCTATGCCCTCCGACAGGGACAACTGACCCATGTGCCCTGTGTGGCTCACGGCCTTAACCTGGTGGTGCAGCGGTTCTTGGGCAGGTACCGGGGCTTACAGGATGTCCTGAGGCAGGCCAGGAAAGTCTGTGTACATTTCTGCCGATCATATAATGCTAGTGCTAGGCTCGGCTGGCTGAGCTCCAAAAGGAGTTGAACCTGCCCAAGAACCGTCTTATATGTGACATGCCCACCAGCCCCTGTTTAACAGGTGCATGTAATTACAATTCTTGATATAATATTTCACAGCAGGGCCCGTTCCTGCACCCACCAAGAGTAACTGTGAGGACCCAATTTTTCTACCACTGTTCAACAATGGCATGAAATTACAATTCTTGATATCATAGTTCACAGCAGGGCGCTCCAGTGCCCACCAAGAGTCACTTTGAGGGCTTACAGTGTTAACTTGTGGCAACACCAACACCTTAGGGCCAAATTTCTATAGAGCATATAGGGCAGGCCCCTACTTTCAAACATCCAACTTACAAACATCTCCCACTTGCAAACGGAAGGAGACAACAGGAAGTGAGATGAAAAAAGATGGACGGCCAAAAAAAATTATACAGGGGTGATAGCCCTTCCCTATGTTTTCCACAAAGCTTAAAAATTATTTTTAATTAGGGGGCGTGGCTTGATCTCAGCCAAGATGGATGTGTAGCTCGGGAGCTCCGGCATACAGCGGGACAATGGATCGGCTCGCGGAGCACAGAGGCGGTATTAATTATCCCCTGAGCGGCGTTCTAGGTCGGGGAAGCCCACCAGCCATGTCCAGGTGGAAAAGAGCGGACAAAAAGCCCAGGAAACGGATGGCTTACTTTTCACAGCCGCCAGGCCGGCAGGCCCAAGATGGCGCCCGCGCTTCCTCCACTCGGCGCCATCCCTCTGCCTCCCCGGAGAGGAGCGGAGGGCTGATGCACTGCCCTGACCGGCAGTACCCAGACTCTCAGGCATCCACCCCATCGAGCGGAAGCCCGGCCAAGGCAAGGAGCAGGAGGGAAGGCCTGGAGACAAGCTGAGGTGAGCTCTACCACTGATTCACAGGAAGATACAAGGGAACTCCCTGACTCCATTATGACTTTCCCAACCACTAATCAGCCTGTCCTTGACACAACACTCAAAGATATGCTCATTTCTCTGCGCAGCTCTTTACATAATGATATGATGGCCTGCATGAGAAGTTTTGGCACTGATCTAAAAGATATGGGACACAGGGTGGACCATATAGAGACTAAAATGGGGGAATATGCTTCCACAATCAATGATTTAATCTATGCACATGACACAGTAGAGGAAGAGCAAGGCTGGGTTAAAGCAGAACTGGCAGACTTAGAAGACAGGGCCAGAAGGAACAATGTTAAACTGAGGGGTATCCCTGAGTCAATAGCTGAAGCTGATCTGTGTCCCTATGTCACAAAACTGTTATCCACTTTCCTGCCAGATCTAACACCCATTGAGATATCTATTGATCGGATACACCGCATCCCAAAGCCTACCTTTATACCAGCTCATGTGCACAGAGACGTTTTGTTTTGCATGCATTTTTATCAAACTAAAGATCGTTTAATGCAGATGACGAGAAAGGGGGAACACCATAATATGGAATTTTCAGGTCTCCAGTTTTATGCGGATCTTTCGCAACATACCCTTTGTAAAAATTTAAACAACATCACTAAAGTATTGCGAAACCACCGCATTAGCTGCAAATGGGGGTTTCCCACTAAACTGATTGTGCACAAGGAGGGGGCTAATTATATAATTTCCTCGCCTACTAAAGGCCTTCAACTTCTCAAGTCATGGAAGATCCTTCTGGAGGATTTGTTATGCCGCGTACACACGAGCGGATTGTATGGCGTACTTAGTCCGTCATACAATCCGACGGACAATCCGTCGTAGTTTCCACTGAACGGACTTGACCACACATGGATACACAAACAGTCCGTCTAAAGCTTGCGCGATGACGTGTACAGCACGTACGACGGGACTAGAAATAGGAAGTCCAAGACACAGCAAAGCACCCTTCTGCCATGTAAGTCCTTTCTGGGCATGCGCCATTCTTAGTCCGTCGAACTAGCATACTGACGACCGTATTGTCCGCTGAAACCAAAGTACGACGGACAGATTTTTGGAAAAACCGAAATTCTTAGTACTCCGGACTGCACGCTGAAAAAGTCCGCTGAAGCCCACACATGAGTGGATTGACTGCTGAAATGTGTTTCAATGGACTAAGTACGTCAAACAGTTCGACCGTGTGTACGCGGCATTAGACTCACCCAAGCCTGACCTTCCAAAGAATTTACCTCATGAATAATGCACTGCTGGCAACAGTTGCCTATTTCTTACCGGCGACCTGGACGCCGCAAGGAGCGGCCTACCCTGTGGGCCCCGCACACCGGAGCCACTAGCTGGTCAAATTACCCCGTTATCTTGAGCAGATACATTCTGCACACGGGTTATGACGACCCTCCTTTTAACTATTTGTTTGACACTGTTGGTTTTGTTTTCCCTTCCCTTCCATTTATTGTTTCAGGAGCTGTCAACATTCTTATTACCTCCAAGTGACCTCATTGTTCTAAATCCAGTCCTCTCCCTGGCTAAGAAATAGACGGAAGAACATTGCTACTGGGATGTTCCCCCGTCTCTATTCATCATTGATAAGACTTCAAAACACCGGTATCTGTGAGTACACACAAATCCTACTGCTGAGCTTTATCCATTTCTAAGGATCATGCCAGTCCCCATTTTATCGGTTAACGCCCACGGGCTCAATCATCCAGCTAAGAGGTTCTCTCTTTGGTCTGAAGCCCAGTCGTCACATTGTGACATTCTATGTGTACAAGAGACGCATTTTCACAAAGACGCACCCCCCAAATGTATGGCCAAAGGATTCCAACACTATTATTATGCAAATGCACAGGAGAAGAAGAGAGGGGTCATGATTGCAATCAAGGACTCTATTTCCTTCCAGTTGCATCAACAAATCATAGATCCTAATGGTCGATTTATCATATTGATTTGTGACATTAATAATCATCGCTACACATTGGTTAATATTTATGTTCCCAATGCTCGCCAGATACATTTTCTAAATAATCTTATGAAGAAAGTACGTAAAGTGAAGGAAGGAGCATTGATGTTATGTGGGGACTTTAATATTACCCCGGACCCAGGGATAGATTCTACTGCCACTCCCTCCAAAAGAATAGACATGTGCATTTGTTTTCGTCCGAATGCATTTTCGTCCGAATTTCAGCTATTTTCGTTTTCGTTTTGACAAACGATAACGAAAGCACAAAATCCGAAAAACGAAAGATCCGACATAAATAAATGCTTTATTTTCGTTTTCATTGTTACAACAGTTCGATATAGAATAGGAGATTCGACATGACTCTGACGATAACAATCTGTCTATAGAACCTGTGGTCGAATGTGCTTAACCTTACCTCTATTAGTCCAAGATTATATAGAGAAAATATTCGACAGAGAAAAAAGATTTGACAGAGAGAAAAGATTCTGCAAGTTACTGTCCTAAAAAGTGTTTGGGGACCCGGGTCCTGCCCCAGGGGACATGTATCAATGCAAAAAAAAGTTTTAAAAACGGCCGTTTTTTCGGGAGCAGTGATTTTAATAATGATTAAAGTGAAACAATAAAAGTGTAATATTCCTTTAAATTTCGTAGGGGGGGGGTTGTCTATAGTATGCCTGTGAAGGGGCGCATGTTTCCCGTGCTTAGAATTGTCCCTGCACAAAGTGTCATTTATGCAGGAAAAAAAGTCCTTTAAAATCACTCGCAGCTATAATGAATTGTCGGCTCCCGTAATACAGAGAACACTCATTGAAAGTCATTGATAAAAAAATAAATAAATAAATAAAAAAAAAAGCGTGGGGGTCCCCCAAATTCAATTTCCAGGCCCTTCAGGTCTGGTATGGATATTAAGGGGAACCCTGCCTCAAATTTAAGAAAAAATTTGACGTGGGGTTCCCCCTAAATATCCATAACCAGACCCTTCAGGTCTGGTATGGATATTAAGGGGAACCCCGCATCAAATTTAAAAAAAATTTGACGTGGGGTTCCCCCTAAAAATCCATACCAGACCCTTTATCCGAGCACGCAACCTGGCAGGCCGCAGGAAAAGAGGGGGGGACGAGAGAGCGGCCCCCCCTCCCTCCTGAACCGTACCAGGCCACATGCCCTCAACATTGGGAGGATGCTTTGGGGGTCCGTGACCCCTCAAAGCACCTTGTCCCCATGTTGATGAGGACAAGGGCCTCATCCCCACAACCCTGGCCGGTGGTTGTGGAGGTCTGCGGGCGGGGGGCTTATCAGAATCTGGAAGCCCCCTTTAACAAGGGGACCCCCAGATCCCGGCCCCCCCCTGTTTGAAATGGTAAGGGGGTACAAAAGTACCCCTACCATTTCACAAAGAAAGTGTAAAAAATGGTTAAATAAAACAAACACACTTTTGAAAAATTCCTTTATTAAAAATAAAAAAAAGATTCCAGCGGCGGTAATCCACTCTTGCTATCCAGCGACGGACGGTCAGCTCTCCATCGATGTCTAATGTCATCCAGCGCAGCGCAGCATCCTTCTTCTGTCTCCGTGGAGGAGACACTACAGACATTCCGGCGGCTTGACGTTTCTTATATAGGGTGGGCGGGGCCACCCGTCACCTGACCCCGCCCCCCTCTGACGCAAGGGGAAACCCGGGGTTCCCTGTGACGTAGGGGTGACCCGCACCCCTCTGATGTAACACAGGCAGGTTTCCGTTACATCAGAGGGGGGCGGGGTCACCCATACGTCACGGGGATCCCCGGGTTTCCCCTTGCGTCAGAGGGGGGCGGGGTCAGGTGACGGTGGCCCCGCCCTCCGTATATAAGAAACGTCAGCGCCGGAATGCCTCCAGTGTCTCCGTGGAGGAGACAGAAGAAGGATGCTGCGCTGCGCTGGATGACATTAGACATCGATGGAGAGCTGACCGTCCGTCGCTGGATAGCAAGAGTGGATTACCGCCGCTGGAATCTTTTTTTATTTTTAATAAAGGAATTTTTAAAAAGTGTGTTTGTTTTATTTAAACATTTTTTACACTTTCTTTGTGAAATGGTAGGGGTACTTTTGTACCCCCTTACCATTTCAAACAGGGGGGGGGGCCGGGATCTGGGGGTCCCCTTGTTAAAGGGGGCTTCCAGATTCTGATAAGCCCCCCGCCCGCAGACCTCCACAACCACCGGCCAGGGTTGTGGGGATGAGGCCCTTGTCCTCATCAACATGGGGACAAGGTGCTTTGAGGGGTCACGGACCCCCAAAGCATCCTCCCAATGTTGAGGGCATGTGGCCTGGTACGGTTCAGGAGGGAGGGGGGGCCGCTCTCTCGTCCCCCCCTCTTTTCCTGCGGCCTGCCAGGTTGCGTGCTCGGATAAAGGGTCTGGTATGGATTTTTAGGGGGAACCCCACGTCAATTTTTTTTTTAATTTGACGCGGGGTTCCCCTTAATATCCATACCAGACCTGAAGGGTCTGGTTATGGATATTTAGGGGGAACCCCACGTCAATTTTTTTCTTAAATTTGAGGCAGGGTTCTCCTTAATATCCGTACCAGACCTGAAGGGCCTGGTAATTGAATTTGGGGGACCCCCACGCTTTTTTTTTAATTTATTTATTTATTTATTTTTTTATCAATGACTTTCAATGAGTGTTCTCTGTATTACGGGAGCCGACAATTCATTATAGCTGCGAGTGATTTTAAAGGACTTTTTTTCCTGCATAAATGACACTTTGTGCAGGGACAATTCTAAGCACGGGAAACATGCGCCCCTTCACAGGCATACTATAGACAACCCCCCCCTACGAAATTTAAAGGAATATTACACTTTTATTGTTTCACTTTAATCATTATTAAAATCACTGCTCCCGAAAAAACGGCCGTTTTTAAAACTTTTTTTTGCATTGATACATGTCCCCTGGGGCAGGACCCGGGTCCCCAAACACTTTTTAGGACAGTAACTTGCAAATTAGCCTTTAAAATTAGCACTTTAGATTTTGAACGTTGGAGTCCCATAGACTTTAATAGGGTTCTAAAGTATGCTATATAGTTAGCTCCGTCGAATCTTCTTTATACATTCGACAGACACCATAAGCCTTCCAAGACAGATTCGACCGTAATTCATGTGGATTTTCGGACGAATGCAATTTTTGAACGAAAAACGAAATAAATAAAAACGAATTTCGGGAGTAACTAAATAAATTAAGTTTTCAGACGAAAACGAAATTCCGAAACGAAATATTTTACTCTGCACATGTCTACAAAAGAATATCTTTAGCCAATTTCTTGAGATCTAATGAACTTTATGATGTTTGGCGTTGTAGACATGCCTGTGAGAGGGACTATTCCTTCTACTCTCACCGGCATCGCTCCTACAGTAGGATTGACTTGTTTCTGTCGGAGGCTGGTGGCTTCTGCAAAAAATCTCCAAGACCAAAATTAATGCGATATCATGGTCAGATCATGCTTCAGTTCTGGTCCAGGTCGCAGATAACAACCTTGCTTCCACCACTTATCTGTGGACAGTGAATGCCCACATAATTCAGGATCCTGATACTAAGACTATGCTGGAAAGCCACCTCTCCGAATTTTTTTCGTTTCAACGCCACCCCTGACGTCACACCGTCTACTGTGTGGAACACTCACAAGGCATTTATTCGTGGCATTTGTATTCAGCTAGGGGGCAGAGTGAAGAGGCAGAGGCAGCGGCAATTGGACGAGCTTTTGAAAAATATCGAAACCCTAGAGGGCTTGCACAAAACACACCCTTCCCCTGATCTTCATTTTAAACTAGCCAACTTACGTCACTATCTTAGACTTCTCCTATTACATAAATTTGAACAAAAGGAAAAAAGACTAAAGTTGTCCTTCTACTCTACTGGTAACAAGGCGGGTAAGACCCTGGCCCGTAGAATACGGGGACAGCGCTTCAAATCCAAAATTCCCTATTTGATTGATCCAAAATCTAACGCTAAAGAGCAAGATCCCCAGAAAATTGCAGACTCTTTTAGCGATTATTATGCATACTTATACAATCTGGCCGACGACGTGTCTACTCCGCAGCCTTCTGGGGTTGATATTGATAATTTTTTGGCGACAGTGAATATCCCTAAACTAAGTCCTACTCAGCTGGATGAGCTAAACTTGCCCTTTACAGTAGACAAAATATTTAAAGCTATCAACTCCTTACCGAATAACAAATCCCCTGGTCCTGATGGACTAACTGGGAAATATTACAAAGCATTTATGGCTATTCTGGGACCCCATCTGCTTGAAGTTTTCCAAGGTGCCGCTGCCTCATCCCTCTTCCCTTCAGAAATTCTGGAGGCAATTATAGTAACTCTGCCTAAGCCTGGTAAAACTCCTGATGTGCCTCAGAACTTTAGGCCTATATCGTTATTAAATAATGACTTGAAATTGTATGCCAAAATATTGGCATTACGGCTGATGTCAATTTTGCCTACGTTAATAGATCCAGATCAGTCGGGGTTTACAAAGGGCAGACAGACCTCTGATGCCACTAGGCGAGTCATTTACATTATCAGTCTAGCAAGAAGACAGCGAACTCCTTCTCTGCTCCTAGCGCTGGATGCAGAGAAGGCATTCGATAGGGTCCACTGGGTTTACTTGGCCAAGGTATTAGAGAAATTTGGCTTTAGAGGCCCGATCCTCACATCTATACTTGCACTCTACACTTCACCTTCAACTAGAGTATACACCTCAGGAATGTTATTAAAGCCTTTTAACATTATGAACTTTAAATGTCTCCTTTAATTTTTAATATAATTATGGAACCCTTGGCCGCGAGATTCAGACAGGACCCCAATATACAGGGATTTAATGTGAAAGGCCGTAAACACGTTATCAGTTTGTTCGTTGACGACGTGATACTTATGCTTACACACCCAAAGAACTCTCTACTCCATGCAACGGCTCTTCTGACTCAATATAGCAGGATCTCATATTACAAAGTCAACAACACTAAATCCTATATCCTAGATTTAGGCACATCTCTACAAGAGAAACAACATATACAAAACACCTATCCTTTTATATGGCAGGACTCAGGGATCTCATATCTAGGGATAACACTTACCTCCTGCCCTGACCATCTCTTTAAAGCCATCTATCTACCACTAGAAAATAAGCTACTGTTAGGACTACAAACCTTAAAAAAGCACTTTCTCTCATGGACGGGTCGCTTAGCGGCGTTTAAAATGCAAATTTTGTCGCAACTAATTTACATATTTCGCACCGTCCCAATCCCAGTCAACAAATCCTTCTTTACGAAACTACAATCACTATTATTGAAATTTCTTTGGGAAGGTAGAAAGGCAAGGTGCGCATTCGGCAACTTGACTAGGTCTAGGAAAGCGGGAGGTATGAGCCTACCAGTGATAGCAGACTACTACAGGTCGGCTGTTCTGGCGCAGATCAAGGAGTGGATGGTTGACCAACCCTCCTCGCTGTGGGGTGAGCTAGAGCAGACAACTATACCGGGTGGGAATCTTTATAACTACGTTATGGCCTACCCATATATATCACAAGCTCCTAGGGATGTGCCACTCCCTGTGGTTGCCTCCTTACAGGCTTGGAAACATTTAGTGATGAACAATCCAATAGAAGGTCCAACCTCGGTCATGCATGTCCCTCTCCATGTTCTAACACTTTTAATTCCGGATTTATCCTTGGACAAATGGTCCAAATTGGGAATCCTGTGGATACGTGACTTATATAGCGGCAATACGATTAAATCCTTTGTAGCTATGCAGGAGGAGTACGGATTGCCTCAGATGGAATTCCTCTCGTATGCACGAGTTAAATCGCTCCTCAATAGTACCACCATATCACCTTATGAACTACATTGGAAAATCAAGAAATATCTAACAACTAGTGAAAGGTGTAGAGGCGGCATCTCTCTATTTTACAATAGCTTACAGGATAAGACGGTATTTCAAAAAACCAATTCTATGCTAGCATGGGAAAGAAACTTAGGTATCCCCATTTACAATACACAATGGAGCAAAGCTATCCAATATGCGTACTCAGCTACGAAATGCACTTCCCTATGGGAACTTTCACACAAAATCATACATAGTGTGAGGGGTTAGCTCGGCAGCGGGTGTGTGTGACCCCCTGGATGGGTTCACAACACAAAATCAGGCACAGCAGACAGAGTTGTAGGTGCAAAAAACAAAAGATGCGGTTTATTTATGCTACATGCAGTGATACATATAACAGCCAAACAAAAATAAAACATGAAAATAAATCCTGGTCAGCTTGACCTCTAACTACACACTTAGATTCCCTGTCTAACAACTGAGTGCAGCCTTGTGCTGCACCAGTCCCTGTCTCTGTTGTAGAGGTTTGCCACACAGGCGTTAACTCACCGCACAGAACAGATATCACACTCCCCATATATCTATACAACACAAAACTGGTTCCAGGATGGAGCATCTCCCTAAGCATGCTGGGGTTTTTTGTAGAGGTCTTAATGAGCCCACTTACTTCAGCTGGGCTCATTAACTCTTCCCCTCTAATTGTAAAGGTCTGCATAAAGCCTGAATCTAGGGCACACATATTTCCCATCCTGGATACAACCAGGTGACTTTACCTGCGTGCTGCCACATACCCCCCCTCTTGTTTCAACCTTGGGGTTGTAACACAAGCAGTCAGACACGCATGTATCCGAGACAAAGCATCCACATTCCCCATTTTAACACCAGGGCGATGCTTAACTGTAAAGTTAAATTCTTGTAGGGCCAGGAACCACCTATTTACCCTCCTATTGGTCTCCTTGTTCTGAGCCATCCACTTTAAAGGAGCATGATCAGTCACCAGGTCAAAGTGCCTACCTAGCAGATAGTACTGAAGGGAATCTAGAGCCCACTTCACTGCTAAACATTCCTTCTCAATCGTGGCGTAATTTACCTCATGGGACTTCAACTTCCTGCTGAGGTAAATGACTGGGTGCTCTTCCCCGTTCCAGACCTGGGATAACACTGCTCCTAACCCAACGTCTGATGCATCAGTTTGTACAACAAAGTCCTTAGAAAAGTCTGGTGAGTACAACACTGGCTGGCTACATAAGGCTGTTTTTAAGGACTGAAATGCTTCTTCAGCCTCTGGGGACCATTTAACCATAACAGACTCTTTCCCTTTTGTCAGGTTGGTGAGGGGCACAGCCTGAGAAGCAAAATGGGGAATGAATCGTCGATAATAGCCAGCGATTCCCAGAAAGGCTCGTACCTGTTTCTTGCTGTTGGGACGTGGCCAACTCTGTATGGCCTCGACTTTATTGACCCCCCTTTTTTATCACCCCCCTCCCAATAGTGTACCCAAGATATTTGGCCTCCTCCTGTCCAATGGTACACTTCTTTGGATTGGCCGTAAACCCAGCTTCCCGGAAAGAGTCTAGGACTGCTTGTACTTTTGGCAAGTGTGAGACCCAGTCTGTGCTATGGATAATCACATCATCCAGGTAAGCTGCAGCATATTTCTGATGGGGCCTCAGAATCGTATCCATTTTCCGCTAGAATGTTGCCGGTGCATTCTGTAACCCAAACGGCATTCTCTTATATTGGAATGCCCCATCTGGGATTACAAACGCAGTTTTCTCCTTGGCCAACTCGGCCAGGGGAATTTGCCAATACCCTTTGGTGAGATCAAGAGTTGTCATATATCGGGCTGTTCCCAGCCGGTCAATCAACTCATCTATACGCGGCATGGGGTAGGTGTCAAATTTTGTAACTTTATTTAATTGTCGAAAATCGTTACAAAACCGCCAGCTCCCATCAGGTTTGGGCACTAGTACGATAGGACTGGACCAGTCACTCTGGGACTCCTCTATCACACCCAATTCCAGCATCCTTTGAACCTCCCCACGTATTGCCTCCCGTCGGGCCTCTGGTATTCTATAAGATTTTAGTTTTACCCTTTCTCCTCGCGGGGTGATAATGTCATGCTCTACGCCAGATGTTTGTCCCGGAAGCTCAGATAACCTTTCGATAAGGTGTCTGCTATTCCAACCTCAGGAACTAAGCAATCAGGATGTACTTGTGACAAAGTCTCTGCGACTAGGGATTCCCTATCCCTCCAGGCTTTCAGCAGATTGACGTGATAGATCTGCTCCGGATTTCGCCTTCCTGGCTGTCTAATCCTGTAGTTCACCTCACTAATTTTTTCAATTACTTCATATGGACCTTGCCATTTGGCCAGAAATTTGCTTTCAACCGTAGGGACTAGCACCAAGACCCTATCCCCCGGGGAAAAAGTACGGGTCTTGGCCCCACGGTTGTACACTCTCTGCTGTGCTAACTGCGCTTGGGTTAAATGTTCCTTTACAATTGGCATTACCTGTGCAATTCTATCTTGCATCAGGGCGACATGCTCAATCACACTCCTGTGAGGAGAACTCTCATTTTCCCAAGTTTCCTTGGCGATATCCAGCAGCCCCTCTTGGGTGTCTCCCATAGAGCAACTCGAAGGGTGAGAAACCCGTAGAGGATTGGGGTACCTCCCTAATGGCAAACATCAGATAGGGTATTAGACAGTCCCAATTCTTTCCATCTCTATCCACCACCTTCTTTAACATTTGTTTTAGGGTTTTGTTGAATCTTTCAACCAACCCATATGTTTGGGGGTGATACACAGATGTACGCAATTGCGTCACTTTGTACAACTTGCATAATTCTTTCATAACCCGGGACATAAAGGGTGTACCTTGGTCCGTAAGCAGTTCCTTACAAATACCCACGCGGCTAAAAACAAGAGATAGCTCTTTGGCTATGGTTTTGGCCGAGGTATTTCGGAGAGAAATTGCTTCCGGATAACGGGTGGCATAGTCCAATATAACCAAAATGTACTGATGCCCCCTGGCGGACTTCATTATCGGACCTACCAAATCCATTGCAATCCTTTCAAAGGGGACCTCAATGATAGGAAGAGGTACCAGCGGGTTACGGAAATGTGGCATAGGTGCCGACTTCTGACACACAGGGCAGGAGGAACAATAATTTTCTATTTCCTTCATGACCCCAGGCCAATAGAATCTCTGCAATGTCCTCTCTCTGGTTTTCTCTGTCTCCAGATGACCTCCCAGAATGTGCCCATGAGCCAATTCTAACACCAACTTCCTGTAAGGTTTGGGCACTACAAGTTGCTCAATGGTTTCTTCTGCCCTTTGAGCCACTCGATACAGCAGGTCCCTTTCCATAGTGAAGTAAGGATAAGTGCAAGTCTTATCTGGGTTCACTAACTCGCCATCTATTTTCACCACATTTTCCCGTGCCTTTATTAGGGTGAGGTCTTTTAACTGTTCTGTGGCAAAATTTTCCCTGTGAACTTCAAGATCCGAAAACTCCACAGACGACATGTTTTCATCTGAGGATGTTGGCTCCTCCCCAGTTTCTCGAGTTTCCCCCGCCAATACCGACAAGGGAAATTCAGGAGAGTCCTCACCACTCCCAGAGGAATTCTGGTCATCTTCCTGGTTTATAGGGGCACCAGTGGGGGGCTCAGGACAATTCCAGAGTTCCCAGAATTTTGGAAAATCCCTTCCCACAATAGCATCATGTGATAAGTGAGACACTAACCCCACCTGATGAGAGAGGTTACCTTTGGGGGTCTCAAAAAATACTGAAGTTACAGGATACTCTCGGTTGTCCCCATGCACACAAATAACAGCCACCCTGTTCTTCCCAGAGACCTCTGTAGTAACTAATTAAGCTTTTATTAATGTTACCAGGCTACCTGAATCCAGCAACACATCAACATTTCTACCATTAATACACATTTTACATAAATGTTTCTCAGGTCCCCGAATGGCAGTGCATGCAACTGTCGCAAACAGCGACTGACGTCTCTCCCTTATAAAGTCACATTGCATAGGCTCATCAACAACTGGGCAATTTGCTGCAATATGTCCCTCTTGCCGGCAGCGGTAGCAAATAATCTTTTTCGCTGCCTCTTGCAGCCTGGGCTTCCCGGGCTGCTCCTGCCAGACCTTAGGTAGAACTCCCACCCTCTCACTCTCTCCACCCTCACCCCTTGGAGTCATCTTATCCGCCACTGGGGATGATCTGGTCTTAGGGTGGAAAGTCCGTGAGTCCCTGGAAGAGGTGGTCAGGTTCTCTGTAGCCAAGTACCTCTCAACCAGATCCACAAGTTTATCTGCATTTTCTGGGTCTCCATGGCTTACCCATCTTTGGATGGCAGTAGGAAGAGCTCTCAGGAAATGATCCATAACAACACGTTCCACAATGTTTGGTGCGGTCAAAGTCTCTGGCTGCAGCCACTTTCTGCTCAGGTGAATGAGATCATACATTTGAGACCTGGGGGGTTTTCCAACCTGAAAAGTCCAATTATGCACACGCTGAGCCCGGACGGCCAGGGTGACACCCAGCCGTGCCAATATTTCTGTTTTTAGCACCACATAGTCTTTTGCTTGGTCAGGCTCTAGGTCATAATAAGCTTTCTGCGATTCCCCAGTTAACAGAGGGGCCACCAGTCAAGCCCATTGCTTCTTAGGCCACTTTTCCCTTTCAGCAGTCCTTTCAAATGTGGTCAAAAACACCTCCGGATCATCCTCTCCAGTCATTTTTGTCAATAAACGGCTCACACCAAAGGATGCGGTATTATTGTAACCACTTGCTTCATTGGTCTGCGGACGTTGCTGTATTAATGTCTCTATTTTCTGTTGAAAATTCTGCTTTTGCTTCTGCAACAGGTCTATGAAGCGGGCTTCAGATTGCTGCTGGGCTTGTTGCTGAGCTTCCAGACTCTGCAGGTGAGCTTTCTGCTGGGCTGCAAGGCTCTGTTGTTGAGCTGCAAGGCTCTTTTGTAAAGCCGCATTTGTTTGCTGCTGATTTGCATTTGCTAGAGCCAGCTGTCTCAGTATCTCCTCCATGCTGGCCTTTAAAAAAAATGAAAAAAAAAACTGCCAAAATTCTCCACCAACTGTGAGGGGTTAGCTCGGCAGCGGGTGTGTGTGACCCCCTGGATGGGTTCACAACACAAAATCAGGCACAGCAGACAGCGTTGTAGGTGCAAAAAACAAAATATGCGGTTTATTTATGCTACATGCAGTGATACATATAACAGCCAAACAAAAATAAAACATGAAAATAAATCCTGGTCAGCTTGACCTCTAACTACACACTTAGATTCCCTGTCTAACAACTGAGTGCAGCCTTGTGCTGCACCAGTCCCTGTCTCTGTTGTAGAGGTTTGCCACACAGGCGTTAACTCACCGCACAGATATCACACTCCCCAGTCTATACAACACAAAACTGGTTCCAGGATGGAGCATCTCCCTAAGCATGCTGGGGTTTTTTGTAGACGTCTTAATGAGCCCACTTACTTCAGCTGGGCTCATTAACTCTTCCCCTCTAATTGTAAAGGTCTGCATAAAGCCTGAATCTAGGGCACACATATTTCCCATCCTGGATACAACCAGGTGACTTTACCTGCGTGCTGCCACAATAGATGGTACCTTACTCCACATCGCATTGCTAAGTTTAGCCCCTCTGTATCTCCTCTCTGTTGGAAAAAGTGCTCCCAAACTGGAAATTTGATCCATGTTCTATGGGAATGTAGTAAATTGGCTAGGTATTGGACAGAGGTTCTCAAGATATTCCATCAGGTAACTGGCATGACATTGCCGCTCTCCCCTTCCCTTGTGTTATTGAATGTAGGCATTGAGGACATTCCACCACAGATCAGGCAATTCACTACTCATTTGTTTTTAGCGGCCAAACTAACTATTCTTAGGCCGCGTACACACGGGCGGACTGTTCGCCCAACTTTGTTTGTCAAACAGTTTCAGCAAACAGTCCGCTCAAAATTAGCATGGACGGACATGGCCACACACGGCACTTTTTGAGCGGACTGTTTCAGCGAACTGTTTGCCAAACAGTTCGCTCAACTTTTGAAATGAACGGACTCGCCCACGTAAGGCGGAGGCAAATCCGCCCATTTCGAGCGCGTGTACAGGTAGGCGGGGCCCGCGAAGGAGACGTCGGGGGCTCCGCCGCCTGGAATGGACTTAAAGGGGAACCCCAACGCCGAAAAAAAATCGGCGTGGGGTCCCCCCAAAGTCCACAACAGACCCTTGTCCGAGCACGCTACCCGGCCGGCCAGGAAAGGGGGGCGAGCGAGCGCGCCCCCCTCCTGAGCCGTACCAGGCCGCGTGCCCTCAACATGGGGGGGTGCCTTGGGGAAGGGGGGGCCACGCGGCCCCCCCACCCCAAAGCACCTTGTCCCCATGTTGATGAGAACAAGGGCCTCTTCCCGACAACCCTGGCCGTTGGTTGTCGGGGTCTGCGGGCGGGGGGCTTATCGGAATCCGGGAGCCCCCTTTAAGAAGGGGCCCCCGGATACCGGCCCCCCACCCTATGTGAATGAGTATGGGGTACAATGTACCCCTACCCATTCACCTGTGAAATAAAGTACAAAAAAAAACACAACACAGAGAAAAAATATTTTATTGCACAGCTCCGGGGGTCTTCCGTCTTCGGGGGTCTTCTCGCCGGACTCCTCCCCAACCCATGTGACATATACCATGTGACACCGCCCCATTGTCACTATATAAGTGACCGCACAGCGCGGCTCTGGCATTCCGCCGGGGAGAGAGCGACGTGAAGAAGAACAAGAAGAAGAAGAAGAACGGAAGGCGGCGACGGCGACAGCGACAGCGGCGACAGAAGACCGCCTGTAAAAGAGCTACAAGAAGGCGCGGTGGCCCGGC
This sequence comes from Lithobates pipiens, assembly GCF_037356315.1. Taxonomy (NCBI): domain Eukaryota; kingdom Metazoa; phylum Chordata; class Amphibia; order Anura; family Ranidae; genus Lithobates; species Lithobates pipiens. Next base: position 397,000,417 of record NW_027507764.1, on the reverse strand, counting down.
AGAAGAACCGAAGGCGGCGACAGAAGAACGGAAGGCAGCGGCGACAGAAGACCGGGCCACCGCCTGCAGAAGACCGGGCCACCGCCTGAATCTAGGGCACACATATTTCCCATCCTGGATACAACCAGGTGACTTTACCTGCGTGCTGCCACAATAGATGGTACCTTACTCCACATCGCATTGCTAAGTTTAGCCCCTCTGTATCTCCTCTCTGTTGGAAAAAGTGCTCCCAAACTGGAAATTTGATCCATGTTCTATGGGAATGTAGTAAATTGGCTAGGTATTGGACAGAGGTTCTCAAGATATTCCATCAGGTAACTGGCATGACATTGCCGCTCTCCCCTTCCCTTGTGTTATTGAATGTAGGCATTGAGGACATTCCACCACAGATCAGGCAATTCACTACTCATTTGTTTTTAGCGGCCAAACTAACTATTCTTAGGCCGCGTACACACGGGCGGACTGTTCGCCCAACTTTGTTTGTCAAACAGTTTCAGCAAACAGTCCGCTCAAAATTAGCATGGACGGACATGGCCACACACGGCACTTTTTGAGCGGACTGTTTCAGCGAACTGTTTGCCAAACAGTTCGCTCAACTTTTGAAATGAACGGACTCGCCCACGTAAGGCGGAGGCAAATCCGCCCATTTCGAGCGCGTGTACAGGTAGGCGGGGCCCGCGAAGGAGACGTCGGGGGCTCCGCCGCCTGGAATGGACTTAAAGGGGAACCCCAACGCCGAAAAAAAATCGGCGTGGGGTCCCCCCAAAGTCCACAACAGACCCTTGTCCGAGCACGCTACCCGGCCGGCCAGGAAAGGGGGGCGAGCAAGCGCGCCCCCCCTCCTGAGCCGTACCAGGCTGCGTGCCCTCAACATGGGGGGGTGCCTTGGGGAAGGGGGGGCCACGCGGCCCCCCCACCCCAAAGCACCTTGTCCCCATGTTGATGAGGACAAGGGCCTCTTCCCGACAACCCTGGCCGTTGGTTGTCGGGGTCTGCGGGCGGGGGGCTTATCGGAATCCGGGAGCCCCCTTTAAGAAGGGGCCCCCGGATACCGGCCCCCCACCCTATGTGAATGAGTATGGGGTACAATGTACCCCTACCCATTCACCTGTGAAATAAAGTACAAAAAAAAACACAACACAGAGAAAAAATATTTTATTGCACAGCTCCGGGGGTCTTCCGTCTTCGGGGGTCTTCTCGCCGGACTCCTCCCCAACCCATGTGACATATACCATGTGACACCGCCCCATTGTCACTATATAAGTGACCGCACAGCGCGGCTCTGGCATTCCGCCGGGGAGAGAGCGACGTGAAGAAGAACAAGAAGAAGAACGGAAGGCGGCGACGGCGACAGCGACAGCGGCGACAGAAGACCGCCTGTAAAAGAGCTACAAGAAGGCGCGGTGGCCCGGCAGAAGAACCGAAGGCGGCGACAGAAGAACGGAAGGCAGCGGCGACAGAAGACCGGGCCACCGCCTGCAAAAGAGCTACAAGAAGGTGCGGTGGCCCGGCAGAAGAACCAAAGAGGGGGACAAGACCCCCGAAGTCGGGAGAAGAGGCCGGCGGCGGGGAGGAAGAAAGCCGGGCTCCTCCGCTAGTAAAAGAGCTACACGAAGATAGCGGAGGAGTCCGGCGAGAAGACCCCCGAAGACGGAAGACCCCCGGAGCTGTGCAATAAAATATTTTTTCTCTGTGTTGTGTTTTTTTTTGTACTTTATTTCACAGGTGAATGGGTAGGGGTACATTGTACCCCATACTCATTCACATAGGGTGGGGGGCCGGTATCCGGGGGCCCCTTCTTAAAGGGGGCTCCCGGATTCCGATAAGCCCCCCGCCCGCAGACCCCGACAACCAACGGCCAGGGTTGTCGGGAAGAGGCCCTTGTCCTCATCAACATGGGGACAAGGTGCTTTGGGGTGGGGGGGCCGCGTGGCCCCCCCTTCCCCAAGGCACCCCCCCATGTTGAGGGCACGCGGCCTGGTACGGCTCAGGAGGGGGGGCGCGCTCGCTCGCCCCCCTTTCCTGGCCGGCCGGGTAGCGTGCTCGGACAAGGGTCTGTTGTGGACTTTGGGGGAACCCCCACGCCGATTTTTTTCGGCGTTGGGGTTCCCCTTTAAGCCCATTCCAGGCGGCGGAGCCCGCGACGTCTCCGTCGCGGGCCCCGCCTACCTTCACACGCGCTCGAAATGAGCAAACTTTCCTCCGAGCGGGAACAGTTTGCTCATTTCGAAAGTAAAATCCCTGCTTGTCTTTTTTAAGTTGGGCTTTGTGTCCCTTTTCTGAAAAATTGGCTTCACTTCCTGTCACATAGCCAAACAGGAAGTGAGGGTAAAACCCTACCAATGTCTTTTGTTGGGTACACACAGGTCAATCTAAATAGTATCTCCAGTAGGAAAATTGCACTTTAGCACTTTGTTGTGTACACCCCAAATTATTAGGCATTTTGGAGGTTATTAAAGGCAAATCCACTTTGCAATACAAGTGTACTTGCTGTAAATCTGAGGGAAAGCACTGGTGATTTTATCATCCAATCGTGTAGAAGAAAGGATGCTGTTTTTTTATGTTACTTGCATGTCTCCCTCGGATCTCCAGCAACTGCACTTCCAAGTGCACTTGTAGTGCAACGTGTATTTGCCTTTAGTAAATAAACCCCACAGTCCAAGATACCTAATAATTTGGGGTGTACACGGCAAAATGCTACAGTGTAATTTACCTAATGGGAAGCTATTTAGATTGACGTGTGTGTCCCCAAGGAATCACATTGGTAGGGTTTTACCCTCACTTCCTGTTTGGCTACGTGACAGGAAGTGAATAAATGTGAAGGAGAAACTGGTAAAATTTGGGAGATGTATTCACCTCATCAGTGGTGCAGACATCCCCAAAAACTGACAAGACTTCTAATCCCTCTGCACTCTATCCCCCAGTAAAAATAAGAAATGATTTCATTTAGTTTAACTTTGCAAAGACACATTCCTAAGTTCAACTGTGATGCATGTCAATGGCCAATTTAGATCTTGTTTAATAGAAAACACCAGTTGCCTTTCACTATAAACATTTGTTAGTCCAGTCCTGGAAATCTGCATCTGCTTTACTATTAATTTACATAAAAATTGGGTTCCTCCAGCTATATGCGGCAAATGCATCTAGATGTGCGACCGCTGTGTATGTACACAAATTACATTTTTACAATTTTTTTTCACACAACTAGAGCTTTCTTTTGGGGGTATTTTATCACCATTGTTTTTTTTTATAATTATATAAACAAAAAAATACAGAAAAAATGTAAACATTTTTTTGAAATGTCTGCTATAAAACATATCCAATAAAACAATTTAAGAAAATTGAATGTCTTCAGTAAAAAAATCCTAATAAATGTATATTAATTGGTTTAATTGCTTCAATGTTAGGTAGTTTCACCCCCTTCCTGCCAAGGCCACTTTTCAGCTTTCAGCCCCGATGCACTTTGAATGACAATTGAGCGGTCATGCAATGCTGTATCCAAACATTTATATATATATATATATATATATATATATATATATATACATTTTTTTTTAGATAGTAAGACTTAATGTACATGGGACGTTTTAAAAACCATTCCGGAATGATTTAACTTGACAAATCGTAACCAATGTTTAAAAACGTTTGTTTTGCCATGTTTACATGGCGCGTTTAGCCGCGTTCGCATTTAGAGGCTTTTATAAAAAATAAATAAATGTTATAGATAAAAAAATATATATAGTCAAAAATGGATCTCCATTAAAAACGCCTGTAAGCGAAATGCGTCTAAACGCAAGTTACCACGTTTACACATGTTTAAAAGCTGTTACAGGCATTTGGTGTTTCAAATGCCTCTGAACATCGGTCCTGAATGCATTTTTTGACTTTCCAAAAAATGCTTCTAAACTCAACTGCCTAGAAACAACTATAAACGACACTGTGTACTTGTACTGATAAAATGACATAGAGGAGAGTTCAGGGGCAGCTGAAAAAAAAAACTGCTCCTAAACATCTGTTTACCACTACCAGAAGCAGTGTACATTAAGCCAATTTTTTGGTGCTATTTAATCACCACTGAGTTTTTTTATTTTTTGCTTAACAAATGAAAAAGATTTTGAAAAAAAAGTTTTTCTTTGTTACTGATATAAAATTTTGTAAATAAGTCATTTTCTCATTCACCGATGTAAGCTGGTGAGGCTGCATTGATAGGCTGTACTGAGGCAGCACTGGTGGGCACTGATGTGGTGGCACTTATGAGGTAACACTGATGAGGAGGCACAAATATGCAGCACAAATGGGCACCAATATGCAGCACAGATGGGCACTGATAGGCGGCACTGATGAGGGGCACTGTCAGGCATCACTGATGGGCACTGTCAGGCATCACTGATGGGCACTGAAAGGCAGCACTGATGGGCACTGATTGGCATCACTGGTGGGCACTGGCGGACATCGCTGATGGTGCTGCACTGATAATCATTGCACTGATTATCAGCACAGACCCCCTGTCAGGAAACAGCGTGTGAGTAGAGGAATGCCGATAACTGGCACTTCCTATTTACACTCTGATCAGCTGTGATTGGACACAGCTGGTCAAATGAGCATATCTCATAGGCTCTTTACCATAGTTGGAGATGTGGTGTGTCCGAGCGACAAACTGCACCACTGATCACCATGTTGCACAACGCCGGGGGTGCACATGAGTGACTTGTTCTGAAGGACATCATGTGTCCTACATCCAGTCAGAACAATGAAATCACCGCCCGGCCATCGTTTTGCTGTAGGCCAGGCCGGAAGTGGTTAATTATTTGCTTTTTATGGATAAAAAAAAGCAGCCCCATGCTTTCTTATTCCTTATAGATCCTTATGGATCTATTGTGGACATTAAAATTGTTTCTATAAATGCACAGGGATTCAAGCAAGCAGCTTCCATGTGATGGGAGGCCTGAAGATCACAAGCTAATATTATCTGGGTTCAAGAAATTCACTTTCAAATCAATGCCATTCCAAATTGCAGCCACAAAGATTTTCTTCACCTTTTCTTTGGCCTGTGCCTTTTTCTAGCAGAGATCAGCCGAATGCCTTCTCTACTTCTTACAGTAGATGCAGAGAAGGCGTTCGACAGGGTCCACTGGGCATATATGCTTTTGGCTCTCTAAATGTGGTTTCTGAGGTACCATACTGTCCACTATAATGGATCTGTAGGCGCATCCCTCCGCCAAGGTCTATACTTCCAGCCTACTATCCAAAACCTTTTCTATTACTAATAGTATGAGCAAAGGTTGCCCCTTATCCCCCTCTATATTCAATCTTATGATGAAACCCCTAACAGAGGTTATCCACTGTCATCCTTCCATTTTTGGTTTCTAATTTCACTTTAGACCTGATAAAATTTACCATTTTGCAGATTACATAATACTACGTTTTAACAAATCTGTGTCTTTATCTTGAGCCCATAAGATATTGAACTGCTTTAGCTGCTTGTCCTACTATGAAGTGAATTTCACCAAATCTCTAGTACTGGACTTAGCTGTCCATCCAGATGTAAAACAAGTTTTATCACAAATGCTCTTGTCCTCTTGCAGTGCAAATGGTTTACCCAACTTGGGCATTACACTGACTTCCATGGCTGCCTCTCTTACTATCTCTAATTTTAAACCCTTGATTTCCACGTTAGAAAAATAACTTACAATCCTTACAAGCCTCTTACCTCTAATTTTAATTGTCATGGTCCAAATGTTGGCCATCACACTTAAATCGTTGTACTTGAATGCTTTGTATTCTTTACTCTAGAAATACATTTGCAAAAAATAAACATTTGAAATGCTCAAGCACAGGATGGTTGGAGGTGTAGGTTTGGTGGACATCAAAGACTTCTACATAGCAACTCAGCTCGATCAACTTAAACATTGGTTTTGCAAGGATATTTATATCTTATAGCTAGGTATAGAATCTGCCTTAGCTCTGGTGCCAGGTCTTCACACACTCCTCATGGCAGATCTTTGAAAACCACTGGAACTGAGAAATCTCTCACTGCCAACTCAGACTTCATTACTGGCACAGAGAACCCTACACAGCCCTGCAATGTACAGTTCAAACTGGTATTAGAATCTGTTATTGCCACTGTTTCATCATAGTATATCCAGGGTTGATGATTTATTGTATGGACTCACACCTAAAAGCCTGGAGTGGTTGCTAGAGGAATTTGTATTACCAAAACTCTGATAAAAAAAAACTAGGTCATTAAAATGACATTTTGGGACATTTATTGTGCTGATGGGGAACATAAAATAAACGTTTATTTTGTAGGGGCTCCTCCTAGAAAAATTATAGTAAGTTTTCACTACTTTGGCAGCAAAGAAGTCCTCCTTCTTTCTACCTACAATAAGTCACAGATTGAACATAGAAGGAAGAAGATTCAGATCTACAGCGACTTGTCTCCTATCACACTCATCAAATGTCACAATCTACGTACCATCACTTCTCATCTTCATTGGATCCCATATAACTGGCGCTTTTAATTTTGGCTTATGGTCGCCAGCTCAACATACGGGACTTGTAAGAAGGAGACGCCTTCCTCAAGAACCTTAGTCTACCACCTCTCCTGGGTGAAGCATTGATCATCCCTCTTTTGAGTCCACATTTATTGAACACTCCAAGAAATATCTAAATCAAATAAATCTTATCCAGCACCACAATACCTTTTTACTCTCAGACCTGATGGTACATGGTGAGCTTCACCTCTGGCCTCAAGGCCCTTGAATTTCTGGGTTAAAATTAAAAAAGAGTAGCACTAATGCCCTTTTAAACCAACATCATCATATAAGACCACTTCTTTATTTTGGATCCCTAACATGGTCAGCTCTGCTATAAAGCAAATCACTTGGTCTAACCATAATTCTGTTATCACAGATCTAGCGATTTATGATTCTGGTTCTAAAACATGTCACTGGTGGTTAAACGACTCTCTTGTTCATATATACAGTGCCTTGAAAAAGTATTCATACCCCTTGAAATGTTTCACATTTTGTCATGTTACAATCAAAAAGGTAAATGTATTGTACTGGGATTTTATGTGATAGACCAACACAAAGTGGCACATAATTTTGAAGTGGAAGGAAAATGATAAATGGTTTTCAACATTTCTCACAAAAAAGTATGTGAAAAGTGGGGGCATAGCCTAGTCTGGCTTAAAGATGGATGCTTAGTTCCAGAGCTCCCACTGCCTCACGACCTGTCTTCTGCCTAGCGAAGGTATTAAACGGCTTTACACCCGCACAGTCATGGGGACAGCTTCATAGAACTCTTCCGCTTCCCATTCCCGCTCCCCCAAGGGAAGTCAGGGAGTTTAAACAACAACATCCCTGGCATATTATCAAAAAGGCTCCTGCGCTAATTTGGGGAAAATATTTTAGATACCTGGATGGGTGCTGCACACACCGTGTGTGTTAAACCAAGCTCAAATAATCAAAATTAAAAACAAAGAGTGGTGTTGAGCTCCCAACGTGATGGTATAACTATGAAATTGTGAATAAACTATAAATTCAATCACAAAGTCAAAAAATAAAAAATAAAGTGAATAGTGCTAATAAAGTACAAGCGTGCTCATGCCTGTCCACAATCTACAATCTCTGTGTCACAAAACAAAATCAATATCTAAAACAGATAACTGCAAAGCATGCAAACGTGCTAATGCCTCTCCACAGTCTCTACAATTTTTGTATGAAAAAAATCAATGTCTAAAACAGATGACTGCAAATATCAATATATTCAGCAAAAAAAGGAAAAATTGACATACGTGCCAAAAAGAAGAATTTATAACCACACATATAATATATAATATATAAATATAAAACAAGTCTGTGCCCCGCAATACAGCGGAGAATAAAGTGCAATGTGTCTTTAAAGTGAAGTTGGATAATTCTTCTATTGATAGAAGAAACTCATTCTATATAATAGTGAAGCCAGTGAAGATCACACATAGGTGGCAAACCATGTAGAAAACTAGTGCTTCTTTGGTGTCTATGCCCGTAGTAGTGCTAAATAATTACCTTACTGTCGTAAGGTGAACGATATGTACTTTTGAATCATCCGCTTAGGGCTGGCTGCTGTCTCTGGCTTCTCCTATTCAAAACCACCTCCTTTTAAATCCACCGTGGATATCAGAAGTATCTTGAGAAACTCATAAATACATAATAGAGCCTGTCTCCATGTGTTCATCTCTAGATGATGAGGCAATTCATCCCTAAAACCCCATAATTTACTTTTAGGCGTTCCAAATCTTTGAAAGATCACCTAGTTAAGAGCGAATATACAGGTGAGTTTAGGGACGATCCCTGTAAGCGTCGGGGCTCCTTCAAATGTGGGGGTTGCCCCCAGTGTCAATTTATGAATACGGAACAGAGAGCTACACTGCCGAATGGCAAGACTCTCAGGCCTTTACATTTTGCCAATTGTCGGACGTATGGTGTAGTCTACCTCTTAACCTGCTCCTGTGGGTGTTTTTATGTGGGCAAAACAAAACAGCCATTATGTAAGAGAATCAGTAGACATATACTAAGTGTACGTACCTGCAACCCTGACCTAACATTACGCCGTCATGCACGTGACATACATTTGGGCAACTTTCCTAAGATTAAGTTCACTGTGTTGGATCGGGTTCACCCTAGCCCCAGAGGAGGTGATTGGGATAAAATCTTACTACAAAGAGAAACCAGATGGATAGTGGACTTATGTGCCACCAGCCCACCTGGTTTAAACGAATGCATCAGTTTCAGATCCTTCTTGAAGGGTTTCACTTCTGGCATGTGGGATGGCCCTGATGGTTCCTAATTAATTGACGAATATTACACTTCTATCTGTTTATGCACTGTCTCCCATGTCATATTGTATATTGTTGAGGTGGGTTTGGGTGGCCTTTTTTTGTGATGTCCTAAGGCTTGTTGCACCCTTGCGTTCCTTGGTTCTGTGGTCATATAATTTTAGTTTTCGTTTTTGGTCGCGATGCCAGACTGGCGGCGATGTTTACTTGGTTTTATTTTTTCTTGTCTGATGGTTGTGTTCTATTGCGCACTGTCTTGACACATGCGTGACCTCACTTCCGCCTTGTGGGCCCGAGCGGTTTAGGAAGTGACGTCATATCCGCATAGGACGCTATGCTCCATCACACGCTATCGGCCTATGGAGCATGGCGTCACTTCCGCTTGTGGAGTTGCGCTCGAGGCTGGTCCACCCTGTAAAGGATGGGACTATCCCGAGGCAGTGATTGGCGGGTGTTGCGGGGGAATGTAGACACGTTTGCCGTCCGACCAGTAAGGAGGTTCACCACACCCCCACACATATGCATATGACTAAGAGGAGCCAATAAAATGACGCCTAATGGGCTATTTAAACGTTACCAGCTGTGACTATCAGAGCGACACTCACACGCCCTGCAGAGAGGAACGTCTGCTTATCAGTGAGTATAAACATGATAAATCCGCTTTAGAAGCTGTTGTTTTGGAACAGGAGACAAAAATAATTCCTTAAATTATTTTTCTAGGGAAGCAGGATTACGGGCTTTATTCTTACCCCCCCTCTTGGTCTACCCTCTGAGGATGGGATAAGGCAACTCTGGGTCCAGTAAAGATACTTTCTATTTTAGCTATAATCCATCACAAAAGTGAACAGAGACACCTGTGCATATATTAAATAATCTTCTCCCTCCCATGGACACCATTGGGTGAACAGCATGTGACGGGTTATATGTCTCTACCTTTCCTTATATACTCTTATCTTTATGCAAACCTTCTTTACATAGCCAACTTGTCTGCCGTATATTCACCTTTAATTTTAGAATGGTGTGGTGTTGGCTTTGGGGGTCACGTTTGGTTGAATTCTATTATTTATCACGGTGACTATTCTTAAAACACCCGTACACAGTCTGGTTGTTACCATTGGCATGTAACCACCTTCCTACACAGAGGTGTGTGTGGAAGTTATGTAGGCGATCCAGTGGGCCTTTTTAGACTTAAATATGATGCTTTATTCATTGGCTTAGGTAAGGCGGATCTGGATGAATTGTGCAGGATAGCGTAGACTCGTACTGCATTTCTTATGTATTGGAACATCATTCCTGTGATACACTTACATCGACAAGCGACATGCACCCTGTGTTGTTCTTCAAGTATATCCACCATTAACAGATCATCTCAGGTGGGCCTTTGTTGTCGCCATATGCACACATTACTATTATTATTACTTTTTCCCATTTCTTGCATGTATCATATGTGGTTTTAAAGATTGTTTTTTTTTATATTGTAGAAATATCAGTATGCCATTGAGTTTTTGCTCTTCACCCCTGATAAAAGTTCTGTGATACCAGCAACTAGAAATGCATCGGGTGTGGGTTATATGAGAAGAGTATTTTAATCATTTATTGATTGGCTCATCTTATCTATCCATGTATTTGTATATCTGTATATATGCCATAGAGACATTGGTTGTTTATGTGTCTCTTTGGTTGTATTATGCATTTGTGTTGTAACCATTAATAAAGTATGTATATGTTTTTAACTGTTCTTTGGTGTTGGTGGTCATTTAAAAATCCACCCAATTAGGGGGTTCTTTTCTTTCAGGGGCGTACAGCACTCCTGAAAGTGCTAGAGGGCCTTCCACAATTCTGTCACATTTTAAATATTCAGATGGTTGAAGTACCAAACTGGTTTTCTGATTTTCACTGTTCAGCAGTGAGAAGCGATCCACCTTCGACTGAACCCACGGACGCACAAGAAACTGGACTCTGATGCAGATCTCTATCGGCCCCAGGTGGTGGCACAGCACCCAGGGGCTCGCGCCGTAACCGCAGTCCATTCAACTCACCTAGCTCAAGGAGAGCTAGAAGAGACCGCTAAAGTCACCATCAGGTAATGGAAACTTGTCCACCTCTAATCCAACCCTGTTGTGCATTTTTGGGGTTTTGACCTAGTTGTTGTTTAAAATTCATTTATTGAATACACTGTTAGCTGGACCCCTCTCAGAATGCTGACTTTATGAGACTACTCTGCTCCTAAGTCTCAAGTATATTACTTAACCTGTTCAAGCCCACGAGACTGTGCTTTGTGAATATGTTACCTACCGGGTCTGAACATCTACCTTTATTATGACCCACATTATTCTCTGAGGTTTACCCAATACTCTATACAGACGGAAATATCTGTCTTCAGGACAACAAATTTACCCTGTCTCAATGATAGCATAACAACTGAAGATATTGGTTTCTATACTTCATGGACTAAAACTCAAAGTGCCTCCACCTCTTCACCACGCAACCTTACCACCTTCATCAACAATGATGAGACTCAGACACCCACAATGCTACCGTGGAGGCTCACAGCTTCAGTATACAATTGCAGAAATCTGTGGAATAAAACATACATAATAACTTTATACAAAGCCTACTTTCTGCAGCCTGCCATATCCATCAGCATAGATTATATCAGAGGCTAGG